>NC_137736.1:21812775-22445924 GCF_963264785.1 Psittacula echo | reverse complement strand
CACCTCCTTGTTTTTCATGTGCCTTAGCATGCCTTCCAGGAGAATCTGCTCCAAGATTTTGCCAGGCACAGAGGTGAGACTGACTGGTCTGTAATTCCCCGGGTCATCCATTTTTCCCTTCTTAAAAATCACACTCCTGTACTTGATTTCCATTGGATGCTGAATGATTACTTCCTTAAGAACTATAGGAAGTTCCTCTACTTCATTATGGTGACCTTATTCAGAAAGTGTGGTAGGTTTGCTGTTCTTCAAGGTGCATTGAAAGGCAAGTGCGACATAAGGTTACTGGAATACTTGAGTACTTGGCATTAGGTTTTTCTGCAGTGTTTCTCATGGCTTTTTCAGGAAGAAGAGAAGCAGTGGAGAAGTGCTATTCAGCCAGAAAACACAGAAAAGATATAGTGCAGTTTCATGCCTTCCCTCTACCATTATGTTTGAGATAGAGATGGAGCTTTGTCACTGACAGCCTGCAGCTCTGAGATAAAGAAATCAGCTTCACTTAGCAACAGCACAGCCAAAAGCAGATGTGTGAAGATGAGATGACAAAGTAGCCAAGACAGCTGAATGAGCTCATGCAGCTTGACTCTCTGCTGCCTTCACCTGTGCAAAGCAGATGCTGAGCTTTACCACTCATGAGTTGCTTTCACTTGCCTGTTTTTCTCTTACCGTTCTGCCCATCAGTCTCCTTTTTTAAGATCAGATGTTAAGTCCAAAAACCACTTCACAGAGCTGGAAAGGGGACGTGATTCACTGATGGATGAGCAGCTCAGAGCCTGTGTAGAGGTGTACGAAATGACTGATGACGGTAGAGCAGGCATTCAGCTCTAGTCACAAGTACAAAGCTCTTCTGATATCGTCTATTGGGATGTTACCATTATTTTATTCCTGTCTCTATAACAGAGCTTATATTTGCTTGATTAATTGTCTCTTGGTAATTGTGGTAAAATGTTTGAAAACTATGTGTTTGAGATTTTAGTTACTATCTGAAGGAACGGGAAGTGGCACCGTGTTCCTCCACATTCACGAAAGTTTAAAACCTTGAAGCTGGCACAATCCCCTTTGTAGTGACAGGTCAGATCTGAGTACGATTTGGAGTATGGACCTGAATTTGGGGTTCAAAGAACCCCTCAAAGCCCTCACTGCTGTCTGTGCCTCTGTGCTTCAACTACACATGATTTTTGTGGAGGTTATGGGAGCTGGAAAGGGATGAAAAGCTCAGTCTCAATTTTGCCATATGTCAGAATGAAAACGCAGCTCAAGGATCTAGTACATTTGTTTTTCATGAGATGAAACTGTAGCTTTCCACTGAGCTGTGATCACAATGACCCCATGCCACAGAGCTAATCAAACGGAAAGAGGGGAATTGATATGCCCATATCAGACTAGTACCATTTGCTGTGCCCAGTACTCCCAGTGAGCTGTTGATTATATTAATTCATTTCTGGTATAAAAGTGACAACAACAAAATCAGGACGCTATTTTGTCTTCAGACAAGTAGATACGTTTTTCCTACGATTGCAGTTATAGAACTCCTGCTACAAAGAAAAAGCAGAATCTAACACATCATCATTTCTGCGCTAGGAAGCATCATACACAGTGCTAAATGACAAGGAAACCCTGAGCTGGGAACATTCTTTCAGCTTCCGTACTGGTCCGAAACAAAAAGCTTACTGAATTTATTTTGTAAGTCCAGATTTCCAAGGAGCACATTTTAGATTTCCAGGCACATGTTGTGCAAGCATGTCCAGTTTTTTAAACCTGTGAGGCTGCAATGAAGTGCCAGTGTGCTTTCTTCAAATGGACAATAAGGATAATTTTGGCCCATGGATGGCAGTAAGACAACACTGCAACTCAGCCTTCTGACAAGGGAGGGTACATGAAGGGGAAAAAATGGTGACACTGCTCATCATTTTTAAGGACTCAAAAGTTAAAACACTGTAATGAGTATAGTCTTTTTTTTTTTTTTAATAGAAAATAATGTTAAAAAATTGACATATATATTTGATGAAACACGAAAATTCACAGTGACTGATGACAGATACTGCACTGAATTTTGCTTCTCTGCTGTAGTGCCTCTCCATTAAGGCAATTTCAGCTAATCTCACTATGGATTCATTAATCAAGTGTAGTCAGGATGTCTGAGGGGAGATAATGAGGGGGGAAAAATTGGCCTATTGTTTGGATCTTATTCTTCAGCTAGTTAGTTTGTTTACCATGCTCTGTAATATTTGTATCCCAATAAATAAGTTCCAGTCACAATTAGTTATCATAACAGATGACTAGCACATCTTTATTTACTTACAAGTTCAAAATTATTCCATAAATAGATCAATTATCTTTGTGTTCTCTTTACGCTGCAAGCCTATACAGATTTTCAGCCTGCAGGAACAGTTAACAGTGAAATGGAAACAAGGTGGATCAACAGCATTTTAAACTGTTCTTCCTTTTAGCTAAAGGTTCAAGCATCCATAGAGACAAAGTCCCTAATCCTACATCTTTTTCTCTAAGCACTAACAACCTAAATGCATACTGCAGTCTCAGCAGTCTCTTAGTGCCTTCCAAAATTTCTCCTCTAAAAAGCCTAAGAAAAGATTTGTTCATTATTTTACTCATGTTTTACTCATTTAGGATTACACACTGTATATCTGCCCCACATAAAGATGTCACTATATTACTTAAAAAAAAAAGTTGAGGTTCCAAGAGCCCGGTGGGTTGGAGACTGCTGAAGATAGGAATGTTTATAAGCTGTGTGATATTAACTGCAGCACTCAACCTCAGGTGACATAAAGCATGCAAAAAAGAACTTTCTGTCAGTTTTATTATTTCTAAAAAGGTTCCCCTTGAAAGAGAAGAGTGACCTTGCTCTGCTGAGCTGACATATGCCACTGAATTAATGGCTAAGCTTTGCTGTAGGGAAGCTTGCAGAAACATTACAACTCCAGTGGCTGAGTTTGCTGTGAACATTAATCAGGGGAACCAACATGATGTATCAAACACTCATTTAAAAGTAATAAAAACTCACTCTCTTTCTCTCCCCCTCCCCCAAGTTTCTTAGAATTAGCTTATTGTTGGTCATTACCTGTTGTCAAGGATAAGACTGCAGGACGGCAGTAAAACTTGTACAAGGGTTTACTAAAGTTTGCTTACTCTTCAGAAAAACCAAATGGGCCTTTGAGACGGTCAGATTTAACCGTTGCTTCAAGGTTATTTTTCAATCTTGTTTGCCTCTGGAAGGTCGTTTGAAGGAACACCTTCCACTGAAAATGTACCTCTCCCTAGCAAGGAATACAGAAGCTGCCTTTCATTCTCGGTGACTCCTTGGGAGCAGGACCATCTCCCATGTCACACATGAAAGAAGCATAGATAGGCAAGGATGCTTTTGCTGCCACTGAAATAACCACTGTAAATGATCTTGTATGGCTGTGGTACAATGGTTGAGTCTCAGAGGCTCTGAGCAAAGCCACTGTCACACCAGGGAGGACTATTTTCTGCCTACCCCCTGCTGCAATAAGCAGGCAAGTGTGCTGCAGTAGGCAGCTGTGGCCATTTCTCAGGCTTGCCAAAAGGAACAGGAAAGCCCTCAGGCATGCTGTGTGTCCCCTGCTATTCTGCGAGCAGTCTATGTATAGCAAGATGAGGCAGTAGGCTCCTTATCACCAGTTCTGCTCTTGCATAGAAGCATTCATGGTAATCACATTCCCACCTCTGCTGGGGCAGTACACTAGCTGCTCCATTCCGTATGTGCTAGGCAGACATGGGTTCCCTTTAAAAACTGAGCCCGTTAGGGGCTACTTGATTCTCAGCTCAACTTTGGACATAAATATATTTTTGTTTTCACTTAAAGCCTGCAAACACACGTGTGAGTAATTTCTCAAGAAATCCTTCTGAGCCCTGCAACCTTGACAGCACAGAGCATTACTAAAATTGTGCTGTATAAGGAAATTACTTAAACTGAAACAAGGTGATTCTTTTTTAAAATATGAGAATTCATCTGTGAATGCATCGTTTGGAGACGAGAAAGTTTCAGGAGAGGAAAGATGTTGGTATTTAAGAGATTAAAGATCAAAGCCTTCAATGCTTACATAGTGTTTAGCCAGTCTTTATTCAGTCAGCACTCCCCTTTGCTGCAGTTACAGTTCTGTAGAGGGTGGGTTTTCAGGCTTGCTCCTCGATGTTTCTGCCCATGTGTAAGTGAAGGGTAAAAAAAATACCAGGGAGGTAGAAGTGCCCATCATGCCAAGTCCTTAACTGTCATGTTCGTAGCTCCTCTGAGTTTGTCACACATCCTTAACCTTCTTTTAAAGTCATTTTCTGCTCATGGTTTTGTGTGCCACTGAAAGTCACTTTTAATTAAATGTCATATAAATAATAAAGTCTTAATTACATAATTATTGCAGATACCTGCATGCACACTCCCAGTATAGGACAGACTGCCAGAGGAGCACTTGGAGTGACTTTTCTCACTAGGAACTGAAAGTGCTCTGCAGCAACTGGGCAGGAACGATGGTGCTCAAAATTCAGGGTCAATGTGCATTTAAAGAAAAAGGAATCAGCTTCCTCCCCCCTTGCACATTTTGCACCACTCCATTTTAAAAAGCTTTCTTAGCGTTAACATCTACGCTTCTTAAATTGCTTCTTTATTTAGTTCCTCACAAACTTGTTAATCAACACAGCACGTTTTTTGCCAGATGAAATTGCCTTTTTGCTCAGACTTCCTATGTGGCTTGCCCCTTCCTGAGGAAGACTTACAGACCTTGCAAACCACCTCACCCTCATTTAACTTCATGAACGGTAGCTTCCCGCTTCTTGTCAGCTGCATCGGTGTGTACCCTGTGCGAGGTGCCCTTTGAAAGCAGCCAAGAAGTGAGTTTCTAGTGGAAACTCTGACGTGCAAGCTGGGTTATCGGGAACTACGTGCTTCATGTCAGCATTGCTTCAGGCTTGAGAGACCAAGCCTGGTACCAGGTAGAGGTGCTGATATAACAGTTGCTTAGTGTTTACTTTGGAGAGTGAAGTTTGTTGGCCTGGACGAGTGTTAAGTATGATTAACTTGTTATTATGCACAGCTTTTCTTTTCCAGTCATTTTCCGTCATTAAAATTAGCGTACTTGCTCTGAGGCTTCATGGTGGAAGTTATGTTCAAAGACCACTTTGCTCCCTTCTCTCCCCACCTCCATGTAGTTACTGAATAGCCGACCACGATAGCAACCAGTCTTTTATAGAGTAATTTTTAAGCCAGTTAAAAATGCCATTTCAGTAGATTGCCCTATTTGAGTTCGCAAGAACAAGCTGTATCTTTTTTATTGCTTTTGACTGGCGATGTGCAAGGTTTTTAGGCCATGTTTCGTGTGGGCTGTAAAATTATATTAATATCTTGGTTAGTGGTCAGAAGTCCTATATGTATAACTAATGTGTAAATAGGAAAAAAATCCCTGAGGTACAGAGGTCATGATGTCTTCTGGTTTTTCTGGCTTTTTTATTAATCTTTGGAGAGTTACTAAATCTAGTATGCAAATTCTCATTCTTTATACAAAAGTGAGGGGGGCTTTGTTGTTTATGTTTTTTCATGGTTCATCCCAAAACTAAAAATTGCTATCTTGCCTTCTGGGAAAGTAGGAGACAGTTTCTTTGATTATTCATGCAAGATAAGCTACCAGACTCACAATATTCATCCCTACTTTGGTAGCTCTTTACTTCATTCTCAGAGTAGTCTCCTCTGTCTGAAGGGAGTAGAAGCATCAGAGAAATTAATCAGACCTTGAGCTCCACTTATCTCCATTGATCAAAGCAGCAAGCACAGAGTGTCCTCCTGGGAGCTGCTGTGGCTTCTTCCAAGGAGAGAGGGAAGAATAAGTGTCTGTGGCAGGCAAGGAAATTGGGCAACATGCTGAGCTCCCTTTTTGCTACTCCCAGTGACCACATTTGCCTCTATAAAGCTTACATGGTCTGGGTAGTCAAAGGATGAATGGAAGCTAAAAATGAGAATGCATGGAGGAATTTGAAGAGATTAACTTGTGCAAGAGTGTCAGTACAAAGCCATTTCATCATGCTGGACTTAAAAGCTGTTTTGAATAGGACTTGAAGCAAAACATAATGAGCCGGAATTTCTCACAGCAGGGAACCAAATCTCTGAGCAGGAAAATATGAGATTAATATCACCCATAATGATTGTTTAGCAAGCTAACTGCTGTCAGCTTTGGCTCAAACATTGTCTTGAGACATGGAGAAGCTCTGACTAATTTATCGTAGGAACTAACTGACTTCTTCTATGATATGCCCTACAAAGAAAGAAGTTTTGTAACAGAAAGACAAGGATTGAAGAACCTCTTCTTGTTGTTTTTCTACTTGTATGCCATACCATTTTCTGGGGAAAATGTTAGTCTATTTACAGACAAACCAGGTCACCAACTACAGACTGTCCAAATTAAAATCAACAGCAATTATATAGTGCTTACCACTTGAAAATGATAATTTAAAGTTCAGGGATTTTGGAGAATTGAAGATACAGAAAAAAATGGAAGAAGGATATAAACAATGCTGGAAAAATATGTATGATATTTTCTATTATGCTAATTTGGTATACCAAAGGGGAAGGGATCAAAGTTAATGCATTGATTTGTAGTAATTATCTGATCAGTCCTTGTGTGGGAACATAGAAGTGTTTCTCCCCTGCCCATTCTTCCATTATATTTTACTGAGCAAATTTGTATTTGCTTAACGTATCCATTGGTAGCTCTTGCATGAATCCAGCCAGAAAAATCACTTAACTTTATAGGACATTGAATCCCGGTATCAAAAGTCAATAGCATATTTTCTCTTAGTAGCTTTGCATTTACTTTAAAAGCTTCCCTTCACCTGGAAATAAGGCCTGTCCATATCTTCACAAAGTAGGTGTTCCCTGACACTAATGCAGTGACTGACACTACAGAAAGTAATAGTCCTGTTCGCTGTGCAGCCCAAAGCTCCTAAATCTGCTTTTTGTTATCAGTATAATGGGGTTGAATACATTTTTAAAAGGTGGTAGCTATTGATTACTTAATGGAAAAAGTTAGTATAGAGAATTGCTGAAGCAGCCCTATTTAGTGCTCTCTAGTGCAACAAGACCATTATCTAGAATAGTGGAAATCATCCTGTAACCCTTATTAATATTTAATAGGGATGAAGCAACAGTGAAGTAACTACAAAATAGCCCAAGGCTTCTGCACATGTAGGATATAAGGTTGTTTCAAGGGTCGAAAAAGAATAACTGATTTCCCTGTACTCAAACTGTTTATAGGTAAGACCAACAATAAACAATGTTTTTCCTCTTGTTCCTTTTAAAGTATTTGCAGCACATCTGCAGTTTAATATACAGCTATTCCTAATAGACATCTTGAAGTGATTGAATGCAACAGAAAGGTCAGTGTATGTTTAGAGATCACTGTGTGAGACTGTTTTATACTTTCCTAATATTGCTGTGAATCCCAGCCTCACTCTTTCTGTCCCTCCCGCTCCATGCTGCAGGGCACATTTGGCTGAGTTGACAAGCCAGTGAAAGGTGTTAATCCTGTCTAATAGAACCATAATCCTTGGGGCTGTGTTTTTATATCATACTATTGAGCTAACCCCTTGTCACAGGATATTGTTCATCTACTTAATAGCAAAGTTCTTTATGGGAATTTTAGATAAAATAAAGTTCACAATCCAAGCTGTCCTTTTCAGTTTCACAAGGTAAAAACAAACAAACAAACCACAATGTTTAGCCAACAGAGATTTTCTGGGAGATTACAATCAATTAAGAGAAGAGCTGTGTGATTTTTTTCTTTTCTTCCTTCCCTCCCCCTTCCCCTCAGTGTATAGTAAATGTCATTTTACTTGTCCAAAAATATTCACAAATCTGGGCCAGCTTCTTCAAATAACCTTTGTCTAGAAATATTTTTCAGGTTGGTTATGCCCAAAAATACAGTTTAAAAAAAAATAAAAAATAAAAATTCTTTTTCTCTTCAACTGCAGTGCTTAGAACATGGACCCAAAATTCCATCTTTCCTATTCCATGTAGCTGTTCTCAGGCATCTCCCACTGCTTTGTCCAGACTAAGATTTTTTTTCTTTTTTGGAGGGGGGGGTGGTGGTGCTGGTTAATAAATAAGTGTGAGAAAACAGGGAAATGAAACAGCGAGGAGCTTTTATTTTCAGTCGTTCCAGAGGCTGATCATTTTCTTTTTCTCAAATGGAGATTTTAAGGCAAAGTATTTTCACATGGTTTCCCATAGCTTTTCTTTGTCATTTTTTTTTTCCTCTGCAAACTGTTTTTTGTTTAAAAGTGACTGTGTGTAAAGGATAAAGGCACTAATATGCGTAGAAACCCTATGATTTATAAACAGAGACAGAATAACAGGGCGTCTTTCCTGGGTGCAAATACACAGGAGAGGCGTGTGTGTGCTCCGCATAGCTGGCATCATTTTGATGAACTTCCTTAAGATCATGGTTGTGAAGCCTGAATGTCACCTCGTCACCCCGTGCAGCATCAGGGGCCTGACACTTACTGATGAGCCCCACAGACAGCTAACTGCTGCCAGGAAAGAAGAGCTTAAGGAGACCAAGCAGCATCAGCAGCTTGGTAGCTGTGGGCAGAACAGGCACAGGGCTGCACCAGCACTCAGAAACTTGCCAGCAGCTGAAATCATTACTTAGGTCTTGGCTCAAGCTCATCATTGGTTTTCCAGCTGTTCAGAGGATGACACTCCAGTAGCATTACTGACCCTGCCACTTCGGTAGGGAACAGGAGGATGGGTGCAGCAAGGGCTGTGTTCCCCACAGTGCTTGATATTTGAGCAGTTCTGCTTGTCTTACCATCACTGAGAGCTTTAGCTTCTCTGGAGGCAGGCTCATGCCAACATTAAGTGTGTCTGCAATGCTAAGGCAGGCAATGGGACTGGCTATTAAACCAGTCCTTTTCTCTTCCTCTTTTATTGCCTGAAAGGATGATGTACCTCAGCTGCATCTGAGGCTACCTAATGGAAATTCTTGCCTGGTGGAGAAGATTGGACAGCTATAATGGTAGAGCAGAGCCAGGAGCTTTCAGGGCTGTTTGAGGCTTATGGTGTTCCCAGATGAAGAGTGAAAGGAGGTAGCTGGAGATGTCAGGGGAAGGGGGCACAACGGGTATTTTAGGAACCTGGAGGAGGAGAGATGAAAAGATGGCTCATATGGCTGCGGGGGGGCAGGAAGAAAGCAATAGAGCAAGGAACTGATTTGGCTGAAATCATGTGGGCAAGGCAAATAGATTAATAAATACAGGAAAACCTGTTGTCGAGTAGTCTGAAATCACTTATTAGCTCATTCAGGATGTATTTATTTTGTGCTTTTCTATTTAGTTCAGTGGGGTTGTTTTCTCCAGAGGGGATTTTGAATACTCAGAAATCTACTGTGATGTTATTGCATGCTATATAATAGTAAACTCTGCTCAAGAACTCTGAAACTGCATTAATAGAATTTCACTTAGTAGTGAAGAGTGAAAAACTTTTTAAAAAAAGGTGTTGCTCTGGATTTAGCTTTGAGTATTGGTGAAGATATAGAAACAAGCTCTTAAAGACACTGTAGAGTGGATAAATGTTCGAATTCTGGCTGTTATTAAGACCACGCTTCCAGGGACTTATGACTTGCCATCAATGCCAATGTTATGCAGTTTTCCACCCTGGCCAGCACAGTGTCAGACAACTCTGCCTGGACATGTCTGGCAGGTATTTCTGGCTGATCCTTCTCACAAAAATCTGCTGTGCCACTTCCCTCCTTCCCATATCACTTCTCTGTGTGCAGAAAGGGAAAAAATGAGTTAAAAGCAATCCATTCACAGTCTCTTAATGCACAGCCCAGGTGGTACAGCCTTTCTTATGTTAAGCAAAGCTGTGGCACAGGGAAAAATTGTATCTATTTATGTTTAAAAATCAGGTTTTTGAATTGGAGGACTGGGAAGGAAAACATGAGGCCGGCCTGAATATTCTGTTACTTACTTGCTTCACAATGTATGCACTTTGGATAAATGTATTCATAATCCTTGGCAGTCCCTGCTGATTCCTGTTGGTAAAGAACCATAAACACTCTCCCCAGCTGTGAAAGTAAACTGTATAAATTGCCACAGTTTAAACCACCATTACCAACTCTATAGCTTGTATAATATTTATGGAAACACCTTTTTTTTTCTATGTTTATGAATGGCTGTCTTACCTAGAAGTAACTCATAGATACCTGTATGTAAGTAATGTGAAACTGATGTAGAAGAACTCATAATGTACCTAATTAGTTTTAGAAGCAGTATTGTTTTTCTTATTCTTTTCATTGATTCTGGCTGTACAGTCATTTTTTTTTCCACCTATAGTCACCTCCTAGTCTGTTTCTAGCTGGATGTAGCCATCCATGGTCCACTGACCTGGGAGGAATTTTTAACACAAACAGGTGACTTGGCAGTTGTATTTAAGTCTTGATAACAGATCAAAACACCATCCGTGAGTCAAGGTTTGTCTTCTTTTTTTTCACAGCGCACAAGCAGCTTTGGCAGCTTTGACCGTTTCAGGCATCACTCGATATCAAAGACAGATGATTCAGCTGAGGTCTGTATAAAACAAAGTTTCACTTCCTTCAGTTCTCTTTTCCATGACAGCTATGTGAAACCACAGGGAAAATACTGTGTGAATTTTATGCTGGTGAGAACTTTGCTTGTGCACCTGGATCTGTCTGGGTGATTGAGTCCTTGCTGACATGAACAAGAGAATCACACCTAAACTTTGGTACTTTGATGTGAAGATTACAAACAACTTTTTAAAGAGACAAAAGTACACTTCAGGTTGGTGATGCCCAAGGTAACTGGCATGTGTATGCAACCCACAGATGTGCCATTTCTGTTTTCAAGACCCCGGCAAAAATCCTTTCAACTGTTATTTGGATTAAGGAAAATAACCAATGGGAAACAACATCTTCTAGCATCAAATATTTTTTCTTTCTGTCATTCACACAGGCAGTGGTGTGCTGCAAACCTGTTTAGGCACATTGATTCCCCAGGAAAATGGCTATGACTAACTTTTGTCAATATTTCCCTGTAATTCCTATTCTACTAGACTGAATTTCATTTTCATGATGAGTTGTCGCTTACTTTTTTGTTTCAAATCAGATATCTGAGCTGGAGACTATAAGTGACGTTGGAGAAGGAGTACAAGCTAAAGCAGCAAATAATGGAGGAAGTTTGGGTAAGAAGATGAGAGCCATTTCCCTTACCATGAAGAAAAAGATGGGTAAAAAGTACACCAAGGCACTCTCTGAGGAGATGGTAAATACAGCTTAAGAATCTTGTGTTTGATGCTAACACGTGTGAAGTAAAAATGTTATGTGCATTTCTTCCTATTCACATTTCAATTGTCATTAGTTATGACAATCCATAAGGACATAGTAACACATCCTGAATTAAAGCAGCTTTTGGTGTGTACTCTTTGTTTCATGTGAATGTTAATGTAAACACATATGCGCTGATAAAGCTGGTTCAGCAGAGAAGGTACATAGAGACCTCATAGCAGCCTCCCAGTATCTGAAGGGGACCTAAAAGGATGCTGGGGAGAGACCCTTCATCAGGGACGGTAGCAATAGGACAAGGGGCAACGGGTTTAAAACCTCAACAGGGGAAGTTCAGGTTAGATATAAGGAAGAAGTTCTTTACTGTGAGGGTGCTGAGGCATTGGAACAGGTTGCTCACAGAAGTGGTAAATGCTCCATTGCTGGCAGTGTTCAAGGCCAGGTTGGACAGAGCCTTGGGCATCCTGGTCTAGTGTGAGGTGTCCCTGCCCATGGCAGGGGGGTTGGAACTAGATGATCTTAAGGTCCTTTCCAACCCAAACCATTCTATGATTCTATGATTCTATATAAAATTACAACTTCACACAGTAAGGGACCAAGATAGAGTTAGGAGGACATAAACATAGGAGTTTTACATCATTTAATTCTGCTTTTTCATCAAGGAGCACTTGTATAAGCATCACAAAAAAAATCTCCTGATATGGACACAAGGGAGTAATGGATGAACCCCACTGTTAATCTGATCCTCAACCTGTACAAAATGCTTCATTAGAAGAATTTATGTTTCAATACAAGAATTACTTCCAAAGTCCATTTTGTGGAGGTCAGCTAGCATCCTAGAGCATGACAACTCATATGCCTTATCGGCTTTTACCTTATCTAATCTTAGTGAACTTATCTTTATTAAACATAAAAAAATATTTCACACACTGCAAACCCTATTTTCTCAATATGTTGTGTCAGTGAGTTCCAAATGTTAGAAAAACAGAAGGGAAAAGGACTTGTCATTCTTAATCATCCTAAAAAATCTAGCTAGTCTGCATCCTATTTCACACACGTCAATATCAAATAAACTGGAAAAGTAAATAGAAACTTCACAAGTGGAAAATAGTGTTTCACAGGATATATTTGAGCAGTTTTTGGAGGTCAAAGACAAGGACTCCTATTCCATTGCTTTCCATTTTTGGCTAAAATTTAAGAGGTTGCAATTTATTTATTTTTTTTTTTTATTATAAGAAAAATCAAAATTCCAGCATTTACCTTCTGTACATCTAAAACATCGGTTCACACGACAGAAAGTCAATAAATTGTCTGGTTGGACACACATGTAGCATGATCTTCATTCCTGCAGGAGATGATGACAATCAATACCAGCCCACTGATTAATCTATGGCTTACACTGCTGACTGGTGTAACAAACACTGCCCTTGTTGAAAACCAACATAGTCTTTCATTTCAATGCTATGCCTTAGATGTACCTGAATGGGTCTCTATTTCATACATGCACTGCCATCTTTGCTTGATTTCATCAGCCAACTGATGAGTAAATAATATTTCCCAAAATATTAACGTAACATCTCAAGTACTGCAGAATGTTTCAGTTGTATGAGGATATCGCACATACTGACAGTGTGATGAAGTCTACGGAGAAATTCTTCCTCTGAAATCTCATTATTATTTCATTTCACTGTTACATCATCCCTTAAGTTACCTGCAACTAAAAATATGGATCTTATTGTTTTGAATAGGCTGTGATTCCTGAGGTGTGAATTAATGTTATAAACTCAAGGGGTTCATTCTCTTACACTATCAGATTTTGTGAGAGAAACATGCATCTGTTAATTCTGAAATGCACTGGATTTTGAAGTAAATGTGTAGGTTGGGCAACGTGGTGAGCATGGTGCTAGAACACACCAATGGCTTACTCTGGAAGCTCTCTGTGTGCAAGCTGTCTCTGAAACACCCTGGCTGAGGTGCCAGCCTGCTGTCAAAAGCCTCTGATTTTCAGAAGTTCAACACACAACATCAGCTAGCACTTCACCGTGTGCTTTCAGACTTAAACTTTGTATTTCCTCCTCTGAGACAATCAGAAAAAACACCTTATCTGGTTACCTGTGAATTTCCCATTCACAAACAGCCTTTGTCTCTGCTGTGGTATATCGGAGTCTTCTGAGACAGAGTCAGTTTAGCTGTGTGAGTGAGAGTGGAATGAAGTGAGAGAGGAAAAGGGGAGGTAGGTGATTTCTCCAAGGTCATAAAGAGCTAGAGGTGGTGCTGGGCATCCTTAGTACCAAGGATGCATCAACTTCTAAAATGCTTTTACTCATAAAGTGTTTCTTATACTTACGTATCATTATACTTAATAAAGTATAATGTCCTTAAAGTATAAAAGTTCTTACTTAATAAAGTATAATGATGAGTTAATCTCCAACGATGATTTAAAAGAAAAAGCCAAATATTTCTCTAAAATATATCTCTTGATGGTGAACTTATGATTTTTGCATTAAAGAATGAAGAAGGAAAAGATGACAGTGATCCTGGTGGTGGAATACACACTGAGAAGGTCTCCCTAAAAGCCAGCGACTCTATGGAAAGTCTCTATAGTCTGAACAGTGGCCAGAGCTCATCTAGTAAGTACAAGATATCCATACTTCTTATTCAGCCACTGGATCAATACTATTATTGTTTAAGTCTGAGTTATCAGAGCTGGTGATTAAAAATGTAATGGTAGAGAGTTCTTCAGTTTGGCAGACAAAAACATGATTTGATTAAATGGGTGGCAGGTAGGGTAGATTGCCAATCTCCAGAAATAAGCTGAGTGTTTTTAAGAATGGAAATATTAACTGAAGTAAAAAAAAATAAATAAAATAACATGGATTACAGGGTATGTTGCTGGTATATATGCCATAAATTCTGGGGAGTTATCACTGCTATGGTGCTGGCTCCCAGTCACCAGGAGCAGCCGCACAAACACCCTCTCTGGGAGCAGTGGCTGTGAGTTCATCCTTTGCCCTGCAGATGTGAGGCAGACAGAGTGAGAGGTCTCCCTGAGATGGTGGGTGGTGGGGGCCTGACCTAGCAGCTTCAAGTTATGATGCAGAGACAGAGCCTGCTTCCCCACAAACCCACTGAAAACCCTCACCCAACAGGGTTATCTCAGTCAGAGGGCAGATGGATCTTCGATGAGAAATGGAATTTGCCTCCACTTCTCTATCCATGGCTCTGCTGTGGACATTTGCTGGGCAGCAGGCCACAGCTGTCCATGGTGACATTGCTAGGCCATCACTGCAGGCATCATATCAGCCCTAAGTGGGGACTTGAGCTGCAATCCAGATTGTTTGCACTTAGTAGTTAATCTGGCCCTGAGATGGAGCTGTGCACTTAAGCAATCACCTCAAACAAAACCATTTTTATGATCATTTTCTGTGATGTGATTTGTGAAAATTGTATATAGGAGTTTACTTCCAACACTCTGCTGCTCTTATCTAAAAACATACTTGGATCGGATATTGCAGAGCTTGCTCAAATTTGCTTGAATTACTCTGCTGATATTTTATTGCTCAACTTGGATAAAATGACAGGCAGAAATGTTGATAAGATTAAAATTTCCCTCTGCAATGCAGGTTCCTTTGATGTTTCAGCTAGCTCTGTAAGGAAATAAAATAACTTCTACAGTACTTGTTTTCATTTCTCTGAATAAACAGGAGAAGTTCAGCAGAATTAATTCCCTAAATTGCACTTTTAGAGTACATTTTATTAATCTGCAGAGGTGATATTTCAAAAAGTCTGTAAGTAAAATGTGTAGTCTGTTAGTATCATCACCAGAAAAAGACTATTGTAGGGAATATGTTAACAAAAGATCTCGTACCTGTTTTCTTCCATCTTTTGTAGTACGATTTTATTGAATGTATTTTTCCTGGAATGTGTCAAGCCCACACAGACTACACTCTTTCTCTAATTCTGTGCTTTTGAACACTCTCCTCTCGGCTGCTGTGCAGAATTGCATGTCTGGGCATGTGCTGCAGGAGATAAATAAAATTCATTCTCTTCAAGGTGGAGTGACCAGCTGCTCAGATGGAACTAGCAATAGGGACAGCCTCCGGTTTGATGATGAAGTCCCTTACAGTGGGCCCTTCTGCGGTCGAGCCAAAGTTCACACCGACTTCACACCAAGTCCTTACGACACCGACTCTCTGAAAATCAAGGTAAGGCAACCACCAAGATTTCTTCTTTCCCAGTAAGAATGGCAGGGGGGCATTCCTTACATGGGAAGAGTATGTTTACTAATACATTTTTAACTGTTAAGCACATGTAACATTCTAAAAGCAAGGCCAGTCTGGTTTTGTCATGCTTCTATAAGGAGTTGGTTCAGCCAGTGCTGTGAAGCTGGCTGCTGATAAAGGCTTTTTAAGGTATAGACTCCAGGTAAGTACCTCAGAGTGGTATCTAGTGGATACCACAGCTTTTCCCAAATACATGTTGCTTCCCATATACTACTCTGGAGTAAGAAAAACTTGTCCCCTGGGATGTGAACTTGCCTTCCCAGCTTTTCAGTCACAACCGGGATATATGAAAAGCTCAGTTGCCATCCATTGTCTTAAATGGCAACACTTCACCTTTCCAATAAGCCTTTCTACCTTAGAACTACAAATTTTCCCTGGCTATGACAATATTGCAGGGGTGGGCAGGCTGTACAAGTGAGAAAGGAGCTCGACGTGTTGGCCCAGTTGAAGATCAGTCAAACTGCCCAGCCATTTTCTTCTCCTTCCATGCACTGATAGATGCAGTATCATCATACATTATACTATCCATGACTGTAATTAGACTTCTTTTCCTTATTTGTACACATGTTCATATCCAGATTATATTCACACTTCAGCATCTTTTCTTCTCCTTCACAGCCTCTTCTTCTTGTCAAAATCGTTACCTGTATCTCACTGCAGTCTTCCTCTCCTCCTCTATGTCCTACATTACAGCCATTGCTCTGCTAGTACTTGCAGTCTTCACTTCTTTCCCTCCACTTCCACCCACACCTAGGGCATTTCTTTCAAAACAGTTTAACTGGTCATGAAACGGCAAATGTCTGCTGCTTCACATAGATTCCTTTATTAGCCACTGGGCTGTATTATTTTAGAGTTATACCCCTATTACTTAAGGTTGAAATCCTCTAAATTTATCTTACAAAATTTCAGTACCCTGAATCTGAATTCAAAGTGCATCTGCAGCCTGGCTGAGAGCCACTGCCTTAATCCTCATCTGCATCCACATCTGAAGTTTCTGAGCCTCCATGAGTATGTAGAATAATATGTGTGCTTGTAAAGGTCATAGCTCTGAGCTCCATATGCTAAGAAAACCAGGTCATAGGAACACAGTGAATTTCATACTTGGGTTTGTACCAAAACTAGAGTGACCACTTTACTTGCAGTTTCTTGAGCAGATCACAAAAGATTTGAAAGTCTTGGAATTGTTGACAGATATTTTTTTCAATCTGAGTTTGATTTCTAACTTTGTAGCAGAATGCCAAATGAAGTGTGTACGTGCGGATTTGTTGGGTAATTATTTAAAGACTTCCCACACTTTCGTAAGTTCTGAGGTGCCTGCCCAGAAGACAAGACTCAATTCTGAGGTCATGGAAGCAAGCTGTGTAGGGGTTATCCTTTACAAGTGAGCCTTTTCACTATGAGAATTACTCAGAGCAGCTGTTTTGCTGACCTGAGATCTTGGTTCCCACAGCATGGCTGTGAACACCTTTACCAAAAAGTCCTCTTGAAGTAGCTGTGTTGTCACCCTTTTTCACACTCACATTTGTGAGTGAATGCACAAGTGTGGAAAGCTGAAGCCTTTAAACCTGCCTGCTAAGGCACCTTCCACTGTCTCAGTTAATCGTGTTAATAATAGTGGAAAAATTTGTCAGTCGTTTGGGAAAGACAGACAGGAAAATATTAAGGGAGTTAAATGTTCTTTATTGCCTTTGAGAAACGTAGCCAGTGCTTTTTACTGTAAAATGGGTAAGAGTACACTTTTCACATAGCTCAGCTATCAGTTTCTGAAGACATTTGAGATGCTGGAAAATAACAGTATCATGTAAATGGTTTGGCACATATTGGAAATTAACCTCACAGTGTTCCCTTGTATTTTGCCAAAGCTATGCCCACTATCCATGGCAAAAGTTGATTGCTAATGCAACCCTATCCCTTTTCAGGGACCAAGTGGAGCACAAAAATGTTTAGAGGGGCTGCTTATGCTCAACTGTCCTTCACAAAGGTTTGGAGATAAGGACTAACTCCATTTTCTATAACTATTTTACTGAGATTTTATGAAAGCAAAGGATCTAAATCTAGGTAATTTTTAAAAGTTACTTTGCACTGCCTAGTCAAGATTCTGTGCTGTCTGTGCTGGTTCTGGTTCAGAGAAGAAAAGCTACATCTAACAAACCAGATGTGTCAGCAGTGGTGTGCTTTTTTTTATTGTTCCAGAAAGGAGATATTATAGATATCATCTGTAAAACCCCCATGGGTATATGGACGGGCATGCTGAACAACAAAGTAGGAAACTTCAAGTTCATTTATGTGGATATTATCTTGGAAGAGGAAGCTGCTCCCAGAAAGATAAAGCCACATAGAGGAAGCAAAAGGAACAAGCCTAAAACGCTGCAGGAGCTCCTGGATTGTGTCCACCTGCAGGTCAGGCAATGTGTTTTCCAGCTGTATTTGAAACTTTTCATTTCTGTGCACTTGGGTTTGGATGTCATTTACAGGCAGAAGTAGAAAGACAGGTTCAGCAGTTTTGATGTCAGCAAAGCAGCTTCATGTCTGTCTTTTATGTGATGTGAGTGGCTTTTAGAACTGTTTTACCACATCATTTGGTTGGGCTAAGAGACTGCACACAAAGAGGCACGGTGGTGACTTGACAAGTCACCATAACCTGACTGCAATTGTGTGCCTAAGCATAGAAGGTGTGTGACTGCAGAAACCTCAGGGACAGGACTGCAATCTGACTCCAGTGCCAACATTCAGAATTTGGGTTTCTAATTTCTCATGATGTTTAGGGAGCAACAGTCCTTTTGCACTATGTTCGTGTTGCCCCTCTCTCTCTCTGCAACCCTGGTTCTTGATCGAGTGTCAAGGTTTACAGGTAACATTTTTAATACTGGTTATTATTTTGGTGCTGATGCAAACACTCCTTTCCTGGAGTTTCATACTGCATCGACACAGAGCTCAAGGGGGACCATGTGTGATACATCATGGCTGAGGGCTCCTCAGCTTCTCACTCTTGCTTATATCAAGGAGCTCCTTCTGTGTAGAGGCAGAGCACAGCCTTCCTCAGAGGTCCTCCTGGACTCGGTATGGGAGGCACTCAGGGGGTGATCCACAAAAGTCCAGACACTCAACAGATTAAATAATTTCTGGCAGAGCTCTGTCCTGGTCCAATTTGCTGCTGGACTCTGCTTGACAACTCAGGCACAGATGCTGGGATGCTACCCCCAGGTATTTCCACCTCTATCTTCTCTTGATCTCCGGCTCTGGTTTTATGCCAAAGGTGGTCAATCAGACGGGAGAATGGAGTCCATTTCAACCTGACAAAAAAAATAAAAGAGAAATTGTGCCTATCCCTCTGCTAAACATAGTGCTTATTTACATGAGAGGATTTGCTTGCTTTTTGTAGGAATATGCCTCAACTCTCTTGCTAAACGGCTATGAAACTCTAGAGGACTTAAAGTATTTACAGGAGAGCCACCTGATTGAATTAAATATTTCAAACCCAGAAGACAGAGAAAGACTGCTATTGGCAATTGAAAATCTACAGGACTATGACAGTAAGTGTTGAAGCATGTGCAAGTTTTAACTGAAAAACACATTTAAAGAAATAGTGATTCTCACACTGATCTGTTAAATTATTTTTCTTTTAAATATGACACATGGATTCAGACAGTTTTCTTATGTGTTCATACAGCAAACTGTTCATCTCTTCTAGATATGTGTATGATTACTATACTAGTAAGACATGAATGATCTAAAATTTCTTATTTATAGGCCCTACACTAGAGATTGATAGCAACTATTGCTTAAGAGCAACCCTATTTATAGCTGGGGACCCAACCCCCAAAGAGGGTAAGCGACTTCTCAAAAGTCACAAGGTCTGTTCAAGAGCAGAAAACAAAACTTCCCAAACTCTGTGCTAGTATCTTAACCAAAATAGAGCTTATTTCACATAGCCGTGGTAGAGTTTTCTTTAATTTTTCTAAACAATATTCTGCAGAAAAATAGTTTTTCTTTCCCCCAATTCTTCCCACACTTAAATCCTTATCCAAATCAGTTTCTTTCGTAGGAAGGATTGAAAATTAGAAAAAAAAAAAAAAAAAAAAAGAAAAAAAGAAAAAAAAGAAAAAAAAAAGAAAAGAAAAAAAACCAAAACCGTATAGTAATAGATGGTTTGCACTCTTTTCTTAAAATGACTCTGACTCCAGTTTTGGTAAGTTTCCGAAAGCTGATCACACAGCGTGTCTGTACACATGTGCATTGATCACCATTATGTTTTCTTCACTTTTTACTTTCATTGGGATTGGAAAAGCTAGGATACAGAATAGAAAATACTGTTCTCACGGTATTTGAATGATATTTCCAGCCTGAGTTCCAATTTTAAATAAATTGTGTCAAATTCCTAGAACCTACAGCTAAGCATCTACTTAATTAGACACTCAGCCAAAACAGGAATTGTTTTTTTCTTTATTAATATTCGTGCATATGCTGAGCAGTTATTTCATCAAATGAGCGCTAGCAACTGAGAAGCATCTGAAAGAAAGAAAAGGAGAGCTGGAAAAGCGAAGTCTCCCTGGGACATTTTAATACCAATTCTTGTCAGGTTTCCACTTTTTGTCTCCTCAGTAGGGGATAGCTTTCCAGTTCTCCTTTCAGCATATGTACATATGTGTGCATGCACATAGCAGCATGCATATATATACCTATGTGCTTCAGTACCTAAATATATCCATGTTTCTAAGCATGTCTTTGGCTGCCTCATCCATTCGGCTTTTCCTGCAGATGTTCTCTAATCTTCCTCTTCATGCCTTTGCTGACCTTGTTTTTTACTGTACGTTTGTGCTTTTTCGGGACCCCATTTGAACACGCAGTCTTTCCTGCTCTTAGTCAGCTGCCAGGGAAGGTAAGGTTCTTGCAAATATGTTGGAGAGACTTTAAAAAAGGGTTTTTTTCACCCACTAGGTTCAGTAGTTCTTTCTGGTCTATAGCTTTGTGAGATGTCAGTCTAGAAAACGACTCTAGAAGGGCTGTCTATGTAGAAGCAGTGGTCGAAAGAGTGAATATGGGAAAAAAAGGGTTACATAGTCAAAGAATTGTATTGCAGGGATGCAGCTGGAAGTCAGCTGAAAATATGTTTGTTTCTCTAATTTGCCCTTAAACTGAATATAAGTATACTTATGTATACTTCTCTTTAACTAGTCTTGCTGCACTTTCTGCAGCTTTTATTGTGTATGTTTATCAATATTTTAACACAAAAAAGTTAATTCAAAATACTAGACTGTAATTTTGCAGTCTTGCATCTGTGTGAAAACCAAAACAAAGGCATGTTTTTTTTAACAGACCAATTGAGTGTCAAACTATTTTGTAGTAAGGATATGGTTTGCTATTTATACTCCTTGTGTAACAAAAAGCATAGCAAGCAGCCTTGGACACTGAACCTTTTCAGAAGATGATATCAAGGTATTTTTTTTTCTGGAAGTGTCTGAACACTTAATATTCTGTGTACACCTGTGCAAGAACCAAACCTAACAAGGTCCTTACATGTCCCTTACACTGAAAATTATAAATTTTTATATATCCAAATATAAATTTGGATAACTTACAAATTATTATTAATTATCCAAATTATATATATATTATCTATATATTTATATATGTATATAAATTTTATAATGTAATTATAAATTTATAATTTATATGTATATATATTATAAATATATAAATATATTTATATATTTTATATTTATATATTTTTATATATATTATATATAAATTATAATTAATTATCCAAATAGGGTTCTTCCGAATTGGCAGCATGGGAGTAAAACATTTTTCCAGGCAAAACAATGTCCCTGATATTTTCTGTATGGTAGTCTAATAGTTTAAATTCTTATAATGGATCTGGATTAATAACATTAAATCTTATGAAATGGACCCTGCTTCAAAATCAGTGGTGACACTGTACTCTTAGATTGAGAGATTAAATTAGTGTTTGCTTCACATCCACCTTTGATAGGTATTAGATAGGTATAGCCAATCTTTATAGTATTCAAATACAATAAAATTGTGTTCCCAGAATTTATGAATACTCACAAGAAGCAGAACCAAGGCATCTTTATGTACCATGCCAACTATAAGCAAGACATCTTTATATAGCATGCTAACTGTAAGCATTCATTTAAGTCTAATGGAGTTTCATAGGACTCATGTATGTTTTAAGGTAAGCCACACATAAATGCTTTCCTGGTTTGGGATACTGTCTTGAATCAGGACTGATTCAAATCCTTGCCTTGTCTGGTTGTCAAAAGTTCATAGCATTTGTCACATGACTAGTAGGGACAGAACAGAATTTAACAACTCCTCTAAAAAGGAAGATACTAAAGACTAAAATGGATAGAAGTTATCTGTTAAGTCATTACAATGAAAGACAGGGAGTCAAGATGATCTTGGGGACAAGCTTAGCATGAGTTTGACTTCATCCCAATCATTTGACCTCTGTTCTTCTGTCAATACAATTGGAAAATTGCGTTGAAAGAACTGAGTGCAACTTTGAACGTGAGTTCTACATCTGAACTTTCCTAGGTCAGAGTTTTGTTTTTTTTCTTAAATGGGCATGACTCAGTCCAGCATAAATGATTTTTTAATTAAAATTGATTTTCTGCATTGCTTAGAAGTGAGCAGCAGAATTACCTGCAGCTACAAGGTAGTCTGCTTACTGGCCAAGAGTATTCTAGATAGAAATTCAGCACTTTTCCAAGTAAAAGTTCACTCTTTTTATAAGTTTTGTGAAAAAATACATTAAGTCCATAGATCGCATTTACTGTTCTAAGCCCATCTTTCTCACAGAGTTTGGAAGACTTCCACGTCTTTGCATTACATTTGTGCTTCCATAAAGCACGTGTTTGATTAATGCATGGAGTCTCAGGTATGGTCCAGAGTTGAAATACAAGGATTTCTGAGTTTTTGTGACTCTGCTATTATTCAGAACAGCCAAGCATGCTGGAACATTGCCTCATTTTACTAGATTCTATTGTAAATGTAGTAAAACAAGATTTAATGTTCCTTTGATGTGATATCTGATATTGTGAAAGTCTAGATGTTTTTGCAGGGCTTTTAATTTCTTCTTCTTCCCTTGGCTTTTTCTTGCCATATATTGGATGTTATACAAATTGACTTCTTTGTGCTGCATACTTGTGACTATCTAATTAATGTTGCAGAACAAACAGATATTGAGCTTTCTAACCGAAAGTCCTGCAGCCATAGTTTCCACATTACATGGTTCTTAAAGATGTCCAAAATCTAGGATTTCTGGCAGTGACAATTTTTTCATCCTGTGTTTGATTTAGACCTGAATTAATTTTGAAAGGAAAAACTTTACCCATCTTACACTAGAAATTAAAAAGTAAGTTTTATTTAGCAAATACTGCTACATGGTGTTATTAAGCAGATTTTGCTTCCTGCTACTGAACTATCTCCTTTCTACCTTTCCTGGGAGTCCAGGCCAAATTCCCCATCTTCAAGCACTTCACGTAGCGAGGCTATCCCAGAACTGCAAGGTCTTGTAAGCTGCTCATGACCTTCCCCCCAGTCTTCCCAGATCTCTTTTTAGATTTTCTGTAAGTTGATGAGAACCATATACTGGGGACAAAATGATTGGCTTCCATGAATTCATGGCTGAGAAGGAAAAAAAAGCTCTTTTTCATAAAGTATTTCTTAATAGCTTTCCATTCTTCTCCCAGATGGTTTCTAGACAGGAGATGGATGTCTGTGCTTTTGTAGGATGCTATTTTTAAAGTGAAGCGGTTGCTGGATAGTTAATGAATAAAGTAATAAAAGAAGTTTGGAACTTTTTTGTTGACCGTTTCCCAGGACACACATTTTTGTGTGTGCAAAATAGCCTTGATTCTCTTCTCACTTTGATAATATAAGGCAAGAGGTTTATTCCTGAAGTCCAATGGATTATATTAGTCTGAAGCTACGCTGAGTTTAGAAGAATTAGACTTCACTGGATACAGTTCATTTGATATGAAAAAAACCTGGTGCATATGTGCAATTTGTGGAATAATATTTTATGCTTATCTCCCAAATTCCACTTCCTTATATTACTTTTCATATTTAAAGGCCAGATTATATTCTTAATCCCACTGTCAGTACCAAATAATATTTGTTCTTTATGTTACTTGGATAGTGAGATAGTACGTAGGTGAGGACATGACTTTCAGTTCTCAGTTGAATTCCTTATGTGAGGACATAACATCAGGAGTACCATTTTACACTGGGAAGTGCCTTTATGTACATGGGATTACACAGTGTCATGTCAAGGTCAAACAATGCTCAAAGACTACCTGGACATAATACTTTCAGGTTTCTCAAGGAAGCTCATCCTTGCATGAGTATTATCATTTTTCACCTTTTTTCAGGCACATCTGTTTGCTTCCGGATTTTAGAGAAAAAAGAAACTTCTCATTTCTGCCTTCACTATAGACTCTCTTTTCACATCAGTTCAGTAATCCTCCCAGAAAAGCTATGCCACTTACTTCAGCAAGTGCAAATTTTTTAGCTGAATGTCTGTAAATATCCACAAAAGGTTTATACCTTTGAGTCCCCAAAGTATTGCATGTGCATTCAGAACCACTGCAGGTTTCTCTGCTTCTTTTTCAAGTATCACCATTTGCTGCTTCAAAGTGATCCTTTCTGAGTTTGGTGCTTTGTGTGTTTTCATTTAATTTTAACACTTTACGTGGTCTAACTGGTACAGGCACTGCAGTTGATACATAGCCTTCACACGTAGCTGGGTCTAACTTCAGCCATGAAGATGCACTTTGTTCTAGTTAGCTACTGTACGGTGCTGCACAGCACGTCACCGCTGCACCTTCCAGGAAGCCACACAAGTGACTCAGCCTAAAGCATCGTACTCCTAGCCCAGTTCTCCTTCTGAGGAAAACTCATGAAGGCAAACTCTCAGACAGCACATTCGTGAAGTATGGCTGGCTGCTGGGTGAGCTTCTTTTTATCCATGACAAAATCCAAGCCTCCTGCCACTCATCTGGTTTGAACTGACATAACCACACAGGAATCAGAGGGACCTCTGTGCATTCTTGAACTGAATTGTCTTAAACCTAAGCTTAAAGTGCTTTCCTAATCAGGACTTTAAACTCATTAAAAAAGGGTAAAATAAATGGTGGAGGAAAAAAGAGATCTATCCATGCATGTCATGCACATCTATGTCAATGAATAACAAATATTCATTTCCAAGATCTAAATAGTGAGGAAGATGCATCACACATCTATTAACAAGGCTAAAGGCCTCACATTTTTTCAGATGTCTGGATATAATCCTATCACCTAATACTACTAAAGTAGTAGTAAAATATATGTGTCAAAATGATGCATATCTTGGGCTTCTCTGGGCATATCACAGAAAGCTATTTAGCTTATGTGAAATTGCTTTACTGTAGAAAAATGATAGGACTTCCATAAGTTGATAAGATAGTTATTTCTGATGATTCCGCAACATCTAACAGCAGTTTTATTTTATCAGTTCCTGTTTCCTGTGCATTGTATCTTTCTTCTGATGTCAAAAAGATTAAGACAGCAAACATACCTTTATTTATGTGGAACTTGAACATGTATGTGTTAAAAGAAGGAACTAAGTAGAACTGAATGTAAGAGCCAAAAGCTAAAAAGAAAAAGGTGGGAAAAAAAAACCTTAGTTTCTTTTCTTGAGAAGCAACTTCTAAAGCTGCACACTACAGGTATTTATAATACTCAGTATCCTGTTCACGTGGTTTAGTTGTTACTGCATAATATTTAAGTCTCCTTTAAAGAGAGGGAAAAGCCAGTGTTCGCTTTCAGTCTTGTCTTTTTAAATATGGGGGGGGTGGGGTGGTGTTCTTCAACTATTTCTGCTCAGAATGAAAAATAGAAAATAAAATAGTTACTGTCTCGAACACCCGAACATTTTTTTTCCATTTTTTCCTGTAAAAAATCCTATAGTGTAATGGGAAGAGACAGAAGCTTTACATTTCTGTATGTTTCCTAAATAGAAATTTCTTATTCTCCTAGCTCATCTAAATTCAGATTTTAAATAAATCTCAGTTCCAGGCTTGCCTATGTCTTTTTCCCTAAAACACGCAAGGCAAAGAAATCTCTACAAAAGCATTTAGGATCTTTTTTTCACATAGGAAATACTCAGATTATTGTAACTAGTTACAGGGCACTAATACACTGACTGAACATGCATTTTCTTTCTCATCCACTAGCTACTTGGTCTTATTTTCTTTGTAAAACACACAAAGTGAATGGAAGTTCCTCTTTGACATTGAAGATGTAAACAGGATTAACACTTTTTAGGTCACTGCTTGCCAGGGCAGCAGATGATGCTGGAGAAGCTGATAAAATCAGCAGCAAGCAGCATTAGGCAGATGAGGGGATTACAGTGGAAGGCAGGAGAGCCCTTCCCACAGCTATACCGGAGGACTTCACCCAGACACTGGCTGAGCTGTCAGGCCACACAGCAAGCAAGACCTGCTTCATCTTGGCCCCAGTGGGATGGGTGCGAGAAGCTGAGGACACAGTTTAGACAAGGCTTTACTGAGGCATCTGCTGTTATTGGTGCTAAACTACTTCTGTTGTTACTAATAGCAGCAGTAATACCTTCACTGGTGTAATGCCTTTTGTAATTCTTTCCTGACTTAAATCAGAAATCAATTGGACCTTACATGGTCAAATATTTTCCCTGCAAAGAAAGATAACATTTGACATGATAAACTGTGTTCTGTGAGGAGATCGAACTGTTACAGATAGCAGTTAAATCTGCTGAATGGTGTACTCTTTCATGCAAGTGCAATTAACCATTAATTTATCTGGGAGCAAGTATATAAAGTAATCTTTTTTTCTTTAATACATCAAGTTATGCCTATAACTTTAATGTAAAAATAAGTTGAGACCTTGGATTCTTTTCTTCAAAAATCAGATTAGTTGATTGACTTAATTAGACAACCAAAAGGTAGAAAACGTTAAACAGATTTAATCAGTTCAAATATACAAGTTTCCATCAAGACCTAAATATGTTTGTCAATATATCAAAATGGTTTGTGAAATAAAAGTTCATTAATATCTCACACAATGAAGGAAAGTACTGACTTCCCTGCTGTTCCATTTCAATATTTTCATTCAGAATGAAACATTGAAATTTTTTATTTCTAATTTATTCTTTATTACACAATAGAACACATTTTTTAAAAAAATAATATTAAATCTTTCCCATCTTACCAAATCTTGTAACTTCCAACAATTTAAACAAATGTCAGAATGAATTTTCCTTGTAGAAATGTCATAGTTCTGGGAACTGAACTAGATTTACATTTTGGTGATGAATAAAATACTTCCTGTATTGGGACTTGCATTCTGCCTGGACTTGAATTGAGACAGCTTAAATCTGACTACAGGTTCAAAGCTAGCTATTTAACTACGGAGTAACAAGTGAAGCGAAATAAAGGAAACTTCTTTGAAAAAGCAAAAACGCACCATTTTTCTGCAGGGCTAAAATCTGGGGTAAAATCGTCTGTTTCCTGTAAGATTTGGGTTTTATAATTTGTTTGGAAAGCAAGCTGCAGTTTAAAGTAAAAATACAGTGAGAAGAGGGTGATAACAGAAAACAGAAAAAAAAAAAAAAAAGGAAGATTTGCTATTTTTTACCATGCTTACACAAGAAATTTGGTCACAAACATCAGATATTTCACAGCCAGAAAATACAAAGTTTAACCACAAGCTACATTAGATTCGTGATATACGTGTATATCCTGTGTGCAAGGCACCCGCTTGCTGAGCCTTTTTTGAGGTCTGTCAATACTCTCACTGAGTGGCAGATTTTTGAGTTTGAGCAAATTAGTCATACAGCAGCTAAACAAGGAGAAATTATTTGCAAGATAATTTGCTTCGACTTAGTTTGGAACAGAATTCCAAAACCATGCAGCAGGACTTAAGTATGTTAGCTTTCTCTGAGCCCTTTGTGTTTTAGAAAACGACCTTTTGGATACCAAGCTAAGCTTAGGAAGTTTCCATCAGCCACCTAGTCCCAGTGCTTTAGAAAACCTGATTACCACAACTTCACGCCAAGCACTTCCGAAAACCAGTGCATTGCATCTCACTCCACAGTGCCCAGAGTAGGTAAAATGGTGGAGGTTACATTCAAAAGACACAACATTTATAATGCAATGGGTTATAAACAAGGTGCAGTAGGCTACATGATTAATTACATGAACAGGCTCTGGAATACATGAACATGGAAGGGGAAAAGCTGCCATCTCTATTGTGGGCACGCTGACCATGCATGGTAAGTGTGGCGCTTCTGGACAGCCTAAAGGACCTCAGCCAAAACGATGAGCCAAAGCCTCATCTCTGACCAACATACTGCAGGATCAAAGCTAACCTCAACATCAACTTAGACGCTGTTATACTCATGTAATCGTATTTTTAGTTCTTGGATGCTGAGGTTTCTGCTTCTGATAGACAAAAAGATACTGAGCTAGTCATGTGTATATTAGCAGCTCTGTTTCTGTTTCAAGATCAGTCACGTTGCTATCACAAACTCTTTCCCAGGATATTTAATTTGACTTATTTTTTTCTTTTTTTTCTGTTCTTTCTAGTTGAACAGCAGAAGAGCGAGGGTAGTCAGAAGACGCGGAGCCTAAGCCCTCACCACGGCTTTGATAAATCACAGTTAAATGACTGCCCAAGAGATTCTGGCTGCTACATCTCATCAGAAAATTCAGATAATGGTAAAGAAGAAGTAGACCCAGAAACCCTGTCTGACATGGTGCAGGCAATAACAATCACTGAGTCAAACTGATTCAGTTCTGCTGGTTTTCTGCAGATTTTCAGAAAAAACAATCAGATTTGCCAGTACGATGGCACAGAAGCAGAACACAAAATATCCTCAACGCTGAAAATATACTTCTGGCTGATGTATGATGCTCTATACTGTTTGATATGTGGACATTTGATAGCTAAATGTTAGCTGATAATCTCTCATGCTTTTCTTTTCAGTGAATCCACAGACATTTCAATGAAAAATTTTATACATATGTATTTATAAATATTTGTACAGCAAATGCTTTTTCTATAATAATAGAGAATTGGTTTAGGTAGTGGTACACAATCTGGACATGATCATTTCTGGAATTGTCCAAAATGTAAATATTGTACATATTTATTTTAAAAATATACGGATTAATCACAGTCTCTATTTTCAGATGTGTTTTGCTGATATTTGTACAGAATGTATTTTCATTGATATATTATCATAATAAAAAGGTGGATACATTCGCATCCTACTTTGAAA
The DNA here is from genome assembly GCF_963264785.1 of Psittacula echo. Lineage (NCBI taxonomy): Eukaryota > Metazoa > Chordata > Aves > Psittaciformes > Psittacidae > Psittacula > Psittacula echo. Next base: position 22,416,999 of record NC_137736.1, on the reverse strand, counting down.
AGTACCAAGCTAATTCTCATTAATATTAAAGCTGTTTCATACCATTCTTCTCCAAAATGGGCTCTAGACTATTACCTCCTACATTTTATCCTGGAGGTACAAAAGAATTGTAGTGTGAATCAGAATCAAGCTCTCTGTGTTCATTTTCTTTTAGAGAACATAGCCATCTGACTGGCTTATGCAATTTCTTTATTGTTATTTTCACACCTGTTCTCGTTCTTCCCAAGCATTATACAGAAAATGCAAGCTAGGAGCAAAAAAAAAAAAAATAAAAAAAAGTCAGTATCAATACTATCCTTTTATGCTCATCTTTTGTGAAGCTCTTGCCTTTTGTGTGTGGTGTGAACTTTGCTAATAGAGTATTTGTTTGTATACAAAACTCAGAAGCTAATATGGCTATTGTGCACTGTTGTCTTTCCTATGAGATTTTATTGTCATTTCCCAGTATATTTTGCACTGGAATACACATTTTAATTGCCTGTCTTCTTTTAGAGTACTTCATTCAATAATAAAAGTAAATGTTTGAGCCTTTTAAAAACTACTTGATTTTTAATGTGGTCATTACACTTAAAAGACTGCTCTGTTCTAAGACTAACACAGTAAATGGCAGCTCCTCTGAGCACCTTTATCATGTCTAATAATCTGTGTAACAAATCCATAGAGAAATTCTTTGCTCACTAATTAGTCACACAATTTTCATAATTTAAGGCATTTTGCATTTACGTTAAAAATTTTCCACATATTGCTGACAGCTTAAAAGAAAATCACCTTCAGAAGAGATGAAAGGCAGAAAGTTCCACCCCAAAAGGGGTATTTCTGAAGAAGCTGTAAACAAATGGAAAGCTTTTCTTCTTCCCACACCCACACCTCCCCCCCAGATGGAAATGTTTTCTGTAGTTTTCAGGACCCCTCAAACAACTGCTGTCAGACTCCTAACACACAGATGTGCTTTGAAGGCTATAGTATAAAAACAGCGATTTTAGAAAACTGCATTAACTAGATTTCAAAGTTTTGGAGTAAATAAACTCTGTTTAGAAAAACAAACAGGAATGGGAGATGCTAAGATTTGTTTCTGGTTTTAACTTACTTCTTACACTGGCAACAATTGTCATCTTTTGGGAATTTGACCCCAGGTATGGTGGAGATGCAGAATCCCTCGATGGGATGAAGTATATGACCACTTGTATCAATCAGCTATATTTGTTTCTTAATGCTTTTCTAACCAGTATTGTGTCATGACATGCAGTATTGCTTTTACTTAATATGACTTCAATAACTTCTGAAATAATGCATTCAGATTGTTTTCTAGCATCATCCCATTCCAGAGAAGGACTAAAATCAGCCTGAATTCCTCTAAGAGGGGCTTATCTTTTGGCAATTGTGGCAGAGGCACTTAGTCTTCAGGTTGCATCTATCTAGACAGCTGTAAAATTGCTGAGCCTCTAAAAGTATGTTGAGGTGATTTTAAATATAGTTATGACTGTCAAGAAACAGCTAGATTAGCTGGGTCAAGGACTAACAGCTACAGAGGCCAGAGATGTAGCATGATAAAATGCTCTGAGAAATATTTATTTGCATACGTTTGCAAATGTAAATAGGCCTCTGTAACTAGTTACAGTGACAGGCAAGGCTTTCAACAGAGGAAAATCCCCATCAGCTGCTATTCTTTCACAGGAATCAAACCCTGAATAATTTGGGCAAGTGGCAAGAGGATAAAGGTGTAAAGTTAACTAAATGGTAACTGTGGGCATTGAGCTGTGATTTAACCACTCCTGTCTCTAATCAGTAAGGCTTTGTCCAAACAGCTTCTTGTTCAGAAAAAAATGTGTCAACTGAAAGCTTGTTCAAGACATTTGTAACTTCCTGCGAAGGCAGAGCAGATTAGGTCTCAAACTGAGAAACTTCCGTTCTCTCGAGCTATTCTGAGAAATAGGAAAGAGGAAATTTTGCAACACGACAGAAAAAATGAGTGTTTCCTACAAGAGCAACCTTTTTTCATCTCTCAGTGGTTTCATTAATCACACTGATCAGGGACTAAACTGTTTGTACTGGCATCAACAGCTCTCCAACCAGCTTTGGTGCTGGGTAATCTGAATAAAAAGTAATTCTGGGGACTCTTGGAGAAAGTCCTGTGGAGATCTGAGCTGTTTTTGAGGATTCTTTACAATGTCCATGAGACAAGGAAGAGAAGCAAGCAGCAGAGGTTCTGTTCCTCTCTGCCACATGCTCAGTGGGGTCATGTCCCATTTCGTTCTCCATGACCGAGGACTGTAAGGTTTGTAAGTCTTATTTGGAGATAACCGAGAGCCCACTGCTCCCTGCAGCCACAGAGCATGCAAAAAGCTGCAAGCGCAGCCAGCACTAGCAGGGCAGAAGCTCACGACGCTCGCCTTCCACCGGTGGGGTTTTCCCCGGCCACAGGGGGAGCGGTGCCGGTGCGCCAGACTTCCCCCCAGGCCTGCGGCGCTGGCTGATGGCACGGGCGCTGCCAGCGGCACAGAGCAGGTAGCACAGAAAGGCAGAGGGGATGCAAATCAAAACTCAGGTGTTGGCAGGCACCCCCATCCCCAGGGAGGGACCACCTCTGAAAGCTAACGCCGCTTTCAGAAGCGCTGCCTCATGCTCAGCCCCATTTGACTGCTGTCCACAGCTGGCATCGCATTAGAGGAGGGCTGCTTTACCATCAAGGAGGGTAGCACAGTGGCAGACTGCAGCCCTGCGATCCATTTGACTGGCCTGCAGATCCCACGAGTTAGCGTCCTGCTCTCCAGGGTTTATAATAAAACTGTTTTGGTTTTTTACAAATTTCAAGTTTGATTGACAAGAAGCTCAACATGAGCAGCAGTGTGCGCTTGCAGCCCAGGAAGCCAGCTGTGTGCTCGGCTGCATCAAAAGGAGTGTGATCAGAGGTTCAAGGGAGGAGATTCTCCCCCTTTACTCCACTTTCATGAGACCCCATCTGCAGTACTGCATTCAGCTCTGATTTGTCTTACCTAACGAACCCATCAGTCTGTAGCTCTTTAGCTGTCTCCAAAGTCCTGAGGGCTGGCCAGAGGGCGGGCACTAGCTAGCATCCTCGCCACAGACTGAAAATCAACCAGTGATTCTGTCAAGCCCTGTATTTTACTTGGCCCTAGAAAAAAGTCTTACCTGTTCACTGTATGACCATCAAAAGTGGTTCTCCTGTCTAGGAAAGGCCAAGAAATGCCACTACAAACACATAGCAAAAGGGACTGGGGGGGGATAGGGGGGATATAATACACTCAGGGAAACAGAGCTATTAAAACTACAGTCACTTCATTTATGCATAATAAACAACAGTCATTGCCATGAACCTGAATTTCTTAGGAAATACATATTCTCTAGAAGGAGTTAAAAAGTGGGAGGCCCATGATAGGCGAGGGGGATCTGAGATGATCATTTTATTTTTCTGGGGCTAGGCAGATTTTGGTCTGACATGCCGAGCAGTCTGCTGGGCATGAGATCTGTCTGCTGACAGCAAGAGCGCAGAAAATCTGCCTGTGCCAGGATGTCCTGCACGGAAGAGAGACAAGAGGGCTGGAGGGCAAGTGGTGTTCCTTAACAGTTCACATACCTTGGCTGCTTAATTTAAACCTGGCAATGTCCCACAAGGCATATACTCCCTGAGCAGAGCCCACATGTCCTCACCTCCTAAGGCCCATTACCCACACCAACTACACAATGCCCACCCTGCTCAGTGGTGCTCTGAAGTGGGGCAGTGGCAAACCCTTGGTTTCTCAAATAATCCACATTCAGGGATCTCAGATTTTTAAGTTTGATTCTCTATGGCTCCCCTCTGCTCTCAGTCAGCGAGGATTAGGTGCCCTCTTCTTACTGTTCCACTACTTTCCCATTATTAGAAGCTGTGCAACCAAGGTTTTCCAGAATACCTCTGTTCTGCAATCATTGTTTCTGAAGTTACTCTATATTCACATCCAAAATAACTTCTTTGTGTGCCATGTAGACATGTTGTGCAACTCAGCATCAGGACACAAGAGACAGGTAAAGAGCATGCAGGGCCATAGGGTAGTTTTGACAGACTGCGGGACAAGCTCGTTGACACTGACTACCAGTCATGTCCATAAGGCCAAGGGAGGACATGGGAGGACTTCCACCTGAATCATTCCCGAGCCTTAGCTTTTCCGCAGAAGCAGCCAAACTGTGTGAATCATTGCTAACCTGAGTGCAAACATACAAGCATTAAGAGTTACTTGGTGACTTGGGACTGGGTTTGAATACAGCAGTATATACTCTGCTGTCATAACAGACAGCCTCTGCTGCTTCTGCTCTCTCAGTTTTTGAAGTACCCTCCTCTGGATGCTCCTGACCTGCTTTGCTTGGATGTCCAGTACTCTGTGCAGGTCCCAGTGACTGCTAATGGACCCTGTTAGCTCAGCCAGAGCTGAAAATCAGACCACAGCTTTTTGCCACTTTTGTGTGAAAAGAAACAAGGTACTTGCAAGTTGTGCCTGTGTTGCACATTATATCACAAATCCCTCTAAAATGTTTCCCATCATATTTGAGAGCAGTCCCTTGCTGGCTATCAAAAAAAGCATCCTCCAGGGAAAGCACTTCTTAAAATACTATCAGCAATAACCTTACACTTTTACAGAGTGCAAATGTAAAAGAAATAAAAGAGAAGAGAAAGCCACTCATGTGGGGAAAATGCGCTTTAGAGAAAAATGAATACAGCAAAACTGAGGAACTTACATGCTTTCAAAGAAATCTCCCTGTTTATTACCTAACTCCTTTGCCTCCTCAATTTGCTCTCATCTGTAACATAAAAAGGTGAATGACTTGCATCATTCTTTACACCTGCATATTAGAATAAAATGTAACTTACTGGAAGAACAGTTATTTGTCTTTAAATATCTTTGTGGTAAAAATACAGAGTAAATTCTTATTTTACTTCCTCACCTATCTGTCTAGCTACAGGGCTATTTAAAGACAGCTCCTTTAAAGAAGGAGCTAAAAGATTATTAGCGTAACTGATAGCTCTGTGCCACTCAATTAATGCTATGAACATGCCTACAGGACATCTACCTGTCTTTTTAGTTCTGCTTTATTTTTAGACAATGTATTAGCAATCTTTGCTCATTCTAACTTTGTTAAGCAAAACGTGCTTTGTAACCCAGAAAAGGCTTCCATCTGGGGCATTGGGGGGGTTGCTTTTTTGGGTTTAGATTTCCGAGTAAAGGGAAAGCCACCATTAGCCGAAGTGGTTGAGTGACCAGTGACTTTGTCAGCTATGGTTTCCATTCAGTAGAGAAAAAAATGTGGGAAAAATTGACTGGTTTGGGCTGAATTTGTAGACATATGTGAAAGTTAGGGGATCAAAAATATTGTATGTTGCGAAAAGCATGAAGACTATGGCTGTATAGGGCTGGTGGTAGAGGTGGTTAGTGAGGTCTGTGAAAAGAAGGACGATGGCTGAGTGTCTAGCAGAACAGGACACGTTTAGGAGAGAAGCTGCATATAGTCTGACTTACACTTTTAACATAGCAGTGAATGTGTATTTACTATAACACTGTTTTTTTCCTGTGAGACAGACCAACCACCTATGATTCCTACATAAACTTGGTCTCTGCAGCACCATAATTTAATGTTTTACTCTGGAGAAAGACCTAAATCTTGCACAAGTGGCAGAGAATTTACATGTTATTTGCCAAAAATAAACAAATTTGTGTGAGACATGATTCAACAATATAAGATCCTAGATAACAGGATTAGCTTCACACTGTACAGTACTTCACAGTTTCCAAATGGAGTACAGAGGATCATTTAATTAAAACCTATTCAACTGAAAATCCTCTTTATCTGAAACAAATGTTTGCCCTATATATAATATCAACAAAGTATTCACATGAGCAACTAGCAATAAACAACAGAAAGATGCACAATGAATGTCAATTAACACAATTTGCTTTCAAATAAACTTGCAGTTTATGTATACAGCTTTAGTACTGTCCTGTGTATCCATTATAAAGGTCAATTAACCTCAATTGCAGCTAGTCAGCTTGTTCTGAAACAAAATCAGCATAAGATACCTTTTTTTTTTTTAAATCAGCATCTCAGCAATTCAGTTGCCTGGCACTGAAGAAATTCTGAATTACTGAAAGTCTTTGCTAAAAGTTTTATGTTAGGAAATGACAAAATAAAAAGGGAATAGAGAGACAGTGAGATGGGCTGAAATTGGTGAGGTGCCACAGTGGGGCTGCATAAGGCTTTTAAAAATATCATTATTCAGCATAGAATCATGGATTCGGAACAACAAAGAGCTTTGCTATGGGTATGCCTCAAAGGATGAAAACCTTCATGAGTAAAGCTTTCAATGCACATACTAATCCAAGACTATACTAACAAATCGCTTGAAATGGAAATCCTTGCTGAAAATGGGCTGTGTGCTTTAAACAGTATCAAAGATTTCTTCTTTCTTTTTTTCCCCTCTCTCCTTTGGCTGCAGAATGTCAGCATTTATAGCAAAAGTCAATCAGGTGCTCACTTGTTCTGCTTCATCAGGAAGAAGTTGTACCACATGAGCACTGGGAGCTCTCATCTGGAGTTGCACAAGCATCACGAACTCAAAGGACTGTCGTAGAAAGCAAAGGCAAGTGGTTAGAAGTCTGACATATTGGTCTGTGAAAAGGCATATGTGCAATATTTTACATGAGAATATTTGTAATCACACTTGGGAAAACATAGGTGAATCATTGGACTTAGAGAAACTTTTTTTTCTCAGATGTTAATAATTACATTGTTAATTAAAAATAAAACAAAAAAAAAAAAACACAAACCAAAACCCAATATGGATTATTGATCACTCGGTGGGCCATCATCCAGTGGCCATTCCAGCTGCTGACCACACCAGCCATTGAAATAGGGTTAAATCCGACCTGTCAGTGTTTTGAGAGGCTGTTTAACTCACTTCTTAAAAAGTAACAGGAAAGTCTGTGGCTGACATAATGAATCACAATTCTGCCCCTACCAGATGTTTCTACAGTCTTCTTGAAGATGGATATGGTTATAAAATTACTGCAGTGGTGTCTTCACTCTCTAGAAAAGAAAATATACAGTACTGTACAAAGACCTAGGGGGAAAAAAGATTGCTTTCTAGGAGTGTACTAACAAACCTTCATTCACCAGAGGTTAACGAGGGCTTTGTCCTTTCTGTGTCCTTTATGAACTTCATCTTTGCTGAAGGCAGACAATGTTCAGTGCCACAATGCAATCATCTTCCCAATACTACTGCTACTGAGACTTACGGAATATTAAAAAAGAAAAATGCTAAAACTTGAGAACATAATTATACTGGACACACAAAACTGTGGGAAAATATTTAGTTTTCTGAGTAAAATTCACCCATGTCCTTCAGGACTATGAAACACTTGTCTAATTGCAACACAGACTCTACAGAGTCTCTTAACTACATTAGAGTATCCTGACTCACTGCTTCAACCTACTTCAGTGCTTAAGCCTTCATAAGGGTGATCCTTACTTACCATTTCATTGCTATTGCAAACATCAAACTCCATTACTCTGTTTAACTTTACATCAGTAAGAACAGCAACTAGTATTCATAAAAAAGGAAGAATCACATCCCTGGCTGATGGGTATGTGCTTTCGAAATTCAGCTGCAAACATGAACACAGTTCATGACTACAGAAGTAGAAAAAAATTTGTTTTCATTTTTCACATTGCTAAAAGAAGCTCTCCTAAAAACACGACAGTTTCTGAATCTTGGCATTATGGTTTCAGCATGAGATAGAGTGAAAAGAGATGCCTGGCTTGGCTAGCTAACAACAGATGGTTGGTCTGTACAGACGAGACTAGAAATTTTCTTCTAATCCCTAACTTTCATGTAGAAAGAAAAAAAATATGCTGTAATTGATCAGGATATGCTAAGATGCTGCAGTTCCTTCAACTGAAAAGCAATATTTACCATGATTTCTTGCTAGTTGAAAAACTTCACAGTGAAACAGTTCTGTACCTCCATAAGAACTATTTGCTAAAGGAAAGCATGCCTCATAAATCATGGGGTTTGGTCTGGTAACATTATAAGAAATAGACCATCTGAGTCAGCCAGCCTGAAGTAAGGTAATACCTCCTAAAAGGCATCCTGAACATCATCAGGGTCTTGTGAAACAACATTTTGATTAGCTAAGTGAAAATGAATCACAAGAGTTGGCATACAGCTATGCTATCATTTTATTCAAAGAATGATCAATTGGTAGCAGAGTGATGAAACATTAAACAGAAAGATCAATTCAAGACATTATATTCTTACAAGACCCCTAGCTCCTCTACTCAAGACCTGATAGTTTCCACAAGAGTTATCAGACATGGATGATAATTACAAAGATATGGTAATTGAGGACATTAAATCATATGTGCGAGCTAGATCTGCTGTCACAGCAAGAACTTCTTCATTGAGAACTGGCAGAAAAGGATTTTCTTCCCCCTTGACTGGCACAGCAGGATCCTCATCCAGCCACTGGCACAGTAACAGGTTCCACTTTAAATCTATCCTATCTACACCCTGTTGAAGTAATTCAGTTAATTGTGTGCATCAGTCTTTGGAGAAATCTTTCATACTGCTAGTTATGTCCTTGGATGAGTATGGTAGCAATCAAGCACTGCGGTGGCACACTGCTGCCTGCTAGATCTGGAATGGCTGCTACAGAGCCAACAGCCCACTTAAGCACCAAGGAACCAAGAAGCGCACAAGACCATCTAAGCTTTTAAATGCTATAAATTACTCAAGAAGGGATGTGCTGTAAGCATAAATGTTCATCATGGCACAAAGTACTATATAGGGGGAAAGCTAGCCAGAGCATGACTTGACAATTTAAAGAATTTTATACTTATGTTAGTTTATTAAAATTCCTTTTTTAGCTTTAGGGGGAAAAAAAATTAAAAAATAATTATTAAAAAAGAAATAAAAAGAAATAAAAAAGACCCAGTAAAACCAAAAGAATTGCAATGAAGACCAGACAAAACATTCACCCAGATAGCTAAGACACAGTTCTTCTACAGACTGTGCCAATATTGACTTCCATATAAAGTCCTATTTTTTTAATAGAAAAGGTTAACCTTCCACAATTTACTTACTCATGAATTATAAGGTGAACAGAGACACTGATGCAAATGATCCAGTATATTAAAAAATGCATTGAGCCAGGAAATATTCAAAGTTCTGCTATAAATTATCTTTTAAGGTCTGGCATAGTAAATGCAGTGCCTGTGCCAGGCCCTATTAACTGGCATAGCTGGATTTCGAAGGAATCTGCTTTTACAGTTGGTTTCTAAAAGATATAGGGGCTTCCTGTCCAACTCATCCGTTGAAGATTATTTTAAACAAAAGGTTATATATAGCCTATCACATTGTTAGGAGCTGAGTAGCAAAGTAGATACGGGCAACAGGAAGCATATACTTCAAAGGAGCAAGGTATAATATCTGTTTGATCCATTCCAATTCTATCCTAGAAAAGTTATCACTATCATTTATAAGGGTGGGGGAGAAAGAGGTTAAGTTGTCTTGGTTAGCTTTTGATGTGAACTGAAAATGTTAAGTTGTGGTGCTCTCCTTTCGCCTATTGCCCTCAGACTGCAATTAAAGAAGTAACCAAAGAAAAGCAGGAAAGAACTGAGTTTATGCACACTGATCTGAATAGTAAAGTTTTTCTGCTTCTCTGACCTAGGACACCTGAGAGATGAGTTCACACACCCTCTCTTATATTTTTTACAACTATTCCACTGAGTCAGAGAATTTATGGTAATGACGGGAGTTTGAAAGAACAGGAGTCTACGAAGAAATTCCCTCAAACTTCCCACAGGCTGGAAGGCCCTGAGGTGTTAGGTCCTAACTTAATGCTTGATTGCATGAAATAGCCCATGTGGGGTAGTAATACTGCACCAGATCTCTGTGCAGACAAATTTATTCTGCCCTAATACAGCAATTCTTTCCTCTTTATAAAAAAACTATGGTTGTGGGGTAAGGTTTTGTACTGGAAGTCAGTTCCAATTAAGCCCCAAACAATTACAATACCCATGCATGTATTTCCTGAAGGAGGCAAATCTTCACAAGATAAAACTGCAAAACTTCAGAATCAGAGAGTTTAGAGATGGGATGAGTACCTCTCCCGACAGAATTGTCCTCCAGTACTTTACAACCTGCCAATGTTTGCTGAGATGAATGGAAAGGTTGTGATACAAAGTGGGACAGTCTTTAAAATTAATTGTATTTTTCCTTTAAATATGAGTATTATGCCAGTTGGTGAGAAGTGAAAGGGGCGAAAACAGAAAGGTGGAAAATAAATCTTTCCTTGGGTACAAGGTATGATATAGAGGTATTTCCTATGTAGGCTGTGCTGAAAACACTTTGGAGGGACCACTCTGGTCTATCTTACCTGCTGTGATTGAGGCAGAACAGGGTTAGTGCTGGGACAGCAAGAGAAATTCCCCAGGGAAGGAATTTTCTCTAGCAGGCATGTTGTCTGTGGCTAACAAGAAATGCCAAAGAGATGCCAGATTTCAGAAAGGGTTTAAGGAGAACTTGCTTCAGTGTCCATTCCTTCAGTGAGTTTATGTGAATCCAGTGTTCTATAAGTTTTCAAAGCCAAGAGACAGCAGGCTACATAGTCAGCTGGGTTTGGGTTTCACAGTTCTTTGCTCAGGATATGAAGCTTTTGTGATGGCCATGCAAGTTCATCAGTCAAGCATGGAGTAACCAGACACCATGTCCTCACATGTTCAGGCACTCTTTACAAGCCACAGTATTTTAATAATGTCTGAAGTGAAATGCTCAGCTAAAGCTGGTTTCTCCTTCTCCTGCCAGAAGGCAAATTAGCAGTAGTGAATTTTACAATTACACGTTCTTAGTTGTTTTTAAAGTCAGTCTGTAACTTATATGGTCACTTTCTTAGCAAGAAAAGTGCCGGTGCAGTATCTGCCATACAGGCTCTAGCTATCTGGCATTTAACCATTCTTTTTAATTTAACCAAGAAAAATAACTCCTCTTGTGTCTAGTCTCTTCAAGAGGTGACTTACTTCCTGTGTAATTTCACTGTGTGCAGCATGAAAAACAACTATGCTGTTCATCTCTTCCTGTCTCCTCACTTAGCTCTAAGGTATAGAGCTCGGTACTGTTGCACATTATGCCAGCGCTATTAAGCAGCATACTGGTGCACCGATCTGGAAAAATGTAGCAGTCAATGACGCCGGCTGCATTCAGCACGAGCCTCGTAAATTGTGGGCACATTCTCTGCCTTGCCTAAGAGGTGCAGAGGTAAAAGAGAGAAGCTGTGCTACCTGCATGCATGATTGATTGCCAGCAATGAAACGTTCCCTCAGAGCACGCTGCTGCTCCTCTGCCTCCTTTGCTCCAAGAGGCATGTCAGCAGGGGTGGCAAAGATGAGAAAAAGAAAGAATGGCACAGGGGGTGCGCCCAGGTTATATCACTGCTCATCCGTATTCATTGTGCCTAAGGCCTTGGAGATGCCACTGGATGCTACATGTCACAGCAGCTCCCTGGCTGCTCCGACCTGGCTGTGGGCTGGCAGCCAGTCAAGGAATTAAGAAGCCATAACCATTTCTTCACTCAGCTTCAAAAAACGTGGACTCAGCAAGCTGAAGCTCTAGCCCAGTGCCTTTGCTGAACACAGAGCCTGGGATGCAGGTGTATTCTTACCACTTGCATTCCCCCCTCAAAGTATGAGACTGGAACATTTATGCAGAATTCATTTGCTGAGTTTTTAATTCTTTGCAGGCAAAACAGTGTGTCAGCAGGTAATGTCTTGCTCTCTGAAAGAAGTAATCATCTTCAGCAGTGCTTCCAGTCGGAGTGTCTCCAGGGCCGACTCCAAGCTCTGCAAAGTCAAAGTGGATGTTTGAAAGAGAGGGCTCTGGATTCAGCTCCAAAGCTTGTCAAGGCATTTTAAGTATGTGAGATGGCACTCCTTGGGAAGTACTGCTGTCCCTGTTTTACGGGCATAAATTGCAACATAAAGAGACCCACGGTTTGCAAAGGCTCCTAAGCAAAATGGTGTTTCTCTGTGCTTTCCCTGGGTTGTCCCTCTCAGGGTATCAGCACCTCATCTCCCACGGGTGTAAGATGGCACCAAATTTGGAAAACAACCTCTTAGCTGCCGCCTGCAAGGCAGCTTCAAAACAGTACCTGCCTGCCATGGGCAGCAAGATACCAGCTGTGAGGTTCCCATGCTGCCCGGAAGCCCTTGCAAAGGGGCCTCACCCCTCAAATCTTCCATACCAAGTGCCCAAGTATCAGGAATGATGCTCAAGCAAACTGTTCATGGTGTGGGCACAAAACCACAATAAAACTTTTTGCATCAATAACTGTTTCTGAACTAAGATAAATACATCTTTCACTTGCTGGGTGTGACCAAAAAATGAAAGTGCTCTTCCTCCTCTGACCTTGATACTTCTGTCTCCAGCGTACAAGTGGCAGCCATACCCTCCTCCCCAGACCCATCTTTCCCATCCATGCAAGGCTTCCTGTGCAGGTCTCCAGAGCTGCAGTGGACAGGGAGAACTCAATGGTCACGTTGCAAGGCTTGACTTCTGGCAGCCCAAAAGGACCAGGGTGAATCCTCTGCTGCAAACGATGGGGTGCATCTCACCCAGACGTGGTCCCTCAGTCAGTGCTGTTCACTCACCACTCCATGATATGGGCTTGATGCAGCCATCCTGGGCTCAGCACTTGGATTTACCAAAGAAATAACATCAAACTGCACAATGTAGGGAGACACTGGTGAAATTTGCAGTCTCACACCTGTGTGAGAAAGACAGCCAAGCTGAAACCACCTCCCCAAACAAAGCCTACCAGGGGCTTGGGGCTCTCACAGCCCTGGTCACGGCAGCACTGGTCTCCATTAACGGCACACAGGGAAAATGCCCTGGCTGTGTTAGGGCCACTGTGACTAGCACATGTAGGGCACAGGTGAGAGAAAGGCATGGGAGGTCACAGCCCCTGGCCAGGCATGGGGAAGGGGAGCACAAGGCCATAGCATGGTGGCTTGTGGCAAGGAGCACCTGTGGGGTGGGATGAGGGACCTCACAGCCTCCTGGACCTCCCCAAGACCTGCCAGCTCAGCCGCCAGGTCCTCCTTTGTGTTGTATGCAGACAGGGAGGGGAGTGCCTCCCATTTGGAAAGTGGGATAATTAAGATATCAGGATTTGTTTTATTTGTCTTTGCCCTGAAAACAATGCATTAGAAAGCGCCTGTTTTCTGTGGTGTTATAAAGGATAACAAACGGATGGAGAGGCCACAGGACCAAGCTCTGGCAGACAAGGCAAGAGCCACACTGAGGAATACCTCATGTTAAACAAGCAAGATATTTATTCTGCTCTACTTAGCATCGGCTAGGCCTCATTCAGAGAAGGGCATTCATATGGGGGCACCCCGCATTTTAAAAGACAGATAAATTGGAGAGAGTTCAGATGAGAGCAACAAAAATGATTAACGAGTTAGTAAATAAGACCTCTGAGAAAAGGTTACGAGAGCAGGGCCTGCTCGGTCTGGAGGAAAGAGGACTGAGGGGAAGCATTACTGCCTTCAAATATGCAAAGGGCTGTTATGGAGAGGATGTAGACCAATTATTCTCATTAGAGAATAAGGACAGAACAAGAAGTGATGGGATTAAGATGCATCAAGGGGGGATTTAGTTTTAATGTTAGGCAAATGTTATAACTATTGGAGAAGTTAGGCAATGGAACAAGTTTACAGAGAAATTTGTGGAATCACTCTAACCAGTGAAATATGTGCCTGACATTAGAGACTTGTCTGTCAGGGCTAGGCTATGTCTCATGAAATTCAGAATCCTTCTCCAGCAAATGGCAATGTTCCTGAGCCACTAACAGGCAGACAACGAAGACTTCTAACAAGCAGAAAGCTATCAGTGCAGAGGAAAATGAAAGGTCTTTGTATATACACATGCATGTGCTTATATATGAATACTGCTGAAATTAACAATATACAACAGAAGAAATGTTATCAGTAGTCACAGCCCTTACTGATATCCCATGTTTTGTGCCAAAATGCCTTGCCTCCACATCAGTCCTTCTCCAGCACTATGGAAGCTATGACTGGGACATCAGTAAAACCGTATACAGTTTGGGGTCCCAGTTCTGCGTGCTTTTAGCCACAGGATGTTGATCTCAGCAGGAAGTTCACTGAGCTTGACGTACAACCAAAAGAACAAATAACATGGATGTTATTAGCTATTGCCCATGGATGCTACTGCATCATATTAACCCCTTTGCCTAGTTCAGATACAACTTTACAACTAAAACTAGGTCCTTCCTACTCAATGATTACCTTAACCGCAAGCCAAAAATCATCAAAGGCGCAAGCGGGGAACCACAGATGGTAATGAAAGCACTGAGTTACTCCTACTACTACCTGCAGTGTTTGAACACTGCAGAGCCTGATAAATGTCACTTTCTTGCTATGAAAAGAGAGTGCAAACAGAGAAGCAGCAGTATCTGAAATTCAAACATTTCCTTATATTTAGATTATCAACACCACTTCTGTGAAGTCCGAAATGCCTTGAAAATCAACATAAGCAACAGCACTCACATTTGGTGATTTTTTTCGAAAACATGAATTTCACCTTTTGTCATTCAAAGAATGTCCAACCCAAGCCTCACACACTTGGTCTGCTCTGAATCTTCGATGGCTATTCTGACAATTCTGAAAATTCTGGACTAAATAATGCAGCTAATTGCAGGCAGGCAGTTTATGTACCATTTAGCCGAGAGCAAGGTTTTACAATGAAGTTACAAATTCATTTGAAACAGAAAAAATGTTCTGAAGCTATCATAAGCAAAGTGTTAATCCAACTGTGAAACACTGAAAAGGGTGACAGTGTAGTCAAGTGCAAGCAAAACTACTTATTTGCTAATATGATGTAGTAATCTGGAAACACTCCTCTCCTCTGCAGAGGTTATCATCACTGACCATGCTCTTTGTAACATTTTTTTGAGGCTATCGTAAAAGCAAGCAAGAAGCATGTGTTGATAAAGAACTGATTTGAAATGTCAGCCTTATGGGAGAAGGTGCCAGCACAGCTAGCCGGCTTTTCGGTTTTTTTCACAAGTACAAAAAGATTGTCAGGAAGCAAACCCTGAGGAAAAGAAGCCGAAAGTCTGACAGGGCTGTGAACCTCACAGTCATAGCAATAATTTTGCAAACGACTAATATTGAGGAGTCGATAATCCAAAGGATGATCTCTGAAGTGAAGAGCACCGAATTACTTAGGGGAGAAAATCAATTATCTCCAATGCAGTTTTGTGGCTGCGCAGCCTACAATATGCAAATGCACAGAAGTTACCATAGTCACAGAAACTCGAGTATCAAAGTTACAAAAATCCAAGGAAGTTTACAAGAATCACTGAAAAAATAGCCTCCTCATGAATGGATGCATGTCTGCTTTATTGACACAGCTACAATGTCATTGGAATATTCTTTGTCACAAAGTCTGACAGCCATCTAGAGATGTCAGCATCTATGAAAGAGATGCTGCACTGTGGTGAAAGCAGAATGGGGTGGCTGGATCTGGGAGGCAGTACAGAAATCAAATTAGCATCAAATACTGTGGGCAGATTTTTAACATCTTTTCTCTTGCTAAGTGGTGTCTAACTCCATAACTGGGTCACTGAAATTAATGGAACTACTTGCAAGTAAGACAGTACTCAACGTGCCTTAGAGCATCAGAGTCTGACCCACAGTACATATTCAAATGTCACCTTGTATTTTAATGTATCTTAGACTTGAGGGGTTTTTTAAATTATTATTAATTTAGAAATAGATTCCTTATTGGGATCAGGCTCTTTTTTTCACTAGAAGTACAAATGTCTTTAGAGGAGATGTCTGAACATTTGGCCACTTGTTACTAAAAATCCCATTTCCATGCATGTGTAATCCACGTTCCCTGAAGGTTTTGAGAGCAAGAGCTTATTGTTGATGAAAACGGAGAAATGCAGCCTAAGGGCTACTTGGGAACTCCAGATGGATGGAGGCCTCCAAGGGGAAGGTGCTTTCCTCGAGCATCTGCTGGTGAGCCAGGAAAATGACTGTATGGGACAGACCTCACTTACATTGCTGTTAAGCATTGGGTTTAGGCACTTTGGTTAAAATACATTTAAATTCTGGATTTAAGGATAATAAAATACTATTATCCCTGCTGGGGGATAATTGGCAAAAGGATTGTATTCATTGTGCTTGGAATGAAGAGCTTCCCTAATTACAAGCACTGTCTTTAAGACCACACGAGGGAAACCTATGAAAAGGCTGGGAAAGAAATGAGACAAGAAAAGTTTCTTCCAGAGCAGCTTATTTAGGAGCAAGGATTTTTCTCAGCCTCAGTGTGTCACTGGTATTTTCTAAAAGTGGGAACAGAATGGTGTCACTTCTTGAGGCGTCGGAAATGAGCTGAAAGTACTTGGACCCAAGCCACAGAGAGAGAATAACCCAGCTGAGGGACGTGGATAAGTCCTAACCTTATTACACAATCTGAGAAGATGGGGCAGGCACTTTCCTTGGGGTTAAAAGCTAAAAGAAGGCAGTGAGGCATCTTTGTGTCCACAGATGAATTTCCCCAATTCTGGACAATAACGTTTTAGACATAACACAGAAGATGGAAAAAGTATTTGTGAATTGCCTCAGTACTTGCAGCTGTAAGAGATGGACTGGGGTTAAGACTTCACTTGGAGGAGGAATTCTCGGCTAATACTATTTCTCTGTTTCTTAAACTTATTCTGTGTCACCTTTTATACCTGCCAATAATGGGCTTTTCAGAGACATTCACTGCCAGTGAGCATGTGGAGCTGAATTACACCTTCAAATATAACTTCATTTAGTGTCCCTTGTTGCTGGGATAGGGCACTAAGCTGGAGTTATTTAAATATTCTTAAAAATAAAAAAAATGAACAAACCAACTCCTAAAAACCTGAATATAGAGACCTTAATATTACCTGTAGTACTTTGCTGAAAGCATGGTGATTTGTAAGAAGCTGTAAACTTGTCCAGTCTAAGGTCTACTCAAGCATAAGAGTGTGGCTAGCAGGTCACCAGAGGTTATCTTTCCCCTTTGCTCTGGTGAGTACTGTGTCCAGCTTTGGGCACCCCAGTTCAAGAAAGACAAGGAACTACTGGAGAGAGTCCAGCAGAGAGCTATGAAGATGATCTGGAACTGGAACATCTCTCTGATGAGGAAAGGCTGAATTAAACTGACACTGCACCAGCATAAGCACAAGCACTAAACCCCCACCGAGGAACTCTTCTTTTTTCATTGGGTATAAAGTATAGCTGAGTGGCCTTCAAAATAAACATTTATAGCAAAAGCAGTCAGTCGTAGCCAAGACAGCTGGATGAGAACTACTGTGCAAGTACAATTCCCTCTGTGCAATACAATTCCCTCTCTTGGAGCAGCACTGAGTTATGCACACTTGCATGCTACAGTATATGATGTGTTCTAATACTGAAGATATTTATACAGAAATAATTACTAATAGCAGGATGTAGAGACTATACACCATACTCTATGCTGCTGGGCACTGCTTTGCCTAGGCTCATTAGTAACAAGAATTATCATACTAGAGAAATATATTGGTCTGCCTGTGAAGGTCTGCAAGTGAAAACAGCTGTCTCAGAGGCATTGTGAAATATTTACATATATTAGATCTCTGAAGGCACTTATGGCATACACAGGCCTTAGAAAAGTTCTCTCCTAACACCTATTTTGTACAAATCAGCCAATACTCTGCAACTTGAAAATCATTATCCTTTCCATCAATTTCTGTTGCTACCCTTATTTGTCAACCCAAAAGTCCAGCCTGAGTCTGAACACATCATTTACCCTTTCATAAGACAGATCTCTTCAAGTATTCAGTTCACAAAATCTTGATAAGGATATTTTTTTTAGTAGCATACATATATTTAAAGAGAACATGGGAGCTGGTTGCCTTAGTAACAAGATCTTTCAGCCATTGTGTTTAGTATTTACTCAGCACTAGAAATGTACACTGTATTGAGAAGAAATGTGGTATTTTCATTAGTCTACTCCTGTGTATATGCCCACCAGCAGCAAATGCATACTGTGTAGTTTGACTTTCCGTTTCTGAGCTATGTGAAACCTCTGAGAAAAGAACATGCAGAAATGAAACCCGGGCACCTGGTGCAATGTATTTTTGTTACAAGTATTTTGAGAGAAAAAGCTGTTGTGAGAGTTTAAAGCACTGCACTAAAGATATTACTTGTCTCACAATTATATCTCTAGCAGGAGAAGAGTGTAAAACACATTTCTATTCCATTATTTCATATTCTGATGAAGAAACTCTACAGAAAATAGTTTTGAAATAGTATATTTTTACAGTGCTAGCTTCCACAACTGTATTAATGTGCAGTACAAACTTAATAAGCACTGTTAAATGCTGGTTTACCTCACCTTCGGTGATGTGAGGTGAGGGAATGTCCATTTAAAGGGCTGTTTCAAAGCCTGCTTCAGTCTGGGAGAAGCAATGCATCAATTACAGCTGCATCAATTAAAATGCAGGAGAAATTCGGCAGAATAGATCCACTTAATTTTGGGTCCAGCCAGGATGCCAAAAGGTTTTTATCTCTTCTTCTGCAAATATACTATGGGATTTTTCACCTCCAGCAAGACATCAGAGTTGCCTTCAGATGCCAAGCAAAAATCTAGCATCTCCAGCTGCCCAGGGCCTCTTGGGAGGCGGCATGAAGGGGCTGACTGGGGACAGAGTGCCACCTACCGCGGCACCGAGCCCCGTCCTTCCCTCCAGGACTGCGCTGAGCATGGCAGCACTTTGCTCCAAAATCACAGGCAAAACTCCCCTTGGCTTTGATGGTCTGTTTCAAGCCATAAGGCCTGAATCAGCCCCTTCCCACGTGTCTAGTGAGAGCCAACAGATCACAGCATGGTGGTGCAAGAGCATGTCACTTTGGACCTCATAGTGCCAAACACACACGGCTGATGCTGGAGAGGACTTAATGGCACAAACTAACCTAGCACCTGTTTGTTGTAATAGTGTGTGCATTACCTCTTGCTTTTCAGGTAATCTGGCTATTGCACTGACAAGAAATCGACTCCTAGGGTACTCTCATTATAATTTCAGATAGTGTAAAACACTTCTGTATTACATCAATTTAATATCTGATATGGCCTCTACTCTTACAGGATGATGGACTCCAGTCTAATATGGCTGTTCCTTCTCTAACTACTTCAATCCTCTATTCATTTTGCCATTCAGATGGAACAGAGCCTGATCAAATAGAAAAGCAGAATGTTATAGTCACATAGAATAACTTAAATTTAATAGCAGACAGAACGTTTGTTCTGTATTTAAAAAAAGAGATGGAAAATAGATGTGGAAAGGCACAATGGTGGTGGGTTAGAGTTGAATCACAGTTCAGCTGGTTAAACCCCTACCCAACAAATGCAGCCTTTTTCTTTCATCACAAGCAGGTTTATCCCCAATCCTGACTTTCTCAATTTTGTTTTGCTGTAAATATTGTTGCATAGATGGTTTCGAAATGAACTTTTTGGTTAACTGCTGAAAACAAGCCAAGAAGACATTACCAGACAGCATTATCAGACTGTGTGCTCCCCGCCAGAGGGGCAGGAACATGATTGTGTACATTTTGTGTGTAGGGCTCTCCCCTTGCTCGGCGAGCTGGAAAAGCTGGTGGTGCCACACAGCATGTGTGCAAGGGAGGTTGCAAAGCACGCAGCTGGATGGAAAGCAGCAGCAGGAGGAGCAGAGAGGTGGATAGGGTTCCCAGCAGCAACCACTTCCCCCAAGTCATTTAAAGTGTTTGTATTTAAAAAGAAAACTGCCTTCTTTTTTTTTTTTCCTATTTCTTTTGCCATCCTTCGGTATAGGATAGAGAAAGCTTCATGTTTCTGTAAACAGAGGAGGAAAAAAAAGATAGATAAATATGCATTGTTTAAAAATGGGATGGAGATGGTAAACCGTTTTTCCTGACAAGCCCTCCATGAATTATCTCATTAAGATTATCACAGGCTGCAAACTAAACCACATTTTTCTTAGGACTGCCTTTTACAGGAAGAGCTCGGCTCCTAACTGTTTATCACACATTTCAGCTCAAATCTATCAATCTGCCCTAAAAAAATTGAAGAGTTTTCTGAGAACTGGGGAAAGGTTTCAGCTAGTAAAGCTTTTTGTCTAATGAACTTTCCAGAAAAAAAAATAAATAGTCTTTGCTTGTCCTAATCAGATTTTGGGGTCATGCAAGTGAACGCTAAAATATACAAAACAGTCACACAGAAACAGGCTTATATAGCATTCTCATCCACACACAGGAATCAGAATGAAGAAATGGAATTACTTGCCCTCAGTGACTGCGGGTAACAGTCAACTCAGTGTAATTTTATGGGTGAAAATGCCACCTGTATGAAATCAAATTACCAAAGAGGTTTAACTATCTGGTTAAATCACACGCACTCTTTGGAACTATCCAGATATGCCATATTTCCCCAGTATTTAGCCAGAATGTGTAACCCAAACAGCTGCATATTAGTGTGTCCACAGACAGCATAATACAAAACTATTGTTTTGCTTTAAATGAATGTAACAACAACAAGGATACAGACACAGATCTTTAATTGGGTTATTTATTACCAATGAAAAAGCAAAACCCTTCCTTGCAATTTGTCTTTTGTTTTATTTTGCTGATACGCATATTGCAGGTATTGTAGATGTGTAGCAATTGCCTAACTATATTCTTTTTGAGTAACATATCATTATGTATCTGTGTCTATCCTCCAGTTATTCTGTTGTACCTAACTGCTTCTGAAATGAAAATATGGAAGATGGCTACCCTAGCACACAGCAGACAGAGAAGGACAGGCAGCGCATTGTAATGTTTCTTGGATCCTTTTAGCAAAGTGAGGGGAAAGTATTGATGTTGCATGATATGAACTGAATCTACATCTCCTTGTGAGAGAGAGGACACCTACGGTGGGACTAAACAGGTAAGATTAAAAAAAAGTAGTAAGTTTGTTGTTCCTGCAGCTGAAGCTGCCAAGATCCTTAGGAAAGGGAACATCTGAAAGAATCGACGTCTTTCAGCTCTGCTCACTTTGGGACTGACTGACAGCAAGAAAAGAGCTATTATCTGAGATGGGAAACATTTGGGGTTTCTCCAGAACATATGAAGAGATGCATCCTCTGTCCCAACAGTTCAGCAGGAACTAATACACTTCTGTTACATCGTTCTGAGGTTGCAAAATCCCTCCCTCGCACTGCTGTTTAATGGTAATTAGTGGTACTGTGGGAGCACCTCAGCATGCCGACAGCCTCAGCCCCTTTTGTGCTATGTGCTAATAACAGCAAAAGAAAAAAGCAGTCCTGCCTAATGAGACTGTTTGCACATAGTCAGAAATGTTTCTTGGAACTACAACATAAACATACTGTTGCATTTTTATCAGTATTTTGTATTTGGTAAAAATATTCTGAGGCTTAAGGGCTCAGTGCCCACAAATATGCTGGCACACAGATTTCACATATCTTGTAAAGTCTACTACTGTGTGCATATGCAAGAGCTGATTTTTCAAATAGGCAAAAGCATGCACTTGAATATCTGAGCAGCAGGACTGAGCCAAACGCATGGCAATGAATTATTGGCTGCAAGAAGGTATTGATGCAATCCAGCAGACCTATACAATCATTCAAGAAAGAGAAAGGAAGCTGGCACAGTACTTTTATTTTATTGTGATTACACAGAAAGACTCATTTCTGCTTCTGTGGATGGATCATTTTCTGTAGCAGTCCACACTTCTGGAACGGCTCTAACTTTACAGTATCTGCTTCTAACCAACTTCTCCCCAGGCTAAACAGACACTTGCTACTCACATGACAGTGCATGGGAAGTGATGCTGAGAAAAGAAGACACACTGTGGCTAACAACTTTGCTTGTCTTGTAAGAGTAATCTGACTAATGTCAGAATGATTCCATCAATATTGTCAGAAATAGGTTTGAGAGCCCTCCAGGTACGTTGCAAGCCTTGGCACAGGCAACAACTGATGCGGAGTGGATGCCAATTAACCAGAGGTCCTGGGAAGGTACAAAGCAATAATAAGGACCTTGACTTAGGCTGATGATACTGAGTTTTCTTCTCTGTATTCTCAACATTTCTTTCCCTATTTCAGACAAACTAGAGTATGGAAGAGGCATTGTGGGATATGCCGTCAAGTGCTATTGATTTCACATATCCCACTCAGAAATAAAACCAAACTGAGTTTGTGTAATGCTGATGGGCTTGCTCACATCGTAGTTGTGTTTGAATTACATATCCATTAAAGTATGCTAAATATTTATATAATAATGACAATGCTGGTTCCTGCAGGACAGATACGTACTATAAAGATCATCAGTAAATGCCACTGCCACTTTGCCCAAACAGCAATTATAAATGAGGACACTTCTCTCCCACCAGATCTTTGCTGACCCTCCTTAATACAGATTCCTTTCCTTAAAAGAATGGAAGAAGGTCGATGTTCTGTGAGCTGTCTTCAATGGTGTTTGAGACATCTTGTTTCAAACTGTATTTGGCCTCCAGGCTTGTTGTCTATTCTTGAGTTGCCAAGTGACTGAACTTCTATGTTCCTCCTCTTCACACTGTAAAGAATACATGCTCTTACATACTATTTCTCCTGCATACTTAGATTAGAAATAATTTGGGCCAGGGACTAGCTCTTCTATGAAAATAGGCATAGCAGAGTTGATTCTGGAGTACCCTAACACTGCTTATACATCATAACTGAAATAGATCTTCTGTGCCAGTGGAAAGATTCACTATAAAGGCCCAAAAGTTCTTAACCAGTGTACAAACCCCCTGAGGGACTGCAGGTGATACCTTCGAAAAGAACAAGTTCGAAAAGAACAAGTGTAAAACTGTTATTCTAATACTTTTGCCTCAGTATCGTATACTGCAAAACCTCTTCTTTGCCTGGGAAACTCACTGTTAAGGCAGCTGTATTTGAGTGCATTCCTCTTTATCCTTTTGTTGTCATTTAGAAGAGATAAAATTGACAAGCCTGACTGTCATCTGTATGTATTTCATAAACACAGCAACAATGTGAATGAGAAATGGCCTCCTGGGAGAGCGCTGGGACTCTTGTTCATTATCATTATCACTATCATGATTCATGCAGATGATGAGACTCTCAGCCATATCATCCTCCTTCTGCTCTAGGTTGCACTTTGCAGCACCTTGTTGTCACCAGTTGTACAAGCAATCAGTTTACCTCTCACCCCTGGAGTTACTGTGGTATTGTTCTCCCTGCTTCCACATTGGACACCCAAATTGAGCAGATCATAGTTTATGTGCTACAGGCATCAGCACGGAACCAAGCCACAACATGATTCAGCCCCACTAACACAGGCTGTCATGGCCAGGGAAAATTCAGCCAATCTCACAGCTGCCATTCACCCTTTGCCTTGGAACACCTAACCAAAATGGCACTACAGTGAAGCAGGAAGATAAATTCTGTTATCAGACCAGTAAGTGCCAAACCTGCTTTGTTTCTTCTATAGAAGGTCTCTGCTTTTATTTGTTTTTTTCTTTTTTCACACCACAGCAAGATGTATCAGCATGCAGACCAACTGAAATTCAAGTAGAGAAGTGGGAGCAAGACCAGTGAAAATCTCATTTCTCTTCCAGACGGTTTTTCCTGGACAGCTACTGGGTTACATTATAATGTTATCACTGCAACTGTGTTCATGAAAGGGGAAATAGTAATTTCATTGTTAACCTCAAAATGATTTCATGAGAGTTCAGTGAAATGCGTATGTTAAGGCAATTAAATAAACCGTGATGAAAAATGAGACACCGTTTTCATGACTTATGCCTTTACAAGAATTTGGATAACGATTGCAAAAGGTTAATATGCTTTATATGAATCTGCAGGTATCTGTCAAGCGCCAAAAGCGGGCAGTGGAAGCAACGCTGCATGGCAGAGACATCTGGTGGAAGCTTCTTGTACTTGTCTCTCCTCTGCTGGTTCAGCTCTCCGGGGCTATGAATCCTCGGAGCAGCCCCGAGCTGCTCCCGCTGCCTCTGGGGCTGAGGAACGGGTTTCTGGCTGATGAGGAATTCAGCGCACACCTAGTTGGCGACGGCCAGCCAGCCACTCAACGGCAGCCAGAAATCTTTAAGCTATGTGCTGGAATTTAAATGGAAACTTTTGCATCTAAATTGAAGGTTATGTTCCTCTTCCAGCTGCCTGACATTGAACTGTCTTTCAGAGGAAGACTGGGCTCTGCTGACACCCTTCCCTTGCTCAACCATATACAACAGGAGAAGATCAATGTTTTAATTAGGGAAGGGAACTATCAGTGACTTTCTCCGTAATTTAGATGATGGGATTGCACTAACTCTAAGAACCTGCTTTTCTCTAAGTTAAAAAAACTGAAAATGAGGTTTCAGATTTTTGCATCTAAATAAATCACCTCCCTGCTCATAGAGACATTGACTACATTCTCCCCCTAAGAAGTGGATCCAATTCCCTCTCCCCCTTCCTTCTTCACAGTGGGAAAACAAGTGTGATCATACTGGCTTGCTGGGACCACACTTTGCTCTGGCCATGTCCCTATACCCTGTGTTTCAGTTTTGGACACTGGCTTGAAAACGACTGAGACGGTGCAGAGAGCACTCACTGAGTATACTCTAGGAAAGAGGAAGCCTGTTTTGCATGATGGCAGAAAAGATGGCTTTGCAAACTCAAATCCCTTTTCTCCAAATGTGGGAATACAGCTGATGCAAAACATGCTACAAGTAAGAACAAGCTGCATTTGATTACACACACACCGAATGCTTGAACTGTGTTTAGCACGTCACAGCTCTACATTTTCAGCATTACTCCCCAGTGTAGCAAGGTTTTTTCCTGCAGACACCAGTTCACATCTGATGGGAGACCATTTGAAAACCAGCCTCTGCTCTTACACTGTAAGTACAACTCTCTCCCTCAAGCTACTTACAGACAAAACCATGTTTACCTCCACCTATCAAAGCACCAGAGGAAAACAACAGCCCCTCGAAGGAAATTAATCCACAAAACCCTTTTGAAATGTTACAAACAGCTTTCTACCAGAGTGAACAGATGCACAAATAGGGGTAAACAAGCACTTCGACAAGACCCTCAGAGGGAGTTAGCTGCATGCCCACTTCCCACTCAAGTCAGTGGCAGGCAAGTGTTGAGGGCCAGGTGGGTGATCACCAAGGCCCAGTTGATGCTATGCAGCCAGCGCAGCCCAGGTACCCAAATCAACAGATACCAGAAGTGGTTGCCCTAGTGGCCCATGTCCCTGCAGCACCTCACTTACCCTCATTCAGCTACATCCTGTGAAGCTTTTTCAAAGGAGTAGTATGGGTCTGAACTTGCACTGCCCACCCTCAGGGGAGGATGCTCAAGTACATGCCTTGCCACAGGGAAGTGGCTAAAGCATGTTGTTTCAGGAAAAAAAGACCAGTGTCTGCCTCTAACTACACTGATGGATTCCCCATGAGGCAGTCTGTAGGGGCCACCCATAGCTTTCCCATCCCAGCAAAATAACCCTCTCCCTCTATTGACCAATGAATATTTAATTATTCTGTGCAAAATCAAGCCATTTTCTCCAGAAGCTCTGAACATTCCCTTCTGCTCCTGAACAACCCACTCCTGGTTGTAGTAGCTCCTCAGATAAGAAGAAAATGGAAACAGGTCTCATTCTCCTGGAGGAGAGGTGTGCAAGAGCAGGTAAAAGAAGCTGACAGAGGAGACACTCTGGGAATGTTCAAAAAAACCAAGAGCAAGGTCACTAGGATTAGTTCTGCTGATTTTGCAGATGCGAAAGAAGTCTGGCATCTCTGTGCAGAGTCCAGGAGCATCCATGAGCGGATCCTGATAGGTCATAGAGCAGATGTAGGGGAAAAATCAGGCACTTCTGGCTTCATCTGAGCATGCGTCCTGAAAATCCAGTGTTGCCTTTAAGAGGCTACAGAGTACGTACAATGGATCCAGCCTTCAAACTGCACAAAAGCCAAAAATGGCTACAGGGAGGGCGGTGGCTTCCAAAGAAGCTTCTGGCATGATACGCGTTTGCTGCACTGCAAGAAGCCTGCCGAGGCTCCCTCCTTGATTTGACTCCAGGCAGGCAGGCAGACAGCCTGTGTGACTTTGCAGGGAACAGTCAGGCCTCTGGGGATCCTGATTCAGGTGTGGAGTCCTTGACTGATACGCTAAACTCATTAAGTAGCTCTGTTATGAAGAAACAGAATGGAAACTATATAGGCACTTGAATTCTGACCTTCAGCAGGTAAGTTATCAAAAGATCCCAATGTCTTTTAACCTCAAGGCCAAAAAACAGAGCCTGGCCTATGCTTTAGAAAAGGAAGAAATCTCTGAAATGAGCTTTTGTATCAGTGTTTTTTTTAAAAAAGCATCCCTACATATCTGCATTGCTTAGTGCGATATTTCACATGGTCCCTATATATTAAAGTATCACATTGCCATTAAATATCAAGATTATGAGCAAAATCCACTTTAATTGTATGCCCTGTTTACACTAAACCTCTTTTTTTTTAATGCTTACCATCCACTGACAGTTGTGTAAAATACAAGGTGCCTACTCTAGAGTTATACAAGTGAGGAAATAGTATAAACAACGATTACAAGTTTTCCCCCACTTAAATAACTTAAGAATGATCACAACAACAATGGTCCCACTTCAAGAAACATGAGTAAAGTATCCAAGTCTTATGCATGGAAAAGAAATTAGTTAGACACATCATTAGAAAACAGTCAGATCATTAGTCATTAAGAAGATTTAACCTTCTCTTCCCTTACTGGGGAGTTTCTGCCTTCTTGTGCTGAGTATGAACCACATCACTGTACCTATCTTAATCATAAAATGGAGGATCCACACATTTTTATTATTAGCTTAAAGTGGTGCTGCTTTTGGCATAAAGAAGGAACTTGTAAGAAGCAAGCTCCTGGAAACTACTTTTGGGCTATGTGTCTTTCCATCACTGAGGAGAAACAAACATGCTAGAGATGGTAACTGCAGTGGAACTTAGCCTAACTTTTCTTCCACTATGCTATTGTTACCAGCTATTCATTTATGCCCACAGTCTATTTAAAAAAAAAAAAAAAAAAAAAAAAAAAAAAATTTAAATTCCATTAAGGAAACAGTAGATTGTCACCATTAATTCCTGCCTGAAACAGAAACCTGACCTGCAAGAACCTGAAAATCTGCTCCTCCTTATGAGAGCAGAGCTTAATAGACGGAGAGCTGACAGGAAGCAACCCACACTGTACTTCCTGCTGTATTTCTTGGGTTAGGTAAGTGTGCTCCTCGAGGAGGAACGCTACGTATTCAAGGGTCCGGTTTCATCTGTGTTCTCCTGTTGTCTAAATGTCAGGCGGCCAAGAAGGAATTCTTCCCTCAGCACTGATAAAGAACTGCCGTGGCTGTCTCGCTATTGAACCGTAGCATTGAAAGAACGCTGATAAGTTGCAAAACTCATTAGAGCACTTCAGGGAGAGGAGATTAAGTGTTTTTAAAAGGGAACGTGCAGCCTCAGCGCAGGAGACCCTGCTGCTCTCTCTGGAGACAGCATCACAGAGCAGATGAAACACAAACCCTCTGCTCCAGCTTAACGCCGTGTTGGATCGAAGCCCCTTCCCCGGTGCCGAGAGGTCGAGGTCTGGCGCCAGGACCGGCGCTGGCAGCAAACGGCAGGTCAGCTCCCTGAGCAGGGGCTTTCCTCGTTCAGGGCCAAGGCCATTCCCCCACAGCAGCCGGCGCGCCTACCGACGGCCCCGCCTGCAGCAGCCCCTGCTTGTTGCGCGGCAGCGGTGGCTCTCCCATGCGCGCCAGCGCCGAGGCTGTGAGGGCAGCTGCCCGCCTTGGCGGAAGGCTCTCAAACACTGGGTGGAGTGTTTCCGGGTGTTTTTATCATTATTACTGGGTGCCAGCAAGAATGATAAAGAATAATCAATAATCGCGATAATTACTTTTAAATGCTTAACAGCGTTACTGTGTGCTGACTTGGCAGTGCCACATCTACGGTCTCTAACGCCTTACGCAGGCAGGAGCCTGCTGACTGGGAAAGGAAGTGTCCCTGCTCGGCACCGCTCTGTGCTGCCTGCCCGTGCCCAGGGGATGAACGCTGTGGCGGGCGGGAAGCCAGCTGCCGGTCCTTACCGCCCCGGGCACCATGCAGGCCGCTCCAGCGCCATGGCTGCCAACCGAACTACCACTCCCAGCAGCCATCGCGACTGCGCGTGCGCCGGGAGGTGTGACCCACAGCTTCTCACTGCCTAGATGACATTTCCTCGCAGCCCATTGGCTGGTCCGCCGGAAACGGCCGTGCCCCTATGCCCCCTGGGAGTTGTGGATTTCCCGTCCACTACGCTACACCAGCTTGGGAGAGGCGGGCGGGACGCCCGTACCAGCAGTCCCGGCGTGCTGTGCCGCGCTCCGCCGCCCGGAAGGAGCCGTCAGCAGTCGGCGTAGGCTGGTGCTCGCGGAGCCGGCTCACAGCGATGGCGGGGCAGATGGCGGTGCTGGGTGAGCAGGGCCGGGGGCCTGTCCCCGTCCGGGCGGCTGAGGGGACGGTGCCAGGGGGTGAGGTGAGGGGCGGCGGCCCCGGCGGAACGCTGGTCGCTCCTGCTCCGCCCGTGGTGGCCTCCGGTTGGCGGGGCTCAGGCACGTCCCGTCACCCTGTCTCGGGCTGGGGCCTTTGAGGAGGCCGCTGACTCCCACCGCGGGGCTTGGTGGGGCTGTCGCAGCCTTGCCCGCTTTGTCACCTTTATACCGCGGGGGTTCCCTGCGGCCGGCGCGGAGTGTCGCCCTGTTGGGAGGGCCGAGGCGCTCAGCGCCGTATTGCGAAGAAAGGTCTTGCGAAATTGGCGGCTGAAAGTAAACCTGGTTTTTGTCACTGGTTTGTGTGAAATGCAGCTGTGCCCGGCCTGCCGTGCTGCGGAGCAGGGCTTATCCGCTCGTCGAAACTTCAGCTGTTCGGAGTTCTTGAGATTTTGTTTGTTTATTGGAGTTTCCCTCCCTCTTTTCCTTCCCCCCCCCCCCCCCCCTTTGCTGAGGCGTTATTAGGTTTTCAGGTTTCTTGCTTTGTCAGTTGAATATATGTAAAATAAGATTTTAAAACCAATCTATTTCGCACTTAAACTACTCTACCCCTTGATTTCAAGGCATAGAAAAGATTCAGAGGTGTGGGAAGATACTGTCTGGGGGCTATGACAGAACCAGGAGGAGCTGACATAGGTTTGCATCTCCTTATGTTTAGACTTCTGTTGAAGCTGGAGATGTTTGGGTTGGGAGTTTGTCATTTCACTGGGATTTTGTGCAGCCTCATTAAGCAGCTGTCCCTTAGGGAGGGGTCACTCATAGACAGTTCCCCTTCAAATACTAATTAGCCTATTTCTGAAATACCTTGCACAGAGGAAAAGAATTATTGCAGGGTGGTGATATTGTCAGTTTTGCTGTACCTCTTGGGCTTTTTAAAGTTGCTGTAGCATTTAATGGCTGAGACATTTGACTCTTCTAAGCACTTTTTGTTGGATTAAGAGACCTGAATTTGCTGCTGACCTTTAAGGAAACAGAAAAGTAATTGAGTAGCTGAACAGGCTTAAGGGCATGAAAGCCACTTGAAGTGTAACGCATAATACTGTTATGCATTAAATAAGTGTTAATATTCACTGGCTTGTAAGTTTGCAGCAGTAGCTACTCTAACCCTATTTTTTAAAACTCTGTGTTTCAGGTTCAGCTGTTTTGGCTCTCCTGTTAGCTGGCTACCTAGCACAGCAATACTTACCAATGCCTGCACCAAAAGTAATCGGGATTGATCTTGGCACAACTTATTGCTCTGTTGGTGTCTTTCTTCCTGGAACGGGGCTGGTGAAGGTTATTGCAGATGAAAATGGGCACAACAGCATTCCAAGTATAGTCTCTTTCACGGACAAAGGCGTGTATGTAGGATACGATGGCCTAGAACTGGCTGACTCAAACCCTCAGAACACCATATATGATGCAAAAAGATTCATTGGGAAAATCTTCAGTTCAGAAGAACTGAAAAGTGAAAGTAGCAGGTATCCCTTTAAGGTGAGTAGCCTTATCCTTCAGTTCTCTCCAAGCAGTAAGCTATGGGATGCTTAAAACATGTAGTAAGTAACTAGCTTGTCTGACCTTGAGTCACTTGGCTAAATCTTATATGTCTGAAGACCATAAGAGGTATCTATAGAGAGAAGGAGGAAACGGTTGTAGAAGCAGCATACCTCTGCATGAGAGCTGATGGTGATTTTCCAGAGGACCCGTTCCTCTACTGTGAAATCTGTTTCTGGGTAACCTTCCAGCCCGTTTTCTTAAAGGATAAATTTCAACTTGAAATTCTCACTGTGAAGTTGCTGAAACTTCAGCTCCCCTCATAGTCTAAAATTAAAAAGTCTAATGATTAAAAAGAATTACTTTTATCTTCGAAGGGGGTGTTGAAGCTTTCACACAGTTGCTAGGTCTTAACTTTGTTTTTTAATGTGTCTTACATGGGCACAGACGGCGTCACTACTTTGGGTGTACTTGGATCCCTTAAGTCACGTGTTTTGCATAGTACTCATAGTCAAGGAATAGAAGTGACTCAGGAAGTGGAAAAGCACATTTAGATTTTTCCAGAATACTCAGGCTACATGCAAATAATTGGTGGGAGAGCATAAGAAGGTGGCTTCTTACATGTGGGTCATGTTGCTTTTTCCTCCTAGATTTTCAACAACAATGGATCAGCTGAATTTTCTTTGACAATTAATGAAACTTTTCGCATCACTCCAGAGTATATTGGCTCTCAGCTGCTGCTGAAATTGAAGAGAATGGCAGAAGACTATATTGGCATGCCTGTTTCAAATGCAGTCATCTCTGTGCCAGCAGAGTTTGATGAAAGGCAACGGAATTCTACCATTAAGGCAGCTAATATTGCAGGTGATGCATCCTTATTCTAGTGTTTTTCTAGGAAATCCTAAGGTCTGTTTCTCCAACAGTAAAGTCTTTGGGGAGGGTATAGACACAGCAAATCAGTGATGGAAGACCTCAGAAGGGATTTTTGTTTTTTGCAGACCATTAACAGTTGCGAGGAACAGCAGAGAACTCCTGGGTACCAACAGGTGCAGCGAACTAACGCAGATATAGGTAGCTAGAAGAAGTAAGTTTTGCTTCAGGGAAAATAAGTCTTTTTGGCAACCTCCAAATAGAGAGTTGGTGCAGAGCACCCACTGACAGTAATTTAAACAGAAATAGAACATGTCAGTCTCATTAGCAAGATTTCTGTGGAAGAAATGTGTTTGGGCAAATCATGGTTCATGACTTCACCCTGATGCTGAAGGAGTACTGCTTTAGACTTGAGTATGGTAAAGAGTTCATCAAGTATTACTGCTTAGAAAACTTTCCTTGAGATCTGACATTTTACTTAAGGTAAGTTTGGTTAAAAAAAACAGCCAACCAGCTTATGGCAAATGTCATTATGATGTGAGAACTTCACTTTTCTCAGATGTGTGCCTGACTCTTGCTTGGTATCTTTGCTCTTTGCAGGGCTAAAAATTTTGCGAGTCATCAATGAACCCACAGCTGCAGCTATGGCTTATGGACTCCACAATGCTGATGTGTTTAATGTTCTGGTGGTGGATTTGGGTGGAGGAACTTTGGATGTGTCTCTGTTGAACAAGCAGGGAGGGATGTTCCTCACAAGAGCCATGGCAGGTGAGAAAAACTCTTTACTTCCTCAAGGAATGGGGGGAAAATAAAAGGTGCACCCAAAGTCACATTATAGGGGCTCTTAAAAGGTGCCAGCCTTGTTGCAAAGTGTTCTCTGAATGTGTTCTCTTCTGCCTTTCATGCACAATTATGTTTGTGACTGCAGTGCTAACTGCTTGTGTTGCCTTCAGTTTTGATATGAGCTGGTGCTCAGTCCAGTAGGAGTGAATAGCAAGACATAATTCAGCAGCTTCATTTAGACAGAGACCCACTAAGTGAACTCCTGTTTTCAGTCCAAAAAAAACCCAAATGGTGAAAGCTTTGAGAACATTGTTCAACATGGATGAAAGCCCACAGGTCATTTCCTTTTAGCTCTGTTGAATGGAAAGCAATTGTTTTGAAAGGTTTTGGAAACACGGTGCAAGAGTATTCTTTCAGTAGGAACTGGTTATGTATATTCTCCTGCTTTAGGCAGGGTATTTACATGTACTTCAGTGGTAATGTGTTTTTTCATGTGGGTGCATGAAGATGTTGAGTAACTTGAAACTGGTAGAACAATAATCCTGATAAAGCCCTACTGTGGAAGTGCTAAGAGAAAACTCATTCCAGGCAGAGAGGGAAATTAGCTGGAGAAACAATTTGCTGTGAGAGATTGCACTTCAATCACAGGGTTCCAGCTCAAAATTTGTCATTACATGGTTTCTTCTTCAGAAATACCTCTGAGTTCACAGCCATGGCTTTTTCCTGTTAAGAGTGTAGCAGAGCAGTTCCAAGGGTAAACCACTGAGGGGAGTAGGTTCTATAATTATTGCTAAATAAAAATCTGGAAATTACTACCACAGTATCACAGTATCACAGTATGTTAGAGATTGGAAGGGACCTCAAGAGATCATCTAGTCCAATCCCCCTGCCAGAGCAGGAACACCTAGATAAGGTTACACAGGAATGTGTCCAGGCGGGTTTTGAATGTCTCCAAAGAAGGAGACTCCACAACCTCCCTGGGCAGCCTGTTCCAGTGTTCTGTCACCCTCACTGAGAAGAAGTTTCTTCTCAAGTTTAAGTGGAACCTCTTGTGTTCCAGTTTATACCCATTACCCCTTGTCTTATCATAGTTTGCCATTGAGAAGAGCCTGGCTCCATCCTCATGACACTCCCCCTTTATATATTTATATACACTAATAAGGTCCCCCCGCAGTCTCCTCTTCTCCAAACTATAGAGACCCAGCTCCCTCAGCCTTTCCTCATAAGGGAGATGCTCCACTCCCTTAATCATCTTTGTCGCCCTGCGCTGGACTCTCTCCAGCAGGTCCCTGTCCTTCTTGAACTGAGGGGCCCAGAACTGGACACAATATTCCAGATGCGGTCTCACCAGGGCCGAGTAGAGGGGAAGGAGGACCTCTCTCGACCTACTGACCACCCCCCTTCTAATACACCCCAGGATGCCATTGGCCTTCCTGGCCACAAGGGCACAGTGTTGGCTCATGGTCATCCTGCTGTCCACTAGGACCCCCAGGTCCCTCTCCCCTACACTACTCTCTAACAGGTCGTTCCCCAACCTATACTGGAACCTGGGGTTGTTCCTGCCCAGATGCAGGACTCTACACTTTCCCTTGTTATATTTCATCAAGTTACTCCCTGCCCAACTCTCCAGCCTGTCCAGGTCCCGCTGGATGGCAGCACAGCCTTCTGGCGTGTCAGCCACTCCTCCCAGCTTAGTGTCATCAGCAAACTTGCTGACAGTACACTCAATTCCCTCATCTAAATCATTGATGAATATATTAAATAATACTGGTCCCAATACTGACCCTTGAGGCACTCCACTAGATACAGGCCTCCAACTGGACTCCGCCCCATAGACTACAACTCTCTGGCTTCTGTCCTTCAGCCAGTTCGCAGTCCATCTCACTACCTGATCATCCAGGCCACACTTCCTCAATTTAGCTATGAGGATGCTGTGGGAGACTGTGTCAAATGCTTTGCTGAAGTCAAGGTAGACCACATCCACCGCTCTGCCATCATCCATCCACCGTGTTATTTCCTCATAAAAGGCTATGAGGCTGGTCAAGCATGACTTCCCCTTGGTAAAGCCATGTTGACTGCCCTTCATAACCCTCTTATCCTTGACATGCCTTAAGATGGCATCAAGGATAAGGTGTTCCATCACTTTCCCAGGGATGGAGGTGAGGCTGACCGGTCTATAGTTACCCGGGTCCTCCTTCTTGCCTTTTTTGAAGACTGGAGTGACATTTGCTTTCCTCCAGTCCTCAGGCACCTCTCCCGTTTCCCAAGACTTGGTAAAGATGATGGAGAGTGGTCTAGCAATGACTTCCGCCAGTTCCCTCAACACCCGCGGGTGCATCCCATCTGGACCCATGGATTTATGGATGTCCAGATTGCTCAACTGGTCCCTAACCCATTCCTCATGGACTAAGGCAAACCGCTCCAGTGACCTGACTTCATCTGAGGTCTCAGGAGTACAGGGTTCTTCAGGACTGCCTCCAACAGAGTAGACTGACACAAAGAAGGCATTCAATAACTCTGCCATCTCAGTATCTTCTGTCACCAGGGCACCCATCCCGTTCACCAGTGGGCCAACCTTGCCTCTGGTATTAGTTTTATCAGCTATGTATTTGAAAAAGCTCTTTCTGTTGTCCTTGACCCCTCTGGCCAGATTTAATTCTAAGGAGGTCTTAGCCATCCTAGCTGCCTTCCTACATCCTCTAGCAGCAGCCTTATATTCCTCCCGAGTGGCCAGCCCCTCCTTCCATGACCTATAAACTCTGCTCTTCCACTTGAGCATACCCAGCAGTTCCTTATTCAGCCACGCAGGTCTCCTGGCCCTCTTCCTTGACTTCCTACGTGTCGGGATGCTCAGCTCTTGAGCTTGGAATAAGCAATCCTTGAATGCCAACCAACTATCTTGGGCCCCTTTACCTTCAAGCAGCCTTGCCCATCACGTGTTCTTCAGTGGACAATTAGTGAAATCTGTTTTCACAGCTCTGTTTGCTCTTGCACTATGCTTATGGTCCTACTGTCATTGTTCTGGCCCTCAACCATCTCCAGTAAATGAAAAGATGTGTGCTGCTTTCTGAAGCTTTGAGAGTGATGTGTCTGATGCCTTATATTCTGATGTTTCAGGCAACAACAAACTTGGAGGACA
Source organism: Psittacula echo (assembly GCF_963264785.1). Lineage (NCBI taxonomy): Eukaryota > Metazoa > Chordata > Aves > Psittaciformes > Psittacidae > Psittacula > Psittacula echo. Next base: position 22,382,027 of record NC_137736.1, on the reverse strand, counting down.
GGATTTTAATCAGAGGTTGATGCTGTATTTATACAATCAGCTCCATCAAATGTATGGCTCCCTGCCAACAAGAAAAGAAGAAATACATCGGCTCAGACAGGCTGTGGAAGCAGTTAAGTTAAATCTGACTGTTCATGAGACAGCTACGCTAAGGGTGTTGTTGACTATGCCAGAAAGGAAGCCTACAAAAGAACTTCCAGATAGTGAGGTAAAACCAAACAATGTGTTGAAAGATGAGCCTTCACGAAAAACAGGAGACCTGAAAAATCCTGGAGACACCTCAAAAGTAGAGAACAACTTTGTCAAAGTTGTGTTTGAAACAGAAATCTCTAGGAAGCTGTTTGAGACGTTAAATGAGGACCTTTTTGAGAAGATTCTTGTGCCCATTGAACAAGTGTTGAAGGATGGCCACCTCCAGAAAGCAGAAGTGGATGAAATTGTGTTAGTGGGAGGCTCCACCCGGATTCCTCAGATACGCAAAGTTATTCAGGATTTCTTTGGAAAGGAACCTAACACCTCTGTAGATCCTGACCTAGCAGTTGTAACGGGAGTAGCTATCCAAGCGGGAATTGTTGGTGGGTCCTGGCCTCTTCAAGTCAGCGCTATAGAAATTCCTAATAAGCATTTACGGAAGACTAATTTTAACTGAAAAGAAGTTCTTGCCTATTGCATCCCACCTCTCCAAAAGGGTACCCTGATGGTGCATACTTACCTGACTGGTGATGGAGCCTAATCTTAGCCGTATTGTATTAGTTTTTTATCTGTTGCAGTTAGGTGTCCCTGGACACCAAACTGTGTTAAAGCTAGATGTTATTTTAAAGGTACAACTGATTTCTGAAGTTCTAATGTGTTCTGTCTGTCTGTAGATTGGATATTGGATGAAATGAAAATGCCAGTGGTGACACACCTATGTTTTATTGCTAAATTTTCTTAGCAAGTCCTGTAGAGGTGTATGTTTAAAATGTAAAGGGAGCGTGGCCAAGGTGACAGGTAACGTGGTTATGGTACTGTAGGTATTCCCAGGTCCAATATATTTACTTTGAAAGAATGTGAAGCAGTGTTAATGCACATAGCACTAGCAGTGTTCAGCTTAAAATTTATTTATTAAATTGAGTCATTTGAGCTTTTAAGCACCTTTCTAAAAGGCATGTTGCAGCTTGAATGAAACTTAGGCATTCACTTGATTCTTCTGCTGTTCATAACAGCATAATGGTATTGCTGAGGCTGTATGGCAAATTATCTCATGTTTCAGCCAAACCATATTAAAACCTGTGCCCTTTCTACTGTAGCATTACTTAGTGTGTCTGCAAGGGCTTACTTTAGATCTGGTTTTGATGGTTGTCATACTGGTTCTGTTGTCATACCACTGATGTTCTCCACAGAGAACAAGGGCGTATTGCCAGTTACGTATACCTCCCCCTGCCTGATTTGAAAACTGCAGTAATTTTGTGTATATTAAAGCCACAGCTTGAGTAGCTTCCCTTGAATTTGACCAACACAAATTTCATTGTTGTGCATCTACAAGCGCTTGACGTCTTTCCCCTGGAGTACCCCAAGCTGTACGGTTCTTGGGGAGCAGGTGTGGGGCAGAAGGGATGGATTGTCTGATGAAGTCTAGTTCCAGTAGTCCTAGTAAATGACAATTCACCCAACTATTTCCCACTTTCTAGCTTTTATCCCTGGTTTAAATTGTTTTCTAATCCCACTCTACACTGAACATAGATCAGAGATTGTAGCTGTTCTTTTGGGAAGGAAGCAAGGTGTGTAAGTTGGGATTTGAGGTAGCACTTTTTTAGGACTTCCTTTAGGCAAATGGTTTCCTACCAGCTATCTAGCAGATGCATGAAAAGAAAATAATCTGGAAAAAAAAAATGGTGACAGTTCTCTTTGGAGGGTTAAATCAATACTTAAAGGCCAGTTGAATTATTCTATCTGTGTAGAACTTTCTCCAATGAAAACACATCATTCAGCTTAGAAATGAACCCAGACTTTATCATGAAAGCTCTAGTAACAGGTGGTTCTAAACATCTTGTATTCTGCAGAATGATTCTGTTTGTATTAAACTTGCCAAGATAAAGTGTGGGGCTTAGATTTGTTGTTTAACATATAACTATATTAAAATAGGCTTGTTATTCTCCTGGCAGCAGGCTTTATTTATGTCACTGCCATAAATCAAATGTGCCAATTCAGCTGTTTGCATAGCTATTGTCTAAACATGTCTTCGAAGTAATCTAATTAAAAACCTCTCAAATTGAATCACAGTTGTACACAACCATTCCATCAGCATTGTTTCACTTCACAGAGGATTCCCAAAACACTGCTAACATCTGTTTCATTTCCCTGAGTTGAAACCACAGTGATTTTTTTTTTCTCATTTGAGGATTTTTTTCTGTTGTACCTCTTTCAAAGCAACCCTGTCCATGTCTGTATGGAACCTCCAGTATCTAAAACTCCTTCATTGAAAGAAGTGCCTCTTCATTGAAATCCTGGATGAATTGCAATATACAATACGGTTCTCATAAGCAGTTGCTGTTTGGGGCCTTTGCTTTGCAGATACAAATGTGCGCGTTGGATTCAACACATATTCCAGTGTCTTTGGAATCCCTGTGGCCTTTTGCACTGCTGTAAATTCATCTTAAAGTCTGCTGGAGTTACAGTAGGCCTTCAGTCTTCATTTTTTTGAATGCAGTGTGTAAAATGAGCAGACCTGTATAGAAATAGAAGCACATCACAGTGAAATTATGAAAAGCTTTCTGCAGTTCTGGGACAAGGTAGGTAGGAGTGGGAGAAACTTTTTAAACTGTTAACACTCAGTGCAAATAAATGAAGTGGGTTTTCTTTTCTTTCATATGCTCCTTCAGCCTGGAGGAGTTAAATCCCTTTCAGTGTTAATCTGGGAGTCAGAAGGGAAGGGCAAGTTGTTTTCTTGTTAAAAAAATTAAATTCACAAAAGGATATTTATTCACATTTCTGTACAGATTTTTAATAGAGAAGTTACTGTACATCAGGTATCTCACAATGCATCTTTATTTATTAAATAACTTTCCTGAACCCTGCAGTCAAGTTATTTATTTTATATCTTTTGGGTTTAATACTCTACTTTGGCACATTGAATTTTAAAGATGACTCCACTCTACTAAGTGGCTATTTCCAGGTATGCAAGTGTAGTGCTTACCTGTCTCTCTTTAAAGAAATTGATATTTGAAGGCTGAAGTCTTTCTACAATCCTTGAAATCTGAGTATGGTTGCGTGTGGTGGTAGGTCTGTAACAAATTTATATAGCTAAAGCTTGTTTTGCAAGTTGAAATTATGAAAGTCCAAGACGCCTAACCAATTGTATGTGCCAATGCTGATGATGAAATGCATTTTATAAATAACCTTTTAGAATGTTTTTAATAAAAGCAATTTCTGTCCCTTGGATGTATCTTTGTTTCAGTTTCTCAGGGAAATCTATAACAGCAGTGTTAGAGAATGAGGTCATAATCCCTCAGGTTGTCAAGGTGTTGCTGGAGTGACAGATCTTCCCTGGGACATGGCACACACAACTGTGAGGAACTGGGGTATGAAGAGAAAAAAACCCTTTCTCCTCAAGCTGCGGTTTGGGGTGGGAGAACAGAACTGAGAAGAAAAGTGCAGGTTAGTACAAGGAAATGTGTATATTCTGGCAAGGAAAAAACTGTTTCCCCTCAACTGTCCAGTTTCTCCTGTGATACTGCCAGGAAAGTGCAGAGCAAAGGCCAGAAGCAGGGCCAAGGAAAGGAACACCTGAAAAGATGCTGCCTGTGGGGTTTTTGAATGCTGTGGGGAGGAAGTTGAAGCAGAGCATGAGCAGGACATGCTTCCTGCTTCTCCCTATGAAAAGGAAAAAAGTCAGGGTGTCCTTCTAAGCCTCACTGTTAGACTGCCCGTGACACCCTGGCTGTCCAACCTGTCCTTTCCCTAACCCAGGCAACCTACCTGGAAAGGGAGGCCAACCAGTAGCTCCTCAAAGGGATGAACAGTTGTGTCTCCAGCCAAAGGAAGCTCTCCTGCCCTGTCAGAAGGCCCTTTGAGCACAGCCCAAGCACCTCCTCAGAGATCTTGGCAGTTACTGGCCCATATGGGGCAAAGTCACAGGTGGTGAGTGCCTGCGATTAGCCCAGCAGGATGAGACCTTAACTCCAATTGCAGGAGAATTGCTGTTTGGAGGAGACAGGGCAGGAGACAAGGTGTGTGCTCTGAAGGTACTGATGGCCTCACTTGGGGGAAAGAAGAAGAAAGCAGAGATGAAAAGCAGAAAGCTGTTGTCTCTCCTGAGAAACATCCTCTCACACTAGTCTCTCCAGGACTTTCAGAAGTTAACAGTTACTTGGGAGGGTTGTTCCTAATCTAAAATAATTTTGTTTTGTGTGATAGTATACTTAATTGTGTTTTGCAGCTAACAGTACTCTGTGACGGTGGTACTGTGTAACGTAGGAAGACAGGTTTTCTTTTTTACCTTCAGGAGAGGATAGAGAATCGCTTCCCTTCACTGTAGTAGAATCACATCTTTGAGGAACTTTCTTCAGAGAGCCTCCATTGCTTCTCACCACCTTTCTAAAACAGCAAATACGGCTTGCTATCAGGCAAGAAATTAAGATCCTACTAGATAGTAACCAGGTGTCAAGATTAAAGTAATATAACAGGGCTGTTGCCTGAAACTGTGTTCATGTACCATGTGGGTTTTTTTCTATTTGTTTTAAAGCAGTTGCTGGAGATCTTTTCTTAGGCTAAGGCTGCAGTGATTAAGTAGGTATTAAATTTGAAGAGTTACAAGGACTGTAATAAAAATGAAAATTAATATTTATGTGGCCTAGAGCAGCACCGGCATGTTCACCTGACACTTTCAGCACATGTACATAACCTCTTCTGCTGCTAAATTAGTACTGAGGATTGCATAAAACTACTAGCAAGGAGATAGCTGCACCTGACACAATTTTTCCATGTCACAATGTGATTTTGTAATGCTCAGATACGTTAGATGTGGGTTAGATGTGTTAGATGTGGGTTTTTTTATATGGAATATTTTTTCAATTATTCACAAATCGTAAGGTCAAAAGGCAAATTAATCTAATGTGGCAAGTTTATTGCCTCAAGAATTACCCAAGTACATATGCAAATATGCATGTTCTAAAAATCAGCACCAAGTAACATCTGCCTGTATATCCACAGAATATGCAGTCTTGGGGTCTTAATGAATTTGCAATCATAATTAAGAAATAAATGGGCACAATGTCAGAGCAACTTAATGAAATACTATTTTTAATTAAAAACAGTGTGTGAGCAACAAGATTTATTTTTCAGTCAGCACTTACTAGTGCGACAGTTAAAATATGCCATGAAAATTACTGTTTCATTCTGTTGTTCCAGTGCCAATATGATCAAAATAAGTGATGTGCATAAAATCAGAAAAGATTTTAATAAACCTGATCAATATACACAGATTGTAGTTGAAGTAAAAAGCAGTGCTGTGAGGAGCTTTTGAGCAAGCTAGTAATTTCAAATGGAATATAAAATATTCCATATATATGTGGAATACCAGATATCCCTCCAGTGTTTACTGGAGTAAGGAATTCTTGTCTTCATTGAGTATTAATTCCTTAGTTTTCTTTATCTTCTTATCCCAGCCTCTGCAACCATTTCAGAAAAGGCACCTCCTTTCTGTTGTAACAAATTATGTGGTGTATCATATTCTAGAATCCTTCCAGTGTCCAGAACAAGCACTCTACAATGCAAAACCAGAAAGTTTACAGGAGAAGAAAAATCAGCTCTTCAACTATATTTTACAGTCCTAATACAGGTATCTCTGGATAATGGGAACTCTTAGAAGAATTACTATTGCCTTAGGTAATTCACTGGTTTCTGAAGCTAGCAACTCCTATATTAAAGAAAACAAACAAACAAAAACTTTTGAAAATGGCATTTTTCCTTAATCGGTAAAATGCTGTAGTTATATATACTCTATAAAATTAAGTGGTCTTAATAGTAGTTTATACCTGTACTTTAGCGGTAAAGATATTCATTTTGTAATTAGAAGGGGGAAACAGAACATACGTATTGATATTCAGTTAATACTGATGCTCAAGACTTTTGGGATACCTTGGATTGTACAGATAGAAAGATAATAAGGTAAAAAATGTTGGAGTGTAACCTTTAGTAAGTCTGAAAACAGTTACATTTAAAGGAAGCCATTTATTTTTAAAATGGCTTACCGAAACTTACTTACCTCTCTGAATGCATGACTGTGTGTAACCTATGGGCTATAGTTAATATTGTGCAGTTGTGAAACTCTCTTTTGATGGTGAACTGCACCAAGTCGTCTGTTTCCATGTCAACAGAAGCTGTTGCCTCATCTAGGACCAGGATTTTTGTCTTTCGTAGCAAAGCACGGGCCAAGCAGACTAGCTGTCTCTGCCCAACACTGTTAAAAATACATGTGAGAAGATCAGGTTAGGAAGGGGAGAACAATATAAAGCTGATATTCCCTTCTATCTTAACAATGTTGTATATGTCTGACAAGACCAGTGAAATATGTTCACCTTGTTTTGGAAGTTTTCATTTCTTCTTGCTCGGCATACCAATAATAGTTAAGATGTGACTCTTGAACACCTGCGGCTGAACTTTATAGCATAAACCTAGTCTTGCCTTCAATTTCCACATTCACATTATAACGGGAATAAGCCAGATGAGGGAGGACTAAACCACTTTTTAATAATATTCAAAGCAAAAGTTTGGATACTCCTATATGTTAGCTGTGGTGTTTGCCTTCTAGAAACTTCCTCCTGAAAATGATCTACCAAAAAAATTCAAGTTGATATTCAGAAAGCTCCATCTAAGACTTGCCCCTTAGCAGCAAAGCGAAAAGCTGCAGCAGTTGTCTCCTTGAGCTTACAGCCTTTTTATTTCAAGTGTCACCCTCCTTGTGTAACTATGGGTTAATGCTTTACAAGGAAAAAAATCAGGTGCTTTGCCTAAGTAAATAAAGCAAAGGCCTAAGCTCTCTGCAGTTTTGTCTTCTTTCCATGTTCAGTGCTTTATTGTTTTCTTTTTCTTTTTTTTAAGTTTAAATAAATGAGCACTTTTCTATCCAGCTCTAATTAGAAAGTGCGTGAATTGCTACCCTCCCACACCTTCCTTTACACCTATTCATATATTTGAGCTGAAAATAGTCTACTTGCTTGGCTTCCCATACAGCACAGGCCAGAGGTCTTTATACAGTTGTGAACAGTTGGCCACCTCAAAGAAACACATACTACCAGAATAATTCTACTTAGAATGACAGGAGAAATGTCATTATACTGATACTTCCTGAAGGAAATTCTCTGGAAGGAACATAGTTTTACAGTACCAGAAAATAACTGCAATAGCACTTTCTTGTTTATGTACCTGAGATTTTCACCACCTTCTGAAATCTCATGAAGGAGTTTCTTTGGGAGTGACTGGACAAAATCCTTTAAGTGACACAGTTCCAGTACCTCCCACAGTTCAAGATCAGAGTGTTTTCCAAGTGGATCCAAATTTGACTGCAGTGTCCCAGAAAACAAGATGGGGTCCTAAATAACAGCAGAATGTAAGTGCACAATTCCAACCCAAACTTAAAACAGTCCTTACATTAACATAGCAAACTGACACAAATAATTTTGGAAAAGCAGACAAGGATTTGAAGGAATATATACATGCTTTTTCTATTCAGCTCATTTTCTGAAAGACCCAAGCTTTTTTTGTTTAAATATTAGCACAATCTATGCTAAAGACAGACAGCAAATATTACCAGGGTTAAGGCTCCAGAAAAGCTAGGAAAAAAAAATAGACCTTTCTTCGGAAAAACATCAGATAAATTTCTTGTAAGTGATGTTAACATTACCCATGCACAAAAATGGGTTTATGAATGGCATTCAGGGAACATGCAGAAGGTCTTCAGGTGACCACTAAATTTGTGTTCAAGGTTTTACTTTGTCCTAGATCATTTCAAGGTAAGTCAGTCTACCAGCACAAACACAATCCTAACAATATGTGAACTAATCTTGAGTTTCGTGCCCTGTTCTAAAGTAAGCAAGGATGGCTTTACGTGGTATACTGTAGCAGACTAGCTGAAATACGTATTACACAATTTGTGTATTCATGACTTTATTCCCTACAGTCTTCAGACATAAGTGGAGTTATTTTAAATATTTTTGCCTTCAGGTGGGACTTGAAAACACCATATGTAGCATGAGCTATTCTAGCTAAGCCTGTTAAACTAAACCTGGCATTATAAAAACTGTGTGGTCTCTCTGTTTTAAAGCTTCTTCCGTATAATTGCCAACATGCAGTTGTGACATTTTCCAGGACAGCATCCTGCCAGCAGTACTGAAGATTACTGGCTAATCAATAGCTGAGATTCTCAAAAATTCAATTCTAAAACCCAATAGGCCACAACAGAGCCTGGTTTCAAAGATCAATAAATTTCTACTGGAGTTTTATGCCTCTGTCTCTTGGCAGCCTGTCTCTTGGAATTTGGGGTTATAATTTCTTCCCCCAAAATAAAGTGTCCTCTGTTATTGAAAAAAAAAAGTTCCCTCTAAAACACATCTCACCTGTGGAATAATGTTAAGGTTTCCACGTAGGTCATGGAGTCCAATAGTTGATATATCAATTCCATCAATAATTATTTTGCCTTCAGATCCCTCTAGAACTCTAAACAAGCAATTTGTGAGTGTTGATTTACCAGCTCCTGTTCTTCCAACAATTCCAACCTGAAACAGAAAGTTTCCTGATAAAGACTATAACTTCCCATGTGACACATTCTATATGAAAAATGATGAGTGAATTCAGTTTCAACTTTCAGTTCAAAACTTCAGTTTCCTTCTCCAACATGCAATCCTATAGGCAGATAAAACTGTTTAAAACTCACTTTTGGAACTTGACTCACAATCAAGAACACTCCCTCAGAAGCTGTACAGGCTTTGCCTGGTTCAGTGGGAATTCTTGCCATTTCCCCTCCCTTTTGCCTAGCACTCAGCTCAAACCAATGATTCTAAACTAGGTCTCGGTTAGTGCTCCTTGAGCCCAAACCCGAAGTTAATTAGCACTGATCTGGAAGCATATTTCTCTACATAAATATCCAGCACAGTCGACAAGAGATTAAATTTCAAATGTGTATCTTCCTTAAAACTGCTAAATTCATAAAACATTATCCCAGTTTCTTACAAAGAAAAGTATTTCTGCATAGTAGGAGAAAGTAGTTTTCTCATCTGTCTTGTCTTTAATATCTTATCCACTTAGTATCTTTGCTGTTCAACATCAGCTTGCTGTATCTAGTAATAGAGTCTCCTCCTATTAAATCTTTTTGAATTAGAAAGTTGGAAAACAGAACTTTATACTTCTGATTTATTTGTTATATACAGTACCTTCTCTTTACTCTGTGTCTGAAAAGACACATCCTTCAAGGCTAAACCAAGATCCTTCCTGTACTGAGCGCTGTAGTTAACAAACTCTATTATTCCTCTATCAGGCCACCCTGCTGGTGGTCTTTTTGATGTTATCCACGGTCCCTGAAATTACAACCATTGGTATTTCAGTATATGATTTTGAAGGTGTTACAAATTAATAAAAACATTAGGAAAATTATACATATCTTTAAAAATCCCAGAAGGTTTAAGATAATTCCAATGCAATATAAGGGAAGGAGAACCTGCTTTCATGAACACTGGGCAGAAACATTCCAGCTGGGCTTTTTAGGGATTTTGAGTTTGGGTCGTGGGGTTTTTAACATGCATATACTCATTTAAAAAAGTGAACTCAGTTTAACTGAGTAGTTGCTAATAGTTTGGTATTTATTCCATCAGTTGACAGGAACTGGATTTAATCTGACGCCTAATCTTGCAGATATTTAAAAGCATATTTTATGAGATATGTTTTGTTTTAAGAAGTGGAGTAGGAGACAACAGAAAGATGTGAACAAAGACCAGGGAACATAAACATGAAGGAAGTGTAAAAGAGAATGAAGAAGTAGAAGAGACTCTTGTTTCTGAGACAGACCAAGGCTCTTCTTCCTCCATGCCTTACATGGGCCCTAGTTTCAAAAAAGCACAATAACCAAGGCAAATCAGTTTTAAGCAAATGTCTCTTCAGACAAGAGGAGAGTAACAGTTAGGGGTCTGAGTTAGGCCTCTCTTCCCCTCTTAAATAAATGCTCCTCTTGGTTGCACGTAGCATAGAAAGTTCACGTGCATTAGTTTTACTACAAAATCTACTGCTAAGAAGAATACGAAGAATTTTATGGTCAAAGTAAGAATAAAACTGCTATGACTATAAATGTAATGAAGAAGCTACATATTATTCTCAGCGTAAAACAGTAAGAGGAAGTATTTAATAACAAATTATAACCTATTACCACTCACCAATATTAAAATCAATCTAGATAATTTTCTAAGCACATAAATTAAATATTGAGGAAGAATCCTCTCCATTTCAAGAAGAATGCTTACCTCTTTATCCATTTTTGCATATTCGCAAATTCTTTCAATTGAAACTGCATTGGTCTCGATTTCACACGCTTTACGCACCCAAAAATTTAGACTCTGAATTATCTGGGGAAATAGTTGCATCATAGAACATAAACATTTGACTCTACTAGAATACAGTATATTAATTTCAAAACTTACCCTGAATTTAATCATCTCATAAGCTGGATGCCTAATCACAGAAGCCAAAAAGCATACAGAAAATGATGGCACACCAAATGAACTGTCAGAAAATTACTGATCTCAGCATTCCTCTGAGCACTTCTTGTCTGCTTTCAGACTGCCCAATGGCTATTGCAATTTTCACTAATATAACAGCTCCAGAAATCTGAAACTATTTCAGGATCAACAGAAAGTGCACAGTAATTGTATGATGTTGAAAGGAAAAACATACATGGCTAACACTGCAGGTACATTAATGCACTATTCCCTAGGTAAAGTAAGCTAGCAATACAGAACAAGGAATTTGTAATGGAGATATGTATTTGGTCTATCATGTCTGCCAAATTTGTCATCTTCAAGCACTGGAAATGCTTCTGCAGACAGAGCCAATTCTGTGGTTAAATATTTCCACTCCTATTGGAAAACAGTGAGCCGAATGAATTCCTAGAGTCAACTGTTTTGAAATGCTGTATATAACTAAAGAATGGTGTCAATTTGACATCAGATGAAGGTAAAAAACTGTGCAGTACCTGTGACTACCATCACCACAAAAATGGTGATATGAAGGAGATTGTTCTTTCTCTGAATAATAGAAAATGGAACTCTTGACAGCTGGGGGTGATGTGGATATGCCATGACAGGTAATTGTCTATATTTTTGTGTGTGTGTGTGTTCATGAGTACCTGTCACCTGTGTTTCTGAAGCACGCACTTACTACAGTGAGAATCTGGATACCGCTATACCCCTAAGCATCATAAGATTAAAGAAATTTGGATGCTTAGTTTGTGTATACTTAATACTGAAGATTTATTTTAACTAACAACTTATCAGTACAGTTTACCTTACTTCAAGACACATTTCAGCTGTGGCTCTCATGTATTACTTTTACAAGGAAAATGCCAAAGTAAATGATTTTATTAAACCTTTAAGGAAGCAATCCTGCATAACATTCAACAAGTGAACAAGGAATCAAATATGAAGTATAATTGTACATGACTAAGCTTCTGATTTAGATTAACAAAACACTTAAAAATAAACCATACCTATTGATTTTTAAATACATTTTTATTATTATTATTTCATCTAAATTGAGAAGCGAAAAATAATTAATGTGAAGCTTCCCAGAATTAATGGAATTTAAAAGAAAACTCTGTTCTGCCCATGAGATTCAATGTCATTGATGCTACTGCCTATATTCACCTACTTAGCTTCATTGTATGTATTATTTCCTCTTCATAGGCAATGTGGGAGCAGCAAAAAAATTTTACTTACATTTAGAGCATAGGATATAGATAAACCCACTGTAGAAGAACTCATGGTATTTCCAGCCAGTACTACAAACAGTGCAGCAAAGAACACCATTAAATTTCCCAGAAATTCAAGCCTAACAGATAGCCACCTGTTAGCAAATCAAGGCAAAGAAAAAAGTGAATTACCTACAAAATTTTTTATAGTATAGTGAACATACTGCTAGTATAATGACGCTGAGATCATTATGTTAGCAATTTACCCTAACAAAAGAGGTAAGTGCCATCATTCCCATTTTACAGATGGACTGGCCAGGGAATATGATATATCTAGAACTGGTAGCACCACTAAAAACCAAATGTAGGTCTCAGCTCCTGGCTAGTGCTCCCTTCACTCCTTATTCTGCTTTTCCTATCTGGAAAAGATTCAGGTATATGACTGAAAACAAGAACTGAAATATCCTTGCTCAACTCTGCCTCTAACTGAACTGCATCCCAAAGGAAGGAGAGGAAATGGACTTATTTTCCTTAAACCAAAGATTCCATTCTCAAGACTTCTTGAGAGTTCTTCTCAGGTTACTTCCATGTGAATTACTGAAATACAAGTTTGATTTGTTCATAAACTTGTAAGAGGAATCTGAAATGACGTACAGGCCATGCTTATGATGTATTGGTAAACTATTTTTTTCCCCTCTCCCCCCTTTTTTATTATATTCTCATTAGATGTTTTTTAATATTCTCAACAGAATATGCATGTTTTCTATAAACCTTTGGTACATAAAGAAGAAATCATCCTAGTGCTTATACCTAATCTATGCATTCATTACAAAGAGTGCTGGATAAATTGCTCTTCTCTTTCTCAGTGGGTTTACCCTGACTGAAGGTAAATAGTTGTGGAATTCTACAGAAGGTGGTCTCAGTCACAGACGCGGAACTGCTGTAAAGTACCTGTTTGAGATGACGTTGTTGTAGAAGTAAACCAAGTTCTCATACACAACATCATTATTTTTTCTAATGAATCTCTCTTGGTGGCCAAATGCTCGAATTGTTGATCGCCCTCCAAGAGTCTCACTGAAATGGGAAATCACAGGAGAATGCGACGCTCCTGCTAGCCGTCGAATCTGTCGTGAACTCGCTATGTAGTATCGCTAACAAAACAGTATAAAACAGACAAGACAGACATTTTAAGTTGCTACAGCTTCTTTTACATTATTTAAAATATTTGCTATATTTATTTCCAGTTAAGTAATCTGTCTGGTAACTCCTGTGAATTTTGAATATGATGAAGTTGGAAGTCCCTGCACAGAAAAAAAGCTGTTTGCAAATAGTATAAAAAAAACCCCTCTGTCTCTTGGGACACACCAACATCATAATGCTTCTATAACTGCAATATATAAATTAGTGGCAAGGTTAAATAAGAAAACATTATTTCCAAATTCTATGGAAAATGGGCTATACCACAGGAAGTGTGTAACAATTAGCTAACACTTCTCCGTAACGTTTCAAATTAGAATGCCCTATTTCTTTCTCAGACGAAAGTCACCCTTTGTTTCTTCAATGTATCAACGTAAATTTCTTAGCAGAGACTGAATCCTGGTCCTCTTTTCCTTCCCCTATATTCTTATTTTGAGAATCTTTTAAGGTCTTTAATCACAGACCATACTTCTAGCATCAAGAAACAGAAATGCAGCAATTGGTGTTTCTAAAACTTTACTTTCGGTTTCTCAGTAGTATAACTGACACTCTAGGAAAAATACAGCACAGGTAGTTTAAGCATCATTCTATTTCACATCTGGTGTTTCACAGTTACTTGAACTTTCAACTTTCACTACAACATACACCCCATTTTTTCAGGTAACCATCAAATTTCTCAGTGGAATCTGTATCAATATTGTATCTTCCTAATGAGGAGGAAAGTACAAAGTTGTTAAAAGTTCACAAGCACTGCAGGATATATTCAATTTCCTTTTAAGGAGCCTGAGGACTTTTTCTGAAAGCAATTTCACATGTTCTTTGTATACACACACACAGACACATATATATATTTGGAGATTATTTTTTTTTCGCAGTAAGGAATAATTTAAGCCTGTATCCTTGATTGCTTTGGATATTTCACCCACATAAATCTAGAAATCCTTGTAAAAGCTTAATGCAGTTACCTGGATAGTAAAATAGAAGTACCCCAGGGGAATAACTACCACTATGAATAGTGGTGAGGCAGATGTGATAACCAGAATGGTTCCAATAACATCTAGTGTACAATTTAGCCAAGTTCGTAAGTAGTAATGGAAACGTGAGTCCACTATAAATAAGTCCTGTAAAAATGCACAGAAAAATCAAGACTTTTGTGAGTAAATTCCACTAAAAGCTTTGAGGAGGAATTCTTTAAAAATGGAATCAAACTCAATTATCTTCAATAAAAATAAGTAGGGTCCCCCCGATTATATCATAATAGAATATATTCATATACTGTTATTATTTTTCTAAAATAATAGCTTTTAGACTACCTGTGGTATGTCAGAGAACAGGCTCAGAGTGTTCAAGTCAGAAAGAGACAGCTTGTGCTATTTTGTGACTCAATACATACCTAAAGCATATCAGGCTGAAAAGGAAGCCAGGAATTCAAATCCTAGCCCTTGTATACTCCTGTTAGTAACTCTAGAACTGTACTGAAATATTATTAATCTCTTACTGTACATGGTAAAGCTTTTTCAAACCCAGTTTATAATATACCACTACCAAAGACCAGAGTCCTGAGTGGAACCTAAATCAACTGAACTTTTAGTGTATTACACAACCACTCTTGGGTGTATTCTAGAGAATACAGCTATCAACAGTCATTATATCTGAACTGATCAGTACCGCATTGCAATGATGTAGTTATGATGAGAGTGGGAACTATTAAAGTCATAGTAAATAACACTTGTTTGTGTATTAGCATTTCCAGTTAAAGCCAAAACACTACAAAAATAGAAAATAATATTCACCTTAAGTCTATATACCTCTGAGAATGTGAATGTAATGTATTAATTGTATTTGACAAAAACATTTGAGTCTGATACACAACATACTATCAAAGAAAAATACAATTTTTTTGAAACACAGATCAGGTTTATGTCTAGCCCAGTAAACTTGCTGCATGGCAGGAATGGTTTTTGAGGAATGACCTCCTAATGATCTGGAAAAGGGTCTATACAACTTCTAATAATATGTTTTGATGATTTTGTAAGAAAATAGCTTGAGACAGTTCTTAAAGTTTTTATGCACTAAAATAACTTTCTATTGCTACATATTGCATTCACTTACTTTTGTATCCTTCAGTTTTCAACAACACTAAATGGAATTAAACCCATTAGTTGTTCAAGCTTCATTTTCATAAAATGGAAAATACACGAGTTTTCCTTTTACCTTTGTGAATCTATTGATGATCTGACCAACTGGATCAGTTTCAAAACGCGGAAGAGGGAGATGCAATACGTTGTCTAACAGCTGATGATGCAATGCCCGAGAAGCAGACAGGGATCCCCTGGTGATCACATAGGCACCGCAGCAAACAAAAAGACCTTACGAACGGATGAATAAAAAGACTGTATGAATGGTTGGGGAAGGAAAGAGATGGAGCTTGTATCTGTCACAGTTTTCTACTACAGTGAGCAATCCAACAGTCATACTTCATATCTTTCTTAGTTTTACAAATGTACATATTTTTAGTTTGTTGATACATCTTACTACTTCATGATTTTCTTGCACGTAAGTCTCTCATGTTAGCATGCCACACATCAACACTATTTTCCTTCCTCACTGAGATGCAAATATAACTTCATTAGGTTACAATTGGATGTTCCAATAATTCACAGAAGTGTCATAAACTCAAATAGCATTTTCTTCAGCATGCCTGTACATCTCCTCTCCCCAGGTTGAACTATTATACTGTATGGCATACAATTCTGTTTATGAAACAGCCAGCATTATTTCTTTGCTAATACACATTCAGGCAGATCAGATATGGCAAGTGGTGAGAAAACAGTCATAAATGCTCATCCTTGCCTTGTATGAGTCCCAGAAGTCCATAGATACAAAGTTTATAGTTTTGAGATTGTTTCCATTCTGTGACATCACTAACTTTTGCTGTTTCTGCAGTCCAGGTGCTAAGCCATAGATTTTGTCCAATGGCTAGTGCGTTTTGTCCCAGATAAGCAGCTATGGTTAGCCACATCCATTGCCAGTTGAAGGCTTGGAGGTATTTCAAAACAACTGACATTTTCACCTAAACACATATTAAAAAAAAAAAAAAAATTATATATATAAAAAAGTCATTGTCACTGTTGAAGGCAAATACACATTATACAATGGGAAGTGGATACATTAAATTCAGATTAAATCTAAACCATTTCTTAATTAAATCTGATAACTTAGGTATATAAAATCCTACTGTAAAAAGGTCTTCTCTCCCACTACACTCTGCTCTTTGACGATACCTATCATAGGCAAGCTTGCTTGTGATACTTTTCAGTGTCAGACTTAAAAAATCTTACAAGCGTGGTTATACAAAACAAACTAATGAACAAAAACAGATCAAACAAACAAACAAACAAATTAATGCAATTCAGTTTGTATGAAGCAAATCTTACTCTATTCATCAGTGGAACTAGAAACCTTAGAACTGCCACTCTGGACTCCTGGAGCCTAGGAAATCAGTGTCAGCAGAAGAAAATTCTCATCACTGGTGAAGATGAGCACTAATGAGGCTAAACTCAGCTAGGAAACTTGGAAGGTAGAACTGGTAGGAACAGACTAATGACAAATTCTTTGATTTAATTACAGGATGGAAATAAGCTCTAGTTGGCACAAACTCTTCTATCTCTTCTGCAGATTCTTTTCTACCATCCATTTCTACCATCTTCTTCCCTTTCCCATCCCATTCTTATTCTAAGTTAACTGCAGTTTCCCAGGAAGTTTTGACCTTCTCCACATTCAGTTTCACTTGTTCTTTTCCTTCTACCTAGCAACTGGCAGGATTTTTTTAAATGGAGACTGCAGAAAGTGTGCTTCTAACATAAACCAATACTGCAGCAGTATTACCACGAAAAATTTCTAGTCTCTGCTCCAGCAGGTATTTAAATACATTTTATATTCAGTAATGAGATTTCAGGCAACCTTAAAAAGAAACAGAAAATTGCAAAACAATACTTTTTTATAAAAACTAATGTCAAAGCTTTTCTGTTGGTGATACTCACGCCACCAGTGGCAACCTTCTCTTTATTGTTCACGAGTGGTTTCCATTGACCAAAGGAAGAACTGCAAAAAAGAAACACTTTCAAATCTTCTTGTGAATCATCACACAAAGAATATGTTTGATTGTTCCTAAGCAAAAATTAATACTGTAAAATCTTGTAATTATTTCCTGTGGAGCCATGAACTGTTCTCAGCTGTTCTATTTTTGTTATTACAACAATGTCATGGTCAGAAGACAACATGAGGTACGGCTGTTTCATTTCTTGTATCTACCTGTAGATAAATCCAAGCTTGCCCTGCATACGCATCAGCTAGAGGTGCAAGACCACTCTTTTCTGAGGCATGTAAATGTGGTGCAGCTTGGGTCTCAGCCCTTATCTGGGCCCAGGATTAGAGATTACTACCTGACACATCCTATTCTACTACTTCTGGACCAGGGTGAAGTGTTGTGCTTGCTAGTTTGAGTCTCTTCTACTTCACCTTTGCATATCTTCCACCACCTCCGATATACCACTACAATGTTTTAAAAATTGATCTAGGAGGTCATTCAACTATTTGAAAGCCCAGAAGTTTTCTTAAAGGTGGAAAAAGATAAATCGATCTTACAGGGGGAAAACAAAGCGCATAAACAACTTGTTAATACACCAAGAAATCAAACTCCTGCCATGGAATTGTGGGTGCATCCACACTAGTGAGTTCAGTTAGCCTTCTGAAAGTTCCTTTCATTCCTGCTTAATGTGCTTTGGTTCACACAGTGAAGCAGCTCACAAAACTGGACCTCTTGAACTCATGCAGCACATGATTAACTGATTTTCTTTAGTATAAAGTGTAACCAGAAGATGAGCTCCAGGTACATGCCCTCCAGCCAACTGTTGATGGTCATTCAGGCTTAACCCATGTTTGCATGGTGAAGCATAGTTGTACAGACTTCAGCACTGAGGGTTGTTCTAACACTGCAACAGTTAAGCAAGGGCTAATTTTATTTATTATTTTAATACTTACTCTTTATGTTTCAGCAGTTCTCTTTCTTGCAGACTCCTGCCCATCTGGCCTTCTTCTTTGGGAGATCTCACTACAACAATAAAAAAAAGAATCGAAACATTTTTCAGTATTATGTCATGAGTAGATAGGTACAGTACAGGAAGACAGAAATTAAAACCTGGGACAAAATGATGGATGAGAATACTTTAAAGTATGAACTACTGAAGTCGACCTAGTCTTAGGACAGCTACTACATAAGACGGAAACTTTTGTGACCAAATGCTAGAACTGTGACAGTGGGTAAATCTCCCCCAAGACCCCAGAGTCTCTTTGGCATTTCATTCTTGCTTAGTGAAAGTATTAGTATCCCTATAAATATTAACATCAGTGTTTATCTCAAAGTATTCTCACATCATGGCTGGAAAATCAAGTTTGCTGCTCTTTGTGTGTTAATGAAAGGATTCACCACTTTTTTCTTCCAGGAATGGGTTTTTTTCTTATTTTCATATTTGATGTTGGTTTTGTCAACAGATCTGTCAAGACAAATATATGACTTTTAAATCATACCACTGCTGAATGTACCTCTGCTGTATAAAGTTGTGTCATAGCATGTTGCATGCTGTTTCTTCTCCTCATTACTTTGTTTCTCCTTCCCTCACTTTATTACTCTTCATGAATAATACATATTTCCTTTACACAGCTATGTCATACTTTCATCCCAACACAGCTAACTCAAGACTGCCCACTGCTGCCTTTTGCAAATTTGCTGTTCTGTCCTTCTGCTCCTCCCCATGAAACCCAGAGTGCTGGCACCGGTATAGGACCTGAATTAATCAGACCATCAGATTGCGCACTGTACTTACTGCAGACTCAATTTAGAGTAGCTAAGCTAACTGGAGACCAGCATTGCAAACATCTGCAGTCATGTATCTGTTATAGGAATCTTCTTGTCATGTGGAGAGATTCCTTCTCTCAAAATTAAATAACCACAATTTTCTGAAGTACATGATGAAAACAGGTCAAACAGACTGTATAGTCAATGTACCTATTTGTTTCCCACAACTCTCAAGAGCACACATTGAACAACTCAGGTATAGAAGTAAACTAAGTCCCAATTCATTTTTTGTCTCCTGCCAGATGGACAATATTCTCTTACTCCTTCTGCTGTGCTCCACGCAGCACTCTAAGGTGATGGAAATGGGAAGCATCCAATATAAAACAGGACATAATCGCTGACACTGCAAGATTAATTTGAAATGTCCATAAATATTTTACTGGGTGACAAATCCTTAACAGAATCAGGTAACTTTGCCAGGCAATTCATACAGTATGCAAAAGTAGTAAACAGATGAATACAGTAGCTTATTATACATTCATTAGTTGAAAGAGTAAACCATTTGATCCCAAGACTTTAAAGCCTGAATTTTTTTTTTTTCAGTTTATAAGCTGTAATTCTATACCAACATTTAGACATTTTCCAGCAATTATTCTATTTATTTTCCAGGAGGAATATTTTTAACATCTTGAATTAAAAGAAAAAGTACTAAGCAAACACAGTATACAGATTTTCTCACCTTCCACCAGGGTTGTCTCTTCAGTTATATGCTCTGCACTGAAGACTTGAACAAGCTCAGCAAAGTTAGCTCTCTTTGAAACAAGTTCTTGATAGGTCCCCATTTGACTTATTCTGCCCTCTTCCATTACTATTATTAGATCGGTGTGAGGCAGGAATGTTACGTTATGGGTCACCAATATACGAGTCTGAAACACATTGTTTTCCATTTCTTCATATAAATACAAAGTGTATATTAAAAGTAGACATGATATGATATATTGCAGTTATGATAACTGGAATGATATAATGGAATTTTTCTGGGATTTTGCTCATTTGTCTACTCTATTATTATAATATTTATTGCCTCCTTTACTACATTACTCTTTTAACTGCTGATTGTAATGTCAAACTTTATGCTTATAGCCATTTACTATTACATATACTTTTCTATTTCTTAATGTGTATTCTCTGCTCAAGAATGGTTTAGATTAGGTTGTAAGGAGAAGAAGCAGATAAAAATAGATTTTAATCTTGTACTTTTATAATCTCAATATTAAAATCTGCTTACAAGTCTACCATTATTAGTGTTCTTGCTTCTGCCACATACTTATAACCCATGGAGCAGGTAAATTAATAAAAGGGAGAAGGGAGAAAGCGAAAGTGAAAGACATTTGCCTCATAGTAAGTAATGTATTCATAATAGTAAATATTTCACAGTAATACATGTGTTTTGCAGGCATCAGCCAGCAGGAATGATCTGTATTAATCCATAACACTGAGGAGAGATTTTTTACAAACTATCTTACCTTCCCACGTGAACACTTTTTAAATAGGACAACCTATTCCTTCTGATCCACTTTCCCCTAGGAATTTCTTTGTTCAATAAGAAGCCTTTCTTTCTATAATCTATTTACTGCAGTGAGGCATCAAGAGTGACCACAAAGGGCTCAACCCAGCCTTCTGCATACACTGACACTCCTCAGAAACTGCCAGTAAAGAAATAAGCAAATATTATATGAATTTTTCAGACTCTCATGTCAGGTAAGCTCTCAATCTTTTTTTCTGGTCTGTTCTATGCCTACCCAACAGGCTTCAAACCGGTACAGTCAGCTGTGCTTTTAATTTAGCCTCTTTATGCAGAACAATTTTCTTCAACACACTAGGTAAGAGATGAGCTTTTACAGAATGACTGAGACTTCTACTGTGTCCACTGTATTGTGCAAACCAATTCATCCCCAAATTGAAAGGAGGTCGCCCTACTTTACCTTGCCTTTTAGGAGACCTGAAGGGCCAATTACGTTCTCAAAAAGGTGTTTCCCAACATGTACATCTACAGCAGACAGGGGGTCATCCAGAAGATACAGATCAGCATTGCTGTACACAGCTCTAGCGAGACTCACTCTCTGCTTCTGCCCTCCGCTTATATTGACACCCTAAGAAAGCAAAATAATCCACAGTTAAATATGAAATACTAAAAAAGACCAGTGTATTACACTCAGTCTCATTAGTTTTTTCAGATAATCAAAGTAAATTTTATACTAGATATGAATATAGAAAGGTAAATTTTGATTTTCAAGTAATTAGAACGAAGCTTGAGCTCTGTTGATTAAATTATCACTCCAAATTGGGTGAATGCAAGATACTTTGGAAAATTAAAAAAATTATTTTTATTTACAGTCATACAGTCATTTTTACATTATAGAGGGAACCCCCTGGGAACAGGACAGGGCTGACTCAAACTTCTGTATAGAAAAGAACCATTTTAAGCGTTCAGAGCTTGGACAAAACTTAAGTTCAAAGTAAGTAAGCTAAGTAAGGAGATGTGATAGATTTACTTGGCTGAGCACTGATGAAGTCATCAGTATAAATTATCAAATAGGTAATACATAAAAACATAAAAGCTGTAACTTATTGCGTCATTTCTGGCACCTCAAATTCTCACCCTTTCTCCAATCTCTGTTTGGTCTCCATTCGGTAACTGTTCCAAATCTGGCAGTAATGCACAGGACTCTAAAACAAGTTCATAGTATGGCCTATGTAGATTTGCACCAAAGAGAATATTTTCCTGTAAAGTGCCATTTTGAATCCAAGCCTGCTGAGAAGCATATGCCACTGAGCCCTAAAAACAATTGGAAACAATTTGTTTACTCAGGCTTTGAACACAAAAAAAAGGATTAAAAAATATGTTTGAAAATCCAGCTTTTCCTCAAAGTAACCAGTAATTACCTCCAAAATTATCAAGCTGTTTATATTATTAAACTGTTAATATTTTAATTAAGTCAGGTAATAAAAACAATCTGTTGAATAGTCCTGTATAACAGTTTGCCTGTAATTATTACAAGAGCACATGCTGTGAATAAAACCAACAGAGCTGGAACATATACTGAACAGTCTTTCATGGAAAGATCTTAGTGAAAAACAGGCATCTACTGTAAGATTTATATGCAGCAAAATGGGTCTGTATTAGGTATATACCAAAATACAGTTTGACTGTATTCTTATATTACATGCTGTGGAATGTGTCAGCATGAAATTAGAATTAGAAATCAAGGTTACAGGACAGGAATGATAACTGGAAATGCTCCTAAATCTTTTCTTACATTCAGCTACATGCCCTGTTAAATTCTATTAATTTTACAACAAATTGATAGCATAGATACCCTTGTTGGGTATATGCCTTCCTTATAGATTTTACACAGCTAATCTTTTTCCCATTAATTACTACTTTCATAATCAGAACACCTCAACTTCATATTCATTCCCCACCCCCCAACAGTGACAGGATACTGTACTAGCTTTTCACAGGAGCAGATTCTTGTTCAACTTTCATTTTCAAGGCTAAGACACTTCTTTAACGGTGCCACATCCACTTGCAAGCAGATTAACTGATATTGCGCTTATTCACTAATATTTATTGGCTCAAGCACTGTAGTCTGTCATCAGAGGTTAACTTCCTCTATAGCTATAACCCATTGAAAACTTCCCTAAACTCTGTTCTGCGCTGGGGACTTTCATTGCTCTATGTAACTACAAGACAAGTTAAGCTATAGGGGTCCGTGTTGCTAGGAGAGCCAGCACCCTTATTCCATCTCTGCCTAAAGTTCAGCTTTAACCTCTGTTTTTATATCCTGTATCCACATCCTGTATTCTATTTCCTTATCCACATAAACCATTGCAAGAAAGTTGATCCTCTTCTGTATCAGTTTATAACTGCTCCGAGTGGGCCATGTTTGTACAGCTGTTCAAAACCAGCAACCATTAGAGATGCTTAGTCTCAATACATGACTTAAACACTCATGATTTCTGCATTGAATTATATAAATTATAAAAAATGAAAATAGCTTTGCAATCATGTAGGCTGACAACAAAGCAAAATTGTTACATTATTAACAAATGTCACTGTATTCTTACTTTTCTTTGAAGATTTAAGAAGCTGGAGTTTGCCAGTATTTCTACAACCATAAATAGCTGAGGAGGAAAAACTGCACTTTCAAAAGCAGTTCTGCTTAATTTAGGTATTGAAGAGTGGGCAGGGCAGGGGGACACTGACAGACAATCTTACTCTTCTCTGAACTGTTCCTTCAAGTTTCTCCATTTCTCCAAGAACAGCAGAAAGAAAAGATGACTTTCCAGATCCAACCTCTCCCACAACAGCAACTAAAGAGCCTTCAGGAATGCTGACACTCAAGCTGGAAATATTGAGGAAGACAATTTAGTTATCCTTTTTGTAGACACTCCATCATATATGGATAGTGGTCACTGTGAGAAAGAAAGAGTCTATTTTACCCTCAGAATGATGAGAAATTAGTACATCAGTTTGCATGTCTTTTGACTATGTACCATTCAGAAACTTGCAATAATGGCTTTATATATAGATTGATTTGTCTGCAAGTTAAAAGACTGTGCTTTCATCTGGTCACAATGAAATCAATTGGAGACAGTCTAACCAAAAAACGGTCTTATCATATTCTTCTCAGGCCTGTGGTTCACTTTCTGTCTTGCTCCGACAATCAACTGCTAGACCTCTTAGGGAAAGGGAAGGGGAGAGGCAGAGGGAGGAGGAGTGGGAGAGAGGAAGAGCAAAGGGAAGGGCACTGGCTTCCCATAGCACTTATACAGTGCTAGACTGGGAAATGTGCACTTTTATGTGGTTTCTCTTGGAGCATCAGGGACACCAGGTCAGATTTGACGTTCCAGAGCACACTGGTCACATGGGATGCTCTGGAAACAATAATTTATGTTATTTTTGGTATGTAACATCATGAACAAATCTGAATGAAAATATATCAAACCTGAACAAAATCTCTATAGATATCACGTTCTGCCAAACGAGCTCATAAAAAAACAGTGAGAAATATCTTACTTTTTTAAGACCGGCACACTATTCTTTTCCCAGCAGAAAGAAGCACCAACAAACCCAACAGCACGATCTGTTGCAGTAAAGAAAAAGAGACCAAAGAGTTGCTAATCCATCCCCTCAGTTGAGTTTCTTAATGATTATCCATATAAACTCATGACCAATTAAAAAATAGTAACTACTGCTTACTTCCATCATAGTTTGTATTGACATCCTCAGGGTTAATATCCTCAGCACACAGAAAATCCTCTAAACGGTTCAGAGAAACTTTGGTCTGCAAGATGAATAGGTAGGTAGGTAGGTAGGTAGGTAGGTAGGTAGGTAGATAGATAGATAGATAGATAGATATAATACAACATGCCTGTGCTTCCTTAAATTAAAATTAAAAACTTAATATTTTAATACATTAAAGTTCTAGATAATATTTCTTGTCAACTGTCTTCTATTTGAAGATAGACAAAAGAGGTGTTTAGGTATTTAAAAAATATTTTCCTTAAAGTACTAAACAATCTAAAGTCAAAAAAAGTGGTTTTTTTTCCTAAGGATCTACTGCTTTATAGTTATTAAGTAACAGAGCATGCTTGACATATCCAGTGTTAGAATATGTAGTTAATCCCTTAATTTTCTTTCTCCTTTAAACATCCTTCATGCTTCTCAATCCATAAAACTACTGTGCAGTTTCATGTCAACGAAACGTAACTTAAAATAAATAATGACTTAACCATTCCTAGAAACAGATGAAACATGACAAGAGTATAAACATCAGCCTTTCATGGCACTTATTCATAGTATGTTTACCTGGGCAACAGCAGAGATCACAGATGGTAAATCAAACAAAGGCAGTCGTAAAATGTTAAATAAAGAAATAGATGTAAAAACCTTAGTTGCTGTTAAAACATTATCTTTGTCCAGATGAAAGAAGACTCCAAACGTAGCTAAGGAGACCTTTTAAATAAATGAAAGAAAATGACATATCCAGAAGCAAAATCATAATTATACACATATACTATTTTTGTTTGCTTTGAAAGGTGCAGTATCCCATTTCTGCTCATGTATAAGCACGAGCTCTGTAACTGCTGCACATGGAGATTATTGCATAGCTGCAATACTGAGTGCAGGAATACTATCATTTTAGTGAGCAAAGGCCATGGCTACTGTGTTTGACCCAACCAGATACACGTGAAACTATATGAAATAGCTTTCCCATCTCATCAACTGTTCTCTTCATTTTTAAAACACTCAAACATGATGTTTCTTGAAATTCACTTTTTTCTTTTTCTTTCTCTTGCTATTGCTATGATGTTGGACATAAAATAGAGTTATTTACTGCAGGGATTTTTATGTCAGACACTTGGAATTATTTTCAAGAATCTAGTCAGTAGTCATCAGAGAATAAGCTGGACTCTTACACAACAGACACTCAAGCCTTCAGAATACCCAGAAGAGCCTACATTTAACAACCTGTCCTACGGAGTCTTTTCTGCCTTTTGTTGAATTTCAGTGTCCTAAACTAAACTAGTTATAAAGTAGAAAGACTCCTAATAAAGTCCTAAATAAGAAGTTGATTACTTCACTGCATTTAATACAACTTCTGAATTTTCCTCACTCACTGCTTTAACTATTTCAGTTGTTAGCAAGGTTACAGGTTGAAGGATGGCCTTAATCCTCCCTTTCACTATTCCTAAGGAATATTCCTCTTCAGCTCTTACATATCATGAGTTAAGCACTAGAAGATGTCATTTTTGTAACTGAAGTTAAAGGTGGTCATTTATCCATAATGAAGTTTCCAGTTGGATCCATAGAATCATTTGGGTTGGAAAAGTCCTTTAAGATCATTGAGTCCAACCGTTAACCCAGCCCTGCCAAGTCCACCACCAACTATGTCCCTAAGTGCCATGTCTACACACCTTTTAAGTACCTCCAGGCAGGGTGAGCCTGTTCCAATGCTTGACAACCTTTCCGGTGAAGAAATTTTCCCTAATATCCAATCTAAACCTTCCCTGGAGCAACTTGAGTCCATTTCTTCTTGTCCTATCACTTGTTACTTGGGAAGAGACCGACCCCCACCTCACTACCCCTTTCAGGTAGTTTAGAGAACAGTAAGATCCTGTTCCTCAAACCTTGGCGTGCTGCCCCCAGGCTTGTCTCTAATGAGCTTGATTTTATCCCTTTTCCCCTTCAAGTTTAGTTTAAAGCTCTTTCAATGACCCTTGCTACAGGAACCTGAGAAACAGCCTTGCATGAATTAATATTTTTATAAAACAAACCATAAAAGGAATACACGTCAATGTTAGCATGGAGTAAGTCGTCAGATACCCAGAAGACTTCAAAACATCCACTTCACATTCTCTGATGCTCATGACCTTCCTTTGATATGCAGGTTCCCATGCATAAAGTTTGAGGATCTAAACAAGCAAAGAAAGATATCTTTATAAAACAAAAGAGCAGTGACCATGCTTCAGAAAATAAGCTAAAGCTCCAAATGTCATTTTCAAATATTCACCAATGCTGAACTAAAACAATTTGAATGTTTTACAAATGAAAGCAAGACCTGAGATAACTCTAAATTAGGTTGTTCTTATGGAAGATATACTCCAGTTACTGTTACTTCTTCAGATTTCAACTTGTCCCTTACGTATCATAAACAATGAGACAGTTTATTTCAAAACAGGATAAACAACAAAAGTGATACAACTCTGTGAAGTGCTTTTCTTCTATACTAAAATTTCAGTCTGCCAAAGGTTTTCAGACATCTATTAATATATTTTACATTCTCATAAAAAATGTGGTATTAAAAATAATGCATCGTGAATAATAAGTTTTTCAAATCAAATTCAACCAGTAAATATTTCCAAAAACACTTTCTCTGTAAACTTTTATCACTGTCAGCTGAAATATTCTTCATAAAACCTAGGGCTTTTTAAATAACTTATTCTCTGTCTTTGCAACCTAACAATAAACCCCAAACCCTTATTAGTTGTTGCATTACCTTTATGCCATGTAACATTTCACTTAATAGCTTGACTCGCTGATCTGAATTCTTCATTTGGCTTTTCTGGTTAAAAGACAGCAATGTTTACATTTTTCAAAGAGCAAAAGAAAATGGAGAGTAAAATATTCAGTGTTCTGCAGGCAATAAATACCTTTTTTGCTATTTTTACCTTGCTAAAAAACACACTGGCACTGCAGGTATACCATTTTCAGATACATACGTAGTAAAAAGAAATCATTAGCTAGATAAAGGTTTAAATACATTAAAATAATGTTTTAACAATATAGTATAACACTATATACACACAAACATGAGTATATATGTAACACTATATGGATATAAACCACTGTATACGCATATATGCATATATACAGAGGTTAGGAAGAAAGTTTCCTTTGTTACTGAAGAATACATTGTTACTGAAAGAACCAGTCAAAGAAACACAGAAATTCTTCTTACTCCTATGCTATACTCAGACTCTTCCGCATCTCACATTTCTATAATACTAATCAGCAGCCTCTTTAAGGGTTTGAATCGTATTCAAACACAACAAGTTGCAAACTTTTAGACAGAATTATTTAATTGCCTTTTGTATTTCTTCTCTCTCATATCACAGTAGGGATCTAAGTGCATATATATATAGCTGCAACAGCTCACCTGCAAAAGAGGTGAGAGCATTTTCTTGTGGTTTTTTTCAATGTTTCTAAACTGTCACAGCCTTACAAAAGAATTAATGGAGACCCAGAGTCACTACTACATGTTGTGTCATCAAAGGCAGAATAAGAAGAGACAAATAATTGCCTTGACAGCAATTATGAAACAAAACTTAGGGGTTTAGTTTTGGGTTTTTTTTCAATGGACCTCACAGAAATAGAAGTATTAACAGGCAATACAGTGCCAAGAGAACTGCAGCATCAGAGAAGCAGAAAGGAAATCAGAACATATGCAGTACCTCTATGGGAATTCCCGTCTCAAGAGAATGTGCTAAATTTGAGTGAGCAGCTTAGCCTGAATAGTGAAAGTAGAAGAGGGCCATAATCCTACAAAAATCTCTTATTTAATAGAATTAACTCATGCAATATGCAAAGCCACAGTTGTTTCCTAAATGAGTCACACAGTAATTTTTACTAATACAAAATTACTGTTTCAGGATAATGGAAATATAGGTATCCAAACTAAATACTACTCTAGCTATCAAACATATGGCATAACTCCAGTTATACTTCCCTCCAGGGAAAAACAGCTGCGCTTTGGCTTTGCTTATTTTTTTGGAGTTTGATTTAGACATACCCATAGTATTCTTACACATGCATCATTTGTACACACACCCCTTCATTTCTATATTATGACAATTTAATCTCTCTTACTATGCTTACTTAAATAGCTTACCTTCAGTCTTTTTACTTTGGCTGCAATGAGCGCATTTATAGGTATAACCAAAAGAAGCAGTGCAACACCTGCTAGGACTGAGGGGCCAAGTTCTTTCCAAAGAAAGACAACAGCCATGATGATCTGAAAAGGTGCTGACCATAAGAGGTTGAGGTTTACAGCCATTTCCATGAGTTGCTGAGTATCTGCTGACATCAGGTTAACAATTTCCCCAGTTGTATAGTTTCGTTGTGAGGAATTTGCTAAAGTTAAGGCCTGCAACCAGAAAATGGAGGTCACAATCAAAACAACAATTTCGATGGGTTTAGCTGCCCAGCAGAAGCTAAGAACACAGTAATTAGAGCAAAGCTGAACTCTGAAACAGACTTACAACTCTTTATAAGAGGAACATGGCATAAAGAGGGCTCAGAAAGCCTCATCTTCGGCCTCACTTCAAACCTCCTAGTGCAGGAACCAGCAACAGCAGGCTCCACAACAAGCACACGTATAAGCTCAGTGTGTCAGGCAGATAACACACATCCCATGTATCCCAGCACTGATACCCAGACAATCACATACACACGCTGTCTCTCCCTCTGTGTGTTACTGCCTCACATTTTTCTACTATACCACCTGAAAATCCTGCATATACCAAGACAGTGCTGCAGCAGCTCACTCCAGCATCCATCCCACGTGCAAAACACAACCTGACTCAGCATTCACTAATCAACTCTACTCAGAGAGAGGAAGAAGCTCTACCTCTATCCTTTAGCTGTGAAAACTTGCCCAGGAGACATGCCCACCCCAGCTGGAGACTCTCTTCCGCTGTTCATAATCTGATGTACTGACACACCTCGATATGTGACTTGAGAGAATGAATTCCTTTCTTTACCTGATTTGCAACTTGCAAGTAAAATTCTGTGCAGTGATTCAGAACATACCTGAGAAGCCTATGCCAAAAGACTGTTTTGACTCTCTTGAGAAAAGAGACTACATTTTATATTAACAAAGACAGTAATTTATTTCAGATTTGGATTATTTTTTTACTTCCTTAACTTGTGCCTGATAGCTAAATACTGCAGTAAAAATGCCAATGTGCCATGTGCATAGCAAAGTAAACTAAAGGTGCAGCACCGAGAAACCAGGTTCATTTCATATGCTACATACTAACAGCATAGTAAACATTCTATGTTTTGCAGGTCAGACAGCAACTTTTACGTCTACGTTATCGGCACCTGCATTTCTTGGGGCTAATAACGCTGCCACCTCAGCATTTCTTACTAAAGGTGGGATAAGTTGTAGATAGATTTCCACAGCAGTTAGTCATCCTTTAAACATCGAAAAACAAGTAACCTACCGGGTATTCAACTCAGCAGAAAATCAGTTTCACTAAAATTGTGGGTGGTGGAGGGGTGTGTATATTCAACCTCCAAAGGAGACAACATAGCAAACTTCAGCTTCTCATATTAACTACTACTGTACGGTAAAAACAGTTATCACTTATACCCTTACTTTTTCCTGGACATCCAACCTCTAAAGTCTTCCTAGTTCATTCAGTCAATACGAGACAATACTTGGTGACAGAAGATACAGAGATGGCTGAGTTATTGAATGCCTTCTTTGTCTCTGTCTACTCTGCCGGAGGCAGTCCTGAAGAGCCCTGTACTCCTGAGACCTCAGATGAAGTCAGGTCACTGAAGCAGTTTGCCTTAGTCGACGAGGAATGGGTTAGGGACCAGTTGAGCAATCTGGACATCCATAAATCCATGGATCCAGATGGGATGCACCCGCGGGTGCTGAGGGAACTGGCGGAAGTCATTGCTAGACCACTCTCCATCATCTTTACCAAGTCTTGGGAAACGGGAGAGGTGCCTGAGGACTGGAGGAAAGCAAATGTCACTCCAGTCTTCAAAAAGGGTGAGAAGGAGGACCCGGGTAACTATAGACCGGTCAGCCTCACCTCCATCCCTGGGAAAGTGATGGAACACCTTATCCTTGGTGCCATCTTAAGGCATATCAAGGATAAGAGGGTTATGAGGGGCAGTCAACATGGCTTTACCAAGGGGAAGTCATGCTTGACCAACCTCATAGGCTTTTATGAGGAAATAACACGGTGGATGGATGATGGCAGAGCGGTGCATGTGGTCTACCTTGACTTCAGCAAAGCATTTGACACAGTCTCCCACAGCATCCTCATAGCTAAATTGAGGAAGTGTGGTTTGGATGATCAGGTAGTGAGGTGGACCACAAACTGGCTGAAGGACAGAAGCCAGAGAGTTGTAGTCTATGGGGCGGAGTCCAGTTGGAGGCCTGTATCTAGTGGAGTGCCTCAAGGGTCAGTACTGGGACCAGTATTATTTAATATATTCATCAACGATTTAGATGAGGGAATTGAGTGTACTGTCAGCAAGTTTGCTGATGACACCAAGCTGGGAGGAGTGGCTGACACGCCAGAAGGCTGTGCTGCCATCCAGCGGGACCTGGACAGGCTGGAGAGTTGGGCAGGGAGAAACTTGATGAAATATAACAAGGGAAAGTGTAGAGTCCTGCACCTGGGCAGGAACAACCCCAGGTTCCAGTATCGGTTGGGGAACGACCTGCTAGAGAGCAGTGTAGGGGAGAGGGACCTGGGGGTCCTAGTGGATGGCAGGATGACCATGAGCCAACACTGTGCCCTTGTGGCCAAGAAGGCCAATGGCATCCTGGGGTGTATTAGAAGGGGAGTGGTCAGTAGGTCGAGAGAGGTCCTCCTTCCCCTCTACTCTGCCCTGGTGAGACCGCACCTGGAATATTGTGTCCAGTTCTGGGCCCCTCAGTTCAAGAAGGACAGGGACCTGCTGGAGAGAGTCCAGCGCAGGGCAACTAAGATGATTAAGGGAGTGGAGCATCTCCCTTATGAGGAAAGGCTGAGGGAGCTGGGTCTCTATAGCTTGGAGGAGACTGAGGGGTGACCTTATTAGTGTATATAAATATATAAAGGGGGAGTGTCACGAGGATGGAGCCAGGCTCTTCTCAGTGGCAAACAATGATAGGACAAGGGGTAATGGGTACAAACTGGAACACAAGAGGTTCCACTTAAACTTGAGAAGAAACTTCTTCTCAGTGAGGGTGACGGAACACTGGAACAGGCTGCCCAGGGGGGTTGGGGAGTCTCCTTCTCTCCTTCTCTGGAGACATTCAAAACCCGCCTGGACACATTCCTGTGTAACCTCATCTAGATGTTCCTGCTCTGGCAGGGGGATTGGACTGGATGATCTTTTGAGGTCCCTTCCAATCTCTAGCATACTGTGATACTGTGATACTGTGTGAGAGATTAACCCATAACCAAAGTAGGAAGAGTTCAGTTTCTACATATTGCCCAAATATTATGCCTGTACAGGTGGCTGACAAAAGTATGTAATTTCAGGATTAGAGTCTAACAATAGAAATGGTGCTGAAACTCTAGATTATTATAAATAAATAATCATCAAAATACACAAAGTCAATTTGTTGTAGCCTGTCACCAGTGTATAACATCCTGGGTTTTGATCATGGTGGTAAGCAAATTGTCTTTTAACATTGTGTGTTTTATTTTAGCTTTTGTTTTCAAAGAAAAGTGAAAACATTATTACCTTTTTATATATCAGGCCAACAACTGCAGTCTTGATTTTGACTGCAGTAAGCATGTTGTTACGCTGGTATAACTGATGGAGAAGAGTTTGTGAGAGAACTACAAAAAACAGGGCAATAGCATAGCCATATCCACTCCCATATGAAGTAAGATGATCTTCACTGACCACTATCATTGCCCTGAAAACAAAGGAAAAACGATAAATTGTGTGCATTAAAACAACGACAAAAAGTTCAATAAGCTGAAATACTGGAAACTTCTTTAATTAAGTCCATTTTGGATTTAGACATGGTGAAAGGTCACAAAGAAATACGATGTTAAAAAGAAGGCAGGTCTTATCTGTGTTTTCCAGTCTGTTAGCTTACAAACAGTTCTCAAATACTATTTTAGACATGAATGTGCTGTTGCTGACATCCCTGACAATGGAGTATAAATAAAGAATGGCATAAAAGAAAAAAAACAGAATACAATTAGATATTTGTACTCAGAAAGGTTGCGGCTACCAGCCATGAAAGTGAGAGAGGAAAAAAATCTACAGGAAAATTCTTATTTTTGTGTTAGTAAAAGGTTATCTTAAATAACCAGCAACAGGGATGTCTTCAGACAGATTTTATAGCTAAAGATTTTGTTCAAGATTATGCTGACTCAGATTTTGGAGATTAACAATAATTCTGTTCATTAATTCTTTTCCTTATAAACACAAAGGTATTTGATAAATTCTTAACACCTCTTCGGTAAGCACGATTTCTAAAAGCCACTTCCATCAGCCTTGTGATGCCAACAACATGATAACAACAGTCACTGCAGTTCCTCATTAAATGCTGAAGCTGTAGATACTATTCTATATTTAGGTTTGGAGTTTTTTTCATTAGAGATGGAAAAATGTTGTCAAAGAAGCAGAGAGGATAAATAACGTGGTACTCCATTTTTTCTTAATATTTTATTTTACATATAAGTATATTAAATACTTAAATATATGTTAAATACTTAAATACAATATTGTGGAATTCTACTGGTTTCATCTCAGGCTAAGAGATTCCTGATCTCTTTGAGCTTTCCCTCAGTAGATCATTTTCAGATAATCACTGGGGAATGGGGAGCAAATAAAACCTTTACACATCTAAGCTGTTCCTTGGTTTGGTTTTGATATTAGAAACCCTTTAGCTTTATTATTGCTGTTACTTTCTGATCATAAATGAAACACAATAAAAACTTACTTCATTATTTGTGGACTCATGAAAGCCAGAATGTCAGCTGTAACTTTCAGAAATGAAACTTTAATCAATACACATTTAAATGTTTGCCATAATGACCAAAGCAAAGATGGTTTATGGAAACTTGTTTTCTTAAACAGCAGTCTTCTGGTGTAAGAAGCCTGCAAGATTACAAAAATATGTTTAGAATTAAGAGAAAAAGTATTTTTGAACTTCACCCACATTTATAAATATGAAACACATAATATCAAGTGTCCATCTAAAGCCATCACTGTGCTTATGATCTTAAAAAGAGCATTTCCTACAGTTAAAAGAAAAGCTTTCATGTAAGAAATGAAGTCTGGTTTTATTTAGCCTAGCTAGCGGTCTTTCAAGGAATGATAAATATAATGTCTAGAATTGCCCCAATCATCCACGTATATAATGAGAAAATAATTTAATCCTCAAATGATTATCACAGGTCAAAAAAAGTATCAGAAAGGCTGAACTAAGCTTCAACATCAATGCATTAATATTTGTAGCAGGCTCACAGCAACTTTATATTTAAGGCTGAATAACCTTGCCACTCTTTCAGTATATTTTCAGTTGTCAAGTAACTATTTTTTTTCAGTTTGAATGTACCTCAAGCAATTGCAAACGTTCTAATGAGGGCTAAAAAAAAAAGAGTCGGGCTTTCTTAATTAACACAGGGATGAAGGACAGATTATTTGAATAATAAAACCAGTATCTGAATGGAAAAAAATATCCTTATTGAAAAACACTTTTGAATGCTTTGGTAGAAAAGGTTTTGGTGTGTACATACCGTCGCTGGGAGAAAGGACAAATCTACAAATAGCTAAGAAAAACACTGAAGAGATGCAGTATAGTCAGACTCTGCAGAAGCCCTCTTCTCTGTATTAAAAAGCAAAAGCTACACTCTTACTGGACTTACAGGTTAGTTTCTCTCTCATGAACTTCCTAACATTACAGAGCTCCTAATATACTTTAACTACAACAACAAAATAGTAACTGTGACTGAAACTGTCAAGGATTTACATGAAAATCACACAGAATACTTCAGGCAAAAACAAACAAACAAACAAAATATCTGTAAAACTCAGTATTGTTAAAATTAAAGAAAACTGAAGCTGCTGCTGCCAGAGGATAAACAGGTCTAACAAATGCCAATGACAAGCAGCTAGCTTATCAGTAGATAGACTCTCAGGTAGATAGACTACCTATCTACCTGAAATACAGATGCAAAAATAAGACAGAAACAGACAAGTTCAGAGAGAAATTAGTTGGACAGTTGTGACAAAGATGGCAACTAATCACCCAAGTAGATTCCATATCACTTAAAGTGTTAAAATATAACATATAATCTTTGTAAGAGGTAAATTTGAAGTTAAAACAATTTAGAAAAATCCAATAGCCACACCAGAGATCCCTGATCACAACACTGAATGGCCTTTGTGATCTACAGAATAGAGGCTGTTCAACAAATAAGATTCTAGAAATCTTCTCCAGCTTCTAGACTCCATAAATTTAGAAAAGAATATTGCCTATTGTCAGAGTTGTAGCTACCAGTGATCCTGTGGTGGACTTCTGGATTTCTTTTCTCCATTGTTTTTCAAAGTTAGGACACACGGTGTATGGTGAATCTCTTTCATTCAGCTCAAACAGGTCATCCCTTTCCAATGGCTTCTTATAGCCTATAGATATTAATCTGAAAGAAACAAACTAATTTAGACAGCATGAAATACCACAGACAAAACAAGCAGAACTACTAACTGAAAAAAACTAATGATATAATTTAATTCATATAAATAAACTCCATAATCATAATCAAAAATCCTATAAACGGTACAGATTAAATAGTGGAACATATTTACAGTCACCTTAAATAGACTAAAATCAACTTGAAGTAAGAAGAGCCTAAGCAGATGGCCACATCTGAAAAGCAAATTCTGAGGAACCTCTGTAACTCAGAATATCTACATTTCTGATCCCATATTTCTTTATGGGAAAATATACTATTTCATAAACAAACGTGTAGCATCGTTACCCACTTACTGTTGTAATCTGGAATGAAATACCTTTTCTATCAGAGGACTACATTACCATAGAATCACTTAGGTTGGAAAAGACCCTTAGAATCATCAAGTTGAACCGTTAACCTAACACTACCAAGTCTACCACTAAACCATGTTTCTAAGTGCCGTGTCTATATGTCTTTTAAATACCTCCAGAGACAGTGACTCATTATGTAGCAACTCACCTTTAACCAAGGTAGCAACATTAAACTTATGGGTTTCAGCACAAGCAAAATGGAAGTTTCCTTACAGCAGATCTTTAGCTGTTAAAATTTTATTTTAACAAAGGGATATTACTCACTTAAGAAGGTAAGAGGTGGGGAAAAATCAAAAGGATTAATGTTGACAACATCTTCTAACTTAAAGGAAGTCTCAAACAAGAGACACATGTATGTGTCTGGAGACACACACATGGAGTGTGTGTCCTCTCAATGGCAGCTCTATTGCTTTCAAGCTGGTGAGGATCTCCCTCCGTGAGAGCGGCAACACAAGTGCAGCGTCTGTCTTCAGCGTGCATTTCCAGTGTATCACGCCAGTGCCAGTCAGTGCCAGTGCTGGCCTTGTGGCTAACGTGAGTATCATTGTGCTTATCACAGGACAGAAAATAAAGACTCAGGAACACTTTTTTGGAGGTCGTAAAACTATGGTGGGGATAGACCTCACTGTCCAAGGGCTACCCAAACGTCCACTGAACCTGCAACATTAATACAACGTAAATTTCCCTTATGCCTGATAAATTAAGGCAAAAATAACACAGGTTCTCCCTAAGAGCTCCAGCTCTTGAGACAGGTAAGTAAAGCAGACCAAGAGGTACCTGAGGGGAACTGTTGTTTAGAATTCTGCATAACCCATCTCAATGCTAAAACTGCTGCTGCCAGAGGATAAACAGGTCTAACAAGTGCCATCTCCAGATTGCCTGAATTCTAAAGAAAAATTGTATACCACTATGGATTTAATATGTAACACTTATCTGAGACTGACTCATTTAGATTGTAAGCACTTAACGTGCGTATATATTAGACACAACTTATTGTGTTTGCTTGTGATTGGAATGAAAAAATATAACTAATGTTCACAACATTAGTTTATTCACATTCAGTTATTTCATAGCTAAATAAGCTCTCGCTGAGCAGAACTTCAATGCTTTTTTTCCCTCTCATCTTTCATTAAACATTGTGAAATTGGTTAAAACATACAAAGGATCAAATAGCTTGAACATTTGGGTGAACAATGTGACATAATGAATACATAAATGTCATATAGAAGTCCTGCACTCGGAACACTTAATAACAGTCTAGAAAAACCAAAAATTTGTATTAGTGTACTTATTGTATTTATGGTGTAGAAAGTGAGGATTGGTAAAAACCAAAGCTACTCTGAAACTGGTGGTGAACTCCTAATTTCAGCAGGGCCAGAGTTCAACTGAACACTCTGAATCCTTGAAACAATCTGATCGTTTTGTCTCAGCTTATTAACAGTAAATAGCATTTTTATGTTTTCCTTAAAATTAATGATATTGAATAAAGCAAGAAACTGTTATATTCCTAAAATGTTTTTTCTCACTTTTAGATTTCTGAACTGTATATATCTGATTCAAATGATTTTTAAAGAAGAAAAAAGGAAAATGTTGAAAGTGAGTAATGGTCACAAGATGTAACATGAAACTGTTTGAAATAACATCCAAAATGCTAACTGATGGGAAGCTGCGTTACCCAGCACAGCTGAACTTTCAGTTCCTATTTTTGAGTAAAAACTTTCCCAAGAAGTGCAGGGACTTTGTTGGGCTTTATGAGCAGGTGATCTACAGTTACAACATGTGGCCTACCGTAAAAGAGTGAAGAAAACGAGCATGAAATTGGCTACTTGGAAAAGACCTTATATGTACTGCTGAGTATTTGTTCCTGGAGATGCAGCAAATTGCTGTATCACTACATGGAGTATAAAGGAATCCTTATTTTCATTTTTGCCTATTGGCAAACTTTACACAAACAGACAATAAAAAATGGTATCCTAATTTGGCCTTTTTTATTGTCCATTGTGACAAGAATATTGTGCTTCGTTATCAAAATGTTAATGTTTTAAATGATGCCATTAGATACAGTGTAAAACAACTGTCAACTATATATAAACAATACTCCACAAAATATTTTAGCATGACCTCTAAAGTTGTAAATTTTGATTTTTGTACAAAAAGCTAACAGCAATCTCAGGCTTAAACTCCGGCTCAGGCCAGAATGATGGTGTGGAACGTAAGCGCGTGCTCTACAGTTCTGTGAACGTCAATCAGTGAACACCAACAGGCAGTTTAGTAAATTCTCACCTGCTAAACCAGGAGTACGTTAACTTACTGAAGAAAAAAACATTCTCTTCAGGGCTGCGATTCTGTTTAAAAAAAATAAAAAAATAAAGGAAAAGTACAAATGTTACTTGAAAGAGTGAAAGAAAAATTTTGTTTTGTTTGTTTGTTTGTTTGATTACTAAACAGGCAGTTTGTAGGAGATATTTTATTCTGGACTACACTTCTTTGCCTGTTATGTTCTCTCACCGACATACTCAAACACAAGGTATGAAGGATGAAAGAGATCTACGTTCTTATTAGAACAACCTAACTTGGTGTAAGAGGATATCAACCACCACCTTAGCTTGATTTTACACTATTTACACATACTAAACAGTAAAGCATACGAGTTAGACTCGATGATCACTATGGTTCCCTTCCAAATTGAGATATTCTATGATGCTATGTAAAATACAAGCAAACCTTTCTTAAATCTTTGACGCTTAAAATCCTGAGGGGTTTTTTTGCCCCAACTTGACAACCTAGCTACTGGAAGTTATCAACTGCTAACACCTAAAGAACAGCAAACTCCTTTCAGCCTCTAAGAGATGAAGTACTACTAATGTGTACTGTGCACGTAAACGAGGAGAACACGAGGCTTGTGCACTGCTGTCAATTTCAGAAGTCACTGGAGGTAAATGTAATAGAAGCAATCAAACATGAACTCTCCCACGTTTCTTCAGGACTGGAACCACCACACTCAAGAGTGACTTCAGCACACCTGCGGGGTAATTCTGTCCCGCAGTAAGCACTGTTCTAAACCCGTTTCGAACCGAAGATGCAGTTACAGTTCTCTTCGGTAGGTGGTGTAAAACCCCACCTATCCAAACGCATGCCGCAGGTGCTCTGAGACCCTGGGTATTTTCCGCAGCAATTTTCTTGTGCTTTCTGCGAAAAGCCGAATGATTAAACGGCAATCCACGGTTAACAAACACGCAACAACCGTGCATGCGTAACCGGTATCTCTAACAAATACCTCTGCTTGTGCACCTACTCATCCTTCGCTATCAGATGTCAATGTTTGCCACGGTCCATTACGGTTCACACCCATGCAGCACTGTTTGTTTGAAATACTGCTTTTTACTATTGGAGAACACAGTCGAAGGCTTGGTCACAAATATTCCCTGCTTTAAATGCTGTTCCTACTCCTATCCGTGCCGAACGAAACCCTGGCCTAAGGACTATTCCCTCCTTGCAAATTCAAAGAATAGACCCCAGCACATACCAATTGTCTTTAGCTGCGGGTTTTCTACATAGCGCTAGCACGAATCCTACATGAACTCCCGCAGGTCCAACGCATGCACTCGCAGCTCCCCGCCTTCCCCCCGGGGCAGCAGGCAGGCCGTGGGGGGAAGGTGCCCGCCCTCAGCCCCATCCGTAACACCTCCTCCCGCTCGACCCCAGCGCTCTGTCACCTTCGTGCCGGTGGGACTTCGGCGCCCGTAGAAGCCGCTGTGCTTCCCGCGGGCGGCGGCCATGGCTCCTTCCCGCTGCCGAAGAGCCCGCTGAGGGGGAGAGGCACCGGAGGCGGAGAAGCCGGGGCGCAGCGAGGGAGGGCGGCGCTGCCTCAGCTCCAGCCGCAGGCCCGGGCCCAGCCTTCCCCGCAGCCTGGACCCGGCGAGTCCCGTCCGCTTCCCCAGCCGCGCATGGCCCTGGTTGCGGCCCCGGTGCCCAGGACGAGCCGTGGGTCACGGCATCCCGACGGCTGCAGAGCGTGCGTGCAAATCACCGACTGAGCAACACTGATTTGTCCGAAGTTTGGGAGACTGTAACAGAAATATCTACGTATTGAATTCATGTTATAAAATACAGAGAAATGAATGCAAGACCTGTGTGACAGCAGGGAAAGCAAGGTCTCACGGCCAGCCACTAGCATAGGAAATGAAACGCCAGGACAAATAACAGTGATTTATAATCAGAACTAACATAGAAAACACGCACTTAATATTAATGAAAATTTTCTTAAAGTGACTGAAACAAGAGGTTGAACAAACATTTGGTCAAGGCCAAACTCAACTGTGGATTTTTTTTGTTTTATTTCTTAATCATGGTGACAATATAATTAAAATATCATCAGGGCCCTGACAAAAGTGACATCTTAAGTTAACAGATATATGAAAGGAATTTAGTTATGGCTAAACTAATGTTAGCACATTCCCACATGACCAGCTTTTTTAACACACTGATCAGTTTCAGGTAAATAGATACAGAGAGGTGTTAAAAACCGTATCTCTTCGAGGGGGGGAGTGGAGGTGGGGGGGGAGAAGATTGGGAAGAAGGTAAGAAAAAAGTATTTCTTCAGAAGAACTGTGTTGATATTTTGTCAGCCATATCCAATATGATCCTCCTTGACATTCCTTTTGTAGAATATAATTGGACAGAACAGATTATCTTACCTATCCACTGGGAAAGCCTGGAAGACTGATAAGGACACATTAGCACAGACCTGACTAAGCCTCTCTTTCTGTAGACTAACTCTGGTTTGAGCATCCATCTGTTTTCTCCTTTGTCTGATGAATGGATTGCAGACCTAGCACGTTTCTTAAAATATAAGGCATCTTACTTGAGGCACAAATCTTTGTTATATAAAGTTATCTCTAGTGAAGGCTGAATTCAGTTGCTAATGATGTTCCAAGGATGCCATACTGTGGTGTTATAGGAATGCCTCTTAGGCTAAAGAAATGATGGGCAAATTAAAGGCAGTGTCTTGAGAAAGTGATTTTAACAGCTATATTTTATCTTGTCAGACAAAAGAGAAGTCGTTGCAAGCTAAATGCTCTTCAATTTCTGAAAGTCATCTGGGCTTGTAAAACACATCACTTTAGACTAGTAAATTTGGGTATTCTTTCTCAATACCAGTGTAATGATGAAAAGCAACCCAGCATTATAACCAAGAAAACTGAGTTTAACAAAACCAAAATCTTTTTTTACTATCAGGGTCAATTTGAAGCCTACATCTACTCTGAACAGAAGACTTGATTTTAAGCCACATTAAATAGCTGAAAACTAAGTGTTTTGCTTTCTCATATAATAGGATCTTAAAAGTGTTTCACCTGTACTTGGTATTGCATAAGACGATATTGGTAAGACAACAGCTCTGCACCTGTCTATAGGTTGGTGGTGGGAGTTGTGAAAGGTAGAAAATGGGTCATTTGACTACTTTGATTCACTACATTATGAGATAGTTTATTCTTCCTTTGCTAGGGAAAACTTTCCTTCTTAAGAAGGAGCACTAACTCCACTGATTTACGCTTTTGTGCTGTCATTTAGATCAGATACTCTCTAAATTTTTCATCGATTTGTTACAATGAACAGTAAGATTCTCAAGTAAGCAAATAAAACACTAGAGAGTAACTTTACAGAAAGATACATATATTGCACGTAATTCTACTCAGTACATAACTGAAGCCATAAAGTACATACATGCATTTTAGTACTGATACATATGTAAGTCTTGCAGCTAGTGTATTTTACCCTGTAGCCTGTATTTTACCTCAAAGTTACTACTGGAAAAACCCAGTTCCAATAACCACACAAACTGATTCTAACTGAAAGTAACAGCATAGCTAAATCAGAATAAAGTTATAGTACGTCAGTGACAAGCACATCTCTGATGTTCTCTGATGAATTTCTAGCCTGCTCACTTCTTCAGTGGCTCCAGAGACTTCTTACACCAGTCACAGAAATACATTCCATAAGTGATGGACATGATACATATGCTTCATGAGTGGCTGAAATCATGTATTTTCATAAAGTCTCTATATTAGTGAAATAATAGCTTTCCATGATTCTTGGGTGAAGAGAGAATCAACGAGGTTTTTTTCTTTATTTGGAAAACTTTATCTTCTTAAATGCTTCCTATACCTGAAATAGTACTTTCCTCTTTAAATAGGTTGAGATTAAATAAAGTTATCGTATACTTTACGCATAAAACTTTTCAAAAATAATATGAATCTTTAACATTCATTTTTTTAATAAAGTGCAAAGATGAAATATTGCATCCCCCTCAAATAAAAGCAGCAAATAACAAAAAGACTAAGCCAGTTACACAGTATTAGCGCCTCTTTCTCTTGGCTTTGCACTTCCTGTATTTTTCGCCATCCTTTCTTTGTCTCATTTTGTCACTCTCAACACTAGTGTCACTGTCATAACTTTGGTGCTGTCTTTTTCTTTTATAGGTTCTTTGATCCACCTGGCGCATTCCACAGTGACTTGAGTGTGGCAGGGCCATTTCAGAAGAACTCTGTGCAGACTTAAAGTTTGCAGCTTGGTTCTGATAGGGAGAAAAGTGGACATTGGAAGGCTGTGGTGGAGTCATCTGGTAATAAGGAAATTGTTGAACCATTGGACTCTGTACTGGGTACTGCTGTCCTAAACTGTTCACCTAGAGAAACAGAAACTTGGGTTGTTAACACTGTAAAGAAGAAGTTCTGAAGGGTTTAATGTTGCATGCATTACGGCTTATACAATGAAAATACTGATAAATTATAACACAGGTCATTTAAGAGTAAAACTTACGTATTTATTATATCAACTAGTAAGTTAGAAAAAGTAGACAATTTTTTAGTGGCATAGTTAGAAGAGAGATGTAATCTGATTTAAAATTAAACTGCCAGTTAGTCCTTGTGTAAGGTAACCAAACATGGCATTCCTTTAATTTCTCCATCTGTGCATTTTATAAACATTTGCAACTTCAGTGCCTATTGTTAACGTAAAGCCATTATGTAAAGAATGTAAATGTAAATGCATATTTGCAATTTTTTCTTTTAACCTGGTTCAACTAATTTTAATGTAGAACAAGGCATTCCAATGAGGTATAGTGAATCCAGAGATCAAAGCACATGGAACAATGCAGCAAGTGGCCAGTTTACTGCTCCAGTCCCTAAAGTATCCCAAGAGT
The DNA here is from genome assembly GCF_963264785.1 of Psittacula echo. Classification (NCBI taxonomy): domain Eukaryota; kingdom Metazoa; phylum Chordata; class Aves; order Psittaciformes; family Psittacidae; genus Psittacula; species Psittacula echo. The sequence goes on along the minus strand of NC_137736.1, from coordinate 22,339,473 downwards.
CCCCCTCATACAAAATGCACAGTCCAAATACACAAATAGAATTACAAAGGTCAGAAAAGAGTGGCTTTTTACTGACTGGCAATAACCAGAAAAATGATGGGGAGTATGTCTGTGTTATATGTGCAGGCAGACTCCAAGTAACTTGCCTGGCTCACCCAAAGAAAGGTGAGGTAGATTTGTGAAGGTGTACATGTGACAAGACCACTTCCTGCTGAAGCTGCACCAAACTATTATTGGAGACATACTGCAATTCCACCCCTTTTAGCAAGCAGAAAATGGGCTGAAGTAGGTTGTGTGTGCTGGTCTGCTGAGCCTGGTCTCTGGGTATTTACATACTGCATTGTTACTGAGGAGTGGGCTCATAGGTAAGCAGTGCGGGAGACTGAACACTCCCAAGCCTTCCAACCACAGTGGAGGGGATGTGACAGTCTGTGCAAGCACCAGCCCTTCTGAGGCCACAGCCTGGGAAGAAGGGAGGCAGGCCACTACCACATCTGTGCAACAGGGAACAAACCCTCTCCATTTTCCTGCTCAGATTGCAGCTAGCAAGTGTCATCTATCCAGACTTCACCTCTTCCCCATTTAAAGAGAGCTGGCCACTCCCCAGTCAGACCGGGAGGCAGCACTGCTGTCCACAGTTGGTACCTCACATTAAATGCTGTTTCTTCAGTTCTACTGATCCATACTCATCAAATTCAGAAGCTCCATGAAGGAAGCGAGCAGGGTTTGGCCCACAGGTTGCCATCTGAAGAGACCTGCTCCCTTGCCTTGTGGAGTATCTCAGACAGTAGAGATTAGGACAGGACCAGAGTCTGTTGGAGGGGAAATTAATACAGGTTCTCACTGTCTACTGCTGTGAAAGTAAAATCATGAATGTGAGAACTGCATGTGCATGTAAAGGCTCAGGCCAGAAACCCTAAAACTGTTGTTGCCCTAACTTGAGCAGTGGTGATTTTCTGGATGAGGTTTAGTTCTGGGTTTAGGATATTTCAAACTTCTGCTGGGTATTTCTGAATTGAGTAGAAGAGCTAAGAGGTTCCATGACTGAAATAGCTGTATATGAAGAAGCCATTGCTCGCACGGTTGTAATTTTACTAGATTAGCTTGACTCAGCAAGGGGATTTGATTTAGACCACAGTAAAGAAGAGAGCTCTCTCTGTAGACTTCGACATTTTTAGCCTCCTTAACTTTTAAAACATTCCTGCTGTAAGAAAATGCTTTGGTAGACCCCCTATTATGATAGTACGCTTAAGTGCTAAAATAAATAGACCTAATACAGTCAATGTTAGCAGCCTAGATCCCATTTTAAGTCATTAAATAAGTACCATTGTTTGCAGAAATGCAGAATACAGTCAATATCATAAAAAATCTCCCAAATTTTTAACTTTTAACACAAACTCACCATCTTTGGAAAGCCCGAGTACTCATAAGGTGGACTATTGTTCATTGGAAAAGGAGTAACAGGAATTGGAGGGTTTCCATAAGGCTCTTGATATCTAGGAAAAACAATCAAACGTACAAAGACTAGATGTCCACCACATACTGCTTACCACAGTGCTGAGACTTAACTCTTGGGCTCTAATGAGAATATCCAAGAGGAGAACTGAGATATTAGCAACTGGACTTGCATGGAAAAACATCATAAACAAAGAAAATATACCCAAAAGCTCAAGTAGTGAGTAATCCTCACATGTACTTTAGTGCAGATACAGAAGGGTTCTAGATTTCATCATGGAAGTTTAACTTCCACAGAGAGTTCTGTCACATTTGTAAATGAAAATGTTGAGACATTGAAAAATACTGAATCTGGGGTGTTCAGGCTTCCATTGTAACAGGTGTGTATACCTGTGCATTTATACGTGCATGACAGCTGCTTGTAGGTATACACACAAAAAATACAGATATAAACTCAGTGGGGTTTGAAAATATTATCAATTGTCAGATTTTTTCCCCCACCAACTGCAAACATTGTAAGTACAAACAGCATATTTCAGTATTTTCTTATGGCCCTGTATCTAGCAGAAACAAATAAAGAGTAGAAAGTTCAAACTAACTGAACCTCTGGCAAGCTAAACAACCTAATGTTAACTACAGCCCATTGCAAGTCAGCAAGGATGCAATTAAAGCATCAACAGCTGTTTTAATGAAAAGCTTGAAGATTGCTGTACCACAGAACTGATTTTCTTTAGGAAACTTTTTTAAAATCATTGAGTTTATTCACAGGTGATCTTTGTTACCTATATGAAGGTGAATGTAAGTCAGTATAGTTCTCAAAACCACGTTTAGGGTTGTTCTGTTCTGCTGAGTGAGAACTTCCTGTAGATAAGACAAGAGCATAATAACTATTCAGTTACAACTATTCAATTAACAAGCTAAAACCACAGGAAGTGTTCTGTGGCATCTGTACTGTGCTAGTATGTATAAGGTAGCATATAAAGGTTTGCCTTTTATATATAAGTATATATAATGTAGTATATAAAGTATTTGCCATTTTTTGGTGAACATTTTATAGCACCATTTTACTGCTCAAAAACGTTCATTTATCATTTACTCAACTACAGAAGAATAAATCAGGGCTGTTGAAGTAACCAAGAACAGTGTAATTCCCATTCAGTTACAGACACAGGACATGCTTCTGACTTTAGGAACTTCAGCCATTGTATTTAAAGGCAGCAATTGCTCTCTACAGCCTGCAAAATAAGGAGTGGCACAGTGCACAGTGGGAGCATGAGTCTTCAGTGTTTAGTTTGCAAACAGTGCCTGATCATTAGCTTTCCAGAAAGTTTATTTTCACAAACATAAAATGAAGGATGTGACTCTGATTTGACTACATGCTTTGAACTATAATCCCTTCAATTTAACAGCTCTGATAAGCCTGTGGCTTTAGTATAAAAGGTATCAAACAGCTTGATAGTTGCTGCACCCACTGAATCAACTCTTTGTGCCAGACTGCAAATTAAAGTCACACCCTGATTCTTAAATGCAATCGGGTGTGGAAACCTGTGTTGTATGTTTTTCATACAGTGTGGTCTGAGTTGTCTTGCAAGTTAAGGATGTTCTGAACCCAACGACTGTATTCTCTTAGTAAACAAAAAATACAAAGACTGAATCCTCCCCTATACAAAAGCCACAAAAAGTCTTTGTTTCTTGAAAAAATGAACTGTAATTTGTTCCAACTATAAATCAACATCTTTGTAAAAGACTGTAGGATTCAAAAATAGTCATTAAAACTAAAACATTCACAAAGACTTAATCATTGAGATTACTAAACGTACCAAACCGAAACTGCACTCTAATTGGTCTTCCATACAAACGGATTCCATTCAGCAAAGCTACTGCATAAGGCACTGATTCTTTGTGCTTAAAACAGACAAATCCAAAAGACTTAGGTTTTCCTTCTTTGTCCTTACAAATCGTCACTTTGATTAGTGGTCCAGCCTGAAAGAAATCCATATTATTTTCTCATAGAAATTAACAGACTGACACTTCATTCCGTTCTGATGGTTTCATAATGATGTGTATTTTGCCATAGTCAGAAACAGTGTAAATTTCTCCATAGAAGAATCTTCATTTTTAAAAGATGTCTCTCCACGTTCCCCAACCTCAAATTCTGAGCCTTCTACAAACAAAAATCAGCTCCGCAAATGTTAAAAGGGAACCAAGCATCAGCCCATGGGGGATGTTGAGTCTTTAATAATCAGATTTTTTTGCCTATTTTTAAAATACACTGACAGCTGCTGCAATGGGGAAGACTAATTTACTTATTCCATACCAGAAGTCATCTTAATGCATGTGCAGCTGCTAGTACAATTATTACAGAGGGCTTTTTTGCACTGCTAACATAGCTAAGCAAATTGATAATATCAGCTATGTAAAAGTGACCTGATCCATAAATATACTTTACTCTTGCTTAAATTCCTAAAATGGTCAGCATCAGCACTGTGGGAATACAAAGCTGAATAGCAAGTAGAGCTTCTGGAATCACCACAAAGGAGTTTTCTGTACTGCCTAACCCTCCTCACAACTACATAGCAAGGAATCAGGAGACCTCATCATCTCATTACAGCTGACATACTGGGTTTATGCCTGCAAAATCCCATCAACAAAACAAAATCCCCAAACCACACCCGTTGGCTGAAGTACCTTCAGTGAAAAGTCCCAACTCTGCCTACACATAACATTTTAATCCTTGCATAGTACTTCTAGAACCAAATTAAAGCAGTGATACCCTGAATACTGTCTCAATTTCAAAGAAACTCTAATTTTCGTAATGGATATCAAAAATGAAGAATTTTCTCTCCACGAGATGGAGTCAGTGCATTAATCACGGAATGAACAGCTTCTCATCAAAACAGACTACGTGTCTGTATGGCTGATTTAGCAGAGCGAAAAGCAGCGGCCAACGGCAGTCTCCTGCCACAGCTCTGGAGTGTTAAGGATGCCACAAACTAGCTTTAGGAGGATACAGTATCTGGATGAGCAATGAAGGCCACGTAAGTTACAAAAAAATCCAGCAGCAAAAAAACCACTGAATGTCTAAATTACTGTAGTGGATAGAGAATTCATTGTTCTGAATCAAAACCCAGCAGTTATCAGAACTGCCTTCCACTACTGCTATTGATTCAATAGGTGCTTTGCAGTAAAAGTCATTCAGAAGTCATCTGTAGCTTCAGGCAAACACAAGTTAACTCCTAACAGCTTTACAGCAATTAAACTGCATAAACAGTTAAACATTCAAAATCAACATAGGGCATATGCTCAGATAAAGAAAATAAGCCATAGAAAGCCATGTACTTTATTGTTCTGCGTCTCCAAGGATTCCTGTCAAACAACAAATCTGCAGTTTGCTTTGAGCATTCAAAGAGATGATGTGCAGCCATCTCCCTTATTATAGCCTCCATGTTGTCAGACTGAAGATACTCAGGATCGTCATCTGTGGTAATAATGTTTGATTGCTTCATGCTTTTGCCACCTGGGTATGAACTAAATCCTCAATTAAATAAGATACTTTTACTGAAAAATGAAACACCCCCACCCCCCCAACGCTGGTGAAAGTAGGGAATTCATGTAAACAAACACAAAGGATCAAAGATAATGTACCATTTTTATTAGTGGTGCAGAGGGCGATCAGGCTATACAGCAATGGATACTACATAGGTTGTCCTGTGCAGGGAATCTTTAAAATGTTGATCTTGTCTTTCCAAGTATCTGGAAGTTTGCTGGGGTCTTTTGGTTGGTTTGGGTTTTTTTTTTCTTTGTTTGGGTGTTTGTTTCTGGTTTATTATTTTGGTTGGCTGGGTTGGGTTTGGGGGCTTGTTGATTTTAAAGAAGGGATTTCAGTAAGATTCTGAACATTCATTTTTGCTTGAATTGGCTCCTTCAGGTGTTTTTGTTGCTGTTCTGCACTACACTGCAGTTTTTTAAATTACATATATCCAGTCTTCTGATTAATATTTGCCTAATGAGGATGATCTACTTCTTCAAGAACTAGAAATGACAAACTCAAGTCCTTTGCAGATTGTTCTTTTAAATACGTAGTCTTTCTGTTCATAAAGAAAAATATTAATAGTTCAGAAGCAGTACTAGATAGTTGCTCATAATTTGATGAGGGAAAAAGCTACAGGTCTGGAGTGCATCTTTAGGACCATGCCATAGCAGGAATATTGAACTGCATACTTCACAAGAAAGGGCAGTACTGCAGTGAGAACCACATGCTGTTGCAGCAAAAGACAGAGAAACCCGACAGAGAACAAGGTGAACTGAACAAAAAAATCTAAGTAGGTGTTATCAGGATGACCTCAAGACTCAGATAAAAGTCAGCAGTTGGGTGAGTGCTGCAGATTATGCAGAAAAGTCATGAAAAACCGCATTTGAAAGCATCCGCTTATTTTTATCACTTTTGTACCAGAAATTGCATGGAATTAGTCATGTCCTCTGCTAAGATAAGCTTTTTTCACCCAAGATTTGCAGTTAAACAGCAGACTACTGTTTAGTTTTGGAAACAGGTAGGAATACTGCATAGAAAATAAGGGGGGCAGGAAGAGAAGAAACAAGTACTTCTTTTCTAATTTTAGGGAAAATTCAAAAAACTGAAAGCTAGGAATATAAGGGAACACAGGTAGCAACCCAAAGGGCTGGAACATACAAAACAAAAAGGCCTTTCAGTGAAAATAGGTAGCATGCTGGTTAACAAGACAAATATCAGATTAATCAGTGGAATAAAACTGGTCAGTAGAACTAGTCCTGATTAGCAAATGAAATAGCAAGAGAACAGATGAATCTGCCCACCTCTTGTTTTTGCACTCTTTATTTTGTGAACTCACCAGAAGGAAGCAAGATTCATTCTGAGACAGAGGCAATCAGTGGATTGGTAGAAGCAAGTTTATCACCATGCTGTCAGCTAAAGTGCCCAGTCAGTCTGGGACCTTTTAACTTGACAGAGGATTGCTGGATCATGCCAGAAGGAAAAAAATAAACCAAACACACCATAAACAACTTCAGGAAAAGCCCATGATCAGCAACTATTGTCAGTCCATCTTGTCATTTGATGCTTGCACTAGCGATATTATGTTCCCTCCTCTGAATATCCTCCCCCTTTTCCTTACTACTATCAGGTTAATAAGCCTGGTTTAGCCAGAGATGCTGTCAACGAGAGACCAAAACTGAAGCCAACTCAGAGTCTTAACATTTTCTCTCTTTACCATTTTCTTTCTTCCTTGGCATACTTTATTTCCAAAGAGAATTAAGCTCAGGTTTGAAACAGGGCCAGCTACGTAGTATTTCTCCCCAGCTCCATGAAAAACCCACCAATGGGTTTTTTATTATCTTCTCATGCATCAAAACATAAGCCATTCTGATATAAAGGTCATTTGTGGGTGGAAGTCCAGAGCCTCACCTGCACGTCATTCCTAACAGTACCCTATTAATTCTGTTAGCCTTGCTCAGCACATTTTCAGGTTTTACACTATTTTTTCCTAATTAAATTCTTGAACAAAACCTTCTTGCTCAGAATACATTAAAGAAAGTGTAAAAACCAGTTGGTTTGTTTTGTTGGGGTTTGTTTGTTTGGTTTTTTTTTTGGTTTTTTTGTTTTTTTTTTTTTTTTTTCCTGGGGATTTTAAGAACATCTTTAGGTTATTTAACTTCCTCACCAGCTGCGGCACCAAACCTTGCACTTCGCGAACAGGCTAAAACCAGACGTGCGCGGTGGCCTGGGGACGCCAGGACTGGCCTAGAGCCCCGGCCGGCGGCTCCGCTCTTTACCAGCCGGTCTCCACGGTGCGTTCCAACGGCGAACGATGTCACTCCCCACCGCGGAGCTGCCGCTCGGGGACCGATCTCACCCGCGCACGGCCCCGGCGACACCCCGTCCGCTGCGCCCGCCTGCGGCCCGGCCCCGCCCCGCCCCGGGGCCCGCCCTCCACCTGCAGGAAGAGCTCGTAGAGGATCTCCTCCCGCACGCGGCTCTCCAGGTTCCCCACGAACAGCGTCTGGTCCACCTCCTCGGACCGCCCCGACGACGACATGGCGGCGCCACCCCCCCGCCGCCGCCGGCCGCAGGTCCCGCCGCGGGAGGGGACGGGGGAAGAGCCCGGTGGAAGGGCCCGATGGAAGCGTCCGCAGCTGCCGTAAAGCGCTCCGAGATGGGGCGCGTTGCTAGGGAGCAGACTCGGTGTCCTAGCAACACGAGAGGGCCATCGCGCTGGCGGCGGCGCGGTTCGAGCGAGGGGAGGCACCACACACCGCAGCGCAGCACCGCACAGCGCGGCGGTGCGGATGGTGGTGGGAGCCTCGGTCCTGCATTTGAACAGTTTCCAGGCTGTTTAACTGTAGTATTTAAGGATGTATTTTGCAAGTCTGTCAGGGCCTTTTCACTTGATCCAGTCATTAAGGTCCAAGAAAAAGGCAGACTGTTTTTACGTAACGCTGACATGATTAAAACAAAAGGTTCTTACCAGTGTTTAAGGTTAACCTGCAGCATAGTGCACAGAGGGTAATGCCGTGAAGGTACAGTACGTCCCGTCTTAGCAACAGCATAAGGCAGGAGTCTGGAATCACTTCCTCCTCACAGCAAGACACGCAAAGTTCCCTCCAAAAGCATTTGGCAGTACAGGGAGCACTTGCATGATGCCAGGAAGAAGACAGTTTACTGTTACCCATTGTATCAGGTGGCTTTTAAAACCTGTACATGCACTGAAAGCTTCCAATAAAGCCAAACGTGAAATGAACACAAGTGAGTTACCAGTGAAAATTGTGTCAGAAGCCAACTACACAGCACTAGACGGCAGCCCATGGTCACAGACCTGGACCAGCACTGAGCATCACAAATGAAGCAGTACAGGACAGGTGCCCAGCAGCAGGCTTCAGAGTGTTAGCATCCATGCACACAGCTCATAGGGATGTGGTCAGAGAGCCTCCTGCACACACAAGCCAGGCCGTCAAGCAGATTCTCCATCTGAAGTTGTCTGAAGACAACTGTCACTCCCACAGCCATTCGCTACAACACATGAGCACTCACCACCTCTCAAAGGCAGACACAGACCAGACCACCAGCAGGTCAGATGAGCACACTATCCAAACACAGGGAGCTGAAGGTGCCTGCGTGCAGTGTGGGCGAGTACAGACCATCTGGCTGCATTAAAAGGCAGATTGTGAGAGGAAGCAGCAAGCTGAGAGAGGGATGAATAACTTGTCTTGCAGGGACGAACAGTGACTGGAGAAGGGTACTGTCTTTCACTGAGCCAAAAAGGCAGGGAGAAGCAGTGCTGGGGACTGAGCTACCGAACTAATGCCCCAGTGCAGTCAGCAGCCACTTGGTGCTAATCATGGCAAGCTGTGGCAGCACAGCAGCAGCAATCTTCTTCCTCTCCGTACACACTCTCCCCATGGAAGCCTCTCCCATGTAGTGCCTAATGAGCTCCTGGAACACCTCCAGAACAGCTTTCATGTTACTGGTGGCTTTTTCCTAAACTGACTTCCTCCTCATCAGGGCTTGGCAATGAAGAGAGCAGACAATGCCTCCAGTCCATCTTTCACCTGGATTCATGGCATAAGGAAGATAGTGACCTAGAGGATGAAAGGGGAGAACACATCCTTGTTCAGCTAGAGAGAAGGTAGCATTATGGCCAGCTGGAGACAGGACACACAGAAGCTATATGGGGAGTAGCAGCAGGATGGAGCAGTAGAGTGGACAAGCACAGCCTGGTTTGACCCTAGCAAGAGGCTAAGCAGACATTGAATCAACATCTCTTACAGCTAAAAGGGTGCCCCAAACCACTGGCTATGCAGCGGTGCTTCCACTTTACCGAACGGCAGATTCTTTCCCCAGCAACGCCACACTTGCACATTTTATCCTCGAGGCTCAGAGCTCCCACTCACCTCAGCACCCACTCACCTTCCATTAAAATAATACTCCAAAGAACTTGAAGTGCAGTCAACACTTACTGTTGAAACTGAGGTTTTTCTCACCTTCTAGGGTTTTCTTCTACTCTTAGTAGCTTTGAGAAAGATTCTCCTAGCAAGATGCTGTTTGGCTGGGCAGTTCCAGCAGCAAGAAGCCAAAAGAAGATCCCTAAGGAGTTGTGCTTTGAGATCCCTTTGCCTTTGCCTACTGCTAACTCAACACTAGCATGGAGCTGAAGCCTCAGTTGGGATAGGGATGATATTCAAGGATCAGGTGCATTCATACTGAATGTGGTCTGAATCAATGGGAATCAAAGCAGAGATGAGAAGCCCCTCGACTTCCCCATTCAACCCACACCTGGTTGAAACAACTCATACCTCCTTAAGAGAAATAAGGCTGTGCCCATTGATGCTGTTAGACGACTGCATGAGACACCCCTAAAATCCCAGGCATGATGTGTTTTGCAGATTAAAGCTCTTGCAAACATTTCCCAGCAGGAGGGTGACATACAAGAGAGCTTTTCAATCTAAGGAAACAGCTTCAACCTGCAGCTGTTCCAGAGCACAGCCTCCTGCTCCAATGCTTGGTTAAGATGCAGATGTCAATGCCTTAATGCTGGTCATCAGCCCACACTCTCACAGCTCAGGCACACTCCTGCCTGTCAGCTCCTTGCTTTTCTTGGCAAGAGAGGGAGGTGGCTGCACAGCCAGACTTGCCTACTGTGCAGGGAAAGGGGGAGGATTTTCACTTTGGTACAACAGCAAATGTAGAACCCTGAAGTGATTGCAAACTCCTCTACTCCCAACCCCATTCCCTGCTGACAGCTGCCCTTAAGAGTTCTTACCTGCTTTCCCCAAAACCTTGACCACACAGGTATCATCTCAGTAAATCTGTAGAGCAGTCTCTTCAAAGTCTCCCAGGCCCAGCTTGAACAGGATTTTAAACACTGCCTGAAATATTAAACAACTTCATAGAATCATTGAATAGTCTGGGTTGGAAGGGACCTCCAAAGGTCTCCTAGTCCAATTCCCATGCAATGAGCAGGGACATCTCCAACTAGATCAGGTTGCCCAGAACCACATCCAGCCTGGCCTTGAATGTCCCCAGGGGTGGTGCACCCACCACCTCTCTGGGCAGCCTGTGCCAGTATTTCACCACACTCGCTGTAAAGAGTTTTTTCCTCACATCCAATCTCAATCTCCCCTTTTAGTTTAAAACCATCAACTCCCACCCTATTGCACAGGCCCTGCTAAAAAGTCTCTCCCCATCTTTCTTATAGGCCACTTTTAAGAACTGAAAGGCCGCAGAAAGGTCTTCCTGCAGTCTCTTCTGCTCCCCCCAGGCAAAACAGTAGCTAACCTGGGAAGGGCCCATGAACCACTACAGAGTGATCCACAGCTCACATCTTTGCAGACCTCTTGTGCGTTATAGACACGTATTGTGCACCTTGGCTTTCCCCAGCACCTGAACTACTGCTCCAGGCATGCTCCTGCTGTGCAGGGCAACACGGCAAGACACAGGGAAGTAAGAAATATAAAAACTGATGGAAACAGTAGTCTCACATGTCCCTGTCCTCAGCACTGGAGTTAACGAAGCTGGTGGCTGCTGGGGTGTCAGAAGTCTGACACCCTTGTGCACACACCACTCTCACCCAGCTACAAGCCTGGCTCACTGCTAGCAGGTCCTTGTTGTCAGTGAGTGCAAAGTAATCTTCAAAGAGAAACAGCTGAACAGCTGACAGAAGTGCCACCCAGGCAAATCATAGCAGAGCTCTGGGAACAATCGAAGGCACCTGTGATTCTACTCATGAAAAGTCATTTTCCCTTTCAGCAGATGTCCCGAGATACAAATGGAATCAAAGGCTACATCTCTTCCCACCATCTGCACACACAATATGCACGTCATTCCCAAGCATGGCTTAGAAGAGGATTTAAAGTAAGAGATTCTTCTTTTTTAGGGTTTTGGATGTATTGTGTGGGCATGTGTAGGAGGGAAAGCAGAACACTGGACTAAGACTAGGAACCTGATCAGATACAGTTTCCAGGGTGGTGAGAACTGCCTGCAGGCATCTGTTTCATCCCAACACCAACAAACCCAAAGGTCAACTTTTGCAGAACTGGAAGAAACCTTATTTCCTAGCTTCTCCTTAGCCTGTGGCTCCCTTATTCCCAAGTCCAGCTCACAGCTAAATAGCCATGAGATGATGGCAGCTTTTGGTCATTGACCTGGCTGAGTGTGTTGGCATAAATCAACAGGCCACTACACAGACCATTTCCAGTAATTTATTTTGATTCATAATTGCATTTGGAAACACTGAACATGACACAAAATGGACACAAACATACACACACCAGTCCTTTCAACAATACTCACAAATGTTTCACAAAGTTTCTTGCTGAAACTTAGGGTGAAAAAAACCCAAACCAAACCGAAACGAAATACCCCATTCTCCAATGTAGACATTTCCTCCCGAGCCCATCATTCTTCACATTATCATTAGAGTTCCATAAAAACAAGATCTTGGGAGGCTGAATTCCCACATTTCAGAAGGTACCTCACCTATCCACAGATTTTTGCTGTACAAACATTCTAGCAGTGGAGGAAAATCCTGGGAAACTGTAAAGCTCTTCACTGCAAGCAATACAGGGAAACACATCCATAATCACGCACACTTCCTGCCCTAATGAGGCAATATACATTCATATAGAAGAAAAAAAAATAACTCAAGCACATTATTAAGACATTAGGCAGTGAGGCAGTATCCATTTTATCTTCAAAAGAAATTTTACAGAAAATGGTTTCATTAAGACACTTGAAAGCAACCTACTTTGAAGGGGAGAAAAAAAAAGCACCATCATAGCATGAAGGCTGAATGGGATTAGGAGTCACAAGCAGCACAACTCAGGCTCACCAGTGACTTTTGTCATTCGAGGACAAGTTAAATGGAGAAATAGTCAATGTGGGGACCTGTGACTTGCCTACAAAAAAGCACAATGGAAGGAGACAGTTAAAGAGTGCCAAGCCACTGTTTACAGGGTGTACCTAATGGTGCACATTTCTTAGTCACCAAACAGTAGGGTGCTGGCATTTGGACACGGAGGGTTTAACACTACAACAGTGGCAACATTGGCAGCCTGGCCCCTGAAGAGTTGCCCTGGTCTGCAGAAATCCACACTATTTGTGAAACCACAAATGCCTTTTAAGAGGTCATGGTTAAAGCAGGATAAACTAATCTCCAAGTCAGGGTGGAGGAACATCAAGGCTAGCTATTACCAAAATGCTTCCCTGCTTCTGACCATCTCTGGGCCCTCTCCTCACAGAGGGAAGACTTTTTGCACTACCAGCTATGTACATATAGTTTTACAGGTGAGACACTGATCCTTGCCTCAAGGCCACACACATGACCCACAAGTCACCTGTCAAATGCAGCCTGCTCCAACACCAGGCAGAACGGATCCAGGCAGCTGCTAATACAGCGAGCCTCAGGACTGACTCTTTATGCTCAGGTTTTAATGTTTTTCTACCAGTGTGGCCAATTAACAAGCTCAATAACAGAAAAGAAACTGTCCTTCAGTGCACAAGAGATCACAACAGTCTGCCCTTGTTGTAAGTGCAAAAGGGAGTGTAACCCTTCAAAAGCTTCTTGCTAAGTCCCAGAGCTATCAAAAGGAGACATCCAAAGTAGGCATCTGAAGCTCATCCGCCCTTCTAGATGCCTTTTAGATATCCTGTTACTTTATGCTTCCTATATCCCAAGGCATTCACAAGGTAAATCCTCTCAGGGGGAAGCCAAGACTGTGAACAGAAGCCATGTCCTTAAAATCACCATTGCTATGCAGATTACAGCCACTGAACTTCCTGTTCAATGGGGAATCAGAACTGCATTCTCCTCCAAAAATAATAATCCAGCCTTGCAACACTTTTAGTGTCCTCAATGGTTCCAGTTCCTTCTGGAACGAGTGCAAAAATAAATCAAATTTACTTTAGGATTTACCCCCACTGGACTGGAGCGGGCTTGACCAAAGGTGGGGAATGGTTATGTTAGTCCAAGGTCCTTTGCTCCTGAACTGTGCTGCAAAGCCCACACTGCCTGGGAGAACACCACTGAGTGAGTCTCAGTGTAAACAGTACAGATGAAATCCCCCATGCCAGAGCTCACTAAGAGACAAGGGACAAGCCTACGCTGACAGACAGGCTGCAAAGTAGTAACTGGTCTCTGCCTGTGGGAGAAAGTGAGCACACTGCTCAGGAGCTGCCAGGAAAGCAATCTGCTCTTTCTCCCAGCCCAGAGAAACCACTTATTTCAAATCTGTAAATACTCACAGAGCTCATTCAGCTCATGGGTGTATGACTGATTTCTGCACAAGTAGCTCACAGGGACAGAGGGGTTGGCTACCTCCACTGCAGGTGTTGGTTCAGCCCAAGAGGTCATTCTGCCTTAAACTCTCCAAGTGCCAGCAGGATGAGATCCGAGAAGATCTCAAACGTGCCAGCCCACAGCACTCTTTTCTCCAGAGTTGCCAAGCTCCAGTTCATCTCAGCAGGCACCACAAAATGTGTATGTGCAGTGGAAGTATTTACACAGAACTCAAGTGAAGACAAGGTCTTTGTATTAAACTCCTACAGGCAGCCTCCAAGCTCCACACAGTCAGAAGGCCACAGAGAAACATTTAGAATGGTCCAGCTGGTGCCTTTTTCTTCACATTAGGACCAGGGAAGTGGTCAGAAACATCTTAGTGTGTTCAGTTAGAGGCAGGAAGCAAGAGAGGTGTCCCTTTTACTTCCTTATAAAAGATTACTCGCTAGGTGAAAAGAGGTAAGTGGAAATAAGGGACACTCAGCAAGTCAGTAACTCTTTCTACACAGCCTCATTTCAAGCGCAGCTGCTCCTCAATTATCTGCTGGTTATAGAAAGTGCTGCTTAAGGAAACCAAATAGCACAAAGAGGGACATGGGTTTCACCTGAAACTGGGGCATGGAATTGGGAGCAATATGGCAGGGATCTCTAGGGACACTCCCAACCCTGCTGCCTTTTGCACCATGCACCATCCGTCCATTCTTCAGAGATAATGCACAGTGAATTTCCATCACTCAGCCAACAAACCCCAGCTGCCTGCATGCAAGGGTAGTCAGGGGTAAGTATTATTTGTGCATGCCCCATGCACGTCTAAAACCATCAGTAGCTAGAGCAAGGCCCTTCCCTCTGCTTCTGAACTTAGGCCTGTAACTCTCGTGCCATGGCCCCAGTCTTTTCCAGACAGATATTTCATACAACAGCAGGGTCAACAACATATACAAATGGTTTAAAACAAAAAGCAACAACAAAAACCAAAACCCACAAAAACCCCAAAAACCAATTGCCACCAAAACCTTGTTATTTCAGCTGAAGCTCAAGTCCAGGCAATAATGCAGTTGCAGGCTGATGAGGAACAAGTTGCATTCTTGCAGAGCACATTTAACACATTCATTCACCTGCCAGTGCAGGTCATCTACCCTAAAAACCAGCTCAAACACATTCTATCCCTGAAAAAGCAGAAGCCAAACTGTTCCTTGACTTCCTGGCTTGAGAAAACAGATCTGCAGTCAGGCAGCTCCACAGTGACTTGGTGGAGAGGAGACAGGATCACTATATTATTAGCAACACAACAGACCAAGATGCTACCAACCAAAAATGCTGTTAGCAGAATTGTCTACTCTCCCACGTACTCCCTTCTCCCATACAGGAAGAGAGAAAGATACTTTCCATAAAGCTACTGTAACACCAGACAGCACTTGTTTTCTCCTTAGAATCCCCTGTTCCACGTTGCTTCAAAACATCTCTTTTTTACTTTGTGTATTTACCTGCTGTCTCATGTCACAATCCATAATCAGTGCAGAAACACTTGAAGGGAGATGAGCCAAGCCTTCAAAACAGCACAGACCCAGCCTGCAGGAAGAACGATGAGATCGAAGATGACAGTGTCTTCTCATCCAGTTGGACAGATGAGGATGGAATATCAGCTTTAGGGATCAAAAGGTGAAGGGGTCTTACAAAGCCCTACAGGAATGCTTTGCTCACAAAGGCACTTAATACAAGCATGTATACAGCTGGATGGAATACAAGATAGAAAATAAAGATAAAAAATGTACCAGAGAGGAGGGAGCTGCTCAGTGACTGCCTAGAGTCTCTTTTAGCCAAACAGACTCGCTTCTGCAGTGGTCCGTCTCTCATGTTCACTCTCCTGACATCTCTGAAACGTCACACGTATGCATGAGCCAGGGATTCCTTAACCTTTGCAGGAATCAGTGCACACTCTGAAGTCCAGAGCAGGTTCCTCTTGATGTTAGGGTTCACACCTAATGAAAACTCCAGTTCTCAAAACCTTGTGCTCTTCTTCCTGATAAGCTGAGCTGCACAAAGTTCCTCACAATGGAAAAAGGCAGCAGGTTCCTCCTCTTCAGATTTGTGCATATGGCTTACTGCTTTCTGCATACTATTGCTGGCTGACAGCATGTGAAAAGCCGTTCTGTCTGGGAAAGCCTCTGATGTTGTCAGCGATGGGATATGCAGCCCATACACCAACCATGAAGAAGAGTGTAGGAAGAGGGAGTCATAGTGGAAGGGGCCATTCTCCTGGCTAAAGAAAGTCAGTCAACATCATCTGCGGAAAGATGGGGTCACACAATGTCTTCAGCAGAGCGCTGTGGAGAAGAAGACCCCAGGCTCAAGAAATGTCCCCAGTTGCATAGGAAACCCCTATTATACTGGCCAGTGTCTATCACCAAACCACCCAGGAGCCTGCGCCCAGTGTTGTCCCGCAGAGCCAGCCGAGCTTCCCTCTCGGTCACGTTGTAGCTGATGTTCAACAGCTGGATAAGGAGGATGTATCCCATGCCAGCTGTTACAATGGCACAGTACCACACACAGGTGAATGACAGAGCAGAACTGGCAGCAGGGAAAAAGATGGGAAAGAAGCCATTTAGTTTTGGAGCAGCTGCTTTAGAGTGACTTTCTCTAGTAATCACTATCCTTTCAAATCCCTGTCTGCATCTGCCACAGTGATCTCACTTTGCTGCTTTCATCAGATAATCCTTACAGGCTTTCTCAAAATTAAAGCTTCACAGCTTGCTTAATGAGAGCTTTAACTCTACCAGAGCTACTCTTGCATTGCTATTGCACAATCTAGCTCTTTACACTTACTGTTGTAAAGGCACTTGATCAGTATTTGGGGACACAACGATGCTCACACTCAACAGATCGTGAAATGGAGTGTAGAGAAAGGCGGAGTCACTCATGCTAGTGCACTCTGCCCATCAGTGGTAGCGCTGCTCTCTGAACTCATGTCCAATGCTTCTCACCACCCTCCCCACCAGACAGGGCACATTAACGCTGTCTGTCCTAAGCAGGTAACTTGGAGGAACAGTCACTAGATAAACAGTGACGGATGACAGGGAGAGAGTACACATGTATTCTAGACTGTCAGACCATTACCTGCACTTGGGGGACAAACTGTTCTGTTTTGTTTTTCCAAATAAATGGCAAGTTCTCTCCATGTCTCAGGCTTCCCGCCTTGCAAAAGCGGTGATGCATCCCTGCCTTCCAGAGCTTTCTAGGGAGCACTTTTTGATCAGGTTTGACAGTCAACAGCACAGGCCTAGAGCACAGGCCTTCTCTCCTTTGATGATCAGATACCTGACAAAGCCCGTTCTTAGCCCACCTCTCTCCCACACAGACATCTCACCTGTAGTCAGAATAGGCCCCAGGGCAGTAGAACAATGCCACAAATGGAGTTCGGCCCCTACAAATGGTGTGGAGGGTCAGCGTAATCCCATACACAGAGGTGAGCATGAAGAAGGAGAGGGCAAGGATGAATGCTTGGTGGTTCCGCTCCCCTACACAGCTGTTAATCCTCCAAAAGGAAAGAGAAGATTACTTTGCTTAAAAGGAAAAGAAATTGTTTTCTCTTTCTTCCTCCCTCCCCCAGCTGTCAGAGATCCTAATTTCCAAGGTGCTTCTATACAACACCAGCTAAGAACTTTGAAACATGTTCAAAGAAGCTTTATAGCTTTTTATAGAAAGGTTATAGGCACAAGTCAAGAGACCAGTAGGGTAACAGCGGTAGACCGTTTATCTGAAGCTTTTAACAAGTGTAGTAACCTTCGCTAAGACACATAATACCCTACTGCTCCTTGGCTCCAGTACAGCATACACACAGGCAGCTTGGGGTTCCCTTGCTCAGGAGAGCACTAATGCAAGTTAACTTCAGGACTGCTAGTGTTCCACAGGCCAAATCTAAAACTGCAAACCAAACCCAAAAGCCCAGATGAAAACCAGTAGAGAACAAGAGGCAATTCTGAAGGAATTCTGAATGCTGTAGAAGTTATCAGCTATCAGGTCAACCCAACCTACAACAAAATCCAATACTGAAGTTCTTATTAAAACTGGTAAGCCAAATGTACTGGTTTAAAGTACATTAGCATGTCTTCCACATAATAACCCCATCTGAGAAGAGCTGTAAAAAAAGAAACTAACTTAAAAAGGGAGAAAAAAACCAAGAGAGAGAAAGAACACACATAGGCTCAGCAGTGCAAAACCTACCAGACACAGTGGTGGTCCAGCCTCCTTACACACCTGCCACAAAGCCGGCAGTGCCCTGCTCGGGCGGGTCTGACCAGCTGGCATCTAGCACACCAGTCCTTTTTCACACCTTCTGGCTCCTCAGCTGACATCCGGGAATAGCCCTGAGCTTCGCCATTCACAGCACGGCCACTGGCAGCTCCGGATGCATGGAGCCCATTGGAGCTCCCTCTAACACTCTTGCTGGGCAAACCCTGGTGCAATGACTTCTCGCTGCTTGCTGGGACGGGAAGGTAGCCAGGGTCTGTCTTGGCTCGAGACAGGGCTGCAAGCATAAGAATTAACCCGCACGTGAGAGCAACCACTTGGGAATACCCCACGTGGCCTCGCGGAACCACCTCCTGGAGAAACACATAGTACATGTAGCCCAAGGAGAAGAGCCCCAGGCTCAAGAAGAAGAGAGTCCGCTCCTTCCTCCTGTGGGTGAGGTAGTAATACCACAGCACCACGACGGGCAGGGACGTCAGGATGACCAGCCCCAGCAGGAAGTGCAGGGCGGCAACGTGGAGGAAGACGGGCAGCAGGACGAGCGGCGGCACAAGGCTGACGTTGATCTTCACGGCCCCTGCGAACCAGGGCACCCGCACCCGGTCCGCCACGGTGTCGGCAATTCTTCCCAGAGCTCCAGGGGGCAGGGACCTGCACGTCAGCCACCTGTTAGGGGGAAGCACAAGCTAGCTCGGATAGCGGACGGGGAGCCACCGCGCACCCGAGACCCTGCCTCTGCATCCTCCCGCCCCGACGCCGACCCCTTCTCTCTTCCCGGTCAAGTTTCCGGAGAAGCGGGGCGCTGCTCCGCTCCCCCCCTACTCCACTCATCCAAGAGGGTACCGGCTGCCCACAGGGGACACCCAGAGCCCCTGCGGACGGCCGCTGGGAGGGGGTCTCGCAGCCGGGCGGTGTGTCGGGGGCGGTGGAGCCGTTACCTCTCGCAGCCCTCGTCCAGGTCCTCGCAGTCACAGCAGCACGCCGCCAGGTGGTTCCTCTGGCCCCGCCGGTCCACGTATTCGCAGCAGCAGAGGGGCTCCTCCATCGTAGCACAGCACCGCGCCCTTCCCCGCCGCCCTCCCTCAGCCTCAGCCGCCGCCGCCCCGCCTCCCGCCCGGCCGCAGGTGCCTCGCGCCCGCCACCGCCTTCTCCACAGCGGGCCCGCCTCCCTCGGCGGAGCCCGGCCGCCATTGGCAGCCGTGGGCCGCCCCCGCCCCGAGCGGAGGTGTGCGAGGAGGGGGCGTGTAGGACCCCCCATCCACCTGACGGCGGGACAGCCCAATGCCTGCCCCCGAGGGGCGGGGCTGGCCGTGACGCGCCGCCACCTGCCTTAAAGGGGCAGTGCAACAGGTGGCGGCTGTGGAGGGAGCGCGGGTCGGAACGTGTCCCGACAGCCACGCTTAGAGCCAGGCCCCCCTCCTGAGAGGATAACACCCGTTTGATGGGAATTAAAGCCCTCCTTCTTTTTATGCCCCCCCCCCCCCCCCCCCCCACTTTAGAGCATGATCCATCTCAGAGACTTCCAAACATGTGGAGAAGTTAATGGGATGAGTGTTACAGTTTCACCAGAGGATCCCAAACATCCCAGTTTATTTCATTTCACTGCTTGTGCCAAGTGCATTTGATTACCCGAGCCACACACCTGGTGTTACACCAGACCCATTCTTTCTCTCCTTTGACACATAAGATGTTAATCTTTGCAACTAACACTCATCCCTATTATTCCTCGACAAAGTGTCCTATGGGGAAATGCCAGCTTCCAAGTTCATGGACATCCAGCAGGCTATCCACCAGTGCATCCCTGGTGGAGACACCCTTTCTGGAGAAGATGGTAGAAAAAGGGCCATAAAGCCTGTGGATAGGTTGCTTTCCTGGATGTATGCCTTCAGCTGCTGGGAAAATCACCACTAAGGTCCCCCAAATTATCAGAGCACAGCACAGCAGCTCCTTTTCCTTTTTTTTTTTCTTCTGTGCTGAATCCTGGGTTAGTCCCATGATGCGAGTAGGAAATCACGTCAAATCCATGTGTCAGGGAAGGCCCAGGTGACAGTCCTGAATGACATATAACTAGTAGCACTGTGGCTTTTCCTTCCTTCCTTCAATAACTTACCTCCTGCACCAGGTTACCCATCTCTGCTGGTTGAGAACTAGGTGGTTTTGTTTCTAATTTTTTCTGCTTCTGGACTACAGTGCATTTCTCTCACTCCCCTTCATGCTATATACATAGGCAAAGTAGGGCCTTCTCATTCAGATTGAGAAAATCCATCTTTTTACTTTGAAGTTTCCCCAGTCCCAAGTGAGGGAGGACTTGCTAAAATTTGCCGGTGCCATGCGCACCCCAGGTTGCAGCCAGAACTCCTCAGCTGTTTGCACCATTGCAAGACAGACTGAGCACCACACCAGCCAGCACTGCCCTAAAACGACAGTCTGAGCTCAGAGGGATGCTGCTGCCTCCCTGGCTTGCAATTCCAATTTTCATCTCCCTTCTTTCCACCAGCCCGACAAAAAGGTGTTTCATCACCAGTGGGCACACACCATGTGGAAGAGCTGAGGAGCAGCTCTTGGAGGGAAAATACCGAGGGCTGAAATTTCTCTGGGAGAACTAGAAACATATGGCAGAAGGCAGACTGCCAAAGCTCACGGTATGCGAGAATTATCAACCATTTTCCTGTTTAGTTAATTAATCTTAAAAATATTCATCCTTCAAGACTGTGACTTGCTTTACCCTGTGGCTAAAAAAAGCACATAGAGATCCTGTGGCTGTGAAACCACTACCTGTTTTTCTTTTTCCTCCAAAACGCTCTTCATCGACGGTCATTTTTTAAGTTGGCATAAAAAGCTGTGATTTCATTAAAGGGAAGCCTAGCTCTCTGCTCTCCCCTCCTCCAAAATCTGCAGATCCGGTAACCAGCAGTACCACTGTGCTCACTCACTCACCATGCAACCCGAGAGCTTTGTGCTGTTGGTAAGCGAGGCTTACCCTGTGATAGAGGGCTGGCAGGAGAGACAGGTCGCCAGGCTACAGGAACGCAGAACTTCTTCCAGAAACCTTTATTCTGTGCAGCTTTTCAGCCAAATAATAAAGAGTCCAAAGGTGACATTTGCAATCCCTACCCCGTAAGTCCTCACACATACACGCACACACACACACATCTGTTCTTCTGACGTCCTGAATGGAAAGCTGATGTGGGTATTAACTCTCAGTCTTGCCACTCTGTGTCCTGTTCAAGTGGTCAAAGCTTCTTTGGAGCACGGAAAGGGAGCTCTTTAGCTGTGAAGATACAACCATCATAGCCCCCCCAGTTACTTCAGTTAGTCTTCTGCATGGGTGAGTGCTATCAAGAAAATAAAGTCTCCCTCCTTTTCTTTTAAAGATTTCATGCAATTTCCTCCTCCCTGTTTCTATAAACAGTTGGCTTACTGTGCTCTCCCTAACAGCTATACTTTCTGCAATTTATAAATACTAACAGTCCAGTATGATAAAGTCTCAACACCTCACCAGACAACAGTGCAGAACATAAGCCACCCCACTCATTTTTAGTCACAGTTAATGCTCATACCAAATGTTCTAAGGAATATGGCAGCACAGCATTAATTTATGTTTAATACCTGGCCCTCCCAGTGCACTTTGGTGCACAAAATCTGTTTAAATTATTGACAACCCTCAGAAAACACAAGGTAACAGGCACTATGATGCATCATGATTTCCAGACTAAAGTGTTACTTGGGATGAAAAAGGTGGTTGGATTCTCACTTTTAAGTTTTTTTTTTTTTGTATTCTTTTTACACTGTGTGTTCAAAAAGCAGCTTAACACTTCAGAATTAGGAATTGTTCATGTAGTAACCAAAGAAAATGAAAATGGCATGGGAATTAAATTAATTTCTACTGTGAGACTTCCAGTATTCATAAGCCTTTTCAAGCTGTGATCAAAATGGTTAATAGATTAAGAACAATTTCATGTGCAAAGACACCTCTGAACAAGGAGAATTAAAAAATGGCTTCTTTTTCTACCTTTAGTGTGTGGGAGAACACAGCAGAAACTGGTGATGGATAGACGTACATGTGAACTCCATCCCAGCTTTCCTAATCTAGTAATTTGTTCTGTCACATTTTAAGATTTACTAAAAGAACTTAAAATCAGAACATGTGTAAGTAAAAAACAAAGTACCAAAGTACAAATTTACTGTCCTTCCCTTACTGAGTTGAAATCTCAGCCTAAGGGTTTACGAGTCCTAGACTTCAGGATCAGAGAGATACAACAGCATTCAGCAACCTTGCTATTTTTTTTAGTGCTTATAGTATTTAAGGAGCCTGGAAATGTCAGTTACTGAGAAGGATTAACTCCACAGCTGTGGAGCCTCTCAGAAACATATGGTCTGTAGAATTTATTTATTTTTCACTGGAGATTAGGTGGCCCTGTGGTACCAAAGCTAACTGAAGCTCTTACCAGTATCTAGAATATTAATGGGGAGCAAAGCCAGGATAAACCTGAATGAAGAAGCCCCATAACAAGGTGACCAACTACTTAATGTTATGGTTTGAGTCTTCTTAGAAAAGAGGATATTCTGAATTACTCTAGTCTTTGCTTCATCATGATTCAAAACTGCACCAACACATCTCATAATACTCAAGTTGTTGAGAAATAAGAGTATCACCAGGAAAGACTGGCAGACATACCTGCTCAAGCATTTCAATTGAGTCTCTTAAAACTCCCTTCACATGTTTAACCTGTTCCTTATCGTATTGAGGGATCTCCTCTTTTGATACCATTTCTGGGGATATGCTGAAAGAGATTGAGATTAAACCAGAAATATGAAACAAGCACCTTCCATGCTTTTTTAAAAGCCACTGCTCTTTGACACCATTGCGCTACCACTGCTAAAAGCATCCTTTTCCAAAAGCCACTTAAAAAGCTGCCTGCAGTTGAGTTTCAATCCCTCTTGCCTTGGAGAAGCTGCCTCAGACCTTCACAGACAATATCCACCAAAATCAAACATCCTCACATTATGTCTGTGATGGAAGTTCACACACTTCAGAGGACAAGGTCTTTCCTACAAAGTCACTTTAATCAGTTCCAAGTGATTATTACAAGAGGTCACCACACTGCTTCCGTACTCAAAATCAAGTTATATTTTTCAACTTGTTTGCTGATACCATATTCAAGAGAGGAAACAACATCAGAGCCTCTTCTATGTGCCTGAACACAAAAGGCACCTAACATGGAAGTTTGAGGGGGAAAGGAGGTTTAGCAGGAGGCTCACAGAAAGAGACTAAAAAGCTAAAGAGAATCTTCAGTGTTACATTTGAGATCACGCCGGTTCACACATGATGAAGTAAACGCTTTGGTTCTGTAATCAGCACTATGACATTCTCAGAAGACAAGTCACATAGCAGGGTGATAAACGCAAGCTAAGGTTAACACTCCCCAAAAAGTAACTTGCCAAAGGAGGAATTTATTACTGCAAGATGCAGTCAGACATGTCACTGGATATCAGCACACACCACAGAAAAGCAGGAAGCACCAGCAGCTTTTGAAAACTTACCACTGAGTTTCATTGCTTAGAATCTATTTCTTTAGATCAAATTCTCACATAAGTTGGGAAGAAAGCAAAGACTGTGAACGCAACTTACTTCAGAGAGCTTTCTTCCTGAAGCTGGACATGGTAAAGGGACTGAGCTGCATGCTCTATTTTTGACAGTTTGAGAAACAGTGTTATATTCAGCAAGACCAAGAGCAGCAAGCTGTAGAGAGAAGACAACAAAACTCAAGTCCTGTAACAATTTCAGTTGCAATGCTACAGAAACAAGATCTTGGCTAAAAACAGGTAAGAAAAGAGAATCCTTCTAAGAGCCAAAAAAAGGTGTGGGGCAGCACTATACTGAAAATAAAGATCTGTCCAAAGACTTCTTAGCAAGTAGCATTAAGACGTGTAATGGCAACTAATAAGAATGACAACAGTGTCTCCTCCTGGATCTTTTAAAATTGGGAATGAGTAAATTCTAGACTTCTTGGGTTTTTTTAGGATTAGACCTAAGTAAACCTGCAGGTAGATTAGTTTAGCAAGTCAGCATTTTCATTCCATGTATCACTTAAGACAATCCATTTCACTCCTATACCTGAGTGCTCCATTCAAATTATCATGCTACATGCAATGTTAACGTACAAGTGAGGTACAGACAAATACAGATAAAGACCAAGATGAACTTGAGTCAAGCCACATTTGAATGCAAATGAGTACTTACAAGACACTCATTACTACAATGATGGTGGTGGTCCTACTTACAGGATCTCTTTTCCTTCCTATAAGGCATGGAAGAGAAGGAGGTTAAAAAGCAGCGAAGAACATTCCTAAAGGATGCCTGCAGATACATGTCAGTGCCCAGCATTTCACACAGAATAGCTCAACAGCTTCTGATGGAAAAAAATAACAGATCATGTGGGTGCAGAAGATCATCTCTAACATTCACCAAGGCATTTCTGCAGTCAGCTCAGACAATGGATGGTAAGGCTACCCCAGTATGCCAGGGAGAACATAGCACTGAGGCATGTTCACATTAAACCTAGATAGCCTGAGAAGCCCACAGTCCATCCATTACTAACATTCACATGTGCTGCTAGCCACACATAAGCAGATACAGGCTGCAAAGTGGCTCTTTTTTGCTTGTTCTCCTGCTCGCATTAGTCTGACAACCAGGGTCAAATAAAATTCTCATGCAATCTGTCTCATCCTTATTGACTTGGTTTATATATCAGCTTGAAGGCAGCCTTTCAAAAGAACACCTGCTAGCCATCAAGCCACAGGGACCAGACACAAGTGAGAGAGAAAGTGTGCCAGTCCTCTCCAAACTGAGCTATCCCTCCCACCATGGGCAGGCCAATCTTTAAACGTAATTTCCTGTTTCCCTAAAACATACTTAGCATGGAACATAGTAAAGAACATGAGTTCCCTACACTCATTTGCTGCCATGGACAAATGGCATGCACAAAAGCTGAGACAGACACACTCACCTGAAAAGGTGGAGCAGCAGTAGCAAAATTAAGTAATCAGGAAGTAATCTCAGTCAGGTAAAGAGCCTATTACACATGCTGTTGATCTAAATATTCTGTCATTGCTATACTCAGTGATGTCTCCCCTCTTTAGGAAAGGGCACTTGCTTCTGCTTTACTGGTTACAATTCAACTTGTGTCACAAAATCCACCATTCTCTGGCACACATCAGAGCACAGATGTTCCTCATCTCTGTACATATAGCTAATATTATATATGCTAACAGCCAAGTCTGTAGTGCCTAAGGACAGTGGAACTGCAAGAAATGCTTCAGTGACCCAGAAATTACAGAAGCAGGTGGGAAACAGAATCACAGAATGGTTTGGGTTGGAAAGGACCTTAACATCTAGTTCCAACCCCCCACCACAGGCAGAAACACCCTCCACTAGACTAGGTTGCTCAAGGCCCTGTCCAACCTGTCCTTGAACACTGCGAGGGATTGGCAGCCACAGCTTCCTTGGGCAACCTGCTCCAGTGCCTCACAACCTTCACAGTAAAGAACTTCTTCCTTATATCAAACCCAAATCTCCCCTCTTTAAGTTCGACTTAATAAATAGACTTAGACTCCTGAATATTAAAAAGAACCAACCAAACAAAACCCAACCAAAACCAAGATCACAGGGCCAAGAGGTGAAAGACAAAGTGTAACCAACTCATGACTTGGGTATGCAGCTATTTGAAGAAATAAAGCAAATTTTCACCAATTTTACAGAAGTCACATTGAATTACTTTCTGATCCCATCTGATTTTCAATCCTATTGCAGGTACAGTGTAGACACTTCAGGTGGTGGATGGGGTTTTTTGTTTGTTTGTTTTAAAAACAGAAGGTGAGATTAGGTTTGTATTCATGAGATACTCATCATAAGTAATTATGCATGCTCCAAATCTATTTTACGCAGGCTTAAGCACACTAAAGCATTTGCCACCACCACACCAATTAGATAGATAGTGAAAGTAACATATACACAAGTGTTACTTTTGCAGCATTCTAAGAGTCAGTTTTCTTGAAAACACCTTCTGGAAAACATGATATAAATATTCCTACCTACTATGCTGCTCTGGGACTGTACTCCCATGTCACCAGAGGAGTGCTGGGAAGAGCGTTTGGGAAGTGATTCTGCCAGACTCCGGTGTAAAGTGCGTCGTCTTCGTCTCAGGGCAACTAATTTTCCAGTGTCTTCTATGGACTGATTAATTGCATATTCCTCCATTAGGAGATCTGATTCTGCAGTGGGAAAACAACAGTTACCCAACTTTCAGATGGAGAGCCAAAAAACCTACCACAATTGTGAGATATGCAGGATGGCAGTGAGAAGAGTAACTGCACCTTCTAGTAAACAAACATAAAAGCAGGTAATTGACATAAATTACGCCTTGACCTGTACCACCTGTTCTATTTGCTAGAGGGCACTTAGTACACTTTTCAGGTATGGTGTACGTTCTGCCTATGCAGGATTGTTTAATGATATGTTCAACAGCAGTCGGAAGAGCACTTCAAGACACTGTTAGACTGAGAGTAGGAATTCTGTTAGACTGTGAGCCTGCAGCTATGGCTGGCCAGACTGGTAACAGACGTAGCCAAGGACCCTGAGGAGTGCCACTGCTTCTCGTCTCATACCCACAATCAAGGAAGTACTTAAAGACAGATACATACAGTTGAGAGTAACAGCTTTTCTGCTGCTCCTCATGTTTCCTTCAGAAAGCTATTATTAACAAGATATACGCAAGCCTTTTGTTAGCATTGAGCCACAAGGCTTCTTTTATACCCTGGAATTGGCAGATATGCTGACTACAGGAACTTCAAACTTCGAGATTCCTTTGGTGTTGCCTTCTTTTCAAGCCATTCTTTAAGGAATCAAGTTTGTCAGACATGAAAACATACATAGGAAAGGCAGCCACTTTACTCCAGCACAAAGAAAATGCCTCACCAAGTTGTTTGAAGTTTTCCTGTATACCTCCCCAGGTATTCTTCTCAATTACAGACTTGACAAGGCCCCAAGGCTGTTTTTTGTACTTCACTTCTGCAGAAACCCTAATAAACAGAATACAATAGTGAAAGAGTGCTCTTCCGGGTAGCACAGTGATAGAAATCTCTTATCAGAAGCAGGCCTGTAGCTTTTGTCCATAATCTGAAATACCAACTGCACTTGCCTTGGCTTTCCACCTGGACAGCACCTACACTGAAGCAAAGTAAGACAGACAGTACCAAAGAGCAAGTATCTAGCTGAAGACTCAGATCTGAATGTCCATATTACAAGAAACATTTTGAAGTGCTTTCCTTCAGACTAGTAGAGAATTTCTCTCCTCTGAAGTGATCGCATTTTAACACACATTCAAAATAGGCTTCAGGCTTTCAGATCATGAAGTCCTGAATTTATTCTGTATGTGTATACATATGTATTATATGAGCAGTGCAATGGCAGCAGCTAAAATTCATCATCAACACTTATGTGCCAAGTGCTCAGATCCTACCCCAAAACTCAAATCTGCCTTTCTGCATGACAGAAGGGAAGTGACATTCCTGCTTTGCATTCCCCAGGTCAAGCTAATCAATAATGATTCCAGAATAGAAATGGCGCAGATTCCTTCAGAGTGTTGCTTTTAAGAACTGAATGAATCCCAAAGCTCTTCACAAAGGACAAAAGGGTAGGCTGTGATTTTGAACTCTTTAAGTCAAGAACATACCTTTTTTTCAACGCTTTCAAATAATTACCCAAATCAATGTAAGCCCACTGAGTTTCTAGTCTAATAAAACAGCTTCTTTCAAATAGCGTTTCTGAGCCATTTTAAACACAGTATAATAAAGCCAGCTGTAACACCACCACGCACCTTCTGTTCTATACATGCACGCTCTGTGCACCATATTGAAGTCTAGGTTTTTGGCCTTACCCTGGGGTTGCCATGTGTCCCAGATAAAAAAAACAACAGCCCTCAGAGGAAGAGTGACTCATGGAAAAAAAAAAAAAAAAAAAAATTAAAAAAAAAATCATTTGGAACAGGACCTTTCTTCCTTTTTTCTCCCAGTAGAGAGAGAGCCTTCAACACTTTTATAGCCTGAGAGAAGCCAGAACAAAATTCAGGCTTCCTTAGCTTTCCTGGGTACTGATGAAGTTTGAGATAAAACAGAGGCAGCACAAGAAAGAGTAATATAGTCAGAAAGTCACATAAACATCTCAAGGCATCAAGTTTCACATTAAGCACGTTTTTAACAAATGGGAGAGAAAAGAGAAGTGCCTTTTAAGACTCCCATATCTAGGTAGAGCTTAATAATGAAGTCTGATTCATTTAAGTACCCTCCCTTCAAAAGTAGGTACATTTCCATCTTCTCTGTACCTTCTTATGAAACTGCCCTCCTCTGCAGGCCCTTAGCAAGGATACCTGGGAAACTTTGTAATAAAACATCACAGTTTCAATTTTTCCCCACTCACACAGGTGCACTTAAAAATTCAAGGCTGATCAGAACCCAGTTCAGCCTTGGAGACGAGATCCATACCTCACAAAGTAAGAGTTCATTTCTCACTGCATTAATGAAATCTAAATACAGCATACATGTGTCAAGAAATAAACCAAGCTTATTTTTCAGAAGAGATTCCTAACTTCAAGAGAAGCTGACCTTCTCTATGCTGTTGGCAGATCTTTAGAGGAGCACACTTCATCAACCTGTAACATACGTGCCTCAGCTTCTCCCCTCCCACTGTGCATCACTCAGGCTCACCGTAATCGACACTTGTGATTGGATGTGCGGCTGATGCAGTATCTATTCACAGTGTAGAAATAATCGTGGTAGGGGACATCATGGGTCAGCACCTCCGCATCCACCTGGTAAGAGTGACCTTTCTGGCTTTGTTTATGCAGAATCTACCATAAAAGAAAATAAGAAGGTATATTCATGGTACCTGTTTGGCTCCTCCCCACCCCCCCCTTTCAGCCTGAATTCCTTAGACTAGATCAACAACTTCAAGTGAACTAGAGTAGGGAGAAAGCCTGAACAACCACAATAAAAAAGTTACTAATGGCAAGTATAGATGGGGTGGGAAAGAGAAGATGCCTCCCTATGCGATGCCTCCCTATGCAACAATACTTCCCTACTACCATTTCAAGTACCAGATGCAAGGCTGGCCACTGACTCACGACCACAGCTGCTCTTTGAGACTGATCTATGAGACCTTTCCCAAAGCATAATTACAGAATGCTTGAGACTGGAAGGCACCTCTGATGGTTATCTTGTCCAAGGACCCTGCTCAAGAAGGGCCATCTAGAGCTGGTTGCCCAGGATCAGGCTTTCCAGTATCTTCAAGAGAGAAGATGCCACAACCTCAATGGACAACCTACTCCTGTGCTCTGTCACCCTAACTCTCCCTTCAGATACTTATAGACACATTGTAAGATCACCCCTGAGCCTTCTGCAGGCTTAACAGTCCCAGCTCTCGTCTGTTTCAAATGAGATGCTCCATTTCCTTAATCATCTTAGTGGCCCTTTGCTAGACTCTTTCCATCTCTCCTGGAGAGGCCATAAGTAGACACTGAAAGCATTGCATTGCATCTTTTCACCCCTAAATTCATAAGAGACGTTAATAATTCTGCCCACAAAGTCTGTGGCAGAAGCTTACAGCCATCTGTAAAGGCAGAAAGCCTTTCTGATTTCATCAGCATTTACTCACTAATGGTGAGAGGCAGCAACCTACCTTAGAGATGCTACGTTTAAACTGCAGATGCACTGCAGCTCACTGAACTCTAAACCGTGGTCAGATCTCCAACAGGCTGTACATCTGATCTCTCCTTTGCATTAAAGTGCACCAGACAGACACACACATGCACACAGTACCTGCTTTTCAGTTGCAGTTGTGAACTTCCCACAGAGTGGATTGTTAATCGTTACAGTGTACGTCAAAGTCCTCAACTGATTGCCATTGGAATCTCTATTCCAAGGGGTTGATACTGCATCTGGATGAGAAATTATGCAAAACCTCACATGTAGATTACCTAAAAAGCATTATCTCTGCCTTTTCACATCTTAACAGTTTAAGAACAGTGGTGGGGAGAGAGACACGAAACAGATTCCAAATGGGTGTGGTTTTTGTAGGAAAGTGAAAACTGTAGTTCACTGATGAACAAAGCTGAAGCACTAAGTGGCTGAACCTGGGTCTATTGAAAGAGACTTGAGGGTGGGGAGAAGAGTAAGCAATTAAATGAAAATATGTCACTTTTGCCACTTTGCCTTCCAAGCTGACACTGAATAAGTATTACCCTTTTTGACTTTATTTCTGCTCATATGATATCAATGAATAAAGTTTACTCATCCAGAAAATTAAAGCCTGTATCTTTTAGGAGGATACAATCATCTTGCCCCTGTGCCAGCCATGCATGTTTCACTATTTCTGGAACACAACATAATCAGAAATACCCCACAGATTGCATCACTTTAACAGCCTAACCCAAATTCAGCCATTAAGGTGCAGTTTTGCCATACACTGAAATGAGGTTTTTACACTGAAGTAAAACTCATCTACAAGTCTATGGAAACAACAGGCTAGCTTTAAATATCCTGTCTCATAGTAAAGCTTTAAAGCTTCAAAATTCTTTTTAAGCAATGAGAACCTTAGAATTCAACTTAGCCCTATTTAATATTTCTCAGAGTTTTCTCAGAGAAATTTTCAGGATAGTTTGCAACACAGACAGAAAGGAGAAGAGTGCATTACCTACTATACTCCTGGAATTGAGAAACCTCTGCATGAAGTGAGAATTGGTGAAAAGGATTTCAAACATCTTGTCTGCAGTGATATGGAAAACTCTGTTTATAAAAAGTCTCCCATAGAGATCATTCTCAGAGACAGTCTCCTTCACTGCTAAGGAAAGGCAGAGAGGTCAAGTTAAGAACAGAACAGCATTATGAAGAAACTTCACAATATTCCAAGCTTTATTACAGCTCAAATCCTTCCCAAGCTTGCATCAGCATTTGTTTCTCACCCTCAAAAAAACAGTAATGACAACAGCACAGGATTTGGTAAGTAGGTTGTCTTCAGAAACAAAGTCCAGAATTGATTTTCAACACCACTCCCCTATTTCCCTGTGCAAACATAAAATGATAAATCAACATCACAAGGTCCCATCCTTTTAGTTTTGCCTTCAGTATTCTACTAATCTTACTACAAGAATCATTGTGGAAGACAAAATGTTAGCATAATCTTCATTAATATGCATGCCTATTATACAAAGGACACATGCATAGCAAGCAGGACAGTGAAACTATACTGGCTTTCTTACTTGTGGCTAGTTTCAGAATTCTGCTTTTAACATCTGTAATGCTAATAGTGCTCACAGTCTAAGAGACCAGGTAAACTCTCATACAGTTCTTCCCTCCATACCTAATCATGAGAAGAATGCAAGAGGTTCCCTGCTCCATTTTGCAGTCCGGAAAAGTGCACCAAGATCGCCACCCCCAATTCAAAACCTCCAACAAGCACTTCAGTGGCATTCTGTGGCTGCATCACTGAGCTTTGCTATTTTTCTCCTTCTTGTTGGCTGCTGGCATGACTCAGCTTTGTGGTCATCTCAGCCACTCTTGCAGGGTACAAGGGACAGAATTATGATCCTGGAGGGTAAGCAGTTTCCTATGCCAACCCCAACTCAAGCTGCTTATGCTTTAGAAGCAAGTCCATCCTAAGGTATGATTACCAAAACCAAACAAAACCCCCCACATTACTGAAACAAAACAAAAAGCCTGAAAGCAAATCTTGTGGGAGCCAGACGGAAGTCTGGCTAACCTTTCAACGGATAGAAATGAATGTTCAGAGCTGGCAAAGGTCAGTGCTAGCCATCAATGCAAAGCTAGCCTCAATATCAAGCTATAGCTCCTATAAGCTAAGGTTACAGCACTTAAAACATTACTGCTTAGTAGCAGCAGTCAGTATGGATGAATGCAAACACAGAAACTGAACACCACAACAGTCCCCCAATGAAATCCAATTCTGACTGAGCAGACTTCCATTCTAGTGCTGCTTCTAGCCTGCTAGAAACCCCTGTTACACATCTGCCTCCAAAAAGTTCTCTTTGACCTTATCATACTTCAGTGTAGGATTCCAAAAGCAAAGCATGACTGACATATTTTTGAGCTTGCACAAGAGAGAAACTTCCTTCCCATGTTATGTTCTGCTTATGCAATTACAATTACAAAGGGGGCCAGAATGCAAGCACGCATTTTAAGAGATACATTTAACCAGCCAATATGCAGTCATTACATGCCAGAATACAGATTCTGCTGTGCTGAAACATTCTGTGGGAAGCCAGAAATTCAGCCTGGCAGTTCAGCTTATGTTCACTGTATTTCCTCTTGGAGCTGAACCTAATTCCAGCAAAATGCAGACCAAGTGAACTGTAAGCTTGACCTCAGCTAACAAGACCTCAACATTACAGACACCTCTTTCAGAGTTCACTCTCCACTTCCTTTCACTAAGAGATAGGAAGCTTCAAATATTGGTGTTGACATCCTCTTTGCCTGCTGCTCATCAGCTAACACGCACGGAATCAGACACCAGGTAATTCAAACCTGGTTACTCTGAGTCTCACTCAGCTGGACCTTGACAGGCCCCAGGAATCTGCTACCACTTAAAAAAAATACAAAAGCCCAGACACATGACCAAGCCACCGTGCATCAGATAAGCTCTGACAGCTATTTGTATATGTCTTAGCAAATACAAGATAATACAAGTTACCTTTGCCCCAGTGAGGCTCAGCTGAACTACACAACTTTACATTCACCTGAAACTCCTGAGGACAGCTACTATGTTTCTGATAATGCAAGGACATTCAATAAGCCACAGCAATTTATGATATGCACAAAGCCCATACATTTTTACCTTGATGTACAGACCTTGCTACTGAGATACTTTAATCTTTGAGCATGATGTCTGTCCTTCCTATACGAAGTCTTAAGCAAGAGCATCCATGGGTCTATACAATATTCCTGTACAATATTTGTATCTAGTCATGTCTCTAATAAGGAATAGTCAATGAAGTGCCAAGGGCATGAGAGTATTATTGAGAAATATGTTTTTAATTACTCTCAGCCCTTGGAACAAACAAATTTTTAAAAATGGTGCTATCACATAAAGCAGCATTTTCAAAAAATCCAAGCTGAAACTGGGCTGACAGATCAGGCCCATCAGCCACTTTGGATGCTGAGATTTAAACAACTCTCTCCCAGAAAACCTGGAAAAATCTTTAATACAACAGGTCTGGAAGGTGCATGTATGTATGAATGCTGCTGTGAGTTCCACACCTGTGGAACAAAGTTACTGCATACACCAGGAGCTTGACAAACTTCAAGTCACTTCCATCTGGGCTTCTCAGAGTTTATTGGTAGGTGAAGCAGCAAGCAGGAACAGCAGCATAGCAAAGAATAACTGTACAGTTTACACGCTTGCAATTTAAACAGGATAGAAAGCTTCAACCACTTGTCTCTGTCACAAATGAATACGCCTGTTTGTCCATTGTTTTAACTCACACATAAATCTACATTCCTTTTATTTACATCAATACTAGAGCAACAGCAAACATTTACCTAGGACTGGCTTAGAAATACTATTTATGAACAGAATGTTTTGTGCAGGTATCTAGATGTCAGTCTTAACTCCTTAAATTTTAATGCTGTTCTAACACCTCAGCAGTATGCAATTATCAACCACTAACTCTCTTAGCCTGAACACATTTATAGGTGAATTGATGCTGCTGCCTGATAAGAGAACATAAGATTATTCTGACTTTAGTTTAGGACCCCAGGGGCCCAGAAATCCACAAGTAAATCTAGACTGAACCAGAGCACTCAGTAATGAGAGCAGCAAGCCTGTTCCCTCCCCCACTATTGCCTTGCACTACGTAAGGTCATTTTCATCACTGCAAGGCAAGATGTGAAATAATGTCTGAACATAATATCATGATGCAGCAGTGATTGCAGAGGTTTGAAAACATTTGCAACACAAGAAAAGAGACAGAAAACTGGAAGACGGGAAAGGGGGAGAGGGAAAAAAATGTTCTTAAAATTCCTGTAAACAACCAACAGCTCAAAGTAAACACACACCACAAGCAAATTAAGAAAGCTGAGCCGATAAGAGCAGAGGCTATCAAACAAATTAATAACATGGTTGATTTTTCCACTCCACAGAGCTGGGGGAGGATCAGGAGAGAAAGAAGCATGCATGCAAATCTTGGCACTCTGAGGATTTCTATGCCTCTGTGGGTAGGTAAAAATTGCACACTGCACAAAAAAATATGCAGGCAGGAGCCTTTAACCGTATACACCTGAAGTCAAGTCAATAAAACCAGTTCCTGAAATGAACATGTTCCAGACACCATCTATTTAATGACTGCATCAGCAATATTAACCATTATCAAAGAACTCTCCTAAATTTTAAACCACTAAGGACAAAATTAACTAGGGGAGTTACTGAGTATGAATTGTAACAACGCCAGCTTCTTCCAGTTCACAAGATAAAAACCTCATGCCTTTCGATAACTCAACCAGGTATCTTCCAAACCCCAAAGCAACAAGTAATTGGTACTTACATATTCAAAACACACGCTTCCAGTATATTGATTAAAATGGCAACAAGATAACAGGGCCACTTTTCCTTACATACACTGCACATCCAAAATCTCACACAGGGGCAGGTGTGTGCTGATGGCTGACCCAAAACCAAACAGGACTGAACTAAATTCAACCACCCTGTGTTTAAAATATTTTCTGCCCTTTATATCCCTTTCTGCAAGAAAGGTCAGTGTACCCATTCCACAGCACTACAGCACAAGCAGTTATGCTCTCCTGCAGACCACATATTTAAGGTGGTTATTAGTACAATACAAGAAGTCTGTACTGTGTCACAAAGGGGATAAGGAATTTATCATGTTCTCATACACAGTAAAGCTTTCTAACACAAAAGACTGTTTCCTGCTTCCCCCTTTTTAATTTCCAAGTATTTCATGCTGCTGAACACTGTCATTTAAAAAACAACCAAAACACCAAAAAAACCAAACAAAAAACCCCAACAAACAAAACCAACAAAAACCAACCACACAACACAAAAAAACACAAAAAAAAAAAACAAACCAAAACCTACATACAAGAGTCATGTGAGGAAATCCAGAATCTTCTGGCTCTATTTTGGAAGCAGATATTCTATGCTTGACCTAAAAATTGTTTTCTGAAATTCAGAATCTAGACCTCAAAACCTAATTTTTAGCTTAGCCAGAAGTTTGTCATGGCTTGAGACTGATATTCCAATTTATTAAACCAAACAAAAGCACCAAGATGCAAGTCAAAAGGCCCAGTGGTGCATAGCAAGATGCACATCCCGCATTCCCAAGTAAGCAACGTGAGAATGACTTAGGGCAAGAGAATAAGAGTTGCTAAGGCTCTGGCATTGCAGCTTTGGGTGTCAGGTGGACCTGCAGTTGGGAGTACAAGTTTTGAGCTTGCCTATCACCTTATTTGCCAGGACACCTCCGCTGGCAGCCTGAACATGAGGCAGAGGACACAAGAGAAATTAATTGCATGGGTAAACCTTCACCATGTAGGAAAGCTAGTTTCTTTTGCATGAAGGAATTCACCTTGTAAGAGTATGGGACAACTGCAATAGAAAACAGACAAAGAAACAGAAGAAAAATATTCTAAGCATGAAGAAGGGAATCTGAAAGAAAAGATTAATGCTGTGGGACTAGAAAATCCTGCTCTGAATAAAAAAAGACTAGTCTTGGGGGAGGGTAAGGAGAAATGAGAAAAGCAGCATGAAGTCAGTTCTCTTTTTTTTTAAAGAGACATCTCCAGTTTAATATGCTCTATTTACTCAACATCACCAATGCAGAGGTAATGGGGAATATTTTCTGCTAGCATTTAGGCAAACAGCAGTATGAAAGACAACAGGACAATTTTGCATCAGTTTCACTGGAGACCTTTGTCATAAAATAAAATCCAGAGACAGAAGAGAGACATGGTACTAAGAACAGGAAAACTGCAAGACACCCACAAGTATAGGTGAACAAAAAGAAGGTTAGATGAACATAAAGTATATCCTCAGCCAACAACCACAACTTGCAGGCAGTCAATTCAGTCCATGACTCTGAAAGCTTTCCTGGACACCTCCGTGATTCCAACATCATGACACCTACAAGCAACTTCAGTTGCTAACTCTGAAAGGATGAGATGCAAAGTTTTTCAGCCAGATTAAGAACTGGCCTCAATTAACCAAACTCCTCTGTTCCTGTCAACAGACGATGAAAGCAAGTTAAGTTATCTCTTCACATATGAAAGAAATATGCAGCTGCCACTGAGCACACTGCCACTGTTGAGCTTTCCTGTCTATCATTTGCACACCACCATATAACTTTGGAATCAATCCAGGTTGTGCACACCTCGTTTCAAAGGCATTTGCAAAATCCAAGACTGGGATATTTAGCAGAACATCCACCACAACTTAGTGAGCTGTTTGAACAACTATGGCCCTTTCACACAGAAGTTCACCAAGATAAGTGAAACATTCAAATTAGAGCAAGAAGTTGTCAGTGGTTAATGTGGGGCCACAGAACAAGCACCCACAGACCACAGCACAAGTCTCTCTGTCATCCAGTCTAGGTAGAAGGCACAGTTTGCCCTTACTATCTCCCCAGGAGGTAGCAGAAATACTTATACCAAAACCATTATGAGACATACAGAGATGCTTTTCTCTCCTACGGTGAGAAGGCGAAAGGAAGCACAGAACAACCAGGTTACAATCACTGCACTACTGTGGTCCAAGTTTCTCCTCATCTTATACCAGGTAATGATGTAGGAGTTGAGGATGAGATATTAGGATCCATTAAGATACTAACTGTGCTGGAACACAAAGTATAATCTGCTGCAAGATACATGTGAAGGTTTTTTCACCTTCAGACCAGATTCAAAATATGCACAATACACTCCTGAAGTCTGAGTTGTCTTGCCTGGGTTTTCAGTGAGTTCCTCAGTTTACCCCATCAATAACACTGAAGCCCATATGCCTTAGGGAGAAGTGTAAAGAAGTGGGAGTGGGGAGATGTTTCAAAAACTGAAGAATGGTAAAAAATGTTTCCCAGCAGTTCCCAAGAAGTGAAAATGGAAGAAAGTAAAATATTTGAAGCACCTGTGAGAGCATGAAAAGTGAGCACCCACCACCACATTGTCAAATAAACCAATTTTTTATCTTTTTGTTTAAGCTGTTAGCAACTCTCTAGCCAACAAAGGAGAAAAAGCAAAACCACAATTTGTTTTCATTCTAAGCACCACCAACTTTTTCTTCCTCCTCAGAAACTAAGTAAGATACAAAGATGGTTTTGTTACAATTCTGTGAAACAAATGAGCAGCAAGTTTCATAATATCAGAAAGTTCTCTAACTTGCTCCAGAAGTGAGATGGAACACCAGTCAGGTTGTCTTATAGATCCCAACTGTCAAGAGATTTACCTTCTTCACTGTCTGAGGCACTGCTTTTCTCTGGAGGATCTTCATTCTCATTCAGGTCCAAGGACTTTTCTAAAGACCTGCTCCTGACCAGCTTAACAGATTTTCTTTCTGAAGATGGAAAGGGGCTCTTCTTTACCTGCTTTTCACTTGGGGACTCCTCCACCTTAAACAATCAAGAGGAAAGGAAAAAAAAAAAAAAGCATTTGTAATCAGAAGCCATTTAAAAAAAGTTACCATCAAAGAATAAAGCCATGTAAAAGCAGCCACAAGTTCTATCTGCTCAATTACCACACAGTCAAACACTAAGTTCTCCCCTTTCCACTGCCACAGCCTATCTCCCTTCCTCTATTTCAAGTTTTCACTTTACTCTGGTAACAAGTAACAGAACTACTTATCTGTACTGTTATACCAAAAGCTGCCTTAAACGGGACAGTTTATTCCTCACCCAGTCCCCCTACAACCACCTGCACAGATTGTTCTCCTTCCCTGCATTGATGCATTTACATATTCATTAAACTAACACAGATTTTTTTACTTTTTATTGATCAGGTTATTTTTTTCCTGACAGTTTAGCCAGAGGTCCAGTACTATTGAGGGGAAGCACAATGAAATAGGCAGGGCCCCCCTTTTATCAGCAATTAGATATCTGAAAGTGACAATTACAGATTTGAAATGTATTCTTATTTTGTACAGCTCCATTACCCTTTGACAAAAAAGTTTTAAAACACTGGCTAGAGCCATCCTATTTATAAAATGCTACCTTCTTGGAAACAAAGCAACAGAGTACCATCTGCCATCTCCAATCAGCAGGAAACCCCCAAAAACATCAGTCACTGAATCAATGATGCAGCTTTTAACCCTAAACTTTAAGAACTGGTGGCTAACCTTACATGCCATAGCATACTTCAAAAAGTAATTTCTAGTGGAACTGTATGCACAAGGTTTGTACACCTCCAAATGCCACCCAAAAAGCTTGGCTATGAGCATCAAATCATAGTTTTCATTCTCAATCTCTCCACAAAGCTCCCATTGCCTCCAATGGAACAGCTGAAATCAGCAGTATTACAGCCTCTACAGCAGTACTACACAGACCATAAAATAAGTAAGATCAGGCCTCCTTTATTGAGTAGCTCCAATTCATCTGCAATACACAATCATCCCTGCAGATTATTCAGCACTGACTCAAAAAAGCAAGAGCATCCGTTACTTGAAAAGTCATCGTGTACTTCCTGTACTTTGCTTTCTTCAATAAAGACCATCTACTTTTCTGTGCAACTGAGGAACATCAGCAGAAGGTGGGTGGCTGGGAAACAGACAGGCATGAATTTAACTGCAGCATAAGCAGGCAGAAATACTCCCTCAAGGTCAAAAAACTGCATCAGAAAAGCAGATCAGTGAACAAATGCTCCTATTGAAAAGAGCTACCATGGAGCTACCATGCCTAAAATTACACTCAGTCACGCAACAGGAACTAGGACAGAACCAACATTTCTATGTCAAAATACTCTGCCAATACAGATGGAAGACAGGAGCTAGCTGTGGTAAAATAGTCTAAAAATTGACATGCAGATCCAGCTCAAATCCAAGGAGCTTGCATTGCATTTTGATGATGATTAGGGATCTGGTGAAAAAGTGGAGCTCCCATCAGCAGCATAACAGCAGCCTACTATGCCATGAGCAGAACAGGAACGTCAGGCTCACGTCAGAAGACAAGGGCAATAGCTCCTACAAAAAAGCCTTTCATGATGTCAGGGAAGAGGAGATTCATGCTGAGGCCTTTGGAATAACTCAAATTGGCTTTCTTGGGGTTTGAAGGTTACTTTATTTTTTGCAGAGGGATGTGGGTGGGTGTTTAGGTTTTTTTATGCTAAAGAGAAATGATTTTCAGATCTGTCAGGTGGAGTTGAAGATGTGTAATTTCTTCTTTATGTATTATCTCCTGAGCTAGTCCAATACTGCTGATCTCTGTGCCAAGGCTTTTCTGGTTTTTAACCTGTGAACAGCAGGCTCTGGGACTGGAATGCCTCCCTACAACAGATAGAGAAAAGATGGTTGAAAACACAGGTGAGAAGGTGGTTCCTACATTGAGATGAGCTGCACTTAGAGAAGCAGATGAGCCATGACTGGTGTTACATACAGTTTTTCTTTTAACCAGCTAGGGACAGCTACTGACAATACTTTTTCCAAGACAGGCCAAGTCCTATAGCCAACGCCTCCATTAGTTCACAGCTTCCACTGAATAGAGCTTTGGGACTTACTTTGTCTATCAGAACAGAAAAGGAGAGGCTAAGCATGTTTTCCTCCAGTCTTTGGAAGGTGTTAAGTGTGTTTTGTACCATCAGTGCAATGGTTTTGACAGATACATTCTAGAGCACTACCACCTCCTCCTACTGTCCCTGTGATTCTACAGAATACGCTGTAATCCTGGGGCTGTGGAGACAGTGTTGACATTTTTAAGAAATATCAAATGAGACATATAGCTGAACACACTCATTATGTATTTTAGTTACGCTGAAACAGTAAACTAAACAGTTCAGTTACACATTTATCAAGACTGTGCTTTTACACTATAATTAAAAGACTTCTAAAAGGCAGTTTATACAAGGGAGAATCCTAATGTTTTTCCTTGCATACAGACCAAATCCCCAGGCATTCCTGCTTACCAACATGCCCAACTACATTTAGCACCTGCAAGAGACATCTCTGGGTGTGGCACCCTATAGGTAAACAAAACACTTTTCCAGGCAGAGCAATTAGTTTAAATGGCTTGTTCTTGTGGCAAGTAGGACTTACAAGTCCAAACCAAGGCTACCCAGGCAGATTTTTAGTTATCCTAAAGAGATCAAATTCCAGCAGCATCCACGGTCCTCCTAGGCCTCCCCTACATCTCTCCAAAAACCTGGTTTCATACTGCTAGGATTTCCATGAGGGACACCCATCACCCAATTAACTAAGCTTTTAACATCTGACAAATACCAGTCTTGTTTGTTGGGTACAAGTCTCTAGTCATTAACTTGGATTTTTGGCAGAACTATTTAAAGCCTGCTTAACCTCCAGATCAGTTTTAGCAAGTGACAAATGCCGGAAGATTTACATGGTAGTAAAAACTACTACAATCATCTCCTTTCTTCCCTCCTCAAATTTTCCAGATCAGAAACAGCAGTTAGGTACTCAACTCTATTGGAAAGTATAAGAAACGCTTTACTGCTTTATTTGCTTTTCCAAGATCATTCCCTTGCGGTATCTGTTAAGAGAAAATGTTTGTAACCTTTCAGGACTACAGCTACACATGGCAACTGTGCTGAGCACTGTGCACACCTCAGATACTGCTACCAGTGCACTTGCCCTCCCAAACAAAAATATATTCACAAAATTATGCAGTACTGAGTGAAGCATTCATGCTGGTAACACGTATTAACCCAAGGCATTAAGGCAAAACTCATCTACATTATATGAAACAGGGGAGTTCCCCTTCCTTTTTGAAACATTTCCAGAAATTACAATTAAAAAAAAGGTTTCATATATTCGTAACAGCAGACTAACTGATCTTTGAAGGCAGTAACACAGCATAAATACCCTTCAATAAACCTCATGTATAGGAAAGACAAAAGTATAAGAGGAGATACTTTTTAAACAACTAATAGCACAAGCAAGAAAGCACTGTAAGCAAACAAAAGCATTACTTTCATAAAGCACTTGGCTAAAAATGGTCCCTAGAAAGGTAGATAAAAAACAAAGTTAATTTTTGTTTGTTTTTAGTAATAAAAACACACACTCCACAAAAACAGGGCTTAAGCCTCAGTGTTCCAGCCAGGTTATGCAGTGAATTAGTGATAAGACATTGCTGCAACTCACACAAGCAATATTCTTTTATGAACTTTGATCATTTCCAAATTCCATAAATATTCCTGAAACCTGAAGCTATTCATATTTTCTGATGTGAAAACTACCTAGACTATTTTATGAATTCCCAAGGGCTTCTTTAGAAGTTAAAATGCTCATGCATCCTACACTTATATAAGCATATACAAGTATATATGCTTATCAGTTACAAATAGCAAGAAAGGCTGTGTCAGGACTTACTCCTGGCAACGCGTGTCTATTGAGTGACTCTCCTTCTGTTCGAAGCGTGGGTTCCCGAACTAAACCAATCATTTTAGGCAGTTTTTCATCCCTTTCTCCAGAATCTTCACAAATGCTGGATCTGTCCAAAGCAAGAAGGAAGATATCATTGGAGACAGAAGGTCTGAGAAATCTGAGAAAGCTTCTCATGTGTGATTTCTGAATTCAAACCATGCCTGTTCAGCTAACTTCAAAAACTACCAACTCATTCTTCCCACATCCAGCTCATTCATCTCACAAGCCATTTTCCCCATGCTAACCACCTCTCAGAATATTCAGCTTCTGACCACAAAGTTAGCAAAACCAAGTACAGGTGAATCAGAGAGTGCGTGCTGTAAAAAGAGGAAATGGAGATAGCCAAGAACAAACCTGGAAATAGAAGGTTTTAAGAAAGTTTAAGAAGATGTTTTTCCCCTGCCCCCCTGATTCCAGAGTTGCAAAGTAATGCATTTTTATTACAGGGGGGAAAAAGAAAAAAGCTTGCTATTAACTTGGGGGGGGTTTTTTGTTTGTTTTTTGTTTGGTTTTTTTGTTTGTGGTTTTTTTTGTTTGTTTTTGTTTTTTGGGGTTTTTTTTCATTTTCTAGCAAACATACTCAGATAAGACAGCGTTGAAAAGAGACGTAAATTACATTGTTTAGTTTTGTAGAGCCATACTTATTCATGTACAGACACAAAAATTAAAGCCACATTATTAGACTGACACTGGCAGTTCATAAGTCCAGGTAACTGCTTTAAAAAAAATAATCCACATGCAGTTAGATTATTCCAGCTTCCTAATTCAAGATGAGGACAACACAAGAATAAGCTAATACCTCAGACATCCGGAGAACAAAATAAAACAA
Organism: Psittacula echo; assembly: GCF_963264785.1. Classification (NCBI taxonomy): domain Eukaryota; kingdom Metazoa; phylum Chordata; class Aves; order Psittaciformes; family Psittacidae; genus Psittacula; species Psittacula echo. Next base: position 22,296,983 of record NC_137736.1, on the reverse strand, counting down.
GTGTTTCAGTCTCTGCAGCAGAAAGTGTCTGAACATCATGTGTAGCTCTATTCCATTCAGCCCTTCCATATTGTTGAAGGGCATACAGACCCTGACTAGATAGCTTAAATAGCAACCTTTTCTCATTAAGATATCCTGCTGGTATCCCCAAGCAGTTCCAAGGAGAACGAGGTCTTCAAATCTCCCTCCTCTAAGGGCCTCAGCTGTGCTCCTACATTTTAGGCAATGAACACAATTCAGTTTTTATGGATGATCAGTTTATGCAGTTTGGTTCTTTGCATCCTTTTACTATAGGTTTAACCTTTCCAGCAAGGCTACAGCAACACTTTGGAAACAGAATTTCTAAGAAATAGGACAGTGCTTCTCCCCAGAGTGCTTCAATGAGCTTTATAGCCTCTCCTTACCGAGACTGCCCGTTGTCCTCAGATGATGAGTGGAAGCTCTCCATCTCCTCACTGTTCAGGCCCAGCTCAGAGCCATAGCTCTGGTGCACCAGCTGCCAGAATTCCTGCTTGGTCAGCCTCTGAAATAAAGCAGGCTAGTCAAAAACTAGAGTATGGGACAATAAGGCGCAGGAGGTAAACCAGAAGTCTGAGTTACACCACAGCCTTTAACCTCAATTCTGACAAGGACTGAAAGCATTTTGGTATCACATTTCAAGACTGGATTTCAGCATTCTGGGGAACTGTACTCATGTCTACCCCATAGTCTCAAACCACTGTTTGGGAAACACAGAAGTCATATCCCTAAACCCACTTTTAAACCAGAAATGTCAGACACAAGAAAAATTGTTACTTCAAGAAAACACACACTTGTAGCCATTACTTGCTTCTTCACATGTCACCAGCGTTTTCACAGTGTTCGTGAAATTCAGTGCCTCTTGAATACTGGTCACAAGACCAGTAACTAGTAGACAGCCAGGACTCCCTCTTTGATCTTGGACAAACTACTTAATAGATCCATGCCTGTTCCTCAGGACGCTGAGAACAGTTTGCGTTTCAGTCACTACTGTCTGTCTAGGTCCATCACCAACTATCCACATTGCCAGGGTGGGACAGGAGAGTCTCACTTTGGAAGACCACCAGAACTTCCTTTAAAGAAAAGTTGCTCTTGCTCAGCAACAGTATTACTTTGACTCACCACTAGCTACTCTTCTCTTTCTCTGTAAGATCTCTGCCTCTCTTCATGAATTCCCATAGATACTGGGATATACTTAAGTTCTCTCAGATCATCGGGGAAGTTAGGAAGTGAAAGTAGTATGACAAACTCATATTGGCAAAGTACGCAACCAGCTTCAAAGGTTTCAAAGTCCACTTCAGCTGTGAAGGGCTATTGAAAACACAAAAACATAAAAACATGAAGAAAAAAAAAAAAAAGAGAGGAAAAAAAAAAAGAAAAAAGAGACAGGAGATAAGGTTCTGGGATTTAGCAGAGCTCAGAGAGCAATACCAGTAATCCTAAAAGAGAGATACCATCCTGGAAAATGTGCCTCAGCCACAATCCATATTGATCAAGGGAACAGCACTGTGCTAATGAGGCAGTTACACAAGTACTGCTTACTATGTGCATGAAATGATCGCATTAAATACCCATGCATTATTTAGAGCGTTTTTAAGCGATCCTCTCCCCCTCCCCGCTTCCACCTGTGGAGTGTTACACTACGCGCAGTGTTACACAGCGAACAGCGCTGACCCCCGGCCAGCAACACACACACTCACCGGGCCGCTCTACCCCCCTGGCTGCAGCACCCCCGCCGCGAGCCCCGCCGCCACGAACCTGGCGCTTCCCGCGGCGCCGCTCTCCTCCCCGGCCACCCGCGGCCTCTCCCGGTGCCGCCGCGCTCCCACTTCCTGCTCGGCGGCGGCGAGGCCCGCCCGGGGACAGCTCCCCCACTACCACCTCCCCGCCCGCCGGCAGCGGCTCCCGCCAGCGGGACCGGGGCAGCGCTCTCCCCGGCGCGGGGGGAGGCGGGGGGAAGCCGGGCACCGTCAAAGCGCCGGCCCCGGTCGCCAGCACGGCCACGGGTGCCGCTCTGCCCCGGCTCGATGCGGGACCCCCAGCTGCAACGAGAGGGAGATCGTTCCCCCGCAAAACCAGGGGTACAACGTGCGGGGTCAGGGCAAACCCAGCCCGGACCGGCACACGGCCGCACTGGAAGAGGGGCTTTCCCCCGGGTAGTCTGCAGCACAACAAAGTTTTGGTCTTTTCAGAAAGCAGCTGGCACAAGCATCTCATGGGTAGTGATCAGGTTCAAGGTATTCAATCCCACCCAGGACAAAGGAAACACTAAAACACAAAACACACACATAGAAAGCAAGGGTCACACCAGCTAATGCCTGCCTCTGCCATGGGGGTTCGTTCCACAAAGCAATGCAGTGCTAAAAACATATGCAGCAACACATAGCTGCCTTACTTTCCCTAGGCACACTGTCTTTTGGAGCAGTAAATTCACAGCCAAACACAACTACCTACAGCTGTTCCCCTTAAGTGACTAAAACCAGGAGCAGGCATTACATGCTTTGGGAATATGACTGAGGTGCAAGTTTAGATAGCACACCTTGCAACCAGAAATTAAAGGGCAGAAACAAAGCCCCTTTCACTTCCCATGCCCATTATTGACAATGCGTTTATTTCCAGTCATAAGAAAATAACCGGGAAACAGCTAATGTCACTAATGAAATTCACCAGCACAGTCTGCACCAGTGTGTGAGCACATTAGGCTGCCCTTGCACAGCGGGCTGAATGATTTGAGGAAAGCACAGAATCTTTTCAGCTATGCATTTTAGGAATCTATAAAGCTGTTTCCTGTGGTTCTCTAAAGTCAATGTTACCCACTTCTGCTTTTAAAACAGGATTCTTGCACTCTACTCAATTATTCCTAGCTCAGCTAGATATAGTAAGTTCTTAATGGTCACAGCCCAAGATCAAACCAGACATCCTTTCCAATACAATAAAGCAAAAGTTCTGAAGGCAAGGGCACAAATTTTCTGGGTCAGACTTCTGCTTCTGAGAGCATGGTTTCGAGAAGCTCTGAAGCTTGAAAGGCTAAACCTAAACATGAATTACTTTGCCCACTGAAGGTGATGGCCTATGCTGGGTTTTTCCTCAGTTCCCTTTGTATACAAAAACAAAGGCTACAAGAAGCAGCTGGGACACACAGTTTTGTCTTTTCAGCCAGGAGCATAAAATACCAATTCTTTGTTTCACTCTATATGAAGTGGTGGCATGGCACAAGTGATACTACAGAATACCACTGACATAAGCAAAGCTGCTGATTTTTACCCCCCCAGACATGCAGAAATAAGAACAGGACACTCAATACAGGTTTACCTCAGAGAAAAACCCCCACCACACATCACGTTCACACCAGGCAACTCTGATACAGAAGTCTGTCCGATTGCTCGTTCGGAGGGCTAGTGAGTGAAAGAGTAAACTCCCCCCTTTAACTGCCCAAACGTGAAGGTCAGAATCAATCCAAGCCCTTTCAGATCTCCAGAAGACCCCTCCTTGCACACAAGGGTGCAAACAAACACCTCTTTTTCACAACCCTCCCTGAGAAGCTGCCGGAGAAGGCAGAACTGCTGTCCTGGTAGATGTTGCCACAAGAAGCCCAGCTCATCAGAAATTCCAGTCCCTTCTCACACCTCTAGACTTACCTGCTACAATGTCTCTGGAGACAAGTGCAAATCTCTACCCAGCAATGCATAAGAACAATAGGAAAATAAATCCAGCTCTAACGAAGAGGACTCATGGGAAGTGAGACTGATTAAGTTAAGATCTTGTTCCATTAGAAATAAGGAGTGCTGTGTTTGTTTGGGATTTGAATGACCTGCCTAATTAGATTTTAATTTGTTCCTTCTCCCTTAAACTGGGTGGATATTTGACACCCAAAAGCTTTAGCAAAATAAAGCAAAAGTCTAAATGGCACTGCTCTTACTATCAATAGCAGCCAATAGTAAACTTGTTTAACCAATCTGGAAAGCCCACTGCAAAACAGGAATTTTGGCTGATTTTATAAACTGATGTATTATTGAAAGCCACAATGGATGTGGAAGCAGCTATCTGTTTTATCAAAACCGGTGTCATGTCTCTTCCAGACCTACATTAACAACTCCTTATTTTCCATGATGCTTCCCCTTCAGCCAGGAGCATTTAAATAAAAATACCCAATAGTAAGCCTAAGAGACTCACTGAGCACATTTTGCAATAGGACTAGAGAAAAATAAGTGGATTTTTCCTTGAAAAGAAAAAGTCTTTACATGGACATTTAAAACAAAATAGCCTAAGAAAGGACCATCTTAAAGGTACTCATTGATTCCCTGAGGAACCAAAGCTGAAGGGTGCCAAATGCACACAGTATTGTTACTGAGGGCAAGATCCAGAGGAGAAACTTTGAGCTAGAGAGCTGCAGCCCAGCTAAGGAGACCAGCAGTCCTACAAGAACAGTGACACAAAGCTGGAGGAGAGCATCTTGGTGGCCAAAGCAAGCTTAGGCATGGAAGAGCACGTAATCCTTTACTGTTTTTCATACATAATGCAAGTAATTTCTAATAGAAAGGCAGACTCCACAGAAGACTACTTGTTCAGCTCTCTAGGTTGTACTTGAAAGTACAAGGCAGAATGGCCACAAGATGGAGATCTGGGAAAGAGCATGCTGACCCTACTAACAAGTTCTGCAGGTGGCAAAAGCTTAAGAAGCATCCCCTTAACGGAGATAGGTCATTCTTCAAAGGTGAGACCTTGTAACACAAAATCTGTGCCCAGAGCACACTGAAGAGGCCAATGCCAGTGACTGAAAATTACCTCTGCACAAACATGGTTTGAAGTAAATACAAATTCAATCCCCTGGATGTGAATTGGTAAATAATCCCCAATTTGCACATCAGATGGCGGTGCAAACCAGCACTGTATACCAGAAGTGATACTTCTGGTGACACCAGAATCACAGAATCCCAAGGGTTGGAAGGGACCTCAAAAGATCATCTAGTTCAACCCCCCTGCAAGAGCAGGGTAACCTAGAGTACATCACACAAGAACTTGTCCAGCTGGGCCTTGAATATCTCCAACATAGGAGACTCCACAACCCCCCTGGGCAACCTGTTCTAGTGCTCTGTCACTCTCACAGTAAAGAAGTTTTTCCTGATGCTCACATGGAACCTCTTATGCTCCAGTCTACACCCATTACCCCTTGTCCTATCACTGGACATCACTGAGAAAAGCCCAGCTCCATCATCCTGACACTCACCCTTTACGTATTTGTAAACATTGATGAGGTCACCCGTCAGTCTCCTCCAAGCTAAAGAGACTCAGCTCCCTCAGCCTCTCCTCATAAGGGAGATGTTCCACTCCCTTAATCATCTTTGCGGCTCTGCGCTGGACTCTTTATTTCAGAATTTAACAGTTGGATTTCATTTCCAGGTCTAGCAGATGCACTTCACATAATAACTACATTATCCATAGGCTTTAATTACTTAGCTCTTCAGGGAAGAAATGTTAAAGCCAGCTCCTTTTCAAACTGGTTCCAGGGTGAGATTTGGGGTTTTCTGTCACAAGCCTCACAAATTCTGACAGAATCCTTGTGATCACTGAGCCCGGAACCCAGAAACACCAGGCTTCACGTACTTAGGACATTGCATACCATGCCAGAGCTTCAGACACATGGAGATGTCTTTCAAACGTATGCTGTCCCTGTCATAGGGTGGTGGGGAGAAAGCAGCAAAGATGCTTGGATGCACCAAGGGCTTTCTTTTAGCAATGGGTCAGTGGACAGCTGTCACTGTAGCCATGTCAGATCCAGCTCTGGCAACTTCACTTTCTACTTTCAACTCCTCAGTGCCCCTCTATACCTTGATCTAGTTTGGTTAAGCAATAAAGAATCAAAGCATCATAAAGCAGGCTGACAGGTGACTCAAACATTCTAGCAGAGAATCAGAAATCACTACTGCAGTGCAGAAGCAGGAGCTCAACCCAACAGAAATCCTGTTTCAATAATTAGCCCCAAACATACCACATTAAAAGCCCTACACCTCATAGCAATGCTCTATCTTACAACTGAGAACCCCAAGCAAAAATTTGCATCAGATTTCTCTTTCAGCATACTTCAATGAGATGCAAGTAATGCTAGTAGCAAGATTTGATAAAGAATAAGGTGAGGTCCCAAGCTACTGGTCCCTAAAACTCTCTGGCTTAATTCATCTCATATTACATGCAGTCCATGCCTTCTATTTTCATATCTATCCTTTAGTTACTGCTCTGAAGTAAAAAATTGTTTCTAATGTGACACTCATTTCAGTGTCAAAGAGAACAAACACAGGGGAAAAACTAACACTGAGCAGCAGAGAGCTTGCTGCCTCTGGTCCACTTCCTTGGATAGGTTTGTAATACCTGAATGTCCATACATTCACCCTCCAGCACCATGAACTGAACAACTGCACAATTACCATTCCCGACAAACTACGCTTAACAAAAGAAAATGAGGTTAGTTTCCAGTTGCACATTCCAGTCAAAAGATGACACAGTGCATTGTGGGTTTTGCAGCACTAGCTGCGGGATTCAAGACAATTGGGATGTTACAATAAAATAGTATTTAATACAAGAGATAAAAGATCTGCAGGAAACATTAGTTTTGCCTTAAATGGCACTTTCCCTTATTTCCAGCTTTTGTTTGACAAAAAGTGCCTCTAATCTGCCCTAGAATTCACCTAACAAAAAAACCCCAAAAACTGTTGTGGGTACTACAGTTAAGCAGTACAACAGCTTTAAGCCTTTGGGGACCACTGTAGCACAGAGTTACATATGGATATTTCAGTGCTCATTTGCAACTGTGTTGAAATATTTAAACAACAAGAGCCGTAAACAGGAAGGAATTGGTTTACAAAAATTGCATTACTTAGTGATGCTCTGCAAAACTGTCGGGACATTTTTAGAAAGAAGATTAGCTTAAGTATTCACAAATTGCAATATAAATCAAACTAACTTAACAGAAGTTGCCAAAATACACTTCCATCTCATACAGCCTGCCTTTACTGCATTTATTCAAGGTCAGGGGAGTCGTAATGAGTTGGCTGGCAAAGGTTCAACTAAGTTATCTGAGAAGGTGACTTTAGGCTTTTTCCTCAAAAAGATAAAAAGCTTTCAGTGAAAAAGCCTCTTGCCTTGTTGATCACAAATTAGCCATAGAATGCTAAGCAAATGTATGCCAATTTAGTAATACCTGCTTGAGTTGGTAGTAAAGAAAAGCATGCAACCTATCTTCAAAGACAAAATACTCCATCAACAGCAAAGTTGTAGGTGGCAGTATGAGAAGGAAAAAACTAACTTCTTAAGGAAAGTTTCTTATCCTCCAAAGACATGTCTTCTTACATTAGAAAAATATTATTTTGTTACTTAACCACTGGCACCCACACTTATAAGCTTACCTTATCTAGCAACACATTCTGCCATAAGCGAAAGATACTGAGGTAGCTTCTGTCTCTTGCACTGAACGATGTGAAGAAAAACTGCAGGAAAAACAAAGTGCTCACTTGTTTAAAATAAAATAAAAGCTCACTTGTAGGTATTTTCAACAAGCTCAGAATCCTTCCTCGTCTTGAATAAACTAAGGTTTTCAGTAACAGCATGATCCTCTCAAATTCAACAAACCTGGGTTGCAGTCTACACTTTTTAATCACTTTCAGTAAGTAAAAGTTAGCTTTCCATTAGTATATAAAGACACTTGCTCTTCTGGGCATCTGCTTGCAATCCTTTGTATCTCCAGCACAAAGGAAGAGCTCCCCCCTCAACTAACTACACAGCTACATCTTTCTCCCATTTTTAAATAGGATGTGGAACAAATTAGAGTTGCACATACCTATTTCTTGCAGGCCACAGCCTTTTCCATCCTTCTACCATATATTACTTTCATTAGTCTTTTCACATAAGGAGATATGAAATCAAAATAATTAAAATATGAGATCAAATGAGATGCATCATTTGCAGTATTAAAATCTTTCCCATTTGAATGTCTGTTTAGCAGAGAAAGACGTTTATCTTCCCTGATGACTGAAGTTAATAAATTGAGAGAGCAGACAAATACTGGAAGAGCACTGCACATGAACATCATGCTTTTCAGTTTTTCCAAATAGATACCCAAAACCTACATTTCCCAGCACATAAAATTACATGTTCTATAAGTAGATTTCTCCACAACATCATTCCTTTTGTTTTCAACAGTTTTCTGAAATTCCAGGGACACTTTAAACCTAGTGAATTTGAAATTTTTGCAGTCTGGAGGATGCACATTCTTAAGTCATGCTCTGAACTTTAAAAGGATTTTCCTTCGAGAACCAGTGGGACAAAAACTCCCTTACTTTCTGGGATTCCAGGGAATTCTAGGTTGAATTGTCAAGCCAATATGTACAGGGACTAGATCACCAAGTCTGGTGATCAAATCTTTAAATGTGATTAAACTACGACTGCTCTGCCCTGGACATTGCAATTAAATAAAATAAAAGGCAAACACACCCGCCCCCCCCAAACTAAACAAAAAAAACAACCAAAACCCAACATCACAATACAGGTTTTCACCTTCTCTCCTTTTGTTGCTATTTGTATGGCATTTGGAATGAGCCGAGCAGTCTTCTCCTTTGTCATGAAAGTGATATCCTTCAAGGCAATAGAAATCTAAGCAGAAAGAGGTTTAATGACATACTACATATTAATGTATATTAATATTTATAATATATATTCATAATTATATATTAATAACTTAAAACTGAAAATTTACAAAGTCAAAGAACATGCAAGAGGAACTCAAACTAACCCCAAGCCCTGGGATGCAATTAAGTTGAGATCACAAAGCCAATTACTGTCTCAACTTGCTAACAGCAAGCATTCCAAAGTAGAAGCAAGTTAATATGACTTAAGACTAATCTCCTTTCATACTAGACTAGAGAAGCAAATAGTTCTTTCTTCTTTCCTTCCCATTCATCCAGCAATACTCGAGGATTAAGACACAATCCCAACCACATATAAAGCACAGATCTGAAAGCCCATCCCAATCAGTATGCTATACATAAGGCAGGACATAAATCAGATGACAGACTATCTAGCCCATTTTCACAGAGGTTTATTTGCAGTCCAGACACTGCAAAGAAATCTTCCAGCTTGGGTGTGTTTGCCTTGCGTATTAGTATTCTAAATGTTTCTGTATAGTCGAGCAGTGGGATCTTGCTTTTTCCTGTGTGCGCAGAACGTCAGCTTTCTCTCTGCATCAACACAGCCTGCTAAGGAGGTCCCAAAACTTAGCTCTATCATTGTAGCTAATAGGCTCAGACTGCCTTATGATATTGCAGAGGATATCACTCTGCTAGGCAGGCAGGAACAGGTTACCAGGATATATGCTAGTTTGGCTGAAAAAAAAAAACAAAAAAACCCCAGTCTTGGAATAGTTCATATATATATTCAAGGGTGTGATTTCAAAGGGATTTTTTTAAAATCTCAAGTCTACAATGAGAAATATTAAATCGTAAAACACATCCGATGAAATTAAGCTTGGTTTTCAGTTAAACGTTTCTACACCTCCTCATTGTCTTCAGTACACAAGCTATTTGTTGTCTGTCCTGTGTACTTCAGAGTGCACATAGTAGAATTTAATGATCAAGGTATGAGCAGTTTTACAGTTGCAGAACATTTTGATACATCTCCATCACCTATTAACTAGGTTACTTTCCTTTTCTCATTCATTGCCTTATGCTATTTCTGCATCATATGCAAAAATTGCTTGAATGAAAAATTTTAACTCGTTAACCTAACTGGATAGAAATAGAGGGCCAATGTCACAAATACCTACTTTTCCTCATACTGTTCAAAAGCTACACACCACAACACGAGAACTTGCCAAGGTCATTTACAGATTCTCTTTAGCTGTTCTTAGGTTGACATTTACATCAGACTAAACCAAGTAAGGTTTAAAGCTGAAGAGTTCTTGAACAGGGCAACACCATGTACTGTGTCATGCTCCTGGTTTTATAGGAAAACATTACATGTTACATCCCTTTATAGGACAACTCTCCTTAGTAAGGAGAGGCAAACTGCCATCCAGAAATGTAAGAGATCAGCTTCAGCATAACTCCTGAACACCTTACTGCATGACTGATGAAGTAGGCTTATTTCAGCGTTCATGTCTCCAATGCTATTCTCATTTTATGGAGCAACAGATCTGCATTTCGACTCACGGGTGAAGGCTCTATCTTTCCAGTGCAAAGGTACTAGCATGAGATTTACAGGGCAAGATTTGAGGGAGTCATATCCTGATTGTACAGGACGAAGAGGTGGGATTCAAGGATTAAAGCAAGCTAAGAGATCTTACTGTGGTCTCCCATCTGAAAATGTTGCTGTGGAAACAGAGCCAGTTTTCAGAGAGATACAAGCGTCCTTGCAGCAGGATATCCTTCTGGAGTGCACAGGCATAATCTATGCATAGAGAGCAAGAACAAGTTTACTCACTTAATGCAGCTCAGTTGACCAAAACATGTTAACTTAAAATGAGATAAGGGTATTACAATACAAATAAAAAGCTATTTCTTTCAATCTTCAAAAATCTGTGAAGGCAGGCTTGTACTGATTTGCATCTAGATCATTGTTCAAGAACACCCCAATGCCAAGGCTGATGGAAATGTCTGTGTGAGGACAGCATTCCATGTATTAATCCCCCTGTGCATTATCCTGTATTTTCAGAGAAGAGGTATCAGGCAAGATCAGGAGTACACAGGAGAAGCAGTCATAAGTCAAACTTCAAAGTGCCTAAACAACAGAATACACAAACATGTTTATAGTATAACAGTATATAAACAGCGTATGAACAGCCAAGCGTTCATAGGGATGTCGCTTTTCGATCCTTCGATGTCGGCTCTTCCTATCGTTGTGAAGCAGAATTCACCAAGCGTTGGACTGTTCACCCACTAATAGGGAACGTGAGCTCGGATTAGACCGTTGTGAGACAGTTTAGTTTTACCCTACTGTTGATGTGTTGTTGCAACAGTAATCCTGCTCAGTACGAGAAGAACCGCAGGTTCAGACCCCTGGTGCGTGTGCTTGGCTGAGGAGCCACTGGCGCAAGGCCATCATCTGCGGGCTTATGACTGAATGTCTCTAAGTCAGAATCCCGCTCAGACGCTTGATGTTGCGCTATCGCATCATCGGTTGCTTGTGATTGACCCAGGAGATGACAGTCTTGTTCAGAATGCGAGGGTAAAACACCTTCCAAATCTTCGTTAGCGAAGACATGCCATCCTCATAGGAGAAGGAAAACTTCTATTTTTAAACCGGGGCTGATGGAGCTCGTCTAGCCTTGTAAGGTCTTCCATCTAAGAGGAGGACACTCTAACCAAACCTATGACCTGAGGACTTCGCTGTCACTTGTCCTAGCTATCTAGGCCCTGGCAGATAAACCTCAGGTATAAAGGGTGGGGCCAGTTCCACGCACACTGTGCCTCACCCAAAAAATAAAAATCCACTGTGCAGGCTGGAAGGGTTTACTCACACTTGCAAAGCCCTGTAGCGACAGGCGAGGGTCGAAACGGTGGGTGACAAGGTGCACTGGAAACTGCAGGTCCAACCATGCCTCCAGGCGGTTCAGGCCTTTAATCGCTGGAGCTTGACCTAGGAGATGACAGTCTCGTGCGGAATCTTCCTGATTGCCTATGCAGCTTTTCTCCAGTAAGTTTTTGCCCATTCCACTTGCCCTTAGTCATCATGCATGTAGTGAGCGTGGTACTGCCCTTCCCAAAATTTCGTTCGCAAAGCCAAGCCATCAATATATACAGTCAACTCCTACATAACAGTAGTTCATATGTTCATAGAATCATAGAATAGTTAGGGTTGGAAAGGACATTAAGATCATCTAGTTCCAACCCCCCTGCCATGGGCAAGGACACCTCCCACTAAACCATGCCTCCCAAGGCCTCATCCAACCTGGCCTTGAACACCGCCAAGGATGGAGCATTCACAACCTCCCTGGGCAACCCATTCCAGTGCCTCACCACCCTAACAGTAAAGAATTTCTTCCTTAGATCCAATCTAAACTTCCCCTGTTGAAGTTTGAACCCGTTACCCCTTGTCCTGTCACTACAGTCCCTGATGAAGAGTCCCTCCCCAGCATCCTTGTAGGCCCCCTTCAGATACTGGAAGGCTGCTATGAGGTCTCCACGCAGCCTTCTCTTCTCCACACTGAACAGCCCCAACTTTCTCAGCCTATCTTCATACAGGAGGTGCTCCAGTCCCCTGATCATCCTCGTGGCCCTCCTCTGGACTTGTTCCAACAGTTCCATGTCCTTTTTATGTTGAGGACACCAGAACTGCACACAATACTCCAAGTGAGGTCTCACAAGAGCAGAGTAGAGGGGCAGGATCACCTCCTTCGACCTGCTGGTCACGCTCCTTTTGATGCAGCCCAGGATACGGTTGGCTTTCTGGGCTGCGAGCACACACTGAAGCCAGCTCATGTTCATTTTGTCACCGACCAACACCCCCAAGTCCTTCTCTGCAGGGCTGCTCTGAATCTCTTCTCTACCCAACGTGTAGCTGTGCCTGGGATTGCTCCAATCCAGGTGTAGGACCTTGCACTTGGCATGGTTAAACTTCATCAGGTTGGCATCAGCCCACCTCACAAGCGTGTCAAGGTCCCTCTGGATGGCATCCCTTCCCTCCGGCGTGTCAACTGAACCACACAGCTTGGTGTCAGCGGCAAACTTGCTGAGGGCGCACTCAATCCCACTGTCACGTTGTAGTAAGATAATCATTTTCCACTAAACAGATTCTAATCTCTAGCTAGAACTATCTGCAAAGTGAGACACTAAAAGGCAGCTTGAAGCTACCCAGTTCCTCAGGCATCAGATATTTTCAGAAGTTGACTGTCATTCTTATTATGATACTGCCCGTGGCTGAAACATCCCTATTGAGAAACAGATTTCATCTAGAATACAATTACCCATCATTAGATACCTGCTGATTAAGAACCAGGTCAGAGGACTTTAATGCATTTTTAAAAAAACCTCTCAAGTTACATAATTTCAGACCCTGAAGATTCAAAAGGAATTTTCAGAAGTACTACTGCTAGAAACTCAAGACTTTCCTTTTGGAAGCTCAAGCCTAAAGAAGGCTACCTTATGTATAGAAAATGTACCTATTCAAGCAGGATGTTATTGATTCTAACTTCAGAGGTATCAAAGAGTTTTGTTATTTTGAAAAGCAATGTATCTGCTAGTGTCTGAGACAGAATTTTGGTTTTGTGTACAACAAGATGATGAACACAGTTGTTCTGAGCACCAAGAGGTTCAGAAGACCCTTGCCATCCTAACTTCAAGGTAAGTCTGCATCTACAGGAGTTTTTATTATGATTTTTTAAATTCCCTTGGGTTTTCCCCTCAAATAATCAAGTAGAAATAGAATTTCTTGCAACAAGCATGAGGCACATATACAAGACATTATTTCAAACAGAATTAAAGAAATCCAAACCAGTAAGCTGTAAGTGCACGTTTAAAGAGAAGTCAGATACCAGAACACTGAGATAGCAGGGAGAGGGAAGGCAGCAGGAGTTTGAAGTTAAGGACTTGAGGAAAGCATTATCAAGAAGTTTGTATCCGACTTCTATGTTTGGGGCAGGGAGACAGACAAGTGATAACACCATGACCAACCTACACAAAAAAGGTGATGCTGCTTGTAAACAACATTTTCAGAAAAATTAGTGGCACTCCTCTAAACTCCCATTTCAATTCCCAAGTCATTCCTCTTCCATTATAAGAAAATAATTATATTTCACAAAATCTTTATATACAGTGCTCATTATAGTGGAAGCTGCTTGGTTTTTTCACAGCTAAGCTAAGAATGGAGTAGTTACAGTTACTTTAATGAACAGCAGCAAGTAATAGCTTCTCTGAACACTGTAAAGCCTGTAAGTTTCTCTGCATCAAGCAAAGGAAAAGCCCTTTGCTTAGAAGACACAAAAAGTCCTTCCAAAGAAGCACTGCTTTTTATGGGGTAAAAACTCCATCATGTATAAAAAATAATGATTTTGCTTCTGATGGAACAGGTCCTACATTATTGAGATTAGCCCATCACTAAATCTTTCTCCAAATCCTAGGTAGTCTGTTCATTGAACCTGTGCTTCAGTTTGCTCCATGTCTTTCTGTACGAATCCTCTTTCAGGAGACATACCAAAACAATGCTATGAAGTAATATCCCTTTCTTCTGTTTCACTTCTGTACTGAATTCAAGTATTTCAAAAATGCAAAAGGCATTTAGAGGAAAACTAATTCCTTCTAAGGCTGGAAAAGGATGCAGGTAATTAACAATTTCAGAGCTGTCACTTGCACAAATTTATCTTCCATTAATCTGGACAGAACTCATGGCAAACTGGAAACATATACTGACAGCCTCCCAATATCCACTTCCTTAAAGATGGCATAAGAGGTGAACATTAAACAATACCACCCTTGTATTAAAACAAATCCCAATTCTGTGACAGTACATTTCTTTCATGATGCTCAGGCAGCATAGGCAGACTTACCTGCAAGACAAGTAATAAAAGAGAAATAAGGTGCATTACTGCATGCAAAGGGGGTAGGGTTACAGGCTTACCTTCTCTGAATTCTGAAGTGGAGCATAACAGAGAGCTCAAAAGGAACATTTTGATGCCAAGTAGTTATGCACCATAGTTTGATAGTCTCTGCCACCTTGTTCTGTCTCCTCCCACCCCATAGACTTATCTCCTCTGCTCTTCCAGCTGAGTGTTACGTCTATGCCTGCACCTATGTCATGAGCATATGGGTAAGCTAAACTGGTATACTGGGATGTGAAAAACCTCCACTCAAGGCATGAACCAGCCCAGAATTAGCAGCATCAGATAACATACTTCATGCTCAGTACGGGCAGTAACCACATGCGCACACACCAGTGTGAGGCACAAAATGTTTTTATCTGCCCTCTCTATACCATGGTGGCAAATACATTCAAGTGCGCACCATTAAGTCAAGATAAAATGAGTATTTGTTTGTGTTTTTCAATGATATCCTACGATAGCTGATGGGAATTATTCATTTAAATGCTGAATTTTATGTCCTCATACCAGATAGCTGGCATTTGTCTCCAAAAAGTGTTTTTTTAAATTACAAGTGGGACTGTAATTCTGGGACTGTGTCACTCAGTCCCAGAAGTCACATTAATCAAGTGCCAAGGGCAACCGTCTAGGTTAGGGGTAGGGGTAGGTTTAGGGTTAGTGTACCTCTTGTAGCATCACACTAAGTTTTCTGTCTGTGCTGGAAAGAGCATACAACAAATTCAGTGCCCTCAGGATTAACTCTACCTGGTTTTCTCACACTTGCATTGCACAAACCAATACACATATGTTGAGTTTGTGTTCACTGCTCACCATGACCCTGCATAGTGATCTTTCTTTCCAGCTTGTCAGCTAACGGCTGTCACATCTCCACTGCTGTCAGGAAGTAAAGTACTAAAAAGTAGCAGAAGGAAAAGACATCAAGAGGTTCCCATCTCGTATCCAAATGAACTGGAGGATCTGTACCCTCTCCTTCACTTCTCAACCTCCTGAAGGAATTTGTCTTTTTTCAGAAAACAGGCAGTACAGAAGAGGGGTATGGACCTGACTTTCTCTGAAAGTATCTGATGCTAGTTTGGAGACAGAAAAATAGGAAGTTATCAGCTATAGTTAGAATTTGCCACAAAAAAGAAGCCTTGGCACTACTGCAGTCTGGAATTATGAGCCAGAAGACAAACGCTTTTTGTATGATTGCATCTTACCTACTATGAGTCTCTCGGAATCCGGCAGATGAGAAAACTGTCTCTTGAATTCCTCACTCCTATATTTGTAAGTGGAACTTGAGAGCTGCAACAAAGAATGGTAATAGGTTAAAGCAAACAAACAGATTTATTTTCAGCCATCAACCATCTTCATACTGGATGTGTAATTTTATCTTGAAGCACAAATTAACATCAAAAGAGCAATGAAGAACTGTAACTTTATGCTTGCTTATATAAGAATGTGCTTCTGTATTTAGGATAGCATTGGCCAAACTATTCCCTGTATCAGGCCAGATGCCAATTGCAAGGTATTACAGTTGTATGATGGCAAGCTCCTCCACTCACAGGGACATGAAAGCCCCTTCCACAGCTAAGTCTTCCGGCACAGACTGAATGAAGAGGCAGCAATGCCATGACATAGGAGGTGACAGAGCAGACCAAGTCCTCATGCAGGCCACTAGCTGGTCACAAGGACACAACCTAGATCACCAGTTTCTACTTGGAGTACCATTTCAGGAATAGTACAATTATAGAACAGTTTGGGTTGGAAGAGACCTTAGGATCATCTAGTTCCAACCCCCCTGCCATGGGCAGGGACACGTTCCACTAGACCAGGTTGCTCGCCAGTTGCTGTAATTAGGCCAGTAGGAACAACAGCAAAAGTGTCCTCCAGTCAGCACAAATAGCAGCACCACCATCACCTCTTGATTTCCTGATCTGTTCTACATTTGATCATATATTTAAAAAGATCACTGTCTATCGCTCCTTTGAGGTTCAAACTGGGCAGTAAACTAAGAGCAAAGCGGATTAATCCAGATGGACTTGAAGTCAATATTCTTAGAAACGAATGTCCCTGTTCCCATTCAAATACAGAGCTTCAGCATGTTCTCCAGAAACAATTCTGCTGTAAAAGCCCTAGTTTTCATTTTACAGCAATAAAAAGGCCAGGTTTTTTCTTAAAAGATGTTGGCTGCTTATTTTAAGGGCCATCTTAACTAAATGCTGTGTAAGACTCAGCTGGACTATAGCTAAGACATGAAAAAGTTATTTAATCATAGGTACAAATATAGTATTAAAGCTCCTTTTACACCTTTTTTTTTCTTTTTCTTTTTTTTTGTTTTAACCTTTCTAAAGATCTTAAGAACATGGCTGCTATTCTTTCCTTGAGCACCGTATTACTCCAAAACTTGACATTCACCATTAAATCCATCTACCATAAGATTAGTGGCTATTTACTGTGAGCGTGAGGGAAGAAAGAAGAAAGAAGAAAGGAGGCAAAGAACCACTTCTGACTGTATGACCTTGCAGCAAGTTTAACAAGAAAATACCCAGTTTTAGCACACTCCTATAGAGTGTTAGTTGGACACTACTTTCTCATTACCTCTGTGGTTGTTGTCAAAACTATCTCAGAACAAAGACAGACTTATCTTCAGCTTGAGGGCCTTTTAATAAATTAGTGCCATTATAATTATTAAGATTCTCACATTTTGCTGTTTTCCACAGAAGAGATTACTTCTCCTTGCCATTCAGAGGTTCCCTGAACACCACCCTAAACACACATCCTATGACTGTCTGTCATCTACCCATAATTGAGAATCAAGATCTTTGGCCACACAAACATGAGTGCTTACTTCAAGGTCAGGTGCTTAAGAGCATAAAACACAGGAGACGGCAAAGTCACTCTGACTCAGTTTAGCTTTAAAAATTACCTTTTATTACCACTGATAAACAAAAGTCTGACCACTGGTGAGTACATATTTGATGTTCACTAATATTCTGAGTATTGCAATGAAAAAACGCAGCGAAGGGGTGAAACAAAAAAATATGTCCACCCCTCCCCTTTTGAGATAAGTAAGCATGAAAGCTGCAGGTACAACTAACAGGGCAACATGTCAGATGTGTCCTACTAAGCTGTATGCTTCCAGTTATATTTCAGCTATTTCTGAGATTATGAAAATAACATTCCCTGAGAACATGTCATCTACTGAAGTAGAAAGGCTATGGTTTCTTGACCATGCCACATTGAGCCCTTTAAGACACGCTTTTAACAGATCACCTGAAACAGGCATCTAATGACTGCACAGCTTTGAAGAAATGGAGTTCTGTGCAATTACTCCAGAAAAAGACATCGGGAAAAATGAAAAGTTAACTCAAAGCTGCAAAGTTTCCACCTGTAGTTCCAGCAAAGGCCCTACAGTTTATGCAGTCATACCTCAGTTGACTGAGATCTGAGCTTGTGATGACAAGACTAACACACAAGGGGACAAAAGAAGCAGTCAGCCATGACAGCAAAAGAAAGTTCACAATCTTCAAGCCTGATTTACGAAAACACGATTTAAGAAGCCACGCTGTTAAAGAGATAAGCAGTTTCTCAAACACACTTTATACAAGAGATAAGAGCTACACTGAAGAGTTTTTGTGGCTGTAAGACAAAAGGAACCAAGAAGAGAGGAGGAACATCACAGTATCACACACACATTTATATTAGTGTTTGAATCAGCCAGTTCAACAGGGCCAAGAATCCAAACTCAAGTTATCTTGAGTTTTACTTAGCAACTGAATTCTTCCAGAGCATGAAACCTGCTATAGTTTGTCTGAGAAACCCTTGCTAGCATTTAGAAGTGTTCTTTATCATGAGTGACAAACAGGCTACAAGAAATCATCTTATTAACTGTAGGTTTCTACTGAGTTCTTAGGACATTTATAAAGAGCCTGCTCTGAATCTTTATCTAATCAGTATTAAAAAAGTGAGCACATTGAAACTTTAACCTTATCCTTTCCTTACTTTACATGAAAACTAGCTCACTTAGATCGGTAATTATTATGTACTCAGTATATGCCTTGGTGATCAAAATCTCACTCAAAGGACTTGCGAAACATCACGGATAATTTTAACAATAT
Organism: Psittacula echo; assembly: GCF_963264785.1. Taxonomy (NCBI): domain Eukaryota; kingdom Metazoa; phylum Chordata; class Aves; order Psittaciformes; family Psittacidae; genus Psittacula; species Psittacula echo. Next base: position 22,278,287 of record NC_137736.1, on the reverse strand, counting down.
TGTTATTATGAACTTTAAGGAAATAAGATTTCCATTTCTATGAAAACTGCATCTCTCATAATTACTATTATAACACCCAAGATGTGGGAGCATTTGAGGAAGGTTGCCACCTCTGGGTTACAAAATTAACCACTAAGTATTAAAAGAAAAGTGTAAATTAGGCTGTTGCATGGCATTTAAAGAGATGAAAATAGCAACTTATTTTTAACACATGCACATTTCAAAGTTTAATTATAAGTCATCGGGCAAACACTTTGCCTGAGGATAATCTTCCGCATTTATGGGTATGCTATACTTAATCATTAAGAAAATTATTAAGTCCAGCCAACAACATATTAGCATTCTTTATCTGAAGCCACAAAATACACTAGAAACCTGTAAAATAGTATAAGCATAAAAACCTCCTCAGTGCCATCCAAAAAAGTTTTACAGAAGACAGTTATGTAAGACCCAGATAGTACTTGAAGACACATAACCCAGTGATTCTCATCCCTTGTTTAGAAATGGACCAGAGTCCAACTATGTAAAGTCATGCTCCAGAAAAAAAATATGTTAACTTAAATAGAACTAAGCTGAGTTATTTATACAATAGAAGCCTGTTAAAAAACAGCTTCCCTTCATATTTACAGCTTCAAAAGCATGGACACTGCAAATAGCTTGTGCCATTTTGCAAACTACAGAGGATAATTAAGCTACACCTTCTTCCAGGCGTACAGCAGAGATGCTAACCATTAGGAAATTATCTGATTGCACATACCACTAAGGATGCAACCTCAGCAAAACAGTGTGCACATTTTTTTAGCATTTGCTAATGACAGCAATAATTTTGCATTTGCTTTGTTAGTGTTTTCCGCTTGTTTCAAGACATCACAAAAACCACATTACCTGACAATTTGCATTCTATAGTTTGACATGCAGCTATGCATAACAGCAGCTGAGAAGACATGGAAGTTGACCTCACTACCAAAGTAATACAATTCTGATGTCATCTCACTTTAAGAGATGCATAAAAAAATCATAGAATGGCGTGGGTTGGAAGGGACCTTTAAAGGTCATCTAGTCCAACCTCCCTGCAATGATCAGGGACATCTTCAACTGGATCATGTGCCTCCCATTGAGCTTCAGACTTGGTATCAGTTACTGCCATGTGCTTGGGGTCCCAGAATCAAACAAGCTACGAGCCAGCTGCTGGACCCTTCTATGCTCAGAAGCCACACTTAGCCATCAAAAGATGTGCAATGAGATGCATGGCTTTGCTCCTCTGTCTACAAGCAAGCAAGTCCATGTCACTATCTCAACACCCCACATAAAGACCACCTGATGTGCTATTCTCCAAAGATATAAGAGGTTGCATATGAAGTTTCTAGACATGGTCAAAAACAACTCTGGATGTGAGGAAGGTTAGGCTAAAAGCGCTTTTTAATCCTACACTAACACGTTAAAGCAAACATTAAATATCCTGGCAAAAATTGCTGCATTTCAACTGAAGAATGCATTGTTTTCTCCTCTCTTCATATGCATCTAAAATTCTTCTTAGTACCAGGTAAAAGAAAAAGCAAGCAGACTCCAGAAGACAAGTCAGACAGTTATCTGGTATGCGAGCAATTAAAAAGCAAACACACAAACCCAAACAAAACATACCAATATTCCACCTTCAGCAAGTCTAAAGCATCAATAGGTTAGGAGAGGGCTATGTTAACAGCCCTGAACAAAAGCCTCATTTAGCAGTATAAGGCAGGCAAACTTAAGACTTCACATACTCCGAAAGAACACAAGAACTCTTGTGGCACACTTAGATCCATTCCAGCCTCTTTGCTGAGGCTACCTGTAAAAGGTGCCAAGTCTGACTAGCCTTTCTATCAGAAACACTGATCCAACTGCAACCATTTCTTCAGTCCAAGAAAACTCTTTAGGACCACCCAATCTAATCTATAACACACAAACCACAGCTATCTTGCAATTCAGCTCTTGCTTTAAAACCAGAGCTGAGATGACTAAATTTCTCTTCAGGAAAGGTTAAAAAATAAATAAATAAATAAATAAATAAATCCTTATGGAAAAATCCATCCTAGGTAATAATTCACTTTGTGAATTATTTTCAGATTGTGAGCAAGTTACCCCATATCTTCTTTTGGGGCAGGGATTTAACTTCTCAAGTCTATTAGCAATCAGGTTTTTTTCAGACTTACTCTCATAGCTTTTCTGAATCCCTTCCTATTTTCAATGTGCTTCTTAAAAGCCAGATGTACCACTGCCGGAATCACTGTAAACACACACAAACCTGCCTCACATTTGCTCTTATGCACAGAATCCCAGTGGAAGCTCACAACCATGTGACTACCAGTCTTCCTTATCTCTTTCACAGTTCTAGGCCACAGTTTTCCATTTCTTCTGAAAGCAAGCGTGAGGATGTACTTTGAAAGTGTCATAATTGTTCTGTTTACCCTGTCACAAGTAAACAGTCCAGATCCACTGTTACAGTGATCTATTTTCAGTAATCATTCCTTGACAGAATCACAGAAAAATTCTGGGTTAGAATTAACTTTCAATTATTGAGTACTCAGAAGCTTTACTCACAGTAACCTACTGTTCTATACTGTCTCTTAAAGCATAAAAGCATTAATCCTGCACAGTGAAAAAAACACTCACAGGAGCTGAAGAGCAACACCACCTTACTTAGGGTGACATGCTGTGCTGTGTACAGTACACTATGCACTTTGGGACTGGATGTGTACACAGTGCCCACTTTTGGTTTGGTCTTTTTTTTTTTGTTTTAAAATAAGGAGCTGTTTGATCACACACAATTATCCACAGTTGTATTTAATTCACAGGTCATACGAGGCACGACAACCAGCAAGAAGGAAAACAAGCAACCGTTACCAGGTTCAGCCATCGTATTCCTTAGGAGCCTGCTTTCCAAAAGTTCCCATGCTCTCAAGGAAGTGGAAACGCAGCTCCTAGCCACGGAAGAAGTGGGAAGAGTTTAAGGAGCCAGGACTATTTTACTTACATTCATTACATGCTCTTCTTCATTCACCCTTAACTTCTCTGGAGGGGGGAGTCTCATAAGCACAGGGCACTCTTCCAGTGGGCCACTGGCAGGCACAGGGCTGTGCACTAGGGTCATTATGTTCCCTTCTGTGGCCCAGCCCCCCTCTTATTTGCAGAGGCTGAAGGAGAATCAGATTTTAACACTTCTTAATTACTGAGCAGAAAATAAACCCATGGCAGTTCTCCTTCAGTGGCATCTGTGTACAGGCAGAGTGGCATCCAGTAAGAATTTTGGTGCAACTAAGTCCTTCCTCTGTTGGAAATAGAACATGTAAAATTGCAAGGAATTGATATTAAAATTTAGGTCACAAGCAAATACTCAGGCTACTTTCTAGGGTTTTGTTTGTGGGCTTGTTTTGTTTTTCTTTTTAAATCCTATGAGATCCCATAAACAAGGCTAAAGAGAATCCCTAGTCCCCAAAACAGAGTGTTACTATTAACTAGTTCTTACAGATGCACACGAAAGTATACTAAAAATGTTAGACAGATTATTATTTACCCCTAACACTGATAGCTTCCAAAAATCCATGTAGAAAAAACTCCTCAAAACTATTTCACCATTGAGAACTTCTGAAATACTGGATACACAACTTACAAAATATGTGGCGCCCAGTATCATGAAGTCGACTGAATCTGGTACTTCAGAAATGTACACTGCTCCCATTTACTTTAAAGTCTGGGTCTAGTTCATCCCACAGCACTTGAAGAGTAGCCTAGCCCATACCAGCTCCTGGTATGTGGACATGAGTCTCATCAAGCCATCACTGACCTGACATGTGGCAAGGCCCTGCTTTTCTGAAAGCCGGTTCTGGCCAACCGCTGACATGAACATGAGCAAAATTTAGTGTCATGGTTTAGCATCATATGAAATACTGAGAACTATGCTGCTAACATTAAGTTACATAACTAGGAATAGAACAAAAGTATCTTTTTTGTGAAGAACTTATAAATTTGCCTTCCTTTCCAAGCAGAAAGAAAACTCAAAGATTCAATGTTTAAAAAGTTGAACTTTTTCCATTCATATACTATGAGGTTCTCTATTTCTTCAGCAAACTTTGGGCTGCACAACCAGTTAAAGTCAGGTGGGGATTTTTTTTGTTCTTTAGAAAAAATAAATAAATAAATAAAATACAAACCAACAGTGGAAAAGATGCAGAACAATTTTGTAACAAACTATTTCATTTTAGAATTTGCGAGGAACTCTCCCAAGTTTCTCCCTTAAGAACTCACTGAAATTAGCTCAATTTCACAAGCCATTTCATTTTGTTGAAATAGGGTTCAGCTTAAGCTATTCCAACAAGGCCTTTGGGAAACAAGCTGATAACCTTCTTACCAGTGACAAGAAAGCTTCTTGTCATTAGTAGTGTTATAGACTTTACCCCAAAAACCAGAAAATAGTCTGGATTGAGAACATCCTCTGCTTATGAAGCAATTGCTTTATAATACTCAGTACTTACTCTGTGCAAATAAGCATTCTAAAGCATTTTTTTAAATGGTGAAGCCAATGTACTTTCATAACAACTCTGATTTGGATATAAAAATCTCAAGTTTGACATGTACAATGAGGAGCAAAGCATATGCTTCATTTCAGAAATAAAACTGACTGAGGCATGAAGCTAATGTAAAGTCAGAACACATACACCCCCTACACACACCTCCTTCTCTAGCTGCCTGCAGCCTGTTCCAACCCATGCAAATCCCTGGCCAACACTCCGGCAGCCTCTACGGCTCTCCCTTGTCTCACCCACTCGCTCAGTCAGTGCTGGACCCCATCCAGCAGAGCTAGCTAGTGTTCTGCCAGCCTTTGCTTGCATGCCAGCTTGGAAACCAGGCTGAAACACACTGGCCTTGTGGAACATAGACACAAATGCTGCAACAAGTGGCCAAAGAAAACTTAAGATGTGAGGGTGGCATAGAGCCTGCCCAGGTCCAATCTAAAAATCAGCATCATCTAAATGGATCTGGGAGGCAAACTGCAGTAGCATAGATCATTTCAAGTGCACAAAAAGTCCCAAAGGGGACAGCAGTGGAAAGTACTATCACCAGGGAAACATCGGCTTGGAAAGGAGCACTCAAAGCCCAGCACTCCTGTATCTGATCAGCACTGATCTGTACCACTGAGGTCTATAGCCCACACACCAGTCTTAAAGATAGACTGCATCTAAGCCTGGTAGCTCAACATGGGCCCAAAGTCTACTCTCACAAAAGACTTGGCCATTGACCACTTTATAATTCAAGCCCTTGCTAAGAGACCTCCCCAGTCTGAGCTCCAGAGCAGGACAGGAAAATCCCAAAATGAGTACGCTACCATCTCCCCCCAGCCCCCAGCTTCCCAGAGCTCAGTTCTTTGTAGGCATAGAGCAGACACTTGGAGGCAGGGGGGCTTCACATGCCCATCAGACCTCTCTACCTGCTCTGAAGGGGAAACAGCAGGCCTGCATCTATTCTGATTTCTTTGTGCTGTTTGTCCCTTTCCATCTACCTTACCTAGGACTTGCAAGTACCTACATGAAGTCAGGCTCTGACTGCTGTTTGTGTAGGGGGCTGTTCCAGAAGCAAGGAGGTCTACAAAGGAAACAGCAGGCTGAACAGGCCACGAGCCACTGCAGTAGTGAGGGGCTGTGGAGCCTCTCTGCTGCATGGCACCACCCACCCAACCCCAGCTGCAAGACAGCATCCCTAGAAGCTATCACAACACACATAAGGTTTTCAGAGCTATAGAAGAGGCAGGTGTCTCTATGGTGTATCCTCCTCACCCACAGAAGGCCCAGCCTTCTGCAAGGCAGATCCCCTTGGGCACTTGGCTGAATGCAGAGCTAACGACTCACTCAACAGCAAGGAGAGATCCCCCTCCCAGCGCAGCCCTTCTGAGGAAGCCAAGAGAAGAAACAGAAAAATGCATTTCAAGGCATTTTAATTACTCAGATTTAAACCTGAAAGCTTGAAAGAGGAAGATAATTGAATACAATGGGGCTATATTTATAGTCATTTTGCCAGCCACAGCTGTTCACTAGGATTAAGCAATTGTCTTTGTGCATCTAGCTGGGTGGTGGTGCTTCAGAAAGCCCACAGTTCTGTTGTCAAGATCAGCTACATATGTAAATAACAGGAACTGGTTTCACCAGAAAAACAAGGCAACTCCTGCTTTCCCAAAGCAAAGCTAGGATACATTACAGAGAATCGCTGTGTACTGAAAGAGCAGCAAGATATTGGGAGGCAAATACACACACAAAAATATTCATTGGCAATTCCTTTGCCTGAAGAAGATGGTAAGAGGACTCAAAAGGATCTCAGAAAGGCCTTGCCAAAGTCTGGGTATCAGTGAGACTCAGGCCTCAGAAGTAGCATAAGTGAATTACGTGCATTTCCTGTTTATAAGACAACACAATCTTCAGCCGATTAAACACCTGAGTCTGGAAGTCTGCAATTAGCCATAAAAACTATAATTTCAGCTTCTAATGTAATTATTTATATAACTGCTACCAAGTACTTCCGAGTTTGAATGAAACAAACTTTTACATTTTAAATAAGAAGGTTAAGCAAAAAGCTCAAAGAGATCTGGGCACATCCATCAATAAACATCTTCCTCAACTCTGAAGTGGAAACAAAGGTGCTTTTAGCTTCCAGGAGGCAAGATGATCTAATCTCAGATTCACTCAGCATACTCATCACCACCACCCATAGCTGGCAATAACTTATTTGACCCGGTAGTAAAATTATGCCTATTATGCCCCTGTCAGAGACCATGTTTCATGCTGCCTCCCTGCGACACTAGTACAAACCAAGATCACAAGGATCTTGAGTGCCTACCTTCTTTTCAATCTGGGGAAAAAAAAGTGGATGTGTCTACTTTCCTGACTTCAAAGATGCAGCATTCAAGCAATCTGTTTTGTTTTGTTTTAGTAATTTCATCTACTACACAAGGATTTGAAAAACACAAACAAAAAACCCACAACAAACCAAAACCAAAAACACCACACAACAAAAACCCTGTGATACATCAAGTTCTAAAACAAACATAATCTCTTATGTATGAGCACTGCAGTTACTATTTTAACATTGTGTAACTGAAGCGAGTTTGTCACCCTCCCAGCACAAAGTTATCCTTTAGCTCAATTTGTCCGCTCCCCAGTTTAATTTCGAGTTCCTATAACTATGCTGTCCAGATTTCAACAGTCCTAAAAGTACTAACTAATATGATGCAATGGCAATTAAAAGCTCAGTGAGGATGATTTCCTTTTGGATAAAAAAAATACATTCCTTTCTGAACAGCAGTTTCATCTGACTCATTTGTTTCTACAGCATGTGTGTGAAACAATTAGCCGATGTTATTTGTTAAGAACATCTGTTCCTTCACCTGATCTTTCACTGCAGGCTGCTGAAGTAACGAAAATAAATAAATATGAAGCTGCTTTAGACTTACTTGATCCACAACGAAGGGGAGAATTCAGATGGGTGAGGGGACCTCCTACATTAAAGTAACTATAAGATACTACTGAACTCATTTTCCCTACCTGCAACAAAGTCCCCCCAAGATTACTTAACCAAAAGTAGCCAAATACAGAAGCAAAAGAATAGTGTACCTCATTCGCCCTTTCCCATCCTTACTTTGCCAGAACTGGACTCTGGCATCCCTAACCTCTACTTAAGTTTAACAGTCCCCAGATTTTGGTCATAAAAATGTTCATGAAGGAAACAATCATCTCAGTAGTAATTCCTCCTGGTGTTGTTTACTTTTCAGCAACTCATACAAGGATAAACAAATACTTTGGATGAGGACTATGGTGAAAACCTGAAGAAGCATTAAACAAACTACAACAGTAGTTACATAGTTAATGTCATAGTGACTGTAGTCAATTACATGAACTGTTTTGGTGCAAGTTACACTGCTCACCTCATTAAGCCTGCTAATAGCCTACTGCACTTGAAATGACATGGAAAATAGCACCCACCAAGCAATTTTTCCTACAAAATACCCAACTTGATCTCTTCCTAGTCTACCTAAGAAACCAAATCCAGATTTTGCTCGTAGTTGTTTCTAGATTACAAAGCCGCTACCAGATTTGACTGAGCCATACTCAGCACAGACCATACCTAATTTTTCTTCAACTTCATATAAAAACAGAGTGCAAAGGGTCAGCTGATTCAAGACCTGTATATCAGTACAAGCAGATCGTACACACCATGGCCCATCATCACATACCTCAACTTGTTCTGAACAAGGAGTAATATCTTGAGTCCTGATGGGTAGTCATAGCAGAAGACAGAAGCAGCTGAGAAGTCGTATGAGCCGACCAAAGTCCTGAATGACTTTACCTGTCATTTCCCTAGTAACATTAGGGGATTGCAGTAACAAATACACAAATATCCCAAGTGTATGTTTTACTGACTCTGCAAGCAGCTTCAATAAGACAGCACTACCTAAAAAAAAAATAAAATCCTTACTTACTCCATGTGATTTCTAAAATGCTGGCACCACCAAAGAATCCTGACACAACTCAATCATTGCATAACCATCTGCTACACAGGATGACATAAAATGTAACTTCCAGAGTGCTCATTAGAAAACAAGCCATATACACTTGGCTAGAACATTCTTATAGTTTTGAATAGGTAAATAAGTGCCCCAAATCATCTAAACCTCCACAAAACAGTTCAGATTTTGACTACTTTTTCTCTTAAACATTTCCTGGAGAATTTCCACCCCTAGCTGCTACTACAGACTTAATTAAATGTGCCACTGAACAATCACATCCTGTACAGTTTTGTTTACTTGCCTTCTTTCCCTCCTAAGGGATACAAGTAGCTCACCTGTACCAGACAAAGGCAGTGCTCCACCACTGCCTGTTTGCGGAAATACTGAACAAAGCTCTAATAAAATCATAAAGCACCCCCTCAAAAAAAAAAAAAAATTTAAAAAAAAAAAAAAATTACAAAAGCAGCTTACTTCCATTTCCTAGAATTGTCTTCTTAACATTTCGCTCCACAAGCTATGCGCTGCCCTTTCATTAAATAGATATCACCATTTAACCAACTCCATGCTCTTTTTCTGAACTATACTGAATTTCTAATGGTTTTGCTCCCAGTGACTAAAAGAAAAAAAGTAAATCACAAAGCTGAAGTATTTTCTTCCTAATCTATTAAACTTAACCCTCAGGTTCCAGACTAATTCTTTATACGTGTGAAATAATAATTCATATTATATATAGGTTCCCACTGCTACAGGTGAGGAAAGCTTATTTAGATAGGGCACCAACTGCCAGTCTCTGGAACAGGCTGAAACTTGACAACAGTCGGATCTACCCCAGCGCTCAGTTTCAAGTTGCATCAACAGCAATAGTGGGATTCCCAGTATGAGAAGCGAGAAAAGCACTTTAGCTTAAGCAGCCATGCTCAAAAGCTAGTCAGAAATACAGATTTTGTCTTTTCCTACCATTTTAAAACGTTGCTTCTCTATAATCAGTGCTATCACGTAACTGAAAAGGCACCTATTCTAGATTCCAGATACATAAACAAACAACATACCAGTGCTAGAAGTACAGCAAAAGCTTGTACTTGTTATGACACTTTACAGAAAAGGACAGCATAAGTGTGCCTAAGATTCTTCTTCTTTGGAGACCTATAGTATTCATCCAGTTCTCATCCTCCTCAGCAGACTGCTTCATACCAGCAAATAAACAGGAGGCTAAAAATCCTCCTCCAAAGTCACAAGCCGTATCTGTCCTTCACAACCCAACCATTTGGAGGCACAGATGAGATGTAAGGCTTTCTTCAGAAGTAGTAACATAACAAGCACACAAAGATGAAGCAACCATCAGAAGGCCTTAAATACCAGCCAGCCAAAACACAGTTACTGAATTAACACGCCCAGTAAACCACTCCCAGAGTGAACATGACTCTTCAGAGAACCACGGAAGAAGCACTCAAACTAGAGATGCAAGAAATACTTCATCTAACCCTTCTGGCCTTTGGCCCCAAGTGTGTCACCTTTTATCTGTGCTGCAGTAAGTTATGTTCCAAATAGTAATGTATATCTGCATCCCTCCTGTGCAGGTTTGAGTCATATACCATATTCTTGGCATCCAGATTTTTCACACGCTCCACAGACTAGCTCTCACAGAAACCAAATCCATGCCTGTAAAAATTCAAACTCCATTTCCAAATCTTGTACAAATAAAAGCCTTATTTTCACTTTCCACTGTAGCACTTGTTTGCTTCTACTGTCATATTTCTTTACACTGACCAACTCTTTAAACTGCCATTACATTGCAATCAAATTGGCTTTTTTAAATCCTCTTATTATTTTTCCCAACACCTCCTTGGCATCTCACATTTCAAATTCTCAAACAAGCCTCTCAGATAAAAGCAATTTTCTGAGATGCTCATTTGATTTCAACTCTTTCCACCTACTTTTTTGTTGCAAGGGAATAACTTACTTTTTTGTTCTTTCTTTCCATAGGCATTCTTCTTATTGTAGACACATATGGACTTACTTTGATTGCTTATTAACAGAAACTAGAGTCCTCAGACAGAACGCCTCAGTCTTGATGCAAGGATCCTTTTGATTAGCTTCCTGTTTCACCTTTACCTTCTTCATTACAGTAGAACACTTCAGATTTTCACAAGGTTTCTTCTTCCAAGGATATTAACTCAAATTATGTTTCAGTATGAAGAACTTAAAAATGATAAAAAGTGAATTCAAATTCTCGAGATGAGGCTTCCAAATATAACAATTTCCAAAACATCTTTGACTTCCATCATTTCTATTTGCAGTAGCCAAAACTGGCAATCAAAAGTAGGTGCAAGCTTTACAGGTTCCAGTGAAGAGGGAAAGCCCTCAGATTAAGTTTGTGATTAAGCTTTTTTCTTCCTCTCGTGAGGTTATAGAAGTCTGGCTTTGTCTACCTCCAGGGAAGGGTCTTCAAACAAGAGAAAAAAACAAAACAAAAACCAGCCACCAAAAAGCCTCAAACAAAATACACAAAAGACCCACCCAGACACCATCCACCTTAACACCAGCAGTTAGTGACACTATCAATTTAAGAATTGCTTACAGCAGCACAGAAAATTCTTTCTTCTCAAAATTTCTCAACAAAGCTAGCCAAAGTTGTGTTTTGGTTTTTAAGAGATGGGGGAAAATTATGCATAGTAGGAGTCTTTTCTTCCTACCCTGCTAATTTTTCCTGCTATCCTTCCTTCTCCCCACTCACCATAGCCAGGAGAGCAATTGTATCCCAGAGGCTTCCAACCCTAGCTTTCTGCTAATTATATGTGTTTACAGCACTTGTTGAGCATTCATGATACCTGGCCTGGCTTCCAGAGGCATGGCACAACTGTTTACTCCCACTCAAATCCATGAAAAATTGAAGTTAAACCAGTCAGGCTTTAACATCCACATCAGGTTTCCATCATCAGAGAAGCAAAGAGTACATACTTAGAAGAAATGAATCCTTGGAGCAAACCAAAGTTGTCAGAAAGATGTAGCCTCTCAAAGCAAATAACCCAGGCAACAAAGCTCACCCCTGGATGCTACCACAGGCTACTCTTGCTGTTGTAGCAATTCCTTAGTCCTACTGATCTATGAGTAGGAATGAGCATAACAAATCCACACCTGCTACAGGACACAAAGGTCATCCTTTGTCAGGTGTTAGTGACACATGCTTTGCACACTGCAACAAGCTGCCTTCTGTGTTATCACCCACACATTTACTATGACTCAGTATTAAGGGAGTTTTAACGATTTGTTTATATAGTCAGCAGCTGATCATCAACCATGCAAGCTATTAAAACACATTTTCTGTCTGGAAGAGCAGGGAAAGATGCCAATGACATAACATTTTAATTAGAATATCTTAATTTGTCTCAAATTTGTGACTTTCTGCTTCTCGCAGCTTCCAAGTTGAGTCCCTTGAGGGTGAGATAAACGAGTACCACAACCTCCTATAACCAGCTTCGTAGAGGTTTTTAAAAGCAATCAGTGACAAACCGTGGCTTTATAAGTGGCTTTATAAGCCACTTTACAAGCCACAGCAGTATCTTACAAGAAGCAAGTATTTACACAATTCCTTTGTCTTAACTGCAAGATCGTATTTGCAGAACCTGATAAACACTAATTTCAAACAAATACTGAGGTCTTGAAGTATAAATCAGGCAGAAAGCAACCATTTAATCATACCAGACAACACCTCTCTTAGCGGCTGCCACTGTGCTGAAGAATCCCATTACCCTTAAGTTACAGGCACACATTACTACAGGAAGCAGAAAATGGCACTGGGAGCGAACACAACATGCTGCAGTGTACATGCCTAAAGCTCTGTTCAAAGAAACTTCTAACCTTCATGTCTCAAACCTAAAAATGCAAAGCTAGTAGCGTGGTTATATTCCTTATATATTCCATTTTACTGACTTTAGTTTGGACTGCCAAGTTGACCAAGGAAAAACAGAGTTGCTAACTGTAAGTTCAACAAACTGGCCCCAAGACCTAAGCACGTTTTTACATCACAAACTACCAACTGCTTTAATGGTTGTATACAAACCATCAAGAGTTAGTTTGCACAATCTAATTTGCCATATAACGAGAGCATAGCTGGAAGTTCCAACATCTGTGTAGCACACTTTGCTATTGATTCACGCACAGATATACAGCTGGGCACAGAGCAGAACAACCCTGTATAATCTCTGTTCCTGTAGGAACAGTGGAGAAAATACTCAACCATTCAAGTATTCACTCACTCTCTAGCAACACAAGTCTACAACCTGCTGGGATTCATTTGGCCTGTCCCATTTCCATTGGCTCCAGATTACTGTTGTTCAGTTTAAAAGTACTCACGCATTTCAGAGGAAGGTTATGCCAGGCCCCAAGATACAAAACCAGTGGTCTGACCAGCAGAACGTCCACTTAGTTTGAACAGGAGGAACGAAAAGACGTACGAGCTAGATTTATACAGACAGAGTTGGGAAATCTGATCCCCTAGTTCTGCTTGCAGGTCTGCCACAGATTCCCCAAGGCCTTTGCTAGTTACTTAATCTTTAACCTGCTGAGCACAATGAACACTCCGCTGACCTCATCCGTACACGGACACAGTAGTCCCAATGATGCTCCTATGCACAAGCTGAAGCATGCCAATTTACTGAGGCCACCTGATGCAGAACCTGAGTCAGACTGTCAGAGCTGTGAGGAAGGGCATCTAAATCTCTCATGAGATCAGGTGTTACTCTGCCTGTGGTTGCATGCCACAAGTGTTCCCCTTCCCTTCTGAACTGCAGCAACCCATCTACAAAACTAACAGCAAAACATACACTCTAAGTATACATCCATAAGTTTACCTTCCCTCAGTGCACCAGAGGGAGGGGGAGAGGGCAGGGGAAGAAAGATGAGAAATCCATCAAAAATGTAACAAAAGTACTGAATAATTAAAGACAGCATTTATTATTACACCCTCAACTTTCAATGAGGCATCTCTTTGGAGAGGAGCAAAATTAAATCCCTCCTTCCTGTCCTTCCTATTCATAAATCCCATTCTTTACACAGAACACTGGAAGCTTATTTACTCCTGTGAAAAACAAATATGTTTACTTGACAAAAGACACTAGGAGAGCACATCTGGAGAGCTACCCAACACTGAGAATCAAAACTCAGCTCTTACTGTTAAAAAGCCCCAACAATGTATTTCTAAAGGCATGGAGAGACACGGATAGGTCAATGAACTATGCAAGGAACTGGTAGATAGGACTGGGCACAGAAACCAGAAGTCCTGTCACTAACTTGATAGGTGACATCAGGTAAACAGCATCACTCCCTCTCAGTCTCAGCTTACACTTTAGTAAGCCGATAATGATAAAATTACCTACCTTACTTCATGGGTGGAGAATGCTTTACTAATTCATGACTACAAAGGAACTTGAGAACTGTAGATATAAAGCCAGTACATACATATATATACACATAAAAATTAGAATATATATATATTTATAAATAAAACACAAGTTGGAAGAAAGATAAAACATGTTACCCAAAAGCTCCAGTCAGCACTCCAGCTATATTGAGCAGGACCCTGCATCTTCTCTGTGCACGAACTAGGAGTCTCCTCTGAATCAGCAAGTAGCTGGCTAATAAGACCATGATCCACTTCATGAACTTCCTATGAACAAAGAAGCAAGGTATGTAATTCCGACAATGGAGGAGAAAGGCAAAATAAGATGGCTAATCCATATAACAACTACATGGGAAGTAAAACTTTACATGCTAGTTTCACCAAGTTGAGTGGCATGGAAGGACTTCCCACTTACAGCTTTTCCATTTACTTAACATTTTTTCCTACAGTATACTATATTTAATTATTGCTTTAGTTTTTATGAGTATTTTATTTCCACAGCAGCCACTTAACTTGAACACTCAAGCTGCACAGACAATTAAAGCCAGAATAACATCAACATGAGACATCAACATGTCTCCGGAATCTGTGGGACCTTTCAAAACTTAACAAAGGTCATGCTGGTGTAGCATTTACTAGCTGACAGACATGTTATTATAATGAGATACATCAAATATTTGTACTTAGTTAGACTGTAAGTTGTCTCTTTTGTTGTATAGCAACAAAAGGGCAACATGCAGAGGCAAATAGTTCTATTCATATCACTTATTACAATGGTAAGCACACTTCTTGTATGCTTACACACTATCTCCCCTAGTATCCCTCGCACTTGGGAGGCCAGTTTTACTTTATGAAGAGAAACTAAGCCAAAAAATTTACTTGCCCCAAGCCACCTAGGAAACTGTACAAAATCAGTGCAGGGCCCTAACCCAGCACTAACACCACCTCTATTACTGGATCCATCAATAAGAGATGAAGTTGGATTTCAAGTCTAAAACGACTCGAAACCAGAGCAATGCTGGCACCCACACAAACGCCCACGGCTAGACAGTGTTGCCAACACCCCGCCAACAGGCCAGCACTCTTCCGAGGCTCCAGCCACAACGCAGGCCCCAGCTGGCGGTACGCTCGAGAGAAGGCACCGGGGTGAGGCAGAAAACAGGGACACCCCAGGCTACGTGGGGCGATAAGAGCTGATCTCCGGAGGTCTTCCACGCAAACATACAGACTCGCCACACTTCCACCAGTTGCCGCTCATCACCCCGGCTTCCCGCACGGCAGGCAGACCTGGTACTGCCGCAGGATCACCCTCCCGACCCACCATATTGACAGAATCCCGCGGCTGCCACAGCAACCCCGAAGCCACCTCCCGGCAGCGCGGCTGGGTATCTCCTCAGGGGGCTCTCGGCACCGGGGAGCCCGGACCCTCCTTCCTACGGGGGCCGCAGCAGCCCCGCCGGCCGCCCTCCACCCCTCCTCACCGGCGGCTCACCGCGCCGGCGCTGCTCGGGCCCGGACAGCCACCCCGTCCCGCGGCCGTGCTCGCCTCGTCCCAAGAAAGTTTCGGAGCGGTGTGCGGTGGCGGCGGAGCGGAGCGCGGCGGGCCCACATCCCCGGGAGGCGCTGCCCGGCGCCGGACCTCCGGGCAGCCTAGCGACCTCGGCCCGCTCGTCGCGTCCGCTGGGGAAGAAGCGGGGATCCGCCCCCCCACCCTCTCCGCACCTACCTGCGCAGCCCGCCGGCGGCCAGCTCGCCTGGGGGTCGGCGCGGCGCTGGGCCGCGGCGGGGCAGCTGACGGGGGCATGGAGCCCGCCGAAGGGGCGGGCGGGGAGCGCGCAGATCACGGCTCTTACCATGGAGGGGGCGAGAGCGGCGCGGCACCCGCTAACTGCCTCAGCGGGGCGCACAGCGGGGCTGGGGCCCCGGGCACGGCCGCTATTTAAAGGAGCAGGAGCGACCGGGCCCCAGGGCCGAGGCGGGAAGTGCTAGCCAAGGGCGAGTGGTGGCGCGCCTGAGGAGGGGGAGCCGGCACGGGGAGGTGAGAGGTTCGCGGGACTGGCGATCGCCGCCTCGGCTCGCTCCAGCAGCCTCTTCGGCGGCTTCCACAAGGGTTAATCACGAAGCCTCGGAGCCGGTGGAAAGTTTGAGGACTGTAGCAGGAAAAACTCCGCCGGCGGCGGGGGGGTCCAGGGAGGCGGTGTTAACTGCCTCCGTCCTGAGAGAAAGACCCGCACCCCGCTGCCCTCCCCTGGCGCACGGCCCCGGCAGTCGTTAAACAGCGCCCGGGCCGCAAAAGCTGTTACTAAACGTGACGAGGGTTCAGTGGAAAACACTGCCGAGAGGCCGCTCCGCGGGGACACCTAGGGGGAGGGAGGGGAAGAGAAGGGAAGCCCGCCATCAGCCGCTTGCCGCCGTGCTGGGCCGGGACCCACGTCCCGACTGTGCCGGCCGGCTTTGCGGGTGCTGGCGGGGGAGCGGGCGGAGGCCTGACCCAGTCCCGCTGCGGTGCAGGGCGGCTGCCGGCTGAGCCGGGGATGAGGGGAAGTGAAGGAAGTAAATAGTGGGGGACTCGCTTCAGGAAACCCCGATTCTCGTTTTTAAAGCTGCCGAGCAGCTGTAAAACTGCTCTGTGTTTCAGTGACAACCCAGAGGTTCGAAAAACTGGGTTCCAATAAACTTTGTGCCCCTCAAACGGGGGAACCCGAGCAGAGCAATAATGGCTTGCACATCTGTGCCCTCAAGTCACCTCACAGGAAAATGAAGAGCCTTGTGACCTGGAAAGAAATCACCACCTTGCTGGGGGCTGGCTGGTAGACAATGAACATGGATACATGGATGGACGAACAGACGGACGGATGGATGGATGGGTGGATGGGTGGATGAGTGGACAGACAGATGGGTGAGTGTACGGACTGATGAATGGATGTCCAACGGGAGGAGGAGTACAGCAGCCTGGCATGGGAGGGCTGTTTCTTCCAGCTGTCCCTTTTTCTCATGAAACTTCACCAGAAAGTGGGTTGAGGCTTTCTTTCCCTGAAGGCCCATCACATCTCTGGGCCATGTGATATCTGCCCACTGACACATTAGCAAAAGTCCCTGTGGCTGACATTCCCCCCTGCAGCTGCAGGCCCAGCCAGGACAGCTTTGTGGTGAGATGGCCCTGGCTGGAGGCCAGGTACCCACTGAACCTGCTCTGTCGCTCACCCTTCTAAACTGCACAGAGGAGAGAAAAATACAACAAAAGGGTCATAGGTCCAGATAAGCACAGGGAGGGGTCACTCACCGATCACCATCATAAGCAAAACAGACTTGACTTGGGGAAATTAGTATAATTTATTACCAATTGAGTCAGAGTAGGGTAATGAGAAATAAAGCTAAATATTAAAAACATCTTCCCCCACCCCTCCCTTTTTCCCAGGCTCAACTTCATTCCCAGTTCTCTTCTTTCTCCCCACCCTGCCAGCAGCACAGGGGGACAATATTGCCAACTGTGAGTCTCCAAAATTTACAAGAAAATGTGAAAAAGCATGTCTGGTTTATTTCATTGTTGTTGCTTGCTGTCTTGACTTGGACTCCATTTTTTTAAGCTTTTCTCAACAACACTCAGGGGACCAGTTTACTTTTCTTTTTGCCCAAAAATTGAGATTCTGCCTGAATCATATTGGGTTATCCAAGTAGAAAAAGCTTCATGTTCAACTGATGGCTGCCAGCAAGACTAAAACCCCTTTGTATTCCCTCAGTTGAAAGCTGGATGACCTGACAGTTGTGCTAAGGCATGTCCTATTTGATGGAGGATTCATGAGAGAATTGCTGTTACAGGCTGAAATGAATATAAATAGCATTTGCAGGTAGTATGTCCATCATGACACACTTGAGGGTTTTTTAGAAACACACCAGATACTTGGGTTTGAATCAGACACTGTTTGGAATCCTTTGGTCCAGTTCCATCTTCCCACGCTGACTTCTCTGACACACAGTTATGGCCAGTACTCTAAGCGAGTAACTCAGGCCCAGTTCCTCTTGATCTGCCAGGTGCCTTTGGCTCTGCTGGTTATTCCCTCCTCAAACTCTTGATTGGTTTTGACTCCTCTAACTTCTTCCTTTTGTAGATATTTTGCGTTTGCTCACTAACAGTTTGACGGTACTTCCTTCAGAACACCTTCACAATCTACCTTCCATCTTTCTACTGAAGTGCTATGTTGTTCCACACTTGGTTCCAGTTCCCTTCTTACATATAGTTTACTTTGGAGTGATTCCTGCCTGCTAGTCCCAGGTCTTCTGGCTCTCCCAACCCATCTCAGAGAATAAATACTTGCCTTTTAGGTTCCTTTAGCCTATCCTGCTTTTGCTGCTATAAGTGTTACCACACCAAAGCTAGAGCAACAAATGGTCACCCAAGGAATGGGTTGTTCCTTTTGACATTGTATGGACAGCAGAGTTTTGCAAGTCAGATGTGGAATTGTTTGAAACAGTTACTGAGAAGCATCTACATGCAAAGATGCAGATAACAGAATTCATTAAAAGCATATTCAAAAAAGCTGTGTGCCAGTAGCATGATGACAGATTTCCTTACGATGTGGTGGGGACATTTTTTGGTGTCCTTTTTGCTTTCAAGTGCAAAGAAAAGCAGGAATACTCATGCCTATCTATCTCAGCTGAATTGTGTTTTGTATGTGTTTGAATAGATACAGAATTGAATCTCTACTGGATACTCAAGTACAATTCCATTATCTGAATAGTCTTAAAGATAAATAGAATGGCTAGATAAGGTGTGCCATAATCCCTGACCCTGCAGCTGAGGGAAGTGGTGTCAGCCTGCCAGCAAGAGTGTCACGTGCTTGGTACAGCAGTGGCACTGCTGGCAGGGGTGGATGCTACAGGTTGCGGTTTGGGGCTGCTGCAGCTCTTCCCACAAAGCAGTGCAGTGTGTGTACCTTTCTGTGAACCTAGACTCTGTTCCAAAGCACATCTGCTAGTTTTGCAGACAGGCCTTCTGCTTTAGCAGTTTTCCTCTCCAGCTTCCTTTACTTAAATGGAGTATAAGCTCTTTGTCTTCTTACCTCAACTATGGAGGGGTTCA
Organism: Psittacula echo; assembly: GCF_963264785.1. Taxonomy (NCBI): domain Eukaryota; kingdom Metazoa; phylum Chordata; class Aves; order Psittaciformes; family Psittacidae; genus Psittacula; species Psittacula echo. Next base: position 22,259,282 of record NC_137736.1, on the reverse strand, counting down.
GCAGAAGGGAGGTCTTCTTTTGAGTATCTGGATATTCTGTACTCAGCCCACAGTTGCAGTATATACAAAGCCGAAGTGAAAAACAATGTTATTATCTTCCCTCTGCTTTCAGAGCGTTTTCAGCATCTTCTCAGGGAGAGATCGGATCAGCCCCCGGGAAGTCATTGTTGTCACTTCAAACGTGGCTGTCATCCAGAGCAGAGCACTGTGAGCTCAAAGCAGTGGTAACTTTAGTAAGTGTGACATTCACAGGGCAGAATGCGAGGTCTTGTTGCAATAGCACACACATATTGTTTTGCCTGTGCTATCAGAGGGAGAGACGGTGAGGCCATATACTTCAGCAACTATGAGCCAGAACATTGAGAACCTCTATAGATCTGCAGCACCTTCATTCCTCTTCTTCTTGCTGGTGGGTGAGTACTAAGCCACCTTCCTTAATTAGAAGAAATACAGCCTACTTCTACAGTTTGGCTTGAGAGATTCTCTTCTTTTTTCAAAACTCAACTTTCCACTGAAGGCTTCTTCAGGATGCAGGAAAACAATACCTAGTGTTGTGCAGGGCATTTAAACATACTTTGCCTTATGGATACATTCCTGATTAGCTAATAGAAATGTTCAGAAAGAGTATGTCTTTCTCAAGATATGTATAATCATCGGTAGAAAACTTACTTTTGTTTTACTTTTCTGATGTATTAGCAACTGGTTATTGTCACAATCCATTTGCAAAAGCCAAATTCAGCCCAGGGCAAAAGTCATATAAATTAAAATGAGCGATGTGCAGTCATTGATCACTTGATCTTAGATACCTGGGAGCTGGATACAGCTTGTAAAGCACCTCCATGGCACCAGCAGAGTGTGAAGTTGAGCTCTAAAGCCCACAAAACCATCTCAAAGATGGTCATTCCAGAATGAGATTATTTGTTTGTGGTTTGGAAATCGAGCCCTGTTTGCCCTCAACCTTTCCTCCATCTATTGATTGTGAACAAAGCAGAGGAGGCTCAACTACAGAGAGGTAAAATTTTGCACTGCCCTCCACCCACCATTCTGCTTCCCCAATGCTGTTGGCAGCTTGCAGGGCTGCTCAGGAATACTCCAGGCACCAAAAAGTAAATTAGAGACATCAGGGCTGGAAGACAGTGCAGGTGTATTTTGTTCTTTCCTGTTGTCACCCCACCTCCTCTAGCTTCCCTTGTGCATTTGTCATTCACAGCCAACGATATGGCCTTACATGGGAAAGTATCCACCTGCAGATTCTATAAAGGGGAGGCTAATGGCTTAGTAGGTGCCTTATTAGTACTGCCAAATGTGGAGCACATTGTCACGTTACATGGAGTCCCAGAGAGCTTTTCCCTTGTGGTTGAAAACTGGCCATGAACAGCCAATGTCATATGACAGTGACCTATTAGATCATTCAATCAGTTTTCAGGTAAAGACAAGGCCATCCATGCTGTATTTCTCTATCTCAACTGCTTTCACCAAAAAGCCTTGAATTCCTTTCCTTCAGGGATTGAGCCCTACAACCCACATGACTGGGGACCCCACACATCACTGCTAAGGAAGCATTTGACTTAAAAAAAGCTTTGAAGCAAAGTCAACAAGGCATTTGGCATGCTGTGCTCCCAGATGCCAGTATGATAAAGGCATTGTGTATTTGAATACCACTGAACTATTATGTTCCAGTTATGCAACCTTTCAAAAGAAAAAGAAAGAAAGACAGAAAGAAAGAAAGAAAAATAGAGTCTGTGCTGTGACCTTCTCAGTGAAATCCCCAAACAGAGCTGGGAAGAAATAATACAGCCTACTCCTCTTGCGTTTTGATTTTCCTAATTAGCTTTAAGTTACATGCTTTGTATTGAATCGAAGATGTGGGATAACACATAATAAGGCCAGTTTTTCATGACAGGAGGTGCAAATAAAACTCATGATGAGCAGAGACAATATCAAAGCACATTTGTTTCTGCTCAGTTATGTTCTCTATGCCACTGGGTAAAAATGGTAACTTTTACATCACTAAAAGGAATAAAAATCATAATTGTGTTGCAGGGGCTGTATATGGTAAGGCTGGAATACTTGTAGCGAACAACAAATTCTGTGGCCATTCCTTGAAAACAAGGTAGCAGTAGCACATACTGCTTTAGCTGAAGCAGCAGTATCCATGATAACTGTTAACAAACAGATTTTAAAAGAGTACTTGTGATGAAACTGCGCAAATTCACTCTAACAAACAACCAAATCCATCACATGAGAATATTTGGTGCACAAAGATTGTAGTATGTCAAGCTACCATCAGCTTTGTCGAGTATTTCAACTAGACTCTATACATCATCAAAGTACCTTGTCAAGATACTTCCACTTTATGACTGCTGCATTGATACAGTTATCTAACTGGAAAGGGAAAATCTGGACCTCAGATTCCCCCAGGAAGATCCAGTGGGCTTATTGGTAAGATTATGTATGATCACAATGATAATACCTCATCCACTATCTTTAATAAGGACTACCTGTTTTAAGGGGCTGGATCCAAAACTGCAATAATACTTGGGTACCTAAATCACAGGCATCCAGTTCCCATGGATCAGTCTTCCAGTTACAAGGCCAAGATTTTCACTTTGAGGTAAAAGCAGGGAGCACCTCACAGCTCTGAAGATTTTTCACATGCTTTGCTGATGCCTAGCCAGCTTATATATTCTATGTTTTTGCATCCATGAGTTATCTCTTGTCTGATATTTAAACTGTAAGCTCTATACCCCATCCTTTCATAAGACACCTAGAACAACAGGGCCCTGCTGGCTGACAGAGATTCTCAGTGCTACTCCTGTAAGAGTCATAAATAACAATAACTATGGATACAACTGTGATTTTGTGTACAAGCATGCCTGGAGGAGCCATGCAAATAGGTCTAAAACCAATCATCAAGGTGTTTGGTTTTCCATTGCCTCAGATATTTGTCCCTGAGCACAGAAGGATATTGTCATTGTGAAGCTTTACCAGACCCAGACAATAGCTTTCATACCCTTTGGATGGCAATGAAAGACTCAAGACAATGGAAAATCAAGTTCCACACTGTGGAATGGTCTGCAGTCCTTGAGATGTCCAACTAGTATGAAAGGGGGACTATTTCACTTGAAGAAAATAAAACAGCAGGAGAAACTTTTCCAAAAATTGGTCTGAACGCTTCCTTAGAGACAGCTGTTGGTTTATTTTCAAGAGTTTGGTTTTCCCTCTTTTTGGGACAGCAACTATTCCCCTCATCTTCTGAGCCCAGGCTTGTTTCCAGAAATGAGATCTACTCACAGTACTCTTATCTCAAGGCTGTTTGATACTATGATTAGAAGCTGAGTAAGAGAAGGCAGGTTTAAATCTGTATACAGGCATGTTGTCCATATTTTTCTAATACAGGTTAGCAGGACAATATGGTCCCTTCACACAGGATAGATATCACCCTCAGTATCAGTACTTACAGGATGTTAAGGTGCCATCCCCTAAGTCGCTGATAAGATCTGCTGGGGGTTCAGTTTCTGGCAATGGAGATTCTGCCATCAATTTCAAGATTTTCCATCCTAAAACCGGAAGCACATGCCAAAACTTCTGAGACACTCACATTACATTTTGGGATGCAGGCAGCTGCGTTAAAATACACATATATTCACTGTACTTGTCGGAGCAAAGCTGCCTGTGTATAAGTGTATGTACATTTTTTGCTTTGCCTCAAAAGCAGTTGAATCAGGAATGTTAGGTCCCGAGACCTATTGGGGTGGAAAGAAAGAAATTAGTGTTTGTCGTGGTTTAAGCCTAGGCCATAAATTAGAACCACGCAGTCTACTTCCCACACACACCCTTTCTTCCCCCTGCTCCTGGAGGGATGGGGAGGAGAATCGAAAGAATGCAACTCCCACGGGTTGAGATAAGAACAGTTTAATAACTAAGGTATAACACAAATCACTACTGCTACCACCAATAATAATGATAATGATAAGGGAAATAACAAGGGAAGAGAATACAACACCTCACCAACCGATACCTCGCCCCCACCCAGCAATGATCTAGCCCTTCCGGGGAACTCTCAGTTCTACATCCTGGGCATGATGTGCTGTGGTATGGAATACCTCTTTGGCTGGTTTGGGTCAGGTGTCCTGTCTCTGCTTCCTCCCGGCTTCCCCTCCTCCCTGGCAGAGCATGAGACTCACAAAGTCCTTGGTCAGGGTAAACATTCTGACCAGCAACTGAAAACATTGGCTTTATCAGTATTATCCCCAGGCCAAAAGTCAAAACCACAGCGCTGCACCAGCTACTAAGAAGGAGAAAAAATGACTGCTACTGCTAAACCAGGACAGTGTTCTATGTGGAAATATGGCTGAATGGGTTCTAACTTTCACCCAAAGCCATTGGACAATGGCATTAATCTTTCTCTAGTATGGCAGTAGAAAGGAACTGAGGGTCAAAAAAAGACCTATCTGTACACATTAATATAATCTGAGCAGGAACTAGGAAGAAAATTCCTATCATCGTAATAATGACTACCCTGAAGTCCTAATTCCAGGAACCATTCTTTGTGCTGGTCAGGATTCAGGAGCAGCTGGAGGGTTTATCATGATATCACCCTCAACCTTCCTCTTCTTTCTTTTTCCTGGTGCAGATGTCAGTGTCGGTGGAAATGGAAGCAAGGAGAATGCAGCTGTGACTGGCATTACAGCACAGCCTTCACTGTTGACAACACATGAGCCATGGCACCTTTTGGTGACTCAAACACCAGCCAAGGAAAAAGCCAAAGAGGGTGAAACTGTGGTCTTAAATTGCCACTTTAACAGTCCACGGCATCCCTCCCTGACTGACCTGATGGTGAAGTGGTACAAAGAAGATGAAAAGGGGCAGATGGACCTGCTAGAAAACAATGTGACCGTCTTGACAAATAACTCCAGGTTTTTCATGAGTGGAGACTTGTCCCAAGGGGATGCCTCCCTGGTGATCCTCAATGTGACAATCAGCGACCATGGTATTTATTTCTGTGAGGTTACAGTTTCAGACAGGACAGTGGTGACAGGAGGTGGCACAAAGCTCAGGATCAGGAGAGCTCTGGGTAATATTTGATGTTACTTACTTCTTTTTTCCTTCTTTCTCCTCCAAAGCTGGCCTACATACATGCAAAAAGAAAGAGGTTGGCCTGTTTGGTGTCTATCGGTTAGGGTTTTGTATCATGGAATGTAATTGCTCCATAGCATTTCTCATTATTTTCATTAGGCCAGCTAATTTTGATTGGCTTACCTCTATAAGCAGTCACATGGGTATTATTATAAGGAGGGGCATTTACAACCAAAAGAGAAGGAATAGTTTTATCACTAAAATCAGTGTCAGTGCCAAGAATGAAACAGCCAGACAAGTTCTCTTATACTCACATCTCTCTTTAGCAGAACATCCATGAGTGACAGGTGTCAAGATACTGTCTCAGAAAACAGTTCCAAACTCCTTTTTTTGGATATCATTTCTCTCCAACCCACTAACTTGCATATTCATTCCCTATCTCTGCAGCAGCGTCTTTTGGCATAGCATCTAGCTGTTAAGGGAGATTGCGAGAGAAATGAGGCTATCCTATCTAAATCCCCAGAAAGTGTAGCAGCTTCTTAAATTGGAATAAAATAAAAATTGAGCTCCATAGTGCAATACACTCTGTCCCGTGTAGAAGTCCATGATTTCATGTTAGACAAGATATAGACATAATTAATATCACCATAAGTAGCTTCCCCTGCACCCACTGCAGAAAACATGCTGGCTGCATTGCATATACTTGCCGGGACAACATCTGTTGTTACTCTCTCTACCTTCCTTCTCCACCAGGCTTGTTTGGTATAGAAGAATCCATTGGAACAATCATTGGGGTTGTGGCAGCTGGTGTTGGAGGAATAATGGTTCTGATCGTTATTTTAACCCCCCAGCTGAGGAGGTGTGTCCTCTGCATCAGACAAGGCTCTCACCAAGGTAGGAAACACAAACCAAAGCCTGGAATACCTTTCCAGAAAGATGAACCCAATTGTCTATTTCCAAAGGTACCTGTTTTTTTGAACTTAAGCAGGAATTAGCCATTCACTTACCCCTGGTCAGACACAGTACCTGGTTCAGGAAATAAGCAGTGTGGATGAAACTGTAACAGGGTTGGCTCTGTATTCTCTTTTTCAAATAGTTCTTTGTTTATGTAGGGTAGAGCTTCATGCATGGGCCTAATGAGTTCCTATGAACACAACAATAGGATTTTCTTTAATTTCCACTTCAGCAGAGTTGTTTGATGACATGCTGCTACTTCTTTTAACAAAGTCCTGGCTCCCCTTCAGTTCTCCTAGGTTCATGCTGAAGGATGGTTCTTCCTCCCACCAACTATGTGCTTGCATCTGTATTCTTGTAATGCTTTGCATACAGAAAGCCTGTGATGGCCTAAGTGTGTGTTTGAGGTGTGGTTTGGAAAGCCTAGCAATATCTTTTATTAGATCAGCTGATCAGATTGGGAAAACTAGACACTTCCATGTCTAGAAATGAGCCAAATAAATGAGCCAAGAAGAAACTGATGAACCTGAAAGCTCGCCTGTTTTTTTCCGGCTCTGTCAGCTGGTCCAATTAGAGTAGACTGACACTGAAGGCTGGATTTTGAAACGAGCTTAGTTCCCATTTTGCGCAACCAGGATGTGGTCTGCGTTTCAGAGGGAGCCCAGCTGACTTTCTGCTTTCGGTGGTGAGCTGTGTGGTTTGTACCTCTTACCCCAGCACCCAAAGATCTTCCTCGTCTTGCTCAGAAAAAAAAATCCCTGGAGGGAAAGATGCTCTCGCCACTCACTGTGCCGCTGCCGCCACCTGATGGCCAGCGTGGTGGAGACAGGGACAGAGCCAGGAGCTCTGCCTCCCTTACCGGGGAGTCTTCCAGTCCTTGCCGAGACACCCACCCACGCCCCGTAGCTGCTGCTGCCCACACAGCATCATCCCCTTGCAAACCCTTTGCAGGAACAGTGTCACAACTTCCTTACTTGCCAGGAAGCCTTGGAAGAGTTTATCGTGTTGTACTAACTCCGTATCACTCCCTCTCCTTGCTCTGTGTAGCTTGAGGTGCAGCTTTACATGAGTCGCCGGAAGATGCAAAGCCTGCAGGTGGAACAACTTCTGACACCCCATAAGCCGAAAATGGAGCTCTAGATGGAATAAAAGCCTTTACCTCAGTACATGTTGTCTTTGGCATTTTATTTTTGTTAGTCTGTTTCTTTTTCCTGCAGCTTTTCAGCCACAATGGCATATTCAGCATCCTCCTGCAGCCAGGAGCAAAACAGCCTTTTGTGAAGAAATATGTCTTATTGCCAGCCAAAACCCACTTAGTTTGGCCTCATACCTCTGAATTTAGGCTCTGATGAGGTACATCGCATGTTTCCCTGCCATTGCTTTTTATTTTAAAGGTAGTATTGAAGTTTGTTAGCTGTGCTTCAGAAGAGACAGAAGGAGCCTGACCTACCCATATCCCGCAGCTCCCCATCTGCTAACACCTACCTAGAAAATCAAATGTGTTACTTCTGGGAGTGCAACTGTGACTCCTACCTGTCTCCACTTCCCAATATAGAGGCTCTTGTCCGATTGGCTTGATAGAATCAAAGAATGGTTAGGATTGCTAGTTCCAAGCCCCCTGGATAGGCAGGAACACCACACTAGATCAGATTGCTCAAGGCCTCATCCAAACTGGCCTTGAACACTACCAGGAATGAGTCAACTACAGCTGCTCTGGGCAGCCTGTTCTAGTGTCTCACCACTCTCACAGTAAAGAATTTCTTCCTAATATCCAATCTAAACTTCCCCTGTTTAAGTTTGAAACCGTTACCCCTTGTCCTGTCACTACAGTCCCTGATGAAGAGTCAATCCCCAGCATCCTTGTAGGCCCCCTTCAGATACTGGAAGACTGCTATGAGGTCTCCGCGCAGCCTTCTCTTCTCCAGGCTGAACAGCTCCAATTTTCTCAGCCTGTCTTCATACGGGAGGTGCTCCAGTCCCCTTATTTTCCTTGTGGCCCTCCTCTGGACTTGCTCCAACAGCTCCATGTCCTTCTTATGTACAGGACACCAGAACTATACACAATACTCCAAGTGGGGTCTCACGAGACAGAGGCTTGCTCCAGCCTACAGGTTTGTACCAAAAAGGCAAAGGTGGCCAACTTGAATATAGCTACCCATGGCTGAAAGAATAGGATTTTGTTTTACTTTTGCCAGAAGGAGATGTAGTGTTTCAATATAAGCCTGTAATGCCCTTAAAATGAGCGATGAAAGATTTGTTTGACGTGACTAATGTTCTCCACAGTCCCCATTTCCAGACAGGAAAATACTTGATTCCCAGGTGATCAGTAACCATGGGGTATGTCAGTATAGGAGAGTGCCATATCAGCTCTGAAGCATGTGTACTGGGTAGGGAATAAGTTCTTTTGCAAAGTATGGGTGTGCCTACTGGCAAGTAGAAGTCAGAAACCCTTGCTGGCTTTGCAACAGCAGTAGGCCAGCGTAACTCTGCTTACCTCTGAACACATCTCAGAAGGGTCCCCAGTGCTGTGAGGCAGGCACATGAGAGATAAGACAGCTGGCTATACAAATTTAGAAAAACACACACACACCATGCAAGAAAGGATGGAGCCTTGCCCTGGGCCAGACTCTGCTTTTCCTTCTGATGGGAAGCAAAATCCCTGCAAGCAAAAATAAAGAATAAGGAGGCTTCCTTTCTCTTTGATGTCCCCTCTTCTCCTGCAGGTCCAGGAAAATTAAGTGGATCACTGTGCTTCCAGTTTGGCATGCCCCAGGACTTCCAAGGCCGGTGTATCTTTCACAGAGATGGTTTGTCTCTTTGTTGGTTTGTTTTAACAAGCCAGCCCAGCAGAAGCCTCTACGTATTATCCAGATCATGTGTGTGGGAGGCAGGTCGGGCAATGTGAAAGGGCAAAAAAGCCATTTGGTGATGGGTAATGCGTTCCCACTATGCTGCAGACCAAACCCTCTGTTTCTGGGAAGGCCATGATCAGAGCAGGATCTTATCCTTCAGCATGTATGTTACCCTATCGCTCCTCCCCATAAACCTTGTCCTGACAGAAATTCTCTCACACCATTGTTATTCCTGGTAAAAAAGGTAAAATTTTATTCCAGCGCCTTCAGTTTCAAAGGGTTATAAGAAAGGTCCTAAAAAACCCTACTCTGGCCCCCCATATCCGAAATGGCAGGTGGGATGAGTCTGTCCACATAAAAAGTCTGGCCAGAGGACGAAGCGTGGGTTGTATGGGGCTGCTCCCCAACACTTGGCTGCCTCTTGGTCACACAGGCACACCATTTTTTCACACCGGTCTGCCAGGTTGTCTGCAAAAGGAAATGTGAGTGAAGAATGAGGGATTCTGGATGAAGGTAAGAAACAGTTTCAGGAGGAGCTATTCCATAATAAAGCAACTCTTAGGGAACAGAGGCTGTGGGAGCAGGAGGAGAGAAGGACCAACAGGTTGTATGTGTGTAGATCTGACCCTCCCCTGTGCTGTCTCTGTTGATAAGTCTGACCTTGTCACCAAGAGCACCAGAAAGTAGCCCCTAAACATAAACTGGCAATGCCTATAAAAATCTGCCCAGCTCAGAGCACTCCTCACTTCTAGAGCTGTGTGAACAATGAGGGCTTAGTTCAGCGGTGGAAGCTAAGAAAGAAAATGATTTTAGCTTAGCCTGAGCTAACAGTATTCCATTTCCCTCCAGTCAGTCCATTTCCCTGCTAACTCCTCCCTTTGCAAACCAGACCAATTTCAAAGGAAAAACAATGCTGCTTTGAAAGGAGCAGTCTCCCACAGGGACATTTGGAAGCCTGAGCGTGTAGAAGCACCCACCAGATATCCTTCACTCATGCTCCGTGAGTTGCTCTTATATCTCTTTTGTCTGAATGGGATCAGGTACTATACCTTCACAGCCCAGAAAAACCTGCTGTGCGGTAGCCTGGGGTAGGAAATTTGCCTTCTGAACACGTTTCTAGAGTTCCTTCCCATGGGGGATGTCAGGAGAAATGAAGCTTGATGAGGGCTTGTGGAGAACAGTTAATGGATGTTTCTCAGGCCTTGTCTGGACATCAGTCTAAGGAATTAATGGTGTTTGTTTAACTAATGTTCATTAGCCAGGTTGGAGCAACTGCAGCCCTGTGCACTTTTATGGGACAGACATTGCACATGTCTGGGGGCTCAATAGTACATCTCACATGTGCAGTGAGGGTTGTTTCTTCACAGCAAAAAGAAACAGGAATTCTTTTTTCCATTCAAAAAATTGCTAGCAGAAAATACTGGTTAGCTATGGAAGTATTGGTAAGTGGGAGGGAGAGGAGCCACATATTAAAACATTAGCCAGCACTTAGCCATTCTTTACCCAGCACTTTGTACTTAATAGATTGTTCTGGCACTTGGAAAAGAGCAACTGCAGATGTGCTGTGCCCTGTCCCGTACCTGCTACCAGCTTTTCAGCTGCTGGAGAGGCTGAAAACTGCACCAGTAGCATATGGAATTCTGATAAAGACAAACAGTCTTTTAGTGTTCAAGAAGCAGCCTGGGTGGAATGAGAACAAGTTTTACTCTCACATGTTTCTTTTCAACCTTTCAAAGTGTTCCACAATGGATTTTACCACCAGGAACTTTTTGGAGACTTAGAAATAGAAGTGACAAGTCATCTGGTGTATGTCAAAACAAACTGGTGTGAACCACTGATGGGCTGTGCCTGTGCAATTTAAGACCTTGACTGCGTACCAGCTGTAGAGCTGAGCACAGCTTACACTTGCTGTATGCCTGCAGACCTCAAGAGCATTTGATTCTGCAATCCTCAAAATGCCCGCTGAAGCCCCAGGGCTTTAGGCTGGAGCCCCACATGAGGCACAGGTGCAGGCTGGCACCCTCCTTCACCCATCTTGCATCCACGTGTAACAGCACGGCTCTTCTCCAGCAGTACGCAGTGGTAAGTAAAAGAGTGAACAGTCCTGCTGGAAGGAGTGCCAGAACTGCCATGGAAAGACCAGCCCTGCAGACCATCACACGGCTATGGGGAGAGGTCAGTGAGGAGCAGGCATGCTTAATGGGAATGAGTGCAGAGCCTCTGGAGAAGCATCTGCATCCATACCACACTGAGATGGCTGATGTGTGGGCTCCATTGCCCCAACTCCCACTCCTCTGCCTCAAGAGGACTCACGTTACCTGGAGTGGTGGTGCTGGAGCTTCAGCCTTCCTCCAGCTGCAGCTGGGGACTCTTGGCAAGCCTAGCAATCCAGACAAGGGATGGGCAGAGAGCTTGCAGGAGAACGGATGCTGCCTAAAGCGGCTTTGAAACCAGCTCAGCATACAACAGACCTACCCTTGAGGCCCACAAAGCTCTTAGGTCAGCCTAGTGCCTGCCAAGGAGGGAACGAAGTGAACCTGAAGCGAGCAAGCATTTCCTTACCGCACTGCACGGCGTTCCGCTCACATGCCCACTGGTAGCGCTGCACCTTGGGGCTGCAGCCTTCCTTCTCTGCCTTGTCATAGCAGCAGTCGTGCCTGTGGCAGCACCTGTGGGAGAATAAAAGGTAGAGCTTGGGCATCCTCCTGCATGATTTGCTCAGGGGTGTTTGCACGTACTCAGGAGTGCTGCACTCACACAGAGCTCACAACAGCAGTGTTTGCCCCACCTCGTCAGTAACTGATCTGTTGATGAACCAGCATCCTGTCATTCCTGGCTCAGGAGCTCATTAGTGCCATATTTGCTCCCATGACCACTGTGCTTCTTCCTCTGAGCTTTTGCCCTCAGAAAGGCAGGTGTGGTCAATACATGCTAATCTCACTGGAAGGGACCTGGTATGCTCCTATGAAGAGTGTGATCGCAGCTCACTGGCTAAGGATCAGACCCATCCCAGGATTTGGAGACAGGATGTGTTTTGTATCCTCAGCATCACCAAGCAGCTTCATCTCTTCAGTTCACGTGGGCCTGCAACCTTTGATCCATACAGTTTCTGAGGGCTGGCTACAAACTCATCAACCCCAATGCTGGAATTCATATCAGTTAACTTCAGATGCCTAAATGTAAACATCCACAGCTAAGGTACTGATCTGTACTCCATTTATGCATGTCTGGGGCACAGTTCATATTACTGTACTACAGAGAGCTGCCATAGTTGAAAAACACTGCATTTGCAAGTGCAATTGCATTTCATTGACCATAGAGGGGGCTGAGGGTCACTAGCTCAGCTGATGACATCTGTCCTACAGGCTGGTCAGTGAGATACTTCCCACTGTCAATTACTTAAGAATTTATAGACCATTTGACCCCGCTTGAACTTTATTCTGGTAATTTAGGGTCTCAAAATACACCAAGAAAATATTCAGCACCTAGAGATGTCCACTGCCGAATAACAAAGGTTGTTTCAATGATGCAAGCTCAGAGGCTGGAGCCAGAGGGGAGCAATCTTCTGAGTTTCCAGAAGCTTGTCCCTGCAAGATCACTGGGACTTTACAGAGAAACTGTGCTACTGACTGGGAAGCATCGAGGCAGGCTGATCTTAGAGGTAAATGAAGAGCAGACAGCTTTCAGAGAAGCTCTTGAGTCTTGATGTTAATCTGTTCAAGAGGTTGATGAGGTGGCCCAAAGGGAGCATAGCTGTGCTGGCTTCCCATAGATTACCAAATCCAGCTGAAAACCTTGACTGTTGTCTTCTGAGGCCAACAGTGACTGTTGTCACTGAGGTCAACATACCTGAAAAGTCAATAAAAGTCTGGGATCCATCATTATGTCCCTCTAGAAAAGTGGAACAACCCTGCAAGGAGGACAAAGGTCCCTTGTGCAGGAAGCAGGGCTCCTCTGGGGACCCATCAGGAACTGCCCAGTACCTTACCTGAGAGCTCAGGAACATCACAGACTTCATCATTTGGCTGCAGGACTTTTTCCTCTCAGAAACTGGTTTACAGCTATGAGGCTGGTGAGCAGTGTGAGGTGATAAAGCCCAGGGGGAAACGTAAAACTATTTTGAAGTGCATCAACCACTGATGCAAATTCTAATAAAATCACTGGAACAAGATCAGGGAAATCGTGTGAAAGGGACAACAGAATCGGACCAGCCAGCTCAAATTCAGCCTTCATTCAGGCTGCTGTGATTACACACAGGCTGAATTTAGTCCAGCATGCTTTCTCTGCTGAATGGGCTCCCAATTTAGTAGCTGGAAGTAGCAATTTCATCCCACAGAGGAGTCTTCCAACAAAATGCCTTTTTTCACTCAGCTCGCGAAGATGAAACCTGTGTGATGACTATGTCCAGACTACTCACTGCATTGTGAAATCTAGAAATGTAGGTTATCAGGAGCAGACTAGCATCTCCTTCCATGCCAGCTCCTCAAAGGACTTCAGAATGGGACTCAGGCCTATGGGATATATGTATCTAGATGCTTTCCCATGAGGAAATTGCTGTAATTGAGAAAACCTTATTCAGCCCATAGAATCAGTTCTGTTGGACAAGATGGCAGTAAGAGGCTGTGGTTCAGATCTTTGTTGGTCCAGTAACACCTCACTCCTGGGCTTGTTCTGAAGAGGTTAGAGGTGAAAGGCCAAAGGAGAGAAGAATTTGCAGCCTTGTGGACAGTGTGAAAGCCTCAGCATTCTCCAATGTTTGAGTCCCTATACAGTGTGTCATACGATATGACAGGGATGGACTACAGGACTGAGCTATGACTGGGGCTTGTGTCCTCTGGAGGAGTTCCTGTAGCCCAGGGCATCCTGGCTAACATACCTGAACCTGCAGCACAGTCTCATCCATCCTCAGAGGGATGACAGATGGCAGAGCAGGCCCATTGTCAGTGTCGCATATATGGGACACAGAGCACACGAGGCCGTGGTGGAGAGCCACAAATAGGGCTGAGCTGAAGCAGAGCTGTAGAAATCGTACCGTTTGTGAGGTCTGGGGAGTGAATCAGTCAAGTTGGTAAAGTTGGTGTTAGTGATGTGGGGAGGAGGAACAACATGAAGGTAGACAGGCAAAGGAAGGAGTTAGGAGCCTGTGAGCCAAGGGAATGAAAGTGCTCTTCATGGAGAAAAAGAGGGAATTAACAGAAAAGAGGTAAGAGAAGTGAGAACAGGTCTTGGAGAGGGCAAAAGATGGTCTGTGAATCAGGCAAGGACATGCAAATGAGCACTAGAGAGATGTGCTAGCTAACTGTGAGAACTTGCTGCTCCGTATCTGGCTTGGCAGAATCAGTGGATTGCGTAAATTCTGCAGGACCATTCTGCTTCTCATTACACCAGTTCCTCCTGATGATACCCATAACTGCAGCAGGGTGACACGTGGCTCACACCAACACAAAGCGAGAAGACTTTGGCTCATATTTTACAAACCTTTCTTGCAGACATGCTGAAACTGCACTGCCAGAGAATGAAGACTGATGAAACCTATCACTGTCCTTTGCCACCTTCAGATGGTCCCCTCCGGTCTGGAAATGCCCTTTCCTGCACCTGGGTCAGAGTGTGGTGTTACGCCTTCAACAACCTGCTAACGCTCAGTTAGACCCATGCAAACAGAGCCAGCCAACACTATGTGAGAGCACTGCTCAACAGGTATGGAAAGCAAACACAACTGTGTCATCTACTTAGTAAACAAGCTGTTCATCACGTCTGGGCTACGAGACAGCCCTAATGGCTGCAGACAGCTCCAGCCGGTCCTCAGGAATCAGCTGGCCAGATCCCTGCGGCTCAGCAAATGCCATTAAGGTAAGAATTTGTCATGTTGTGTTTGTTGAGTTAACAGCACCATCACTGCTGTACCTCCTTTTGTTTTGCTTTAACTCATATATGGCACTCCGCCTTTCATGGCATTTGGTGTTTTCAAGGAGATGCTGAGCACCTTCAGGTCCTGCTTTACAAAATGAGTGCTGCAGCCATCCAGGGGAACACAAAGGAGAAGGAGAAAGAAATCGATTGAGTTTATGCAGACGGGATGCCATTATGGCTCAAAGTGATGGGAGTGTGAGAGCGGAAAAGAGTGAAATGGTAGTTACTGACAGCACCACATCAAAGTCAGTGTGTGGAATAAACCCTGTAAAAGGATTACCCACTCAATGGTATTTTTTCTTTTCGCATAGAAGAGAGGTGCTCGGAAGCACTCTAGCCTTGTCTAGACAGATCAACTGAATTACTCACAAGAAAATTACTCCTTTTGTAAGGGTCTCAGTAACAAACCTAGAAGTGTCAAGGGGATGAGTAATTTGAAACAGTGTTTGCCACTCTTGGCCAGTCGTTTTGACACTCTGCTTTCCTTCTGTTTTAGAACGGCAAATATGAAGAATGTGGTCACTTTGGCAGACACGGGTACTCAACAACCCTGAGCTTTGCAGCAGTTCTCAGTAACGGAAGATTCCTCCAGCAAACATGAAATGGGAATTTTTAGGGCTAAATCTGGTGGGGCATTGCCAGTTCTTCCTAGCTAAGAACCTGACTGGAAACCTTTTTGTTGGTTTTGGTTCTTTGTTTTGTTTTGGGTACTTTTTTGCAGCCCAGCATTGCAGCTAAGGAAAAATAATGAATGCACGTAAAGGATCAAGCTTCCCTTTTACAAACCACCTGGTGTTTTGAGGCATTTCCAGTTACAGAGTCTCATTTTCTGCCATTAGGATAAAAAACATATCCCATGGAAATCAAACGGCAGCAGAAACACTGGCTGATGAGCATGTGTCCGTATATTATTCCCTCCGGCTGTTTTTCAGGAGTGCTGACCACTTGCATCTCCCAGAGTCACCTAAACTTGGGGGTCACTCAACCTCTATAGAAAACAGCTTTTAGGTGTTAGCTCTTCAGTAAAAGAAGCACTCCAGACGAGTGAAGTCGTGCTTTACTTTAAAGGCCTTCTTATGAGAGCTGGTCCAGGGGTAACAAAAAGTACACCACCTTACAGACACTGCTGTAGGTGGTGATAAGCCAGTCTAGAGATAGTAATGAAAAGTAAAAGAAATCTCTACACATGAAAGCGATGACATTTTGTAGGCAGCTACTCATCATTTCTAAGTCCCCTATTCATGGATGAATTCATAGATTTCATAGATGAAATGCTTCATAGATACAAACCAGGGATGCGATGAGAGGACTTTGGGAGTGAAACATCTCACTACATCAATGAAGACAGTTCCACTAGTTTCAAGGGACACCTGTTCTTTCATGCCCACAGAGGAGCTGGTCTTTAACCTTGGCATCTTTTCTTCCTTTTTTACCCTTTTTCTGTCCTGCCAATTCAGCAAAGTCTGGTTCTGTAGCAATGTGAAATGTCTCCAACAGCTGGATACTCTGGAAAGCTCAGTTTCCTTCCTGATGAGCTACACCTTTACACCCAGAGTGCCTTCACCTCTGCTAAAAGCTGCATTTGCCTATTGGTAGCACACACCCTATTGACTGTAGATAAACAGATTCATGTGCTCTGTCTGTGAGGTTTCAAAGCAGACAAGATTGCAGATGACAGGCTCAGAGCACACAAAAGGCCACCATGCTCAAGATTTAAATGTATGCTAATTGCAAAGTACAAGGAAGAAACCTTTGATAGCAACACCTCCTAGACTCATTGCTTGTAGCCTCAGGAATAAGCACAGCATCTTCCCTACCGACAAAGAAAAGGGGAAATAAGACCATGCTCTCCCCTGTTGTTGTTCTTCCTCAATTCAGTGTGAATTAACAGGCAACGAAGGCAACGGGGTTTATTATTTCTTGCGATGACCTAGATTTCTTCCAGAGGATGAACACTGACATTCCCATCACAGCCATTTTCAGCACCTGAGTGAAACAACCCTCCAAATACCTTGATCACTCCCCTTTTTTTCAGGCAGGGCTTGCTCTCTATGAATAAACATGCAACTATTTCAGGAAATCATATCCTGGTTACTCCTTTGCTCTCCACCCCACAAAGCCCCAAGAGCTTTGGTCCCATCCAGAAGCTGGCTAAGCCCTCATTCAAACACCAAGGGATACGTGAGTCCTCACAATTCCCCAGTGATATTCATATGTACTGAATTCTCTCTTTACAAGGTAGCAACGAGCCCGTGGAGTCACCATAGCATAAACAGGGAAGAGTGGAGAGATCTGCACTGCTTCTGGACACACAGTTGAGGTTCTTCTTACCAGTCTGTTTTATCTTTAGGCCAGCCATGTCCTCCCAGTCCACAGTAGCATCCGTAGCCAATATATGCCAAGGGAGACCGTCCTGTGCCACACGATATAGCTCCTGCCAATTCAATGATTCCTCGGGTATGCAGTGAATGGGATTTTCCCAGAGCACCTTTCCAAACTGCAAAGACAGGACACGGCTACACACAAGGATTAAAAACACCTCACATGATCCTCCTAAGTCCTTAGAGGGGGATTTTTTGGTTTGGTTGGGTTGGTTGAGCCCTGGCAATCTCATTAGCCATGGCATTCAGCCTGCAAAGTGGACTGCGTGGGGCCTTATCTGGGGGCTGGATGCAGAAATACCCAAGCCAGCTATCTCTGCAAAGAGAGCTCATTTCAAGCAAGACTCCCTAGCTCTGGTGCACTAGGGTGTGATTGCAGCTATATGGCACCTGAGAGCAGCGTTCCTGGTTTTACAGAACATGTAGCCCAAGCTGTTGCCTTTATAGCGCCTGTGCCAGCACCATGCAGAGCTGGGCTTCACTGCACCCCAGAGCTCCCAAACCTGGGACAGCTTACCAGCTATGCTGTGGTCCCAGCTGGGACATGGAACAGCAGAGGACAAGCACGCAATCAGACTTAACCTGGGCTCTAAGCAAAAATAGAAGTTTCTGTGTTGCCCAAGGTGCCTTATATTATCCAGGTTTCCCCTACTATTCTGGATGTTCTAATACCTTCTCCAGATCACAAAAAGCTGACAGTACTATTAATTTGTGTTGGGTCAGCTACAAGTCCCTGAGCCTGTAAAGTACACATTGTCGAGGATAGAGCGCCTACACAAGCCAAGATGTATGTGTATCAGCTTTCTTTTGAGCATCTGGAGGTGCTGGCAACACTTACCCCCGCTTCCGTTATTACATTCCATGTAAGTCATAACATCAGGTTGGCTGCATTAACTTTGACAAAAGGAGCTCTGTGTCCTGTGCCAGTGGCCACCTAAACCGGTCGGGGGGGTTTCGAGGTACAAGTCTTTCCAGCAGGGTTGTGATTCCACGTGCTAATTTGCAATTCTTCAGAAATCACAGGCAGTGACCCTTACAGAAACCAGGAGTGCCCTGCCCCTAATGCTCAAACAGCTCTGATGCTCGGCTGCAAATGTTGGTGCTTATCATGTTAAGGATAGTGACAGACAGGAGTATTTCTTGCCTGTGTCCACTGTGAAGGACAAAGAGCACTTTGCACTGCTCTATCATGCATGGCAAAGCTACTCACCACTAGTATTGAACCCCACAGACCGACCGCCAACCCCATCAGTTCATCCCAGCTATGCACAGCCACTCCAACAAGAAAAGCCTGCTGGAAAGGGGGTACTTTGCAGCTCACTCAGATGGAGAGGGAGGTGATGCTGGGAGCTGGGAACCCACCACTGAAGTTTCTTTGCCTCCTGCACGTTTGACCTCTTCAAAGTGCAGTGCAAACACAGACTAATTAATCCCCTAAACCACCCGAGGACTCAATACTATTTAAAACTGTTGCTTTCCTTTTAAAACCCAGCCTCTAATCCCCTTCCCTGGGCTTCACACCCAGCATCTCTTGGGCTATCTCACCCCTCTAGCCTGATCGAGACACCAGCAAGGGCAAGGAGGGTCCTTCCCCATGCAGAATAAGGCAGGGCTTTGCTCCCTCTCTACAGGCCAAGACTCCTTCAGGAAGTGGAGTGCTGCCCCACACCATTTCCCATCCTGCGATTGGTGCCTCAGGCTGTGCCGGTATGGGTTTCACACAGCCTCCTTATACTTCCCAGGGCATTCCTCAGGGATTAAATGCACATTCCTGAAAAAGTAACTGCACTGCTCCCCTAAACACTGCTCGAGTGTTCAGGTTTCATGCTAAAAACACATTAGATGGGTGTTATTCAAAACTAAGAGATGATCTATTTCCCTAGTCTAAACAGTGGGGCTCCGGAGTTAGAAAGGGGCTCAGCTCCCAGGTGCCCCAGGGGAAATCACAAGCAGTGAGCTGCCCTGGATTTTGGGTTAAAATCACACTTTTTCAACCTGTTGCAGTTTGCAGACCCTCAAAGTGGAAACAAAATGGAAACAAACACTTCTCTGTAGGCATTCAGGCCTCCTGACAAGCAGCTTGCAGGTTTTTAGCTGTCTGTTGCTGACCTCTTGGTCTGCTGGTCACTGGCTGAAGCTGGTGTAAGGTAACTGCAGCTCACTCAGGAGAAGAAAGACCTTTCTTCTTTTAGGGGTATCTCTGAGGATCAAGGAACTGTAATTACAGTGCAGAGCTGCTCATGAAAGTGGAGAGAAAGCCCCAAAGGGAATTAAGTCAAAGAGACTTGGTTAGCATGCTTAGGGCTGCGCGCTCTGCAAGAGCTTGAAGTCACTCCAGCATCCAGGCAGCCTCTGATGTTCCCACTCTGTTCTTTGAAGGCTGGCTGGGCTTTGAGCTGATGTGTCGCTGCAGCTGAGAGGTCAGCCCCAGCAAGTAAGCTTCAGTATTCAGGTGTAGGGCTAATAACTTGTCCAAGAACTGAAACTGCTTTTCCTATGCTGGGCAGCTCAAGACAGCACAGCTGGGAAAGCCTTGAAAAGGTCTGCATCTCCCCAGCAGCCTGCATTTAGCCATTAAGGAGCATGTCCCTTCATTAGTTATACTACTAATGGGGCACCTTAGCAGAGAACATACCTGCAGGGAGGGGAGCAGAGGTGGATCTGACAACTCACACTTTCTATTTTCTGCTTAAATGGGCTGCCTTTGCTGTGGATTAAGTCAAGGTTTAGGTGTTTATTTCAGAACTGTACTGCAGGTATAACCTCCATCCTGACAGCTTAGTGTAACGTCTCTGCATGTGAGGGCTTTATGTGAGCAGACATTTATGGCCCTTTTTAACAGCCTTTTCAGAAATTATTTTAACTTCAGATAAATTTTAAACTGCTTACTCCATGGTCACTGGTAGAACAAGAGGCTACTTCCAACTGCCCATGGCTGGGAGGTTGGAACTAGATGACCTCAAGGTCCTTTCCAACCCTAACTATTCTACGATTTCTATGAAGAGACAGAGATACCAACAACTTCGTAGCAGAAAACTATTCAGAAGGAAAACGAGCTGTGTTTATAAAGCCCCAGCAATGTAGACCGCTAGCAAGGTGGGCAGGCAGCTCACTTACACAGCCCCTGCTGTAAAGCTGGAGAGAGTCGAGCAGTGCTTTATTTTCCACTTGGCCAAACCACGGCGAGATGCCTGCCGTGAGGCTGGCAAAGCAGGCGGCAAGCAGAGGCACGGGGAGGGCGAGGGGCCGAGCGGTGGTACTCACCTGCCTGGAGCAGCAGCAGCGCCAGCAGCAGGCGGGAGCCCATGGGCAGGTCGCTGCCACGCTCGGATGCGCCGGGGTTCAGCCGCGGGGCTGCCGAGCGAGCCGAGGTGCGGTTGTGCTTAGCAACCTCCCCAGCCCGCTGCCCGGGTTTATATACACATGGCTCCGCGCCCGTCTGCAGCGAAACACCCTCTTCTGCGAGGTCCCGAGCCCCAGCACGAGTCCGGTCTGTCCCGCAGCGGGCTCCCTGCTGCGTGAGGAGGGCGAGGGCTGGCTCTGTTTGCCTGGCATCGCCTTTGGGGGGGAGGGAGGGGCTGCTGGAAGGGCATTAGGCTGGCGGTCCCTGGGACAGCCTGAGACACCCAGGCACTAAGCTGGGCTCCTTTAAGCTGTTTGCTTACAGACCCTGGTTAATCTCTGAGTAGCTGCGGAAAAGGGAGGCCTGAGGCCAGGATTTCTGCGGCTTGTGGCATCCCTCTGGCAAGGATTTTCTCTTTTTATAAGCACTCTTTCCAGGGTAATTTTGATTTTTTTTTTTTTTACATTATTTTATTTTAAGCCTGATTATTTTTCACATTTAAAAAAAGAAGAGACAAAACTATAAAAATCCAACAGAAAGAATACTGTTAGGTGCAAGTACCTAATTATAAACTGACCAAGAGAGCTAATTCTGTGCCACTCCTGAGAGAAAAATACCCTCTTGGCCTGTTGCTGCACCTGACCAACACCAATTGATTTCTTGAGGACATCAGTATGTGGGTCCCAGCCACAGCAACAGGCCAGAAGCTGGGGACAGTCCCATGGGGCAGCTGTGCTCTGGTCAGCCAGATCGGCAAGGTGGCCTCCCTGTTCCACAGCCTCTGCTTGCGTGGGGCAGCAGGCAAGGTGAGCAGCAGCGATGGCCACAGCTCTTCTGCCTTTGGGGTTGAAACAAATTCCAGCCCTCCAAGGCTTTAAATCTCCTGCCTTGCTGGGTATAGCAGCCATTTGGGGCTGGGGTCTAAGCATCTGCCCCTTCCCAGGTGGGGGTGTTATGGGCTGGGAGAGGAAGGAAAGAAGGCTGCTTGCCCCTTCCTCTCCCAACACAGGGCTACCTAAGCAGCACCCCTTGCCCGAGGTCCCCAGGGTAAAGCCGTGCCTGCCTTCTTAATGGCATGGTTTTAAATATTTGCTTGCTAAATATTGGTACTCGAACCAAAGGTCAGCAGCAAGGCATTCACTGGGCTGCCTGCTCCTGGGGCCAGCCCCGCCGCAGCAGCTGGCAGTCTTTGCTGAGCTGGATTTGAAGAGCCAGTGTAGATCAAGTGATACAGGGCAAATGGGACAGCAGAACTGGGAAAACTCATGACAGCTGTGATCCAGAAATCCCTGCCCGCCACTGTGATGGGCTGTGTGCTGGCGGCAGGGAGCGAGGAGGGCAAGGGGAGCTGCACAGCTCACACCTCCTGCCCTCGGAAACTCCCTTCAGTAATCATGTATTTACTCAGGTAATAAAGCCAAATCCTATGTATGTGAGCTGTTGCTGACTAATATTTAACCTGAAGAATATAAGTTTGTGGAAGGAGGATGCTGGAGGGTGGGTGTGCTGTATTCGAGGCCTATGCGGATACAGGTTCTCAAAATGGGAAGTGCAAAGAAGGCAGGCTTTGAAACAACATGTGGGGTCTGGGTGAACAAGACACGCTGTTAGAGCAAGCTCTGTCCCTGACAGATACCTGACAGGCCCTGTTCAGTGGGGACCAAGTGGGGGTTTTGAGCAACCTCCGCAGATGCTTCACAGGATTCCTGGGATCCCCAAGCCCAGACAACTGCCTCCAAGTGCCAAACTGAGGTGAGACTGACTGGGCTGTAGTTCCCTGGGTCTTCCTTTTTATTCCTCAAATGTGATGGGCAGTGGTTTGGTCCCTTCATCTGCCGGTTCCCTCAGGACCTGCAGATGCATCTCATCGGGTCCACGGACTTGTGCACCTTCAGGTTCTTTAAATGGCCTCAAACCTGATCTTCTCCTACAGCAGGCAGTTCTTCATTCTCCCAGTCCCTGCCTTTGCCTTCTGCGATTTGGGTGGTGTGGTTGGAGCACTTGCCAGGGAAGACTGAGGCAAAAAAGTTGTTGAGTACCTTGGCCTTCTCCATATCCCCGGTAACCAGGTCTCCCGTTTCCTTCCAGAGAGGGCCCACATTTTCCCTACTCTTCCTTTTATCACCGATGTACCTATAGAATCTTTTCTTGTTGCCCCTGACATCCCTGGCCAGATTTAATTCTACCAGGGCTTTAGCTCTCCTAACCTTATCCTTGGCTGCTTGGACAATTTCTCAGCATTCCTCCCAGGCTACCTGTCCTTGCTCCCACCCTCTGTAGGCTTCCCTTTTGTGTCTGAGTTTGTCCAGGAGCTCCTTGTTCACCCATGCAGGACTCCTGGTGTTTTGCCCAATTTCCTCTTTGTTGGGATGCATCATTCCTGAGCTTGCAGGAGGTGATGTTTAAATATTATCCAACTTTCCTGGGCTCCCATTCCCCCTATGGCTTTATCCCATGGTGCCTTACCAAGCAGATCCCTGAAGAGGCAGAACTCCACTCTCCTGAAGCCCAGGGTTTGCTGTGTGCTCTCCTTGCCGTACCAAGGATCTTGAACTCCACCATTTCATGGTCACTTCAACCAAGTCTGTCCTTGAGCTTCACATTCCCCACCAGCCCCTAACTGTTGGTGAGAACAAGGTCCAGCAGAGCACCTCTCCTTGTTGGTTCCTCTATCGTTTGGAGAAGAAAGTTATCATCAATGCATTGCTTGTGCCCTGCCCTCCAACAAACATGGGGCTGGTTGAAGTCCCCCAAGAGGACCAGGGCTTGTGAAGGTGAGGCTACTCCTATCTGTCTGTAGAGGGCCTCATCTGCTCAGTCTTCCTTGTCCGGTGACCTGTAGCAGACCCCCACTAAAATGTCACTGTCCCTGCGCTCCCTTTAATCCTGACCCATAAACTCTCAATAGTCTCCTCATCCCTCCCCAGGCTGAGCTCCATGCTATTATGCCCTTTCTCACAGCCCCCCAAATAACAGATGAGGGTTTTGTCCCCCATTCAGCAATAAATACAGAATAAAGAAATACCGACTCTTTTGATAGCCAAATGTACCTGCAGTGTTTGAAGACGACTTCTGCAGACTATTAGGGAGTGATGCCTAAATTCAACATTAAAACGAAAAGCAGAATTAATGAATTGCTCCCTTATGACTGTTTCACACTGCTGACTGCTCAAGTTTGCTACTCATCCAGGCAATTACAAATTGCTGTTGCCTAAGTTGATCAGCATATTTATTAAGTAGTATTAAGTGCTAATCATGGTCTTACTATGTTATGGCAAGTGCGCTGGGATCATGAGGACATTTTTTTACTGTTTATGGAAACAAAATGAATTCCCTGACCCCATCCCTTCACGTGCATTTTGCATGTTACTTGCTTGAGCTCCACTTCCCACTAGCAGCAAGAGGCAGGACATGAGGGTGTTGGGTATTGATTGTCTCAGCAAACTCAGCTGTACAGACTACTGGTTGTCCAATCTGAAAATGCATGCACAATAAACTTTAAGCCTCCAGTCACTTGCATGTGGCAATCAATCCATATGGTTGAAAGGCCATTTCTTCAGATGAACTAGCTCTGTCAGAAACAGAGCTCCCTTGGTTTGCACCACCAAAGCAGTGGGCCCTCAGGGACAATACTGCTTCATGCTATTGTGTTTCTTGTTGTTTCCACTATTAGGGAAAAGTCTTCAGTTGAAGGGGAGAAGACATTATAAGGACTCCACAGTCCTGAACAATGTTTACCCAATGAGGTTCAAGGTGTCAGAGCTTCTTATAGAAGCCGGGCTGTCCTTCATCCCACAGAGGTCGTACTGTCTCAGATGAAATACCAGTCATCTCTGTGGATGTCACCACCAACTGCAAGAAGAGGTCTCTGCTCAGCACCAGCAGATTCAATGATGCTTTTGCTGCCCAGGCCAAGGATTTTTCCTGTTAGGGGCAAAGGAAGCTTTCTTGCAACACCATGGATGTTAAAGGTTCCGTAAAAGAACTGCCTGCCCTCTCTGGCTGGTTTATAGGAGCATGACTAAAGAGACTCAAGGACACAGAATGACAATTTGGATACTGTGAGGTAGAGGGGAAAGAATCAGTTCTAAAGGGAAACAAACTCCATGTTACCTGTGCAGAGGAAAGCAACAAACAAACAAAATCTAACACTGCCACATGATTTGTGGTGACATAACCAGTTACAGATGCATTGGAGTTAACACAGCAACATAACAAGTAAACAGACTTATTTAATATCATCTTGCACGGAAGGTCTGTCCATGCTTTAGTATTGACACAGCCTAGCCACACTTGATGAGAAAAGACAGTAGTATTATTTCTGTCTTCTAACTCAGCCCCAGAAGGAAAGTTTTAAAGGTGGCTCCTGGTTCGAGGGTGTCCGGTATGTATCTATCTCCTTGAGCTTCACTGCTGCTGTGTGCCGAGCCTCACCTTGATGGTGGCACTTCTGAAGGGTGAAGCTGAAGCACTAGCCTGCAGCACTCTCTCAAATCCAGTGCCTGCTTTGCCTATAGTCAGCCACACACACTCATATACCTCAGGTGATGAAGAAGTAAGGGCCACCTCTCTCAGGCTTTTGCTGTTGCAGTTTTCTCCCAGCACAGTTTCAAAGGCACACGTTGAGCACTGCCTATAGCAAAAACCTACATACGTTATCAGCAAAGAACCCATACACAGCCAGCTTTCATTTTGGAGCTCTGGTGACATTTCCCACTTAAAAGAGAGGAAATATTACCAGAACGAAGGGATACCTAAACCAGGAACAGGCTGAATAAAGGAGTCTTATTCAAATACTGACACCACCTCAGGCAGTTTAGTTTATGAGAACCATCAAGAGGTTGGGCTGCTTCATCTGATAGGAGGCCCAGGGAACACAAACACACAGAGATGAATATACACTGTAATATCCAAGATAAGTTCCTGAAATGCTTCTGAGTTTCGTGAAAAGGAATGGCTAACATAAATGTCTGTGTCCATTTAACAGGAACCACTGTCAGAGACAAAGACCCAGCTCATACCAATGTCATCAAGATTCGTGATACTCATCCAGACTCTGAAGTCCATTAAAATGCTTGTTCTGATGTGTCAGAGTTTTGAAGTCTGCTGTTTAAATTGATGGAAAATCGTTAACAGAGCAAAATTACACTTTCATTTCCTGGTAGTAAAGATAATGTAAACAGAGGCTCTCCAAAACCTCTCTCTTTCTATACATGTATACACCCCTGCACTAACACTCATATTTGCCACCGCTACCTTGTTTTTGTTTCATGACTCATCACCTCTTCACTGCTGTGGAAATTGTTGTCTTCTGGGTTTCATACTTGGTAAATTAAGAAGTTTGGAAAAAAAGAAAAGGAAAAACCATCAGAACAGTGAGAAGAGCTCCACCCTTCAGGAAAAAGAGAGGTCACAACTCTCTGTTTAGCTGGGAAGGCAAAGCTCTGAGCTGGTCATTGTGGTCACCCAGTTGGTTTGTTTCTTTTCTCTCTGATCCGCCCCCTGCCGAGGGCATGCTGCATGTGTTACATCTCATCTTCAGGCTTTGTGCTTGCAGCAGATAAATCACCGTATTTGCGGTCCCAGTGCCAGTCCTTTTCTCCCTTACATGATAAGGATTTATCTGATCAAAGCCTGTACCTTTGTGCCCAAGAACAGCTCAGGTGAGGGCTGGATGCTGCTGTGCTCTGAATACCTAACAACTGGGTGCCTCCTGTGACCAACAGCCCTCAAGACACAGTGAGAAACTGCCAACATGGGAAGCTCCCAGACCCATAGAGATCTCCGCAATTGCCAGTAAAACTGCTTCTTTTACCTTGAGCAAGTAATCCTGACAAGGAATTCTGGTTATGATTTCATGTAGTCTTTTGCTTACAAGTGGAGGAAAATTTCAACCTTTACCTGGCTCTCCTGTCTGTTTCTCATACCAGTCATAGCTCTTACTGCAAACTTAAGACCACACTGAAGGGCGTAGGTAGCATAATAATAATTTTAGGTGCTAATTTATCATTAAAATGATGGTTGTGACATGGTGGAACGAGATCCATGCAGACTGTGCCTGCTGAAACGCTTTATCAGTTCATGATGCCAGTCACCACTTGAGGGCTCAGGAGGTCACCCAGTTCCCAGCCTACCAAGAGACTGCCTACAATAAGACTGAATGCTTGTATAGTTAGCAGGAAAAGCTCTATAGTGATAAATAAGTGGGTAAATTCATGCAAGGCGTTTGGCTGCCTTAGCTGGGCAGCAAAGAGTAGGTCAACTCTGTATAGCCCCAGTTAAGATGGCTATGTTCAGCTTCACTGCATTTTTCTACATTTAAGCCACTCATCCTTCCCACTTTGCTCCATTGTATGTTTGGAATTTCTGTATTTTCATTGGCATTTTCTGCATCTTGTCCCCATCTATATATCCCACTGAACATCGAGTGCCTGATCTCTATCACAGCCATATTTGCACAGCAAGCAGCATGTTTCTGCCTGAAGAGATTCTTCTTATTCCAAACAGCTCTGGTATGTGTTGCAATCAGATACCACACTTTCTGACATAAGATTCAGTAAAGGTTTCAGCATCTTCATAAACAATACTATACTGGACACTCAATCCACAGTGGTATTTTGGGACATATGACAAGAAGATGAGGCTTCTCTTTTCTCCAGTCAGAGGAACAAGTGTGAACACTGGTAAGGTTCATGCCACTTTGCCCACGCACAGTTTCTTCCTGGCTTCTGCCTGGAAATTAGCTCACAGGTGACTTGATTTTTACTCCAGTTCTATTGGACTGAGGACAGAGATTTGTTTGGTTCCCAAACTCTCCTGTTGGGCGAGCAGCATTTTACAATATGACAAGAGCTACAGATGCATGGGCTTTTTGTGGTGGCTTCTCCAGACTTGTGCCACAGACCTTGGTGGTGAGCGGATTTGCCATGTATGGTGTTGCACTTACTTCTTAAATGTTTTAGTTCTTTTTTGGCTCCTTCTGGGAGACAGAAGAGTCATTCTATCAGTTGTCCTCAGAGTCATAGGGATTTTAATAGTAGATGACATTCTAGTAGAACAGCTACTGTGCTGTGAAGGTTCATATATTCCTTAATGACATTCTCAATCCCTCATGCAAACAGGCACCTTGGATGAGTTTTCTAGGACTGTCAGAGCTGCTTTCCTGGCTTTACGTACTTCAGGACAAAAACTCTGTCTATCTGCTTAATGGCTTCCATTTTATTAGAAGCACAAATTATTGTGGGTTTTTTTCTTCAGTAAGCATTCTGTAAAGCTCTGCTGGACTGACACAACGAGTCTGCTTCTTAGAGTAACTTATCCACAAGATGTTACCTGTTTTCTTTTCAAAACAGTCATTTTTTTTTTTTTTTTTTTTTTTGCAGCTTTGCTATGGAAAAGCCAAACCCTCATGTGCGCTCTTCCAGCACTGGTTTTGTTTGTGGATCTGCTGAAGGTATAATTTACCACTTGTTTAATAAGTTTAACTGTAAATAAATACATCCATCAATCAAAACATATTCCTCAGTAATCTCTATGTGCTGCTATTTTAACCCTAACATACTTTTCCTTGGTGTTGCAGTTTGGCTTTCCTTGATGGAGGGATAGTTAAGCCACTGTCTAGTTGGAATTTGGCTTGGCAAGTTTGCTGTCCTCTCTTGCACAGCGCTGAGCACATCTTCACACATTCAGCCACTGCCAAATTGTGTGTTTGGTGCCTTGCTTCTTATTTGGGAGCCTTTTTTCTGTTACTACTCCTGAATTCATTTTTGGGTACCTGCACTATGTTAACACCAGATATGACCAAAATCTTGTTTCCCGAGTCACTTACTTCCTTTAAAAAAGGGGTTCTTACATTTTCTTCTCTGCATGCCTCTTCTGGCTACAGTCACTGTTCTTAGTTAGTAAAAGAACATTTCTGAATTTGTATTTCCTACTACCTACATGTGGGACTGGGGAGAAGGCACTAAGTCCAAGGGTTTTCCCATAGCTGTAGTTCTGTACTGGTGCGTTTATTTTTCATTGTAAATTCAGGGCTCTCTTGTACTATTTGCTCACACATGTCTATGCCATCATACAGAGCTTTAACTTGAAGCCTGATGTTAACAGGCTAATGGCAGGGTGCTTGTGAAAAAGTAAGGAATGGAAATGTTCAACTGGCTGACACTTCCTCTTCACCAATATTTTCCTAAGTTTTCATAGGATAAAGCCTCAGACAAGGTAAATTTGTCCGCCTCAATGCACTATGACAATTTACAAAGCAATGTAATCCTAGAGAATAAAGGTATTGGTGCAGTGATCTCTGGGGAGACATTTCTCTTAGTTAGAACCAAGTACTAAGATCTTCTTTGCCTCAGAACCAAACAAAATCTCAAACTAAAACAAACCCTATACCCTGAAAACCAAAATATGGTTTCAAGACAAATTCCCCACATCACTAACCCTAGGTAAGCAACAAAGTCCTGAAGTCTCTCCTTATTTTTCTGTAAGACTCTGGGCAAGATTTTGGAAAAAAATTAACCTCTAACATTAAAATCTTTGATTTTTATTTAAAGCCCTTAAACGGGTGCTCTGGTCATACCACAATTGAACTTGCAGCATTTCCTTATAACTTCTGAATATGAGAGCTACTACATCAGCTTCATACAACACAGAGCACAAAAAGTGCCTACCATCATCACATGGAGATGCCAGGAACTCTCTTCAAATGTGGTTATTTCTAGCTGGACCCAACTCTCCTCTTTCTGGGCTTAACTGCTCATGATTTTACTATTCTCTTTTCGTTTGTTATATTTTTCACTGTAAGATTTGTGCAGCATTCAGTCACATGAGCTGGAAAACATTCAAAGAACTCACCTGAGAGAAGCCAGTCATAGGTTAGAAAGAACTTCACTTAGAAAATAAAGACAAGGGAACAAAGGGAACGCTCAAGAAAGAAGCACCTCTGGTAGGACACAATGAACTCAGTAGGGCAGAATCTACTGTCAGAAGAACAGCAACATGAGATACAAATATTTGCTCTTTCAAAGATAAATAATTCTGTCTTAGAAGTCAGTAACATGGAAAAAGTCTTGCTGAACTAACCTCATTTTGAAGCAACTTTCAAAGAAGTTTTCAGGGAGCCAGCTGACTGAACACCTCTGTGTGAACAAGCTCAAGAAAAACACTACCTCAGAACAGATATTAAGGTATCACTAATATGAAGCCATCTTCTTTCCTGCAAGGCCAGAAGAAATATCAGCTCTATTATTTGCAATTCATACTTATTTTCCAAACCTTGCCTTTGTCAAGCACTTTCTCATCTCTAAGTTCTGATGCTTTCCTTTGATCTCTTTCATATCAGCCTGAGAAACATCAAAAAGTCTCAATGCACAAACATTTGCCCTTATTCTCCTACTTGTGACAATTTTTAGTGTCATTCCATATGAACTAATTCATCATTGTCTAAAAGACAGCAATGCTGGGCTACAAATACTATGTGTGGTCCATTTTGCTCCTACAGGAAACATCCTGTAAATGGGACAGGAATGTAATGTGAGTTGTATCATGAAGAGCCAGAGCCAAGTGACAGACTTCTTTAGAATGCTGCACCAAGGTTCAAAACATACATATGTATACACATATAAGTGATTATGAATTTTACAGACCAGATCTACATGGCATCACAAAAGCATCTGCAGGATTTCAAGGTGAGTCTTTTGTTTGTTCTAAAAGCAGGAGGATCAAATCCCAATGCATTTCATTCATACCTCGCAAAAATCACCTAAAAAAGTCCTGGTGCATAATACCTCTGATTCATTGTATAACAGTGACACCGATGATTAAAAATCAGGGTAAGACGACCACGAACCATAATTGAGACAAAGGACTACTCTGTTTAGTAAGCACTCAGATGGCAATGCTTCCTTCAGAAGAGGCACTAACAGAGCCCATGCCCTCTGAAAGGCCTCTTCACAGGCAACTTGTAAGAATCAATATTTCAGCAATTCAGGCTTGAACTGACAAATAGATTCTAAAGTTTTAAAGGGAAGGAAGGACAATCATCATAAATACATAGATACCATAGCTTCTTCAGGCTTGTCTCACTGAGAAACCAGATTAAATGAACTCCAAACAAAACACACCTCAACCAACCACAACAAATGAAAATTTTAGGAAAAATCTATGTAAGTGACTTCTTGGAACACAACTTGAGCCAATGTCTCAGGCAAAATAAATAACTGGATCTTCACAAAACTCACTTGAGGGTCTGTGTTTGATTATGAAATACAAATACCAAAACAGGTAACCAGTTCTGTGACAGAATAAGCCAGGAAAGTCCCACAGAACTTGGGAACACTCAGCCGGTGAGCTCTTGGGTAGGTGATATTTTTTCCTTGAGATGGCTTGGATGAGGAATGTAAGTGTTGGGCTGAAGGGACAAATAATCACCGAGCTCAGGATCAAGCATGCCTACACCAAGATTTTTCTTCCTGTCCATTGGCTTAGTTGTTCTTCACTACAAGCTAAGCTGGTTACCCCTTGTAGTGTCACCAGTGTCTGTGGAGAACTACTGGCCATTGTCCATACCAATTCCTTCTGTAAACAAAATGACTTGCCCCACTCAGAGTCCTTCCTTCTACAAAACGGCTCCATTGCTCCCTGTTCTGTAGGTTACAGTTTCCAGACATTCTAGAGGTCCTGTTCATTCCTCTCAGGATAGCCCCAATGAGCTACAACTTTAACACATGTCAGCTAAGGCTCAACATGGTCAAGTGAAGAAAAAC
This sequence comes from Psittacula echo, assembly GCF_963264785.1. NCBI lineage: Eukaryota > Metazoa > Chordata > Aves > Psittaciformes > Psittacidae > Psittacula > Psittacula echo. The sequence goes on along the minus strand of NC_137736.1, from coordinate 22,228,000 downwards.
AATTATTTCCTGTATCTTTTACCCATATCCCAAGTTACTACATCCCAGAATAGGAAACCTACAGAGAACATGACCTTTGTCTGAATTTCATCTTCCTGAATCTTCATTATCATTGACTTTGTCCTGCTTATTTCTCACTGTTTCAAGTATCCCTCAGGATTTTCCACTGGGCAGGGGAGCCTGACTTCTGCAACACCTTTGTGGAAAATCTTCCTTTCCAGTGAGAAGACAAAGGTGACTCCCATGATCTCTAGAAACCCTAGCAGTTATTCTAACAATTACTGGCAATAAAGGAAAAGCCTGAGCTGAATGCATGATACCACCTCTGAAAAATGGGGAAAAGATTCTCCACAAACTGTCTTTACCTGCAGACCAGAATCTTTGCATTGTGCATGATGGCACCATCAGGGTTTTGTTTTACTGCTCTATCAGTTGATCCCTGTTTCCTTGCCAGCTTGTTGAACACGAACAATGCCCAAATATCAAGAAGCCATGAGCTCCCTGCTGGCATCTCCCCGGGTGAAGATGACCCAGGGTAGGGAGCATAATGGCAACAGACAACCGGCAGGAACAAGAGCTCCTTTAGCCCAGACTGTACTACTCAACTCTCTTGCTGCAAATTAAGGTCTTATCTCTCATTCTGTAAACACTGGATACAGAGAATTTAAACCATAGGCTGAGCACCTGGAAGAGCAGAGCCAACAGCATCCAGGCCAAATTAAAAAGGGTGCCAGTGCTTTAAAGACATTCATAGGTCATCGCTGCATGCCCTAACAAATGTTGCTGTGCATAGCATTTCCAATTAAACGGCTCCAGGCTTTCTGACACACCCAGTTTGGTGTGTAACAGGGATGTGGACAGACTTCAGGTCCTCTGAGTAGGGCCCAACATGCCTCTGAAGTGAGCAGAGTTTACTGATTGTGGTAAAAGGGCTATGAAGGAGAGAACAGAGGGGAGAATTAGCTCAGCAGCTGGGAGAAGGAAGCAAGGAGATGCAGGAGAATAACAAGTCTATCACCTGAATGAGGACACTCCTGTCAGCTCACAAGGGTGGCAGGAGGTAAAACACACCCATCTGCTCTAAAACAGGTTTGGCTTCCTCTCCACATAATGCTATGTGCTTCCTTGTGCTCCATGGAGAGGACAGCTCTGGCTGCTACAGCCTCCTCTATGGCCCCAGACGTATAGGAGAAATCACGGAGTTCATGCTGTCCCTCGCAGCATTGACAGTTATCCAAGAGCTGTTCCTGAGCAGGCCTGCAGTGGCTGAAGAATGGTGAAGCCAGCCCAGAACCTGTGACCCACTCTCAGGGACTGCTCATTTCCCACTGCAGCCCGTGCTCGACTCACCAGCTCCTCCTGCCTCACCTCCCAGTTCAGCACTGGGAGGCAGGTGTGACTTCGCCAGCAGCATCCCACTGACACCATTCATGATGTCCTTGCTCATCATTTGTTGTTAATCACTTTCCAGAACTTGAAGACCTTTTGTGAACCCAAGCAGTTCCAGCACTGGGCAGACACCGTGGTTTCATACCACTGCTGCTGCTGTTCCGTGTGGAAGTAAACATCAAAATGCAAATCAAATGTTTAGTTAAATGGCACGCTTGAATGCAAGACAAAAGGGATTTGTTTGCAAAAGAAACTACTGCAACAGCCCCAAAAAGCACTCAGAAAGCAGAGCTTAATTCTGGTGAAGACAAACCCCACCCTTTTCTCAACCAAGGCAATTTAATGAGGTTGGAGAAATGACTTCAGTAAACTAACTACCCACACAAGCAGTTTGTTTAAACTAGGGAATCAGCAGTGGTAAGGGAGCACGGTCCAGTGCAGGGCTGAGACCCAGGAAGGATCTGGAGAGGCTGTGGAACCAGTTCTCCAGCGTCTTCTGTCGATATCACCATAGGCAGGAAGGCTCTGGCAGAGCTGAGGCATCGCAGAAAATTAGCACCCGCTCTGCACTGCTGCTCCAGCACACTCTGGTCTCATCCAGCCAGGGCTCCAAAACACACATCACTTTGGTGATGCAATACACAATTAAATCAACATGGGTGTAAACATATCGGATGGTCTGTTTTGATGCTCTTTACATGTTTGTCACATGCAAATCTGTTGATGATGAAGGAGGTTTCTTGGTGAATTTACATAGAAAACATTTAATGTGAAAAGGTACTGCCATACTTACTTAGCCAATAGTGTCAGCCACTAGACGCTGCAGAGAAATCTCCCAAAGAGTCAAATTAGAAGGTGCACTTGGCCTCAGAAGAAGGAAAAAGCCCATAATTTAGGGCAGTAATGATTCAGTAGCTTAGCCCAAGTCTAGTCATGGTACATCACAGTTGGGCACTGCTGGGAAAGGCTCTAATCACACTCAACACACTGCGGAGGATACCCGATACCAACACTTAGAGCTAACACAAGTCTCCACCGCTGAGTATGGAAAAATGGCGGGGCAGTGGCAGAGAGCTGCACTCCCTCCCACCAGGAAGGGTTTGCCTTGGATCCTCCACAGACACCCTTTTGAAAGGCTACTGAGGATGTTTGGATCCACCTTATTTTCAATAGGTACTCCAAACTTAAAAAACCCAAACAACCCATGCCTGTCTGATACTGAGACCTAGCCCAAATTACAGATGTAATGGGTAGGTCCATTAAAAAGTTACATATGAAAAGGTTTCCACTTCTGAGATAGTGATACAACACAACAGATGATCTTCCTGGGCTGCATCAAGAGGAGCGTGACCAGCAGGTCGAAGGAGGTGATCCTGCCCCTCTACTCTGCTCTCGTGAGACCTCACTTGGAGTATTGTGTGCAGTTCTGGTGTCCTCAACATAAAAAGGACATGGAACTGTTGGAACAAGTCCAGAGGAGGGCCACGAGGATAATCAGGGGACTGGAGCACCTCCCGTATGAAGACAGGCTGAGAAAGTTGGGGCTCTTCAGCCTGGAGAAGAGAAGGCTGCGTGGAGACCTCAGAGCAGCCTTCCAGTATCTGAAGGGGGCCTACAAGGATGCTGGAGAGGGAGTCTTCATCAGGGACTGTAGTGACAGGACAAGGGGTAAAGGGTTCAAACTTAAACAGGGGAAGTTTAGATTGGATATAAGGAAGAAATTCTTTACTGAGAGGGTGGTGAGGCACTGGAATGGGTTGCCCAGGGAGGTTGTGAATGCTCCATCCTTGGCGGTGTTCAAGGCCAGGTTGGATGAGGCCTTGGGTGACATGGTTTAGTGTGGGGTGTCCCTGCCCATGGCAGGGGGGTTGGAACTAGATGATCTTAAGGTCCTTTCCAACCCTAACTATTCTATGATTCTTTGCAAGTATCAATCTGAAAAAGATAATATTCTAAAACCATGCAATGTAAGATAGAAATAGAAGAGGCCATTAAAAAAAAAAAAAAAAGATCACTAACTTTTTTTTTTTTAGGAGAGTTCTGATTAATGAAAATAAATAAGTTTCATTACACAACAGATTCCAGTTTTCTTGAAAATTTTCAATCTTCACCTCAGAAAACCCAAGGCTAGAGAGATGCTCGGATCCTCTGCAAAAAATCAGTTATCTTCACCCTTTGTCTGCAGAAAGCGTGAAGCACAGAGACGTGACACTTGCTGCTCTAACCTGATCAATGCATAAAACACTGTCCCTGGGGTTATTTTTAAGAGTGGTAATTTTAGAAGGGAGGAGGGAGGAAGGAGTGGAATACATTATGGTTGTCCCTTTTGTCAGCGGTCATCAATTTGTATAAAGGTTTGGCACTTATCAGTAGGCAGACAGGTGCTTGTTAAGTGTCATTTTGCATATGGCTGTTACTGCCATATCCAGATACCTATACAGTCTTCCAGTTAGAGTAGCCATTCTTCCACTGAATGAACAAATCTGAACCACAACTTGAAAAAAGGCTACAACTTTGCACTCTGTACTCTTGAAGGCTGTAGTTAAAAATATAGGGCAAGAATAATATTCTACAGCAACAGAAGAGTTTGTAGTAAACACGCAAACTTTTGAACTTTTCCCATTAGAAATCAGGTTATAAAGAAGCTCTATAGCACAAAGCTACAGGGGTGGTGGAAGCCACTTCAGGATGTTGAGATACACAATCTACTCAAGCAGGAAATACACACAGATGGAGATGGACAATCAACCCGAGATACAATGATGACAAGCTGCTGACAGTTCAGAATCTCTCTTTGAACAGCAGGTGCTGGCTGAGTACAAACAATGCTAGTGAGGAGGAAAGAGCTTTTCAGAAGCCATTGCCTTGAATCCCACAACAATGACAGCACTGCAGGAGACAGACTGAGCTTGTACATAACTTGGTGCCAACTGTAAGTGACAAAGAGAATCCGGCCCCCCCAAACCAAACACCTTTCTTAAAATACACTTCAGACAAGGAGAAAGGAGGCATTCACTATCACTGTAAGCAGAAAGACTGCAACACACCTTCCAAGAGGAAAGGACCAGATGGCCAGCACACAATCTGGAAGGACAACTAGACTTCCACACAGTTCCTAGCATGACAACAGATTTAGAAAGGCCTCTTGGGTCATCCAAGATTGTGCTATCGCTTGTACCCACAACATGCTACTTCTTTCATAAGTGGCAAATTGTCCCCTCTGTTTAAACAACACAGCTATTTTTTTTGTGTCGGCGCTATATGGCATTTGTATTAAAGAAATAGGATTGACTGTTCTCCTGCTTTCAGCAATCTCTCTTCTAATATCAGTGGGAGCTGTCTTTACAGTCACAATAAAACCCCTCTTTGCAGCTTCATTGACTACCCTCTTCTCAGAGCTTTTTGGAGTGAGTGGAGAGGACAGGGAAAATGTCACTTCAAGGAAGAAAATAAGAGGCTGCTACCCAGACTAAACACTTTATTGCTCTGTGCGGCTTTCTGCTGGTCCTGCTTTCCTAGAGGTTCCACAGTGTTGGCAGGAAAACAAGCCCAAGCCTATGAAGAAGAAACATTGTCATACAGGGGCACGTTTGAAGCACAAATGCATCTTGCTCAGCTCAAGATTCAGCGGACAGAATCTTTATAGACTTCTCTAACATAAGGCACATAAGGGGAGTTCACCCACTGGCTTATGCTGCCACTGTGAGGGTACTGTGGGTGGGCTGCACAGTACCAGTCATGCTGGAGCCCTGAGAGCTTGCTCCCACAGAGTGCCAGGAGTCCTCAGCTCTCACCCTCAGTCTGGCAGGATTCCTCCTTCTCCTCTTGCTTCTCCTTTTCCTTTGATATGCCTTCTCTTCACTTTCAGTGGCCCATACAACAGCATTAGAGATATGTGCCATTTCTTCTGTGCACACAGAAACACAAGGACATGCCTTTTCTTCAGCTATTTTGTTATGTATCTGCGTCTTCCCCATCTCCAATACTGAACCAGTATCAGTAAACATCTCCCATGGTCAGACCATAAATTACTGAGGAACACAAATCAGCCTTTGATCTCACCTCTTTCTTCCAGAGTGGGAGCACTCTTCACTCTTTTGAGCAACGGTGTTTGAATTTTCATACATGTACATGACCACAAATGTACACAAAGGCTTCGACCTTCTCTTGAATACAGCCAGCCCTTAAATGTGGCATGAGGATCTGCCAGTGTGAAAGACCTGTAACACACACTCTGGCTGAAGAAGTCTCGTTATCTGTTAGTATGCTTAATCATCTCTCTTTTACAGAATTACTCCATCCTCAGTGTCTACTCTTTTTCCGTCCTCCAACACTATTTAGTGGACCCAAGCCAGCAGCCCAAGAACTCTTGCTCCCTTTATACCTTTAGCAAAACACAGTTACGAGGCATGACAATTAATACACAGATCCATCACCCTAGGTAGCAGAGAGGGCTAGCCCTCTTTTTTGCATGCAATCTGCCTCTCGCTGAAATCCATTCTAATCAAGAACGTTTTACACAAGAATGAAGAAAAACACCCCAAAACAAATCCTGAAAGGTGACCCTCATTTTAGTAAAACGGTACAAATCAAGGTTCAAGTAAAGCCTGTTTTCTTCATTTCAGCATTTATCTAAACCACAGACAAAAGTAGGCCATCTAGGTTTTGCTGATACTTAAAATGACCAAGAAAGGACAGGCAGTGCCTCTAACATTCCCTTTTCTCTCCATAACAATCCTTCTTTTGGAAGGAAGAATGTTAACACATTGGAAAACTGAGATTTACCGATCAGCAAAACAGGCATCAGATGCAAGAGGAGCTAGCACGTGCACAGGAGTCCCACTGCTCAGATTAACATCACACAGTATCTTTTGTCAGCTTGTGAAAAAAAGAAACAAAACCAACCAAACCACTGAACTCTAGTAGATAAAACAAGCACCTGTGTTTACTCTTCAAATGCAGAATAGCAACTTCCAGTCCTTTTGACTTGACCTAAGGCTTGCATGCCCTAGTATTTCTGACAAATGAGGAACAAGACAAGATGAGCAGTTAGGCCTTATCTACCTAAATCAGAGACACACAATGACTCCGAAAAAGCACCCCATTAGTACATAGCAGCAGCACAGACTTTCACTTACTCTCAGATGCTGCACAGAAGTACCACACCCCTCTCATCGGGTTCGAATTGGCCTGTTGTACAGAGGGAAAGCTGGTTTAGGAGGAAAGGTAAAGAAGTACTCAACAGCAGGAGAAAGAGGATTATCTTGAATGACCCACTGCTGCTTTTTCAGTGAACTTGTTTTTTATCACCATCCGTTTCATTTTGCAAAGATTCCAATGATGATAATAAAAGGAGAAGTAGGCTGATCCCTATCACACACATGATAAAAAAATAAAGAAATGATACCAGCAGATACCCCTGATCTGGTGTTTGCTGACCCAGCAAACACAGCCTGGGTAGAAACACCTACTGGGGGAAAGAAAAGGGAGAGAAGAACAAAACAAAATAGTTAAAACCCCAGCTGTGAGACAAAAATGCCTATTTCTGTGTCATTCTCATCAACAGTATTTCACAGAACCCCTGCCATCAAAGAAGTACTCATTTTGCCAGGATTTATTTCTTCTAAGGCATACTTCTTATATTAAGGATGCAGTAAGGAATTGAGGGGTGTTAAAGCCTCAGAATTGAACTTAGAATTGAACTTGGCTAAGGATGTTAAGGATAACAGGAAGGGATTCTATAGGTACATAGCGAATAAAAGACAGACTAGGGACAACGTAGGCCCCCTCTGGAAGATATCGGGAGAACTGGCTACCCAGGATTTGGAGAAGGCTGAGGTTCTTAATGACTTCTTTGCCTCGGTCTTCACTGGCAAAGTCTCTGACTGCACCACCCAAGTCTTGGAAGGTGAACACAGGGACTGTGAGAATGAAGACCCTAGGCCCACTGTAGGAGAGGATCTGGTTCTAGACCATCTTAAAAACCTAAAAGTACACAAGTCCATGGGACCTGACGAAATCCATCCACGGGTCCTGAAGGAGCTGGCGAATGAAGTTGCTAAGCCACTGTCCATCATATTTGAAAAATCATGGCAGTCAGGTGAAGTTCCCGATGACTGGAAAAAGGGAAATATAACCCCCATTTTCAAGAAGGGGAAAATGGAAGACCCAGGGAATTACAGACCAGTCAGTCTCACCTCTGTGCCTGGCAAAATCTTGGAGCAGATTCTCCTGGAAGGCACGCTAAGGCACATGAAAAACAAGGAGGTGGTTGGTGACAGCCAGCATGGCTTCACTAAGGGGAAATCCTGCCTGACCAATTTGGTGGCCTTCTATGATGGGGCTACGAAACTGATGGACAGGGGCAGAGCAGCTGATGTCATCTACCTGGATTTGTGCAAAGCGTTCGACACTGTCCCACATGACATCCTTGTCTCTAAATTGGAGAGACATCAATTTGATAGGTGGACCACTCGGTGGATAAAGAACTGGCTGGATGGCCACATGCAAAGAGTTGTGGTCAATGGCTCGATGTCCGGCTGGAGACCAGTAACGAGTGGTGTCCCTCAGGGATCGGTGTTGGGACCAGTCTTGTTCAACATCTTGGTCGGTGACATGGACAGTGGGATTGAGTGCACCCTCAGCAAGTTTGCCGATGACACCAAGCTGTGTGGTTCGGTTGATACTCTGGAGGGAAGGAATGCCATCCAGAGGGACCTTGACACGCTTGTGAGGTGGGCTGATGCCAACCTGATGAAGTTTAACCATGACAAGTGCAAGGTCCTACACCTGGGTCGGAGCAATCCCAGGAACAGCTACAGGTTGGGCAGAGAAGAGATTCAGAGCAGCCCTGCAGAGAAGGACTTCGGGGTGTTGGTCAATGAGAAAATGAACATGAGCCGGCTTCAGTGTACGCTCGCAGCCCAGAAAGCCAACCGTATCCTGGGCTGCATCAAGAGGAGCGTGACCAGCAGGTTGAAGGAGGTGATCCTGCCCCTCTGCTCTGCTCTCGTGAGACCTCACTTGGAGTATTGTGTGCAGTTCTGGTGTCCTCAACATAAAAAGGACATGGGACTGTTGGAACAAGTCCAGAGGAGGGCCACGAGGATGATCAGGGGACTGGAGCACCTCCCATATGGAGACAGGCTGAGAAAGTTGGGGCTGTTCAGCCTGGAGAAGAGAAGGCTGTGTGGAGACCTCAGAGCAGCCTTCCAGTATCTGAAGGGGGCCTACAAGGATGCTGGGGAGGGAGTCTTCATCAGGGACTGTAGTGACAGGACAAGGGGTAACGGGTTCAAACTTAAACAGGGGAAGTTTAGATTGGATATAAGGAAGAAATTCTTTACTGAGAGGGTGGTGAGGCACTGGAATGGGTTGCCCAGGGAGGTTGTGAATGCTCCATCCTTGGCGGTGTTCAAGGCCAGGTTGGATGAGGCCTTGGGTGACACGGTTTAGTGTGAGGTGTCCCTGCCCATGGCAGGGGGTTGGAACTAGATGATCTTAAGGCCCTTTCCAACCCTAACTATTCTATGATTCTATGAATTAAACAGTTTAGTCTTGGAACACTGTCTTCTAGATAAGACGTGCCACCCAGCCTGGCTAGAGTTGCAGTGATTCAGAAGAAATATGTGCAGAAGTTGTGAGCTAATTAGAGATTATGGGATGTTCATTCCCCAGTGACTGAGCAGGAGAAAATTAAAGTTAGCAGGAGCCCAAGAACTGCGTTTACAAAAATAAAATTTAACTTCATTGTTTCTGGTGTCATTTCCCTGAAAACAGAGAATGATCTGGACATTGGCTTTTCTTTCTGCAAGTAAAATTCACTCCAGACCATCCCCTCACCCTCCCACCAGATCAATGCAACACGGAAAATTTTTGAGGTTTTCTTAATTATTATTATTTCATTTAAACAATACTTTTGGGGCAAGATGGGAAAAGAGCAGCACCTTTTAAAAAAAACCTGTTGTGTGCTATATAGGATAAACAGGTGAGCTTTAAAATAGTTAAGTTTATATATGTACATATACACACATACACTAAACCAAACTAAAACCAAAAAACTCATGAGGGGTCATTTTCAACACAAGAGAGGAAAACCTTATTTCACAGCAAGCAAAAGCACCACAAGTTAAGATCAGAGCATACAACCACAGGTAGTGCAGATATCAAACTAGCCTGGGTTCTGGAAGCAGTGTAGCTAGAGCAGCACAAAGCTCCATGTGGGCCAAGTTATCCCATTCCCTGGCACAAGCAAGCACATAGCCTGCATTCAGGATGCTGTGCAGGCTCTCTCACAGCCAGCTGCTCTGCCCGCCATCAGTTCTGGCAGAAGCCACAGGAAGTAACTAACTAGTGGGAATAAGAGACCCAAAGCTAGGCTACAGGACTGATTGAGCTATAGTATTTCCACAACAGAGGTTTCTGAGTTTCCCCATGTCTCTTGAGTGCTTTCTGTAGGTCCTGCCTGCTTGGGTCACACAGCAGACAGCTCCTGATTATTTATTATTTGTGCATAGAGGTTCCCATTCTTCCTATACCTGCATCTTTTCCTATGTCTCTTCCACCTCACACCACCACTCCTATTTCCTCCAGGCTGACAGGGTAATAAAATTAGGAAGGGGCATGTACACCTAACCAAGGGGATAGTCAGCAATCAACTGGAGCTTAAAAAATAATAGTGATTCTTAAAAAAAAGCAAACCCCAACAATTAAAAAACCTGTTCAAGTTCTGCAGACTTCTGGCAGAGTTTGGTCATTTAACCCAGAGGTCTTTGTCTTCAGGGCCTGTAGGCTAAATTGTCTCAACTGACAAGAAGCACACAGAGTACAAGGTAAAATCCTGACTAAAAGAAAAAAGTAGTAAGGGTTGAGGACAGCAGGAGCTATAACATGGAAACCCAGTACTTCAGCAGCAGCACTTATGCTACACGGTACGCTTTCAAGAGAGTGAATTCCTTTCTGTTGGTACGAGCTGCCCAGATGAAAAGAGCAGCTGCCATAAACTGCAAAGGTGCTGAGACACAGGCAAGACAGAAGGACCATCCAAATTCACCCCTCACGTCATTAGGCAGGGGCAGCTTCGTATGGAGCAACTTAATCCCAGCTACGTAGCAGCCAACGAGGCCCAGCGTACAAAGCCCTGGGGAAGGAGGTAGGAAACGACAATGAGCTCAGTGCTGAAGTGCTCTAACTGTCACTATGAGCTTCTAGAGGATGGAGGGTAAGTGATGGATGGCAGAAGACCTACCTGCTAGGAAATGGAGTACTCCAGTGGCAATGGCCGGGTAGAGGCTGCGACAGGCACAAGCACAGAGCCCAATCAGAGCCCCAAAGCACATGAGGCCAAGGCTGACAAAGGGCAGAAGAAACTGCAGTCGCCAGAGATCTGCACATGGAAGAAACACACAAGACAAGTTTGTTGAAGATGGGCTTGAAACTGATCTTCTCCCACCGTCTTATATTCCCTTCTACCTGTGCTACTTTTGCTTCATCAGACGTTTTACATTCATAGCTAAAAAAGACCAAAGGCTCCACTTAAGTAGGAAGATTTGTTAACTTGCAAATTCCTGTACTGCGTTCACAAGCAAAACCTTTGCTAACACATTTAAGTTTTCCTTTTAAACTTTGACCTGTTGCTTGTGCTACTGTAAAAACCAAGAAATGCAGAGCAAGATACACATGCTTTCCTCACTAGTGACTGTATTTGAGAAACATTTTTCCCCTCCCCATCCTACTTGTTTACCTGCCAGAAGTAAAAGACACTTACAAGTCCGATTTAAATCCGTGCCACTATTGTGATTTCCAGGCTCTATGTACTTTTCCATAAACTGGTCAGAGAGGGAAAAACTGATGCAGTTTGTAATCATATCTGCTTCTGGGGAAAAAAATAAAAATTACCATTAGGTGTCTTCCCCCCACCCCTCTTACAATTCCTCATTTGCCAACCATTTGAGCTGGGAAGCTCCTTAGAGTTCCATTTAGAGAAAAAAAATAACTCTCAAAACAGATCTGCAGGATGATAATTGAGATCTGTAGGTTCTCAATGTAGTTACTATGATATAGTTACTACAGTCAGCATTTAAACACACAGAATCTTCAAGCTTACACAAGTTATCCAGAGAGAATTGTGCCATGCTTGGCAGATTGGGAAAAAAACGTGGCACATGATGCTCAACCATGCTGTTACATATTCTTGTAGTCAGCTGTGCTTATCTCCATGTGCAGAATGCAGTATTGTACTAAACACTTCATTCAAAAATGGGACAGGAAGGACTATTTAAAGACTAGAAAATACTTGCTTCTTTGCAATAGATTTCTCCTCTTTTATGTCTCAGCTTTTGCTTTGAGAATACTATTGAGCAGAGCTGGTTTAATGTCTACCAAAATAAGTACTTTCATGAAAGAAAAAAAGTATTTCATGGCATTTTTTTTTCTCCAGAAAATGTGATTGAAAGTATATTTTTTTAAGATAGCTCAAAATGAAGGGCTTCACACACACAGGAAGTCTCCAAAAATCTACTTTGAAGCAATTAAAATAATTGCTCACCAGACTTTTTTAGACCCCAACCATTGTGAAAAAGAATACAAATATTTCATTCTACCTCCATCACTACAGTACAAGGAGTTTAAGATATGCTGATGCAACAGTGGGACACTTGTGACATGAGCAAAACAAATGGCTGGATAAAAGAAGTGCTCCCTTGATAAAGCAGTACCTTTACTCCATTGCTGGGTCCCAGGACCTCTCCTAAAAAGACAGTGACTGGCAGAGCAACCATAACTGTATCCCCAGTAGGACAGCAGATGCAAAAACAAAAGATATCAAGCTATACCAGACTTCATTTAGATCAATAATCGTGTGTCAAATCCAGAATCTGCAGCACTGACAGCTACAGACCATTCTGCTTCTTCTGCTTCTTTAAAAATTCAGACTGTCTTTACTAAAAACACACAAAACCAAATAAGCTAAAAATAAGCCTTCTGGAGGAAGAAACTGGCATGAACACATTCTGAGGAAGTTCGCACATACCACCCCAGGCAAACTAGGGAAGTGTTAATTGCTCTGGAGATACCTGGTGGGCTGTACCAGTGAGAGTTCTTGGGTATAGTGATACATCTCCGCCACAATCCAACTGTACCATTACACCGGAAGAGCGCATCTGTGTAGGTCTTTTCATCTGCCTCTTCACTGACAAATTCGTCCCAGATGCTCCTACCAGCTTCACTGACATTCTCAGCTGGGTAAAGGGTGTGGTATTCGTACCAAAAGTCAGTGCCAATGGAAGCTGCCATATAGATGGTGGAGATGAGGCTGAGAACACAAGCAATTACCAGCGCTGTAGCAAAACGGTTGTCCATCATTGCGGCCTTGCAAAGGAAAGAGAGAGCCAAGTGAGTAACCATTCTGACAGTAAACCTAAAGTTATCCTAGCAGTGTCAAACTCATGACATCATTCCTCTTACGCAATTTTCCCTCAGGATATGCATGTCTCATCCAACATGCTGGGGTCAAAGGAACACTGAGCAACTCTACAGTACTAGTCAGCATCCACTGGACCTGCGAGTTCAAGACACTGGTATCACCCTCTTCCCAACCACACTGTGCTAGTTGCTCTCCATGAGACAGCAAGTGACAGAGCAACAGCAACTCTGTCCCCAAAGCAGATGGCACAGCTCACTGCCATCTGTGATCCTGATTGTAGGGAACTGCAGAGAATCCATCCACAGCACCCAGGCAGAAGACTTACCTTTCCTTAAGGGATTACCACGGGTAGAAGTGATTTTTAACCTCCCATTCCATACAGCTTTCACAGCTTGCGCTTACACCAAAGGTTAAGAACCACAAGCATGCCAAAAAAGCTCTTCCAGGCTGTTTACAAAGGGCAGTCATGCTAAGGTGCCAGAATGCCTTTAGAGAAGCAGAGAAATGTATCCAGGCACTAGAGATAGTATATGAAGGAAGCACTGAAAGGCCAATTTGGAAATCATGATAAATGCTGCAATAATGCCATAATATATAGAGCGGTACTTCTGAAGAACTAAAACGACGCAGGGAGGGTGTGCTTTGTTCCACAGGAACAAGATGACAAAGACTTCTAAAACTGAAATGCCTTCATATGCTGGCATGAGGACTTTGCTCTGACTCCCTGTATTAGGGGTCATTCATGCCCTCTTTGCAGGGTCATGCTCACAAGTGGCATAAATTCAGGATGAAACGAAGCATGGAGGAAATGCAGATACCATGCATGATTACACTTATGACAGTAACGTGACTTTAATAAGTAATTGATTGCTAATACATGGGATGTTTTGCGGATAGTGCAGTACGTCAGAGGGCTCCTCTCAGATGCCTGTTATTATCACACATTTTCTGTGCCTGATTACATTTATGGATTATGATGAATCAGGCTTGATGCACTTACCAGAAAAAAAGAGCTCAACTGAAGTTAACTCAGCAGCTAGAGCTGCTCTGGTGACACGAGCTGCTGTCTAATCAGCTATCAGTATCTTGTTTGTTCCACCTCCCTTCTCCCACATATGTTGATCAAAGTATTTTGGTCTAACTTTTTCCAACTGAACAAACTTCAACTGGAAACAGCAAATGTCTTTAAACACAACATTCACAGGGGAAAACATGAAAGCTTAAGTCAGACCTGCCAGTAGGAAATTCTGCACTATGAAACAAGTGCAAATTAAAACAGGGAGTTTCAAAGGCACTGGTATTTGCTGCTTACAACACCATTCTTATTCCCTTTCCCTCCCATCTGGCTCCTCTATTTGGCTGAAACTGGCTAATGGGGCTGTGGAAGAGAAATACTGTGTACCCATATCATTCCCTATGCTTAATTTCTGTATTAAATAAGGTACATGCTCTGCAATATCCAACCCTAAACTGCATCCTTAGCAACAAGCAGGAGGAGAGCTGAGTTTTGGTGAAGTGACAAGCAGCACCTATTTAAAATACTGCAAATTTTGCATGCCACAACTGTATTTAAGTAATAATCCACAAGCCATAAACTTTCATAAGCTAGGGCAAATACTGAGAGGCAAAACATCATATCTGGTCTCATTTACCTAGAAAATGTAGAATCAGGTCCAGACCTGAAAGCAAATTCTCTGTGCAGCATTTAATTCCTGGTTATGTACTTCCATTCTCCAGTGATATCCCAGCATCTCACTCAAGGTACACAGGACACTGGATGAGTAGACTAGGGAGAGAGTAAGCTGCTGTATAGATATGACGTCCCTGCTTATCCCCAGTGAGTTCACTGAGAGATCCCCTCTCCTTCACAAACTTCTCACAAAGCAAAAAGGATCTCCAGAGCCAAAGCTGTTGCTGCCCAGCTCCTGCTGAGCTGAGCTCTGAGCTGAGCAGATCCTCTGGGAACTCACTCTTGAGTCAAGCAGCAGAACAGGCTGGTGAGCAGGCTGGTCTGGATTTTCAAGTATATTGCAGTCACATTCACTGCAAGAGGAACCCTCTGCAATAGACTCCTCTCTTTAAAAATGGGCTTTCTCTGAAAGGAGGAATCACAAGAACCTACAACCTCATCCTCAGAGCAGTGTCTGGCTCTAATAATTATGAACGTAAGCAGGACATTACTGGGCCACTGGTTTGCTGCCACTGACTTTTAATAGATACGCTTACAATAATAAAGTCCTATCAACTCTGTACTAATACAGAGAAAGAAAAGAACTGGCTCAGAAACCTTACTTTCAGATACAGCATCCCTGCTACCAGGTACAGAACACTGGTGCTGGAGATACCTCTTTCAGAACATCATTAAAAGGCAACCACACACTTCTGGCCAGCTTTCTGTGTGTTGGCATACAGTGGACTTGGCAGATTTGATGTTAGTTGGCAATGAAGAGCAGTTTACAGGCAAAATGAAGGGTTAAACATCAAACAGTAAATTAAAGCACTGTTCAGTGTCTATTACCCACTTGGGTAAAATGGACACAGCCAGCTATTGCCAACTGATCCTTGTAATGCACAGCTTCAGGGACAGGCAGACAGCAGCCCCCAAAATGTAGCAGGTGGCTGTGTGGCTTTTGTCCCAGAAAGACCACACATGGATTTTCAGTACAGACAAGACAGTGCCAAAACAAGAGCACATCCCCAATTCCTTGTAATAAAGGTCCCCTCAATGTTTCTGCTTAACGCTTCAACTACTTAGCAAAAAAAAAAAAAAAAAAAAAAGAAGTACTTTAGGCATTTTAGGCAACTTTTACATTGGACATTCCTCCTGCCACAGTGTAGCAGACTTGACTACCCTGCCCATTCACTATATATATCCACTGTATCTTCATTTACTGCCCCCCACTTTCACAAGGTTGTCTTTTGCTCTGTTAAAGAAAGAACCATCCTTCCAGCCCCAAGCAGAGCTCAACGGGAGTAGTAAGCACAGTCAATAAGAAATAGTTATCAAAGACCACGAAGAAAGACACTGCATGCTTACAAGATTATGCCACACTGCAAAAGGTTCTATGCAGAACAATATGTAGAAGGTGCCTTAAAATAAGCTTACTTATAAAAAAATAACATTACTACTACCAGAGATGACATTACAAAGCCATAAATATTGATAACAGAAATACTTTGCCTTTACAGACTGTCAGTAAAAACCTTCATTGTTTTTACAAAAGGTCTGTCCACATGATACTGCTAGCACATTTTATTGTTAACAGCAGAAGCTATTTCAAACAAGTTACAGCTGAAACTAAGCTACACAATGAATACAAGACAAGCCAAGGCAGTAGTGAACAGGCACTCAAGCAGAAATGTTTCACAGGATATTATAACGACACTCATTTTTTAAAGGACTGAGATATAAAAAGTTCAAAGCAGCAGCTCATAAAAGAGAAGGCAAAGGCCAAACCAATAGCAACATTCAAAGGAATGACTAGATGCATGCACTTCATTGAAGAGGGATTAAAAAAAAAAAGGTCAAGTCAGCAGAGCTGAGAAAACAGAACAGGAGATAATGCTACGGAACACTTTCTTACCTTCAGAGGTCCTCAGGGTCCTTCAGGACACACAGCTCCAATGATTCCAGGTTACTTCAGAGAGACAGCGTGATTTGTGACATGTGGCAAGTGGAGAGCATGAAATACAAACTTCCTGACTGCCCTAGCTGTTCCATTCATTCAGTTTCTTCAACACCACCAGTCCACAAAACATGATCTAAGAGTAGAAAGCAAACCAAATAGCCTGAGATCATAATTTCACTTGGAAATTATTTCACAAAAATCTCATTAAGCAAAAACATTAAGAAGGGGAGAAGCAATGACTCAAAAGCCTTCGGGCCAACAGCGCTTTGCCCCACCAACACCAACCCAGCGCTCGGGCGGGCCGGCAGCCACGGGGTAAGTGGCCGCACGAAGGGCTCTCGTCCCGCGCCAACCCGGAACCCCGCAGCCGGCCGGTTACCGGGGCCGAGCTCCGGCACGGGCCGCAGCCTCCCAAGCGGTGCCGACACGCTTTGTCCCCCGCCGCCAGGCCGCGGCACGGGCCAGGCCGCCCGCACCATCTCCACGGAGCACGACCGCGCTGCCGGGCGCTCCGGCCTCTGAGGAGACACTCTGCGAGGGGGAGCAGCTGCCCGGCAGGCGGACAGCCAGCCTAAGATGAGCAACTCAGCCCTTGACCCCTCTGCCCCCTCCCACCCTCGACAACCGTCCGGCACGGCACCGTACCCACCACCCATCGCCGCCCCGCACCACCGGCCCGGCCCCGCCGCGCCGCTTCCGCCCCGCGCCAGGGACCCTCGCGGCGCGGGGCATGCTGGGGGATGTAGTTCTCCCGCACAACCCCGGAACAGCCGAGGCACTCCGGGCCAACGGCACCATGGGAGTTGTAGTCGACGTTGCCTCGTCCCTGCGCCGCCGCCGCAGTTCCTGCTGGGAGTTGTAGGCTCCCACCGCCTCCTGCGGCGCCGCTCTCCTCTTTCGGCGCCCAGTGCCCACTGCTGGGCAACGACCTCGCCTCCTCTACGTTGCGCTCGCTGGTGCCTGCCGCGCCGCTGGCACTCGCAGGCCCCAGAGCACCGCCCCGCCAAAACTGTGGCAGCCCAGCCCCGCGCCTCCACACCTCAGCACCGCACCTTGCACAGACCTTCGTGGCGTGAGGTGCAGCGCTGATTCATGCTGAAATAATTGCACACCTGTAAGACATGGGCGTTTGGGGATCTGGAATCATGGGCCCAGCGTCCTGTACCTGCTGAGATAACCAGGACTTTTTACAGAAACACAACCCCACTGGCACAGGGTGCCCAGAGAAGCTGTGGCTGCCTCATCCCTGGCAGTGTTCAAGGTCAGGCTGAACGGGGCTTTGAGCAACCCGGTCCAGTGGAAAGTGTCCCTGCCCATGGCAGGGAGGTTGGAAATAGATGATCTTTAAGGTCCCTTGCAGCCCAAACCATTCTGTGATTCTATGATTCTGTGAATTGCAATTATTTTGTCTCCCCATGCAGCCATAAAGCTCATTCTTTCTTTCTTTCTTTTTTTTTTTTTTTCCGTGATTGCTTGTAAAAATGGTAACACAGTATCCTGGCTGAATGACTTGGGAAAACATCAAGTAAGGGAAAGAAAATACCTGGTAAAAGCTGCAAAACCTGTGAAGACTGGCTCCATGCCCCAAACTGGACATTCCCCCACATCCCTGGTACAGGTACCCACGTGAATTACATGAGGACTCTTAAACGCAGTTGACAACTGCCCTGGCTGAGAGACCACCACACCCAGTTTTGATTTTACCAACCTCTGAACTAGCGAACACAGAGGAAAACAATCGCGTCCGACTTTTTCATGTTGCTGAGGGCTTCTGTAGAATGATCCCAACTAACTCCTCTCCTGGAGCACCAGGAAGCATTTCTGCAGTAAGGTAAGGAGCTGGGATGGCAGAGGTGAAAGCAACGATACAAAAAACAAGGAACCTCTGTGACTTGGTGCAACAAAATAATATTTCTATTAAAAAGTAATTATAAATTATATGTAATTAATAAACCTCTGCCTAAACATCCCACTTCTCCAGATCATGGAACCATCTCACCAACACCTCATCCTGTAACTGTCTGCAAGGATATATTCTGGGGTCTGCCTGGGATTTATGCTAGTTACTAAAATATTTAACACCTTTATCAATGGCCTAGAAGAAAACAGAGCATCACTGATAAACTTCACAGATGACATAGGGCCTGAGGGAAGGGTAAATAATGACATGGAGAGAGCACTGGTACAGGGTGACCTGATCATTTGACAGCTGGGGACAAGCAAACACGCATTTCAGTAAGGAAGGTCATCGATGAGCTCATTCATTTAAGAGGAAAAAGTGGAGGCTATACTTACCTGATATAAAGCTTTATCCTGGGAAGCACAATGCTAAAAGTACAAATGGGTCACAGAGGATTGCCAGCTATCAAGGATGGTGCTGTGGCCAAAAACCTCAGCTTTCCTGCAACCTCAGATGTATAAACAGAGAAATCACAAGGAGAAAAGAAGTTGTATCACATCTAGAGTTGCTGCTGGTTGCTGAAATAGCGTGTCTAGTTTTGACATGTTGAGAGAAACCTGAAAAGGCACATGAAAATCACTGACCAATTAGAAAGCCTCTCTCAGCGAAATGTATCACAAAAGGTCAGTCAATTTATTTTACTGAAGAGAGAGCTAAGGAATTGCAAGACCAGAAAATACATGTAATGGCAATAGGGAACAAAAAAGGCAGTAATAGTTTTTTCAGTGAACCTGGCCAAACTATCAGAAGTTGAAGCTATAAAATATTAAAAGAAATGAAAAAACCCAAACAAAACAATCAAACAAAAAAACACACAAACAACCAGAAACCTCCCTCTGTATTTTAAACCATTGGTTAAGCAGAACTGGAATTGTTTACTGTAAATTGCAATGAATTATCCACTGCTGGGAAGTTTCTAAGTTTTTCTCCTAAAAGATTTAATCTTGTAGAAATGAGAATCAAGTCTGGAAAATTTTGCAGCCATTGCTACTTCCATTACTGCATTAGACTATAGTGGCCTCTTTATAATCTGCCCTGATCAATATAATATGTGCAGCTGCTCGTCAACAGCCAGAGGGAAGAGATGTGTTTTCCTTTTATTTATATAATTTCAAATACTCCCTGCAGATTTCACCTGGATCTGCTTCTTCATCTGGAAAAATACCCCTCTATAGAGTAAGAGTCACCCAATGAAAACATTACAAATGAAGATAGAGAATCATTCACTGCCAGCACCTTTTTTCGTTTTCTCTTCTCCCCCAGTGTGCCTCAGTGGAACCACTGGCTGATCAGTTCAGCTACACAACAGAAGGTTGTTCTACACAAACAGGGTCATTTGGGAAGGTTTTAAAAGTAAAAGTTTGCTTTACCATGCAGAAACGGTGCCAGTTGCGCAAGAAAGCACAAAGGAAATAACCCCTAGAGGGAATAAACCTTAAATGCTGTTCCTGCTTTTTGCAAAACTGAAGTTTCTTCGATAGCAGAGCTGAGTCACATGCATTAGTTAGTACCTTTAGCAGAAGTTTTCAGGCACTGACAGAGAATTTAACACCAGAGTGCTGCAAACAAAACAAAGGAACAAAACCTTAGTGTGTTGGAAAAAATTGTGTCATACAAAATTTGGGTCATTTGAGTTCTCACAGTCCAAGGAATTAAGAAAACATTTGTAGGAGGCAGCACCATATTAAATTAACTATATTAAATGAAGTTTATACAGGATGAGAATTGAGAAATGAAAAAACATTCTTCTTATATCATATTCACAAGTTACTGATCCAGACCTGAAAAAGGTGTTCAAAAGTCTGCATTTTTCTTCCAATATTACTAGTTAATTTACTACAAGATATTGCCTCTCCTCTCCCAAAATCATACTCTTTTCAATAATAAAAAGGGCAGTTTTAGGTTTTGTGTTTTAGTTACCGTCTGTGAACATTTCACATAGCCAGAATGAGTAGAAAATCCCATGGATTCCTCTCAGACCTCTTTATACAGTCACTCTGGTTTTATTTCTGCCTTCTATATTTTTCTGTCTGTGGCACAGAACATGTTAGGCTAAGAAAACTCTACCCTTATTATAATTTTTCAGAGAGAAGACCTTCTAGATGTGTTTCTTCCTAATACGATGAATAGGACAGATTTGCTTTAATGATGCCCACTTCTCCTCTAAGTCAGCAGTCTCCAAAATGTTTTGTCACGCACCTTATCAGTAAAGACATTTTGAGCATGCATGCCTATTATATGGTGGGGTTTTTTTTAATTATATGCATGTACTACTGCACTAATATATTATATACATTAGAAAACATACACAGAAATATAAATTGAACAAGGATGAGCTAAAGAGGAAATAAATACCACTTTAAAAGTATTTAAGTGTACAAAAATTATTTTCTTCCCATGCCACACTTTGTAGACTACTGCTGTTGGTATGAAACTATTTCAGCCTACCCCAATGCATTATCTCAGTGCCCACAATTTTACTTGAATCAGTTACCTGCTCCTGTTTGTGCAGGGGTGAAACTCCTGTTGGTTAGCATTCATCTGGTTACCTCTGAGCCTGCCTTCACCTAAGTTAGAGGATAGTAGGACAGTTTGTAGCAGGTTTTTGGTTGTTTTTCCTTAAATCAGGTCTGCGAATCTCTGTGCCTTACAGAAGGTTTTTGAAGTACAATCATTTAGAAACTACTACACTTTCTTTTACAGCCAAATGAACCTCTGTTCCTTCTCAGAATTTGTAATCATTAATACTTTACAGATACGTAGCTCATTTTATTTAAACACCTGTGATTATATAAAAACAGATGTGCAAGTTGGAATAAAACCACATTTAAGCTACTAGTAAAATAGAGAAAAAAAAACCAACCCCAAACCCACAGCTTGCTGCCAGAAATGCTTCAACTGCAGAAACTTGTAAGGAGTGTGTGACAGACTAAAGCAACAACCCTTCATACTTCCTGTGCAGATAGTTCTGCTGTGCATCTCTTCCACTAATTTTGCCACGACATTAGAAGGCTACCATAATACATGTATCACTGTGAAGAAAGACATGAAATATTTTTCCTTGGTACTGCTGGAAATACCTCAGCATTTCCCGTGAGGAATACTTAAGGAATGGTACAAACACTGACATGACAAACTTCACAAGTGCGTTTGAGAAAGGTTTATCAGGGAAGCATACACTCTAAAGCAGAACTGGCCGAATATACAGTCATGATTACAGAATCTGCTGTGAGTGTGTGGTTACAAGGTATCCAGGTTCACTCTCAGGTTCAGAACTACTCAGCACCCAGTGGCTGCATCTTCTCAGAGGTGTGTCAAAGAGTAGCTCGAATGGCAGAGCATACACCCAAGCCATGCCAGTAGCTGTTGCTCCAGCAGAAAATTTTGTTTGGCAAAAGGGTTTACACGTATCTGTTGAGGTGTGGGAGGAGGAAAGTGCTGTGGAAATCTAGGAAGGGGTGAGGAGAGTGTGGAGGCTGTCCTCCTGATGACAAAACATCTCACTACATCTCTTGGATCTTAGCACTTCATGTGTTGAGCTTTCTGGAATATCTGCACAGAAGTGTTATAAGGGGAATTTCCCTGTCCTCAGTATTTTTGAGTTTGGCTCAGCGAAATGAGCTCTGGGAAGAGAAAGACCCTGTATGATGCGCCAAGCAAATCAATAGCACATAAAAAGCCCACAAGGCTTAAGACTACTGACAAATACATCTGCTGCTGCTTCCCTTGGGCAATTACAGATTGCTTTATTATTCATGACAATGCTTCACCCCACCTTTGCAAATCTTCTATCCAGATGAGGAAGTGTCACATTATAAAATGGCAACACTCAGCGACATCCACAAGAGCATTCAAGAAATACAGAGCAAACTCAAGAGAACAGAGTTGATACTTGTTGGAAAATGTTTACTATCTAATTTTTTATTTTAGTAAGTAAGGCTGTTAAACTACAGGGAGACAACAAACTGAGAAATCCCCAACACAAGAATACATGGGCATATGAAAAAGCTTTCTGGTTCCATTAAGCTTCTTAAAAAATTACTCACTTTTTTGTCTGCTCTGGGATGGTGACAGGAAGGGAGTGAATTTCAAGGAGTATGCAGTAGTCTGAGATGGAGGCAGAGAATTTTGAGCCTTATTTCTAAAGCTTGCAACTGCATGTAAGCTGTTAGGAACTAAGTGACGAGTAAAATAACACATAGGTCCCTCTTTGGAAGAGAGACAGAACTACAATACCTCAGACTGCAGGGTTCAGGTGATCTGCTACTCTAGTACTGATGGAAAGAGAATGTCCTAGTGCTTCTTGGAAGAAAGAAAACCTGAAATACATTCTTTGAAGCAGAAATAAGCAAAGATGAAACAAAACTCATCTCTGCACTGAATCCATAAAAAAGCATTTCTGTAATCTGTAAGATACTTGGGCATACACAACTCTTGGATGAAAAGTGGGTATACCTTCTGTAATTTTCAGATGGCAAAACAATGATTTTTAGCCTGTGCTTGCTTACAGGTTCATACATCTATGGCATATAAATTGCTATGTCCTCACCTGATCCAATTGATCCAACCTGGTAATTTCTGCGGTTTTTTAGAGGTTTTCTGGATTTAGAAATCTAATGTTTTAACAAGTTTGTGTTATCAGTTCTCAAAGATATCACTTGCCCAACAGGTGTCAAGTCTGGCAGCAAATGGGGTGGGGAAACAGAGAAAGCTCTGAATTTTTAGCAACTGTAGTACCTCCTGGATTCACAAGCTGAACAAATGTGGAGCAAGGAGTTAAGCAGCTCATTGGAAAACTGGTACTGGACTTTTATAAAGCTGACTACATCCATTTTATTAAGTATTTCAAATCATTCTAAATGCCAACGATTGATAGAAATGTTTCCTTCAAAGAAACCAAGGTACAATGTTTTAAAGTGCACAGCTGAAAACTTCCAACAGCACTGGGATACCTTGGCTGTGTTGCAGTATCTCATACTCTGTCATCCCTTTTGCTAAATGTTAACATAATACTGCTTGTCATAAACATAGTAAGTCAGTACCATAAAGTATCCAGGATGCATAATGTGATAAAGTCAAATGACTGCCAGAAACCTTTGTTATTTCCTGATTTTTAAAGATTCTTATCTCTCTTCTCTTTTGCACTTAGCCTTTGAAACTTTCGAACTAGCTTTCATGACACCCACAAAGGTGCTGACTAGAGGCAGAAGTCACCTTATCAGTAAGCGATAAAATGCATGGAAACAAATCTTGAGCAGCAATGATTTTTAACGGTACTCACAGCCTGGTAAGATAAAGCACATTCAACATTGCCAGTGGAAGAAGGAGTCAGCAAATATACAACTCTGAGTCTACTTTTTAAGAAGTAAGCTGATAACAGCTTGCATGCAATCTATTAAAGAGCAAAACCCCCATTGTTTTACTGGGCAGCAGTTGACTTCAGTTCTGTGTTCCCTTCTCCCAGCTTTGCCAGGGAAGGAATAAGCTGGAACACAAATCCATTCTGTAACTAATTAAAGGGACTCCGATCCGAGTCTCTCACAAACAAAAAGACTTGCAGCAGTAGTCCCTGGGTCACTTCAATCATCATAGAAGAGATAGTCACATTTCATTGAAGCTAAGAATTGTCTGCTAGGCAATCAGATGCAGGAGATTACTCATAGAATTACAATGAGGCATTTTACAAATCTACGAAAATTACTTTTATTCTAATTAGGGAGTAGCCTAACTAAAATGAATTACTGCCTCCTACTTAAGAGAACACAGCAAGTTCTACAGTGAATGGTTACACCCCTCTTAAAATGGCAAAAAGATAATTTTTAGCCTGTGCTTTTTTACAGGATCACACTTATGTCACACATCAATAGTCAGCTAGAGTCCACTAGTGCCTTACAGGTAGGAAGGCAGTTGTATATAACTAGCTTCTTATTAGACATCAGCATACCTATACAAGAAAGAGTGCCGACCTAAACACCCCTTGATCCAGCAGCCAGTTGTTAACAGCATCTGGCTGCTTTTCCAAGTGCTTGAAACTCTCCCAGGCACCTGCTGCACAGGAGAACATAACCTGAGCACTGGCAGTAATCTGAAGAACTCTGAGTCATCAACAACTTGGTCATCCTTCTACTTACTTCTTCAAGCCATTTTGAAAAATATGCCACTGCCCTTTTGTAGGGTCCTAATCTCTGAGCCAGGACCCCTAGAGCTACCTGTTGCCTTTCATAGGAGTTGAACGCTTCCTTGGTTTGATCAGTCCAATTTATACCAGAAAGATTTCCTTTCAATAGTTTGTATAACTGTATTATCACTATTCCATAATCATGGATCCAAAGCCTGCACCATCCAGTCATACCCAAGAATGTCTGAAGGTGCCTGGTTGTGGATGGTCTTGGCGTTTGACAAATGGCTTCCTTTCGGGCTGTTCAAAGCTCTCATAGTCCTCCGGTTATTTCATATCCTAAATAAGAGACTCATGTTCGAATTAACTGTGCTTTTTGTTTTGGACACTTGGTATCCGCTTGGTCCCAGAAAATTTAACAATTCAACAGTCCATTGAACACATTCTTCTTTAGTTTCAGGAGCAATTATCAAATCATCAACATATTGTAGCTAAGCTCCTGTCTGAGTGGGTGTCTTGTAGTTGTAGATTCTAGGTCTTGAGCTAATTGATTTCCAAATATCGTAGGGCTATTTTTGAACCTTGAGGTAATACTGTCCAAGTTAACTGAGGTTTTTTCCTGTTTGGGGGTTTTCCCCTTCAAAAGCAAACAAATTTTGGCTTTGTTTGGCTAAAGACAGGCAGAAGAATGCACCTTTTAAGTCCAAGATGGTAGACCATTTTTTGTTATTGTTCAATTTGGTTAATAGTGGGTATGGATTAGCTACTACTGGATGAATATCCTCCATAATTTTGTTGATTGCCCTTAAATCCTGAACTAACCTATAACTCTTTCCATCTGGTTTCTTTACTGGTAAAATAGGGGTGTTATATGCTGATTCACATTCAATTAGCAATCCATATTTTAAAAATTTACCAATTATTTCTTTGATTCCTTTCTGATCCTCTAATTTTAAGGGATATTGTTTTATCCAAACTGGGTGGGCCCCTCTTTTTATTTCTACTTTAACAGATAAATAATTTTTAGCCTTACCTGGAACTTCACATACCCATACTCCTGGACATACCTGATTAAAGACTTCTTCTATTTCAGGGAGGTCCTTCTTTCTGCTTTTCTGCTGAATTAAAGACAAACTCAGGACTTCAATTAACTGTTTGTCTTTTACTTTTAATTCCATTTCTCCTTCCTTAAATGTTATGGTTGCTTCCAAATGTTCTAGTAGACCTCGCCCTAGTAAAGATTTTGGAGAATTCGGCATTTATAAACATTTATACATTCCTATTTGTTTTCCCAATTTGTTCTCAAATTGGGAAAAGTTGTTTTCTCAATTGTACAGGTCTCAGAAAGAATGCTTTTTCTTGGCGGCCAATAGCTCCCACAACTGTAACAAATTCTTTTCCCAGTGGAATCAAATTAACACTGGATAGGTTGCTCCTGTATCCACTAAAAATTCCACCTCCTTTTCTCTGGTCCCTAGCTTTAATTTAATCAGTGGATCTGCTAGGGTAGATTCCCCAGGTCCCTGTCAGCCTAGCTCCAATTCAGTCACCAGAGCTGTCTGGAGATTCTTTAGGTTAGGGCAATATTGCTTCCAATATCCAATTTTCCTTCAGTACGCACGCTGATCCAGTCCCACAGACAAAGTATTTACTTTATCTTTGTCTGACATTCCTCCTCTACCTCTGCCTCATCCTCTTATACTAGTCCGTTTACCAGTTCCTACTTGCCCCAAAGCTGCCACTGTAGCTGTGGCTATGGTATGAGTCAGCTTTTTCTTCTCTACCTGTTCTCGATTTCTATACACTCTCCACACTTCCTCTATCAACTTTTCTATATCATGATTATCTGGCTCTTTAAACTTCTGAAGCTTTTTCCTAATATCTTCTGATGATTGTCCTAAAAACAGATTGGCTATCTGTTACTTCCTTTCCTCTGAGGAGGGATCTAACATAGTAGACTTTCACAATCACTTCCCTCAACCTGTCCAAAAACTCAGTTGGTGTTTTGGTTTGCCCTTGTTTTACAACAAACAGGGCTGACCAATTTACTGGTTTTGGAATTGCATTTTCCAATCCAAATTTTATCCATTTTGATACCTTTTCAAAGCAGCATAATCCTTGGGCAGATTGTAATCCCAATCTGGTGTTGCAGTGGGGATATGATCTTTCATTTTACCTGCTAATGCTCCTGAAGTAACCTGACCACGTATATGAGTGAAGGTGGCTTTTAATACCAACTGTTTTTCCATTTCAGTTAATGCATCCAGCATTACATCTATGTCCCCTCAGTCAGGATCTTGGCTTTTAACAATCAACTCAAACCTTTTTGCCACTCCTATGGGATCATCCCAATACTCTTTCACAGCTAACTTCCAAGCATCCGAATCTCCCATTGAAAAGTTCACTTTTATTCTTGTCCGACCCTCCAGTCCCATTGCCTGTCTTAAAGGTGCCTGAGTTACTGGCCCTGTTTTGCTACGAATGTGTCTGGCAACTGGAGTAACATTTTCAGGTCCTTCTGTTCTGTCATCAGCAACTGCAACCCCTTCCTCCTCATCAATATCAGAGGGATTCGGGCCAGGGCATGCTCTTCTAGGAAGTACTGGTAATACTTTGTCACGGAATGAACTCAGTCGGAGATCAATGTGATCAGACAAAGCCATTTATTATAGCTCTTATATAACTCTTTACTATTTCTTAAAGTTGTTTGCACTAACTTGGCCCATTGTGATTGGATACATGTCTTTGAGGCCCTTAACAACTCACATATAATTGGTTAAGCACAGGTGTGAGAACCTGACCTTCAAAGTTTTCCAACAGTCCTCAATTTAGCAACTCAGTGAATTCCAGCTCCTTCTTATCTTGCTGGGATTCTCACTTCCAGGGCCTCTCTCCCATCCTCCTTCACCTTTTGTTGTTCCTTGGTTCATGTCGAACTCCACGTAGGTACTTGCTGATCTGGGTACATGGCCGTTCTTTGCCAGAAAGTCATGCACATCACATAATCCTCCACCCTATCTACCTGTTTACTCCTTTTTCTTAACTTTAAACATCTTTCTCCAATATCACAGGCTGAACAACATCTCTCCAATTTAGATCCCTGTTTTTCCCTGTCCTTTTCCAAAACTAAAATTAAGGGATCCGGCAGAGCTACATTAATCCCGCATTCCCTCTGCCACTCAGGGTGGTTTCTTAATGTGACAAACATATCTGCATACACTACTTCATCCCATGTCTCCGGGTTCCAGTTGGGATCAGATACAAGGGCACAGACTCGTGGCCCCACTGCCTTTGTGCCTTTCTTATTGCTCCGTTTGTTTTTTTCTTCCCCTGCATCTCTCACCCTGCTCTGCAGTGGCTACAAATGTCTGCCTCTGCAACAGCACTTCTGCTTTAACCCTTTCTAGCTCAGAATGTAAATCTGCCACTTGTTGCTCCAACTCTGTGTTCTTACCTACCATGCCTTTGTAGGCAATAGCGAACAGCCTCCCATGTGTCCGGCGTGGCTCAGTTGCTCCTTCGAGCGGGTATGGGGGTTTGTACAAACTCACCCCAATACTTTAACACTCCCATGGGGTCCTTGGCTCCCCATGGTTCAGGTTCTACATTAGTGCAAGTTTCTATTTTATCCCACAACGTGCTTCAAGGTTCCTGTGACCACCCCGGTTGCTCCACAGGAGGAGCCACAGCCTGAGGCACTTTCTTGTGAAACATAATGATAGTATCTTACACAAAAACTTCAACCCGAGCCTGACAACAAAAATACACAGAACAGTGTCCCTTCGTGCAGCTGCATGCCCCACTGACCAAGCCCTGCCCTCAATACACACATACAAGGGATCTCTCAAGCACACTCTACACTACAATACTTAGAACATAAATAAAATCCAAACAGACAAACAACTATTAATGATGCAATCACAACATACAGTACAGCATTAACCAAATCATATCGTCAATACCAAAATCAGTACCATGATAATCTGCAAAATTAGGTCAAATACCATCAAGTTACAAACAGAGTTCCAAACAAATCCGAATATATACCAATCAGGCGCTAGCAGTCAGGTATATGCCTTGCCTACGAGATTTCTATATCTCAATTTACAGAAGGCTCCAAACAAAAGGTTAGCCCATCAAAATCCAAACTTCAAACAAACTCCCGTGCAGGAGGTCTCCTACGACTTACAGAAAGTTAACCAAAACAAAATCATACTTACAAAAGAATACCTTCTTAAAGATAGTCCTTGTCTGCTCCCTCAGAGATCCGAATGAGTCAAGGGGTCTCTCTGGGAAAAATTCCTGAGGGCCCTAGGGAGCCCTGTCCTCAGCGGGTCCTGCAGCCGAGCAGAGAGGGTCCCATCTAGGGCACCAAACTGATTTGAAGAACTTGTCAAGAACTCACCAACAAAGTTTAAGTTGTCAAGCAGGTATTCTTTATTGAAGTGCTGGGAGACATGGGGGTAGCTCCTCTTAACATGCCTTGTCCCAGCATCAATCAGGCTGTGATTATATTGTTTCTTAATATACATATTAATTATATTTCCAGTAAATGACATACATATTCATAACATTTCCCAGAACTACTTCATGTAGATTTACACATGTATATTTTCACATGCGCACAACAACGTGGTAGTGGTCTTTTGGACCCCTGGTGGTCATTTCTTCATCATCTTCATCTTCATCACTTTGGCTGAACTTCAGGTTTGGAAAGTCCCGTTTTCAAGCTGTCCACTGCTAGTCCAGTTCTAACTTGTCATTGCGAAACATTTATCCAAAATGTTTCCTCCTTGCTATTATTATTCGCCATCAAGGTCAATGTTGCTTAGCTACAAAGCAGAACTATATTTACTTCTGTACAAAAGAGTATATTTCATTTTGTACTTCCCTGTTTCAGCAGAGTGAATCTGCGCACATCCAGAGTAAACTGGAGAGGCTAATTTACTCTCCATGCAATCTGGAGTTGCTGTTTGCCTGTGCAGAGACACACAGACGTGTTCTACCTGCCCAGGGCTCAAGCATGCTGCGTAAGCAATCTGCTCAAAGCTTTGAGAATCCTTAAGATATGCGTGGTCTGTGAACATGCAGGTGGGAGGGGGAGGAAGGAGAAAATTAATTTATCTGCAGAAGAGAGGAAGGATGATGAAGACTGGTAGTAGAAGTTTCACATTGGTATGCATTGACAAAACTGTAATGAATTCAGTAGTTCAGAAAGTGAGACTTTTCATTTGATTTATGGATCACTGAAAGGGCTGTTTGTAAGGTAAGCCACAGCTGGAGCAATATTGATATTGCAAATGAAAGATGAAGGAAATCAGAGCTCTTTAAGAGAAGCAAGCACTATACGTAACAACAGCTCAAGAGCCATGTGAGCTGCACAATCGGAGGAGAAGGTACAGAAACTGCTCTGGAGACCAGGACTGTGGATGATAAGGAAATGGCAGAGGTAGCAAGTCACGTTTCAAATTGCAGAGTATATAACACACAGGAAATCTGTCCTCTACGTTTCTAATCCATTCATAAAGCTAGGCATGGGGTGCACAGGGCTGGGGGAACTGGAGAGGCTGCAGGGCAGGCAGGGGGTGCTGGCAGAGCAGTGGAGAGCTGTGGTCTGATACAGAACAATTCACTACAGGACAGAATGGGTAGGGTAGTTTTAAATGTTTTCCCTGAAATATTTTCATATGAGAGAATTACTCTCAACAGGAAACAACAATCATAAACAGAGAAAGAAAGTATAAAACCCTCGAAGCCTCAGAAAAGTTGAATTTTTTCCAAAAAGCAATTTACACAAAATGTTTTGAGAAACAATAAAGAATGTGGCACCTGAATTCTCTGTCTTCTTCTGAGCTGGTTCAGTCTCAAACCTTTGCAAAGTAGCAATATCCTGTCCTAAAAAATCAAAAGTTCAGAATCTTGAAAACTATCTTACCTCCCCCACCATAATAAAAGCAAACCCCAAACCTGGTTTGCTTATACAGGCAAAGGCAACATGAAGATATGATCAGTAAACCTAAACCTGATTTAAAAAAAAGAAGCAAGTGTTTATTCTGAAGACAGGGTTTTGACTAATCAGAGACTATCATCACTCATCCGCTGCCTAAGTGATTACGTAAAAGTATATAAATTACCCCCCTAAAACCACTTTTCTCCTCCCCTCTTTCTGCACTCCTCCCCCCTCACTCACTATCATGTTTTTAAGGAAGACCTTGAGGGCGAGGGTAGGGGAAGCTCAGAGCCTTCCTCAGAGCGGGGATGGGGACAGCTTGGCCAGAAATGGAACTCACCCAGTTTTCACCCGTGACTACAGTCACTTTCAACTACAACTACTACTACTACTACTACGATGACAACTGCCCATATCAGAACCTACAACATATGTCTACGTTTCTCCCTATTCTGTACACTGCTCTGTTCCTGGTGGGCATTGTCGGCAACTCCATCCTGATAGCAGCCTTGGTCTTCAAGCGACGGGTCCAGAGACTGATTGACATCTTTATCATCAACCTCGCTGCATCTGACTTCATCTTCCTCATTACACTTCCGCTCTGGGTGGACAAAGAGGCATCGGACGGGAGCTGGAGGGTAGGAGCTTTCCTCTGTAAAACTAGTTCCTATGTCATCTCAGTCAACATGTACTGCAGCACCCTCCTCCTCACTTGTATGAGTGCTGACCGGTACCTCGCTATCATGCATCCCTCTATCGCTAGACGGTTCAGAACAAGATCCTATTGCAGTGGACTCTGCATCTGTGTCTGGCTATTATCCTGCTGCTTAGGAATGCCAACCCTTTTGTCCAGAGAACTGAAGAAGCACTATGGACAGACTTACTGCACAGACAAAGCCGTGACAGAAGCCAAGCAGATTATGTCACTGATGCTTTTAATCCTGGCCTTCTTCTTCCCACTGTTGAGTATCTTAACCTTTTACTGCTCCATCACCAAAAGACTCTGTGTGCATTATCAGAGAACTGGGAAACATGATAAGAAACTGAGAAAATCCATCAAGATTGTCTCCATTGTAGTAGCAGCTTTTGTTATCTCCTGGGTTCCCTTCAATCTTTTCAAGCTTATGGCCATCCTTTTGGGACTCATGAAGCAGCCTGATTGTTTTCCTGACATGGTTGCCCAGCTGGGTATGAAGGTGAGCAGCCCTTTTGCTTTTGCCAATAGCTGTGCCAACCCTTTCATTTACTATTGCTTTGACAACTACATCCGCAGAGCCATGCTTCGGTGCCTGTGCCCATGGGTGAAAAGCAGCAGCAGCAGCAGCAACTTGGATACTCTGGACACTCGCCTGAGCCACTCCTTATCCAATTTTATTGCCGGGGAGAATGCCGCTAGAAAGAGGAAGCGCTCTGTGTCCCTCTGACAGGGAGCTGGGACTGCAGAGGAAGGAACTTCTCTCTCCAAAGACAGCAGTCAAAGAATAAAGTGAAAGAAGCTGAAAACAAAAGGACAGATTAACGACAAAGGTGCAAATGTAATGCAGCCGGCACTTCAGGTGGGAGGAACTGCTTCCCTCTAAATGCAGATTGATGGAATAGGAAACGTTAACTACAGATTTAGGTTCACAGTGATCGCTGTGTCACTGAACGGTGCAAAGCTGAAACCATCGTGCCAAGAAATATCCACAAATGCTTATACCAGAACCCCAGCACAAGTGCTACAAACTAAGAAGAATCATGTGATTCAGATAAAGCTGCTGTGAGGCAAGCTTTGAACTTTTTTTTACATATATATATATATATATATATAGGGTTTTATTCTGTGCGGAGCAAGAAAAACAACACAAGTGTTTCTTCTCTCTGTTTCCTAGCTCACCAACAAACATGTCACAGTGGCCTCAAACCAGCCTGATAAATTCTGGGGGTTTGGAGGTTTTCTGAATTTAGAAATCTAATGTTTCAATGGATTTCTGTGTTACCAGCTCTTGCAGCTTGAGTCCTGTGCATTTTTCTTTAAGTCTCAGCTTCTTACTATGGCATTAAATCTTCAGCCTGATTTCTGATTTCAGAAAAAAGCTAACTTGAAGGCAGAGAAACTAGAAAAGATGCAAAAGCAATACTTCATTTAACCTTTCTCTTAAAAGCAAAAAACCCAACAACAACAAAAAACACTCATGGGTTTTGAGACTTTTTTGAGGTTCTCAAACAATTTCTGACTGCTTGGGTTGTTCATACAGTGGTGCAAGAGACCTGCAGATCTGCTAAAAGGTTTTAATCGGAAGACAGCTACACCAGTCAACATAACTCATAAGAAACAGAGAGCAATGGGCAAAGCCTGAAGAACCGGCTACTGTCTGGACAGCAGGGAAAAGAAAAGATGAACTGAACAATGGAAGAGGTATCTCTCTGATGTACCTGCAGCACGAGTGCATTCGGTACAGCTTTTCTTTTCACACCTCTGTATTTTCTAAACATCTGTAAACGGGGACGACTATTTTGGGTGTTACAAATAAATCCTGGTATTTGCATTTTTTCTTGAGCTTTGCATTCGTGTTTAATGTAGGCAGAGAAATGAAAACAGATCTCACCCAGCAGCAGTGCAAACCTGGAAACCAAGGCATGGACGTTCTGCCCAGCTCCCCAGCCAGTTCCCTGCTGTGCCCACAGGCTCACACAGCAAACCCTCATTGGAGCTGTAGAGAGCTGGCACTGCAGGGTCAGCCGAGGCAAAAGTGTCTTTCAGCAATTCCAGGTGCCGTTGTGTGCTCTCTGGCACACAGTAAGATACTGGGATATGTGCCTGGGCTTATGGGGGGCATCACAGAGACACAGGAACTTTTTTGCTCTCCCCTCCCTTCACCGCATGCATATTTTTCTCTCCCTTCTTCTAAAAGATTTTGGTTGCCTTCCTCCACGTGACAGACTTTTCTCCCCACACCTAACGACCAAACCGCTTCAGGCTTACAAATGCATGAAGAGCATCAACTGTGTTTTCAGACCTTCCAGTGTTTGAAAATAAGAACAGTGTCAGTTCAAATTTTAATCCTGTTTGCAGTGTCCCTCAAAAACTACTGTCTCAGTAGCCTCTTCTCAATCTCTTATCCTCCCTTCACCTTTACTAGTACATGAAACTTATTTTAATTACGAAAAAAGCCTAAGACTTGCATTTCAACTAACTTATGATTTTTATTACAGAAAAAAATCACATCTTAGTAAGTCAGATCTCACTCATCATTTCCTTAATCCCCACTCAAAGCAGAACTGTATCTTTGGTATATAATCAGTCTACAAAACTTAAAATAAATTCAAGTTAGGGCTGTCATTTCCTTTTTTTGGCTTTGTGTTTTTTGTTTTTTTGTTTTTGTTTTTTTTGTGTGGGTTTCTTGGGTTTGTTTGGTTTTTTTACTTCATTAATTAATACTTCAATAATTTAATACCTCAAAATACCAGATCAAATTGGAACAATGACTAAGGAACATCTACCAAGGTCTCCTTCCATTGCCTAAAGCTGTAATATGGGCAACTGGGGAAAAAAACCCCAAACTGATCAAATATTGCCAGGTTTGAAGAGAATTATATATAAATTCCACAGCAAATGCTCCCCATGAGCGAGAAAAAATACAGAAGAGGCAACTAACTCAACAAAGCAAACCTCTCTGGATGCTTTTAGGCACTCATCCAAAAAGACCGCACCCTATGAAGGTGCTTATTTCACTCTTGTAAACTGCAAGACATCTATTTGACATTCTCATAACAGTGTAAACATTATTTTACGTTATTTCTTCCAAAGAAAAGGCAGCCTATGCTTGAACAAACTTACTACTGGAATTTTCACTATTCCATATTAATATTCATTATTTGTTTGTTAGCACTCACACAGCCTAGAATGATACCAAACTTATGGTTACTTTAAGTATCTAATGTGGTGGACTTGTGTAATGTAACAGGATGCCTATTTTATCTGTGTTAAAAGAACTTAATGACTGTAAAGTGGCTTGCTACGTGAAATGGAAATGCTGCAATTCTGGTACGACACCTGCAAAAGATCTTGTTTAGTAATTTGGTCTGTTTATTTTTTCCTCCACTTTTATTATTTTAAAATAAGTCCAATATGGTTGCAGTTAAGGAATACGGTTTGGATTTTTGTAATCTATCATCTCCTTTCATTGTCATGAAAAGGTAGCAAAGCATTACTAGGAAATCTGTCAGCAGATCTGGATGGAGAACATTCATCTGCCCTTCCCACAAACCTTTTCATGATTTTGGAGATGCTTTTGTATGCCTTGAATGAAATCAAGACTTTTTGAGGTTTTATATGAAAACAACTACAACACCAGCACCACCCTCAACAATCTAGAGATTAGTGCATCTTCCTGAGATGTGCACAATCAAAGTTGGAGTGCCTCTGCTTCTTGCTATAAATCAGGATCTGCTTATAAGCATCTCTTGGGTCTCCATTTTGCTTCAATGAATCAACATTTTTCAGAAAGAAAGTATTTAATCTCAATACAGAGAAAAATTGTACCCAGATCTAAAGCTTACTTAAATAGACAAAGAATTTTTGTAACCTTCATTTCAGCACCAGATGTGCTAAAACTTCTAATTTTGGTACTTCGAGGTGCAGATGACCGAGGAAAATGTCTCACAGGGAATAGTTTCAGATCCAAAATGAGCAGGGCTACCTTACTGCCCTCCAACAAGTAAGACAAGTGTTGTAGTCACTGCACTGGACTGACACTTAACAAGTACTGCAGTAAAAGGCTGGCTCTTGGAAGCTAAGAGAACTTGCACTGACTAAGGTGCATCAAGACGTCACCTGCAGCTTCTTGTTCTGGCTCTGTTAGATGGGTGGGATGTAAAGCCCCTCACAGGGTGTCTGTGCCTCAGGTTTGGAATAGGCTGAATTACAGTAAGAACATTTCCTGACTTTGCAAAGATGCTGCAATGATACATGTGTTGACTGCTGCACAGGCACAGTAAGGTCCTTGACAAAAGAAGGGTTTTTTTCAGGTGCTTGTAAGGTGCTGCTGAACAGCACAAAGAGATGTCAACTCAGGGGTGGGAATACTTCTAGCAGTTACACACCTCTGGAATACTAAATTGTTATCTACCCCTGTATGATCACTTATATTCATAAGGTTAAGAGGGACTTGTGAGTAGATTTACAAGCTGCGAGCACAAATCATTATATATCCCAAACTTTCTAACTGAAGCAGTTGGACTCGATGATCTTAAAGGCCTTTTCCAACCTAAACAATTGTATGATTCTTCTCTTGTTTAGAAGCCTTCACACAGTTAAGGAGCACGTTTCATGGTAAGCTAAGACCAGGGAGCAGTGATCACAAATGGCCTAAAGACCATCCTCAATGGGAAATCCATCCACTCAGGCTATTTCCCAAATATGCCAGTGTTCTGCATGTCACCAGAGAAAGAGAGATCAGTTCATTAGAGAGCAATTAGTGCACTCTAGGTTTCAATAACAACCCAAGCACCTGCTCAGTTTGCAGATTCAGGTGCTCACACTTGCTGCAAGTAACAGGGAGTTTTGGATTATCCCACTCTCAGTAAAAGCCAGAGTGAGTCTGGTTCCAAAGATTTAGGCAGCTAAGACTGGAGTTTATAATAAAGTAAAAGAATGCAAAATATGAGAGATGAGAAAGCAAGTGGATTGGAAACCAACCGCCTTCAAGAAGAAAGGCAGCCTTCCACATGTGACTCAGTAAAAAAGCATTGCCAAAAGGGTAGGCTGCTTGGGTTGACACTTATTTTTAGATATAAATGAAAATGTAGACATTATTTTCCCAGCTAACCTCTGCTACCTTTTGTAACAGATTGCAGCAGCTTTGAAAATAGAAGCCACACGTTACGGTTTGACAGCATACAACATTATCAGTATTGAGCATCTAAACAATGCATTGTGACCAAAACATGTATTTTCAAACTTCAAAACAGTTTCCTTATTAGTAAGAGAGCACATTCTTAGTCAGAAGTTCCCACTAAATCTAGTTAGTGAACATTCTTCCTCTACTGTTTATTTTTCACGTTTTCTAGAGCACATGGGATTTTACCAGAGGGATCTCAACAACAGATCTCAGAAGAGACCCATGTTTCTCTTTAAATTTGGACTGCATTTAGCTGCTAGAGAAGGGGACAGGGGAAGTAAGGTAAGAATCTGCGATCAAAGAAAATGCTCCCCACAAAATGATTATTAAATTCAGAGGCTTTCATTTGTAAATGCCTATTTTCAGATCCTTTGCAAAGAAAAGATTCCAAAAAAGGGCTGAGTGCTCGCTTTCTGAACAGCAGATTCTTCAAAAATAAATGATCCATCCAAAAGTCCCTAGTCTATTCTGGGAAAAAACGCCATCTCTGTCTTTTACTGTGAAAGGCAGACCCAGAACCTGAGGACCCTCTCTCTTTCTAAACTGATAAAACTAGTTAATATGAATATAAAAGAACAGCAGTTCCTCAAAGGATGCCCTTCCTTTTACCCTCAATTTGAGGCAAAGAAAACCAGATTGTGAAACTGTGTGGCACTCTGCTCAGAGAATGAAACTTGGTCAGTGGCTTTTTAATCAATCCAGCTTTTCAGTCTTGCTTTAAAACTGGCACGCAAAACGACCAGAAAGTCAGACTTAAAATGCAAAGAGCATTTTTTCCACTGAGGGACACCATGTATAAATAAATACCCAGCACATATCTGCCCTATATACTACCATGCTTGACTTGGCCACTCACATAACTTCCCTCTATGCACTGCCTAAGCACCTGCATGACCACAACACCCCATTTCCCCTGTCACCTGGTCCTCACCCTCCCTCCTCTGGGAACCACAGAAACATTTACCCACACCTCAAATGCAGGAAAACATTCAAACCATTACGAAAAGACTTAAAAAAATAAAAGAGAGCAAAAGAGAGAGGTGCATATTTGGTTTTGTATAGCTTTGAACCTGTGGGTACAATCACGCCACTTAAGGAAATGTTGCAGCTAAGAGTAGAAGTTTGACAGCTTTCAAGAAAGACGTATAGGTATATAAATATCCACTCTCCTCATAACTAACCATTATGGATGGAAGGATACTAAGAAGAAAAGATTCTGCACTGAAAAGTGCAATGGCAAGTCCATGATCTCCCAGCTGTAGATAAGGTGCCAGATGTTCTGACTTCTAGTCAAAGTTGCGGTACTTCAGACCATTCAGGAACACTCAAGTAATTGCAAAACCCTTGTGGGTATCTCACCAGGAGAGAGAAAAAGGCTCAGGCAACAGCAGAACAAAGAGCAAACGGCAGATATGAAACATGCTAAAACAAAGTACCCATGAAAAACTAAGCTGGTGAGAACATTACAAAGCAGAGCTGCCACACAGGAAAAATAAAAAGACAAGACTAGATCTAGCTAGAGAAAGGGAGAGAATAAACAAGCCTTATAATCCAATAGCTTCTAGGGCTAGTGTTTTGGCAGCATGAATCAATGGTGTTGTGGCATGCTCACATTTACATAGCCACTTTAGAGGCTGCAGTCATCCTGAGGCTATTAAAATGTCTGATTCATGAAATGAGATGTAACCCTCCTAGTATTCTAATTTTTAAGAACTTGTGCAACTAGACTCATGATGCTTATAGGTCCTACCTCCACTGTCACCCAAATAAATACCAATTAAAGTCAGTGGGGAAATTGCTGGTATTGTTGAAATCAGCTAGAGTTTTATACAACTAATTTCACGAGAGTTGGGTCTGGATGAATCACAGAATGGTTTGGGTTGGAAGGGACCTTAAAGATCATTCAGTTCCAAACGCCCCTGCAATGGGCAGGGACACCTTCCACTACACCAGGTTGCACAAAGCCCCAGAAGACAAAAAGCCTAACTAACCCAAAGACGACCTAGCCAGTAGTGAATCCAACTGGATTAGTGTGCCCTCTATCAGAGTTCATGATAATGATTCAGATCCAAAAGGTCTGAAGACCCACAAAACTCCTATGATTATATGGCCTCACTGATCCACATTTAGAAGAGCCACCTGAATAGATGCTCCCAGCTGTGCTGCTGGACTAAGTTTTCTGATAGTACTAGCTGCACCTCCCTTAAATTGCCTTTAAGCAACTTGGACAAAGTAGGGCAAGATCATGCCAATCTAGGCACCCGTGTTTTCTCCTCAGGCATGCATACTCTTCTCATGTGATTGTAAGAAGGTGAGCCAGTACTGTCAGGGAGCAGTGCTAGACACAGGGACCTCCCCTAGGCAAGCACTGCAGTTTGTGCGTGGTTTAGACTTCATTTATAGCAGAGCACGAACTGGTAACTGCAACATTGGAAGCTCTGAACCTCCTCATCCAAATGCATTGATCCCAGGCAGGGGCAGCAAAGATACAGTGATGGGAATATCAACAAGCCTCAGGGAATGGGGACTGTTTGGCTTGCAAGCTGACACTGAAATGCATGCTGCCATTTCTTCATTCTAGACAAACCTGTGAACTAGTCAAATAAAAGTAGCTCAGGTAAACTAACCCATGCGGCTAACACAGCTTTGGCTGCACTGTAGACCAGTGCATCACACAGTGAAAAAACAGTGGTTTGAGGGTTTGAAGGCTGAGTCCCCTCTCCGTTCTACACAGCAAAGCTAGTGCCTTCCTCCAGCACCCAGCAGCTGGACACAAAGCATCTCTGGGGAATGTCCCCTAAAGATCAGGCGAAACCAAGCCTGTCACCCTCAAGCATGGGGTTCAGGATGAAACAAGATTTTTGCCATGGAAAGCGACCCAGCTAGGAAAGTGCTGGAAGGAGCACTCCCTCTAGGGAGGTGAGCTTTCCACTCTGCCTGCCGGAAGGCTGTCCTTCCACAGCAGTATTTCCATCCCTATACACCCAGCCTTCCCATAGCCACCAGTCTGGCTCTCACCAGACCTCTGGCACAGCCAAACAGGCAGCAGGGCTACAATTACTGTGCTGCTCTACCTCTGGATGCCTCCCAGACAATGCCCATTTCTGCCATACCTAAGAGTCAGAGGTGGACAGTGAGGTTAAGTGGCTCAAAAAAGCTCCGTATTTGCCTCAAGACCAGATAGGAGAGCATGTGCCCTAAATCAAGTCTTGTGAAAAGGTCCAGAGGAAGTGAAAAAAGAAGATTAGAATAAAAACAGGTTTTCCAAAACGCTGCACATAATGAACAAGATACTCATTATAGTTAGCCTTATAAACTAAAACAACAAAAACCAGTTCTCAATTGATCTTACGCTGAATTCAGCCTTTGCATGGAAGTGTCCACCCTTTTAGCAGACAGAAAAACAAACCAAGGGCTCCTGCCACAACAGTGAGCATGAATTCATGAATCTGCAAAACACACATAGAATGAAGGTGATAAACTGTGGTGTCAAAACACAAAGGCTGAGATGTCTGCTAACTGCAGTAGAATACTACTGGGTCTTAACATACAGTGTCTCATGTTCACAGAAAGGACAAATAGTGACATGCAACCTTCTTCCTTTTTATTTTAAAAAAGCAAACTTGCATTCTGACTCATGCTTTAACATGAGCGGCATTATCAGTGCAGCACAGCTGTAAAAGACTTCAGGCAATCATCTAGTTCACTAACTAAAAGCACATACATATAGATTATCCTTGACATGTATCTGTCAAAAACCAAAAGGGTAGGCCATCATTTATCCTCAGAATTCACAAAATCCACTGAAAATTATGAGACGCTATGCAAATATATTCAGAGGATCCTTTTAATTGTTTTTGGACTCTTAAGTTTAACCATACGCTTTCTTTGCAAACAGGAGGGGAAACAAACCTTTATTTACAAAGAAATTTGATGGGCTCTCAGAATATAACCACTTATGAGCATCACCAAATTGTTGGTTCACTCATGGAACGGACACACTCCAACAGTTTAGATGCTTCAAAAACTGGTTTTTTATTTATCCAGTTATTAAAGTCAGGTCTGTGATTTACTCCATCAAGGGAGTCAACCATAAGCCCTGGTATCCTGTGGGAGCAAGTGCTTGTGGACTACTGAAGAACTTTCTGCATTCATGCTCCATATTTTACGTGTTATGACATGATTAGTAATGTCTGCATTACCTTCCAGCCCTCTATGGTGGCTAGCTGCCAATGAGCTGCCCAAAAGACCTGTGACAGTGCCAGGTATTTCTGTCTTTTGTCTTTTGCCACAAGCAGTTTTCTCCAGGTTGGCAGATGACAACTGCCTGCAGTGTATTTCTAACACAGCACATGAACTGGCAAAAATCACTGACCTACGTTAAGACAATTTGATATAGAAATATTTCTTTTCCTCCCTCATTCAGCCACCCAGTGCACCCTCCATAATACTATCTGACAGAGCAAAAGGTGCTTACAACTGAAGTGGAAAAATTTTAAACATAACCACTAATAAGAAGTCCTCAAAAGAAGGACAGAGTCTGTATGTACAAAGGACGTTTTTACAAATACAGAAGTTAATCAGATGAATTACTGTCTTGGATGAAGCATTGCTTCTCAATACTAAAGTATTACATGTCATGTATATGTGTATTGATTTCATATAGTAGATCTTTATTTTTCTCAGGTTTTAAAGTACTATTTGGGGAAATGGACAAGTCCAAATAAAACCAACATTCTCTCCCTCCAGCAATATCTACCAGAGTTATTTTTACAAAATATGACTTCTATTGAGTCAAGCTTATTATTATAATACTAAAAGCGCCTTTTAAATCTACAACTACTGCAAGCTTTTACCTGCCAAAAAAGACTTGATGAGCTAAGTTGCTAAAATAACTGTGTAACTATGTAGCTCCAACAATTTTTGACACACAAAAAACCAGAAACATGAGACTTCCCTCTTTCATGCCAAGCAAAGCAGCTCAGAAGCATGAGAAACCTAAAATGCTCAAATTAGCTAACAGCTACAGGGGCAGTTTAACTGACCAAAGAGAGCATTAAACTACAGTTTAATGTTACAGCAGCCTGTAACTATAACAAGGTTTGGTTTGTGAGGGGTTTTTTCTTAAAAACCCCCAAACTTTGTGCCTTATGGACACAACTGAAGACAGGTTAGTCCTGCAGATCATTCAGCCACACCAGCTGTTTTACAGTTCTGTGCTCCCCAGGCAGCAAAGATGACCTGAGCACACCATTTCGAAGACCTCTCTGTGGGTACAGTTACCTGGGAGGGTCCACACTCCACTCCAAAGGGAGCCGTCCTCTACTGGCAGTAATTTCACCATCACACCCCAGAGAAAGGCAAGATACAAATGAGCCTTTGGACAGAAGAAAAAATGCTACAATTAGGGAAAAAATCAACTTGAAGTGGTTGTTCTAAGCAGTAACCTTAATCCGCTTGTTTTCTAACACTGAGTTACACATTTTCTCTTGCACCTGCAGCTTTTGCCTCTTAAGTGGACTCAGTGAATAAAGCACCCTCTAAT
Source organism: Psittacula echo (assembly GCF_963264785.1). Taxonomy (NCBI): domain Eukaryota; kingdom Metazoa; phylum Chordata; class Aves; order Psittaciformes; family Psittacidae; genus Psittacula; species Psittacula echo. Next base: position 22,186,105 of record NC_137736.1, on the reverse strand, counting down.
CCAACATCTGAACCTGTTTGACAAGGACACTACTGTAAACCTAGAGACAGGAAGTTGTTTTGTACAGAAAATAAAAGATCTGTGCTCTTCACTGCCATATATCACAGCTGTACTTGTAAGTAATTATTCTGCTGTTAAGATCTTCAGTAATCAGTGCAACTCAGGGTTGATAGCAACTTCTCTTATAAACTGTTTCCAGATACAGCGCTGAGCAACTTATGCAACTCCCACGCAATATGGATGGTCCCAGTGCTGTGGCGCACATTCAAACGCCACATCTATGAAACTTGAAAACTTTAATGAAGCAGTTTTATCACAGCTCCTATCAAGACAGTTACCTTGCATTTGTGCTGCAATTTTCTAGGTTTTTGAATACCAAACCCAAAATGCTTCTTAAAGCCTTTTTTTCTTTTTTTTTTTTTTTGAGAAGTGACCTAGTTCCGTATCATCCCCAAGTCTAAGTGGTCTAAGTGTAAAGAGGAATTCTGTAATACGGCATCAGTTGGTTTGGCACAATATTACTCCTCCCAAAAACCAAGGGTCTGCAAGCACAGGATAGTTATTATATACCCAAGCTACAGGAACTCCTCCCTCACTGGTAAGCACAGAGGTAAGCGGCAAACATAAGCAAAAAATGTCTTTCTACCCGTTACCGAAACAACTTTCAAACCATCCCCACCCAACACCACCCCGCTGCAGCCCCTCAACCCCAACTCAACCCATGCCAAAACACCCTTCCTCTTTCACAGGCTCTATGCTGAGCCTTCCCTGATTTGGAGGGAGTGATTTGCCCGTCCCAGCCGCACCAAAAGGTGGATTTTATTGCTATAAAACTGCTCCTCCGTTCCCCCAAGCACCCTTACCCACCTCCCGCCTCCCCGAGTCGCCCCAAGTAGGGCTGGGGATCCTCTTGGCCTCCCCAGGCGCGCCCTGTGGTGCCCGGCCGAAGGGAGGCTCCCGGCCCGCTGCCAGACCCTACCTGCGCGCCAGGGCTGCTCCCGCCTGTGCCGCTGTCACGGCCCCGACAGGGGCAGGAGTGGCGCGGGAGCGGCGGCGGCGCGGCTGGGAGCGGGGCCGGGAGCGAGGAGGGGAGTGGTGATGGTGATGGTGATGGTGGTGGGGTAGGGGGGGAGGCCGACGGCATCGCGTGCGAAGCGGCCCGCGGCGCCGGTGTCGCTCTGAGTCAGTGCTCGCCGCGGCGGTGGAGGCCGCGGGCTGTGAGCGAAAGGGAGACAGACGCTGACTGATCTCTGCCGCCCGCCGGCGGGCCGCCTGGCACGCAAAGCTTGCTGCACCCACCCGCGCCTCTCCGGCACTGCGCTGACCCCCGGCCGGCCGCCTTCCATGCCCTAGCCCCGGCCACTCTCAACGGCCCCGCCTGAGACGCTTCTCCTGCTCCCGGCGGCTAGCTCCGTACCTGCTGGAGGGCTGATAGCGGCTTTGTTCCTTCTGCCACCGCCGGGCCTTCCCTGGAGCCACCTGCTTTTTGTGGGTGACAGTTTTCGTTTTTGGCACCACATACACACAGATAGCCCCTCACACACACTCGCTTTTGTGATTTTGGTGTTCACTTTTAAAATCCGAAGAAGCTTCTCGGCTAAAAGTATGTGGGAAGCTCAGGACCACCGGCAAGAAGGTAGTGTCAGCTCTGCACCTCGCTAGGCATCCACCATCTTTGGTCCTCTCCCTCACGGCAACGGCATCACCTCTTGGTCCCTGCTGTGCTGCCATCGCCAGAGGACAACAAAATACAGTACCTGTAGATGGAAATGTGTGTGTGGAGGGGAAATTACTGCATAGCTCTTCAAGTGTGACTACCAGCCATACATTTCAGACAGTATGCAGGAATAATAACCCCCCATGTCAGGGGGTTGGAACTGAATGATCTTAAGGTCCTTTCCAACCCAAACCATTCTATGGTTCCATGTTTCTGTGACTATTCCCAGTCACACAGAATCACAGAATGGTATAGGTTGGAAGGGACCTTAAAGCTCACCCAGTTCCAACCCCTGCCATGGGCAGGGACACCTTCCACTAGACCAGGTGGCTCAAGGCCCCATCCAGCCTGGCCTTAAGCACTGCCAGGGATGGGGCAGCCACAGCTTCCCTGAGCAACCTGTGCCAGTGCCTCACAGTCATTGTCATCTCTCCTTGGAAGGAGAAAACACATTGCATTGTGTTTTCTGCTATTGAAGGATTTGGGCTGCTTGTTGACAAGGACAGGCATCACTGCTCAGAGCAGCACAGAACCTGAGACCCTTGTTCTTCAGTATTAATTGATTTTTCTAGAGAGTTAAAGTAAGAGGTAAGGGGAACTTGAAGTGTACAAGCCAAACAGTTTTTGCCATCAACACTCTGAGCCGCTGAAAATGGTGCAACGTATTCACCATAATAAATACTTTTTTTGAGAAAGGGCATTATTGCAGAAGTCGGGAACACAATAAGATGTTATTCATCCATCTCAGAAACAAACCCCTGACATTTCTTAAGACTTCATTTCAATGAACTCGGTTGAACTGGTTACACCACAAGCTTTCCCAAAGCTGCTGAGTAAATGACGATTACTCACAATGAAAGCTTCTGTGACATGAATCTCACTGAAGTGAATGCTTCACTTACAAAGACTCTCCAAGAACTGAGAAGCACTCGGGCACAGACATCACTTGGGAAGTGATTTTCATCCCTATTTTACAAAGAAATTACAGTTTAAGCTGATTATTCCTACTGAAAAGTAGGAATAGATGTGAGATATTTTAACTTTGAGAGTAAAATGTATGCACCCCTCATTGTCTGTCCCATGAGTTTGCCCCAGGATCCATTTTGGGATAAAATGCTTTTTTTCTCCCCTAGCTGATCTCAGCCTGAATGCTGTCTCAGCTGCTAGTATCTGCCTTTAAGGAACTCAGCAAAGGGTGGTGCCAGTATCATCAGGGTCAGAAGTGGCAGTGGGAGGTTGTCTACTTTGCTCTCCCTAGGCTGCTGTACATTGTAGATTGCACAACAGATTAGCTATCTCGAAGGTTTTCTGCTTCCTTCTTTAAAAGCATAAAAATGCATAGATAGCTACACGATCAAGAGATTCCATACAGAGATCTATGGTCTGATTCAGTTTTGTGTATGCTAAATTAGTCAGATATAAAGCACCTCATCAGCATGTGCCTAGCTTGGATTTTTCTGGAGGTTACGTAGTAGAAGAACAGAGGATTATAATTAAGTGCATTTAACAAAATACCAAAACTGTATTATGTTTTAGCATGGAATTCATAGCAGGTACAGCTCTGTTCCAGCGGTGTAGTGATGTAGTACAGAAATGCTGCAGGGTTGCATCGATGAATTCACACATCAGGCTTGAAATACAACATGAGCCCCTTGTACTTTCCAGGGGTTTTTTCCTACCCTTTTTGGCAGTGCATGCAAATAGATTGAAAACATCGAAGAAACAATTTCCAGGACAAACTCTTGAGGGCACATTCAGGGTCTTTCATATGACTCATGACTTTTATTCTTTCAGAAAGTAATACTTTTGAAATGCCAAAACCCCAAGCTCTAGCCTGAGAAAACTTGGAATGTTGAATTCTTGCCTGGGTCAAGAGGGGATTTAAGCTGCTGATCTTCTCCTACAAGTGTTGTATTTTGGAAAAGAGAAGGACTGAGCAGACAGATGCAAAACAAGCAGGTAGGAAATCATTTCTGTAGCAGAAAGAGCTAAAGATCCTGTTTTTTTCATGTGGTAAATGCTTTTATCAGCTCAAACTGTGCTTTTCTAAGCCTTCTAAATACCTGTGCATTTACTTATTACATATATGCATGTACACATTAATGTGTGACCAAGGAAGTGCAGGCAATCTAAAAAAAACAGGCAGCAATAAAGAGCTCTGCAGAAGTGGTGAAGTGATCAGAGATGGAAGAGCTTGATGCTCTGCTCTGCGTGGCGGCACTGATTTTATTCTAATTGCTCATGTAGAGAGAGCTGGTCCTGTTTAGCCTGGAGAAAAGATGACTGAGAGGGGATCTTATCAGTGCCTACAAATATCTTAATGGTGGGTGTCACTTCCTCAGTTTACCTGTGAGTATGTTATGTGAGATAGTGTCAAAAGCCTTGCTGATGTCAAGGTAGACAGCATCCACTGCTCTCCCCTGCTTTATCCAGCCAGTCATTCCATCATAGAAGGCATTAGGTTGGCATAGATTGGTCAAGCATGATTTCCCCGTGGTGAATCCTTGTTGACTACTCCTGATAACCTTCTTTTCTTCTACATGCTTAGAGATGATATTCAGGATGAGCTGTTCTATCACCTTCCCAGGGATGGAGGTGAGGCTGACTAGCCTGTAGTTTCCTAAGTACTCCTTGCCCTTTTTGAAGACTAAAGTGACACTGGCTTTCCTCCAGTCCTCAAGTACCTTTCCTGTTCTCCATGACCTTTCAAAGGTAATGGAGAGTGGCTTAGCAATAACATCTACCAGCTCCGTCAGCAATCATGGGTGCATCCCATTAGGCCCCATGGATTTGTGGGTATCAGGTTTGCCTAAATGATCTCTAATTCAAACCTTGACCAAGGGAAAGTTTTCTTTTCTCCAGACTTTCTTGCCTCCAGGGTCTGGAATTCCTGAGGGCTGGCCTCGGCAGTAAAGACTGAAGCAAAGAAGGTGTTCACTAACTCTGCTTTCTCTGTATCCTTCATCAGCAGGGTACCAATATCACGCAGCAGCAGTCCCACATTCTCCCTAGCCTTTCTTTTGCTACCATTGTACTTGAAGAATCCCTTGTGAGGTTTAATTCCAAATGGACCTTAGCCTGTGTAGTTACATTCCTGCATTGTCTCACAACATTCTTGTATTCCTCCCAAGACTGATGGACAGTTCAGTCTACTGGCACTTGTTTTCCCAAAAGATCTGAAATCTACTTAATTCTTACCTAATTAAGGAGCACAATCAGTAGGACTTAAAATTCATGGTCTTTCCGATGTGAGGTTAAAAATGCCTGAACAGTCAGGGTTTGCTAGCTTTGTCTGCAACAACTTACTAATCACAGCTACATTCTCAGCAGAATGGGATGCCAAGATGAATGTGGTTTTATAACAGTCACTACAAACAGGAAACTTAAGGAAGTGTAACAACCAACATTTTTTTATTAGAGGGACAATGGCCAAGCCATTCAGGAGGAATTAATTCTCAGGATTTGGCTACAGAAGAGCAGTACAATCTCATTGCCATCCCTATGCCCAGCTGTGGGGTTGTTTTCAGAAGAGCTTTCAGCAGATGCCTTCCATCCTTTAGTCTTTGAAGCTGTTTCCTCTAGTGGCATTAAGAAGAGCATCGATTCTGTCTTGCTGGCTGATCTTGGTCCATAGTAGGGGCAGGAGGAAGGAGGAGACTGTAGGGTGTTACCAACTCCCATGGAGAAACAGTGACTTGTCTTCATCCGGCTAGTAGCCTAGGACTTTTGTGTACCACAGGTTCTTTATTTTTTCCACCAGCTGTTCAGCCAGTATACTGAGTTTAGTTGTTTCTCTGATGAGGAAGTTCCTGCAGGAGATGACAGTATATGTGGTAAGATACACAAATACATGATGTTAGTTATTACACTGCCTCTCACTGAGATTGCAAATCTTGTCAGCAGTCCTAGAAGGGTTTTAATCAGAATACAGGACTAGGCAGTATGTGTTTGCCATGAGTTACATAAAACTGTATCTCTAGGGTCATCATGCTTTTGCTTTTGGGAGGAAACTTGTTCCCCTTCTTTGAGGAATATGCATTCACAGCTAGAGTAAATTCTGTGATTTGCATTCAGTGATGGCAGTGTTTCCTGGCACCCTCCCAAGGGGACTGATCCCCCACCAGACAATGGCCCCCTCCCTCACTATCCATGCAGTAATTGCTATTCCCACAAGCATTGCCATGTTCAATGTGCATCCCTGTGAAGAGCTTGCACTTTCACATGAAACCATATTGTCCCACTCCACCTTCCAGCACCCCACTCCCATTGTGGTCACACCAGGCTTTGGTTGCTGATTCATTTACCATTGGGCCTGCCAGTATAGGTACTTGATTAATCTGTTCTTTGTCCCACTGCTTCCTCTCCCTGTTTATCCATGGCTATTGAAGTGTTAGTTTCCATACCTGGTCACAACAACTGCTGGAGTCTGGGCTGCGTCTGCCAAGAACTGACCAACTTTAGGGGACATCTTGTTCACAGCTTCATAGATGTAAGCTGCAATTGCATCAGGGATGACCAACCAGTCACGACGGTCTTTCTCAAAGATGGACTTTGAATGCACTTCTGAGAAACAGGAAGCAGAAAAACATGAGGCTTCTCCGTCCACTTGTGTCTCCGATATCTTACCCCCAAGCATAATGGGAAAAGACTTGAATTCTGAGGTTCAGGCCTCCCCCAGTATTTGCTGTCACAGCATCCATCAGTACCTTATCACTAGGTCATAGGCCTTACATAGCCTTGCACCAGATATGGACAATTTTTATGCCAGACCCTTGCCAACTTGTTTCACACTGCCAAGCACTGTAGGCTTATGGTCTTGAACTGTGCTATTGGGCTTAAGTCCTACTTTAAGATGGGTTAGACTTCTCTAAAGCAAGTGAGCACCCTTAAAGCTGAGCCTTGTCTCAAGCAGACAGAAAAGCTTTTTAGACTCACCAGGGAGAGTCGTGCTAAGGAGCAGAATCAGAGCTATCACCAATGCCCTGGATTGCAGCATGATTTGCAGTAGCAGTTCTGCTCTCTACACCAAGAGACCTGCTGGAATCAGCATACAATATTTTGTTTGTTTTCAGAGAAATAAAGCGCTACAAGTTAAACACCAGGTTTTTGCAACAAACCTACCCAATAAATGAAGAAGAGAACAGGAAAGATCACGATGCATTTCCTCTGAAGAAGCGAGGGAAAGATAATATAAAAATGAAAGTGTCCTTTTATTTGTATAATCACAAAGGTCCACAATGAATGGTAGCTTTCAGAGCTCCAAGAAATATGTGGCAGTTCAAGCTACTTTTTTTATACAAGAGCTAATATGCCTTGTTTCAGCACATGAGCAAACCACGAAAACTGGCAGAGGTCAGAATTGAGTTACTCCACACGTAAGTACAACTGAAAAAATCACAAAAAGGGATTTATTTGTTTGTGGTATTTTATTCATTTATTTATTTTTAAATTTGGTAAATTGCTCTAAAGAACATTGTGCCAGTGAGTGCATCACATACAATGATCATCTTAGTGCCCCAGTGATCTGACTATTTTGTCTTGCAGTAGTTGAGGAGAGACCCAACAACCCAACTAGGTTCTCTTGTCTTTTCCACACCGGGATTAAGGAAGCAGATAGGAGGCAGAAGAAGTTCTCAAAAAGGAGAAAGTAAAGTAAGTGCAAACTTTAGCTCCTTTATTTTATTAAAACAGTCAGAATTGGAGGAACTCTTGAAAATTGGTACTTGGTACATTAAAAAGATGGCATTACATCTAAACAAGCTTTTCAAAAATACTGCACTTAAAAAGGTGTTTAGAAGTTAAAATTTATACCCTGAGTTAGAAGGCTGGATCAGTCAGAGCAACATGAAGAAAACATTGCAGTGTTAGGAATTGCAATGGCAAAAAAGGCTACAAGTTTATGACGTGTCTGCTTTGCTAAATCCTGTGCCAGGTAGCTGCAAGTCAATGCTCCTTCTTCTCCCGCAGCATGGAAATTTGCTTCCATTTTTTATTTCCTTCTACGTACAGATTACCTCCAAAAGCTACCACTTCATTCACTAAACATTTGTTGAAAGCAGCAGTTGCTTCATTACCAGCCTTTCTTGATTTTTAATCCTAGAGTCAGTGTTTCCTTCTGTAGATAAAAGGTATGAATTTGCTTCCCAAGAGCATAAAGAGTTGATCTTACCTGCTTTAGAGCCTGTAGTCCCTGTTTTGAAGGCAGCTAGGAAAAGGTTATGTATCTTCCAACACTGAAACTCTGCAATCCCTATCATTGGCTTGACCATCGTATGAGTGTCTTATGGAGCATCCATCACTCAGCTTCAGTCCAGGTCACCACAAGCACTCCCACCCTCCTTCATTTCAGCAGTATTCCTGGCTATGTAGCGTGAGAAAGGCCCACGCTTTGGCTTGCAATAAAAAATAAGGCAAAATTGGGGCAAGATAGAAGACCACCTCCATTCACTTCTCTATATCCTAAATACAACTGTCACAAAGTCAGTAGCACCCAGATCAGAGAGTTCCACTCTTACCTGTCCTGCTTGCTCTGTCAGGGCGAAGCTGAGGTAGATGCTCACCTGAGACACTGTCATTTATGCAGAGCTAATATAGCCATAGCAGGGGGTCAAAGGTCCTGCTTTGTTTCCCCATTTGCTCTTCTGCAAACACATCCAACTCAGTGGGACAGGCAAGAAGCTGTGGAGGACTCTGGACCTGTTTTTGAGATTTCATAATGGTCAGTCTGACCTGAGCCTAAGAGGAAGGCAACTCCTGGGTCACTGAGTCCACTACTTTTGCAGTCAACCATGTCATAGAGGCCCCTTTCATAAGTTGACCAAATTCCATGTTAATAATAGCTAGAGCTGAGCTCAACTTTCCTCACACTATTTCTACGGGAAGGCTTGTGCCCTAACCACACTGCTCTGACAGCTGGAACTTACTTGTGGCTAGTCCAACAAATGCATTGACCGAACAGTGCACAGGGGTAAGTATGCACCCAACTCACATTTCTTTTATTTATTTATTTATTTTCCTCGTGCACAAGTCTTTTTGCATACACCAACAAGATGGGCACACATCTGAGCCAGCTATCAAAACCTATGAGGGGAAGCATCCAGCTGCAGGGCCTCCAGCTCAAGAAAGACATGGCCCTATTAGAGTGGGTCCAGAGGGCCACAAAAAAAATGATCAGAGGGCTGGATGGGCTCCTGTATTATGAAGAAAGGCTTAAAAAATTAGTGTTACTTATCCTGGAGAAGGAAAGGCTCCAAGAAGACCTTAAGGCAGCCTTTCAGTAAAGGGGGAATATAAGAAAGACAAAGGCTTTTTACCAAGGCCTTAGTGACAGGACAAAGGGAGGCAGTTTTAAACTGAAAGAGGGTAGATTTAAATCCAATATAAAGAAGAGTTCTTTATGATGAGGGTGGTGAGACACTGGAGCAGGTTGTCCAATAACCCTGTTATTGGAAGTGTTCAAGTGTCAGATTGGATGGGGCTTTGAGCTACCTGATCTAGTCAAAGACACCCCTGCCCAAGGCAGGGGCAGAATGGATGAGATGATCACGAGAAGTCCCTTCCAACCCAAACCATTTTATGATAGCTTCTCCCGAGGCTCCCTGGGCCCGGTTAGAAAGTGGCTGCATTGCCACTGTAGGACATGTTTTCTCATAGCTCAAGTTCCAAGTGCCTGTTGGCGTTTCAGTCTGGCCAGCCATCTGTATTTGGCACATGCAACCACTGAGCAGTAGGGGGAAGACAGAAAGGCTCCAACACTGTCTCATAGGGCAGTAGCTAAGGGGAATGGAGAGGACATGAGGCATAAATTAAGCCTACTGTGTGAGACCAAACAGACCTCCATTCTTATGTTAGCCATTTACTTACTAGGTGACTGTCACATGTGGAAAGTGTGAAAAGCTCAACCAGCATCTTCATTTATCAACCAATCAAAATTTCTAGAAGACTTTTCTTCTCATGGAGTTCAGACTACTTTAGCATCAAACAGTAAGTGTTCCTGTTTTACAGACATGGCAATCAAGTCAGCAATTGTTACAGTTGGTCACATCATTAGAGGGCTGCCAATGGTTCCCCAGACATTTTTCCATTCTCTTGGTATTTATTCAAACTATATTCTTTCTTAGAAAAACAAAGGAAAAAGTATCCCAAAATAAGAACAACAAAAAATCCCCCATACAATCAAACCATTCTGCATTTTTGTTCTAAAAATAACAGAAAATTCTTACCAACATGTAACAAGGTTAATTCCAGAAGTGAGAACAGAGAATTTCCATTTCTACTTGTGGTGCAAACACTAGAAAGCAATTTATGGTCTAGGAAGAACACACAAGAGCAACTAGTTGAAACTTATATTTTAATTATACATTTGACAGTCATTGAAAAGAATCTACACGCACACTTACCATCTGCTTTTCTAGATGGAATAATATTCAGAAGACCAGCACAAGGCACATTATAGGCATTAAACTTAGCAGAAATAGCAAGAAGCAGTTACTACTTGTGGAGGTTAATTTAATACAACCTCAAGTGTCATCTCTTTCCTGTGTCAGGTTGACAAATGGAAGGCACTAAGCATATTAAGTGGGTGTTTTAAACTGATGTGCTGCTGGAGGTAGTAACACAAAGGGGGCTTAGCTACCCTATGCAGTAATATGTACCACTGAAGAGCTTTGCATTGTGGTTGTTACCACACCAGGTAACTTCCCCCTACCTGAAGTTAGCCTAACCTTACCTAGTGCTATCATGAATACAATCCCAGAGATAGCAACTGGGCTTTTCAGCACTTTCTACTGCCAAACAGGCACTTGCCAAGACCGGATCAATGATTGCACAAGAAGCAGCCCTTGCCCTCCATTCCTGGAACGGCATTCCAGAATGATAGCGGCTTCTGCAAATAAGCAAAAAGCCAGATATTGCAAGTCCTTTCTTAATCAAATTAAAATTACATGATTTTTTATCTCTCTTATGAATCTCTGGTCTGAGGCGGAAAGCAGCGGACAGGAGTGGCATGGGCATCCTTATCTGCCCATGTGGCATGGTTACTTAATTATTACATACTCATTTTAAATTAGGGTAACTCCAGCGGCCATCAAGGCACTTTATCTGAGACAGGAAATTCATTCTTGGTGGTAAGGTATATCCCTTTAAGTGCATGACAGGAAGAGTAAAAGTCTAGAATGGCAAAAACTCCCATATGTGAAACATACAAATTTTTTTGTTCCTACTTTTCCGTCTGCTTGCAGTTGTAAAGCACAAATATATACATTTCCTTTGTCATTATTTCACAGCCTACTAACTGGTGTTTTACAAACTGCAGTGGGTCTGTTAAACCCGTATAAACCAGTAAACCTGGTACCATTTCTACTTCCTTGCTACATAACCTAATCTACTTCTGACACAATTTAAGAAGACTGAGATACAATCAATTTTCCCTGAAGAGTTTTGTTTAATATTTCTACAAACATGAACAAGGTGACTGAAGAGGAGCTCTGGTATGATAAAGATAAAACTCTTCAGACTTCACCCAGCACAAATTAAGTTCACACAATCTACAACTGGTCACCCTAACTCAATGATGGAGACTAGAGGAACAAATAAAGATGGAGGGCTCCTTCACAGCATTTGGGTAAAAGCACAACCTCTACAGTTAGTGTGCGCATTCTACAGCAAGCTTCAACAGCTTCTACTGTTACATACAGTCATCTGGGTTTTCTTTTCAAGAGTTTTCTTGCTGTGTGAGGGAGCTCTTGCTCTTGAGAAAACTTGGTGGATATACGTTGGCTTATACACAACTGAATGCTAAGGAAAGTGAACACATCTTGGGATCTCACCTGATGTCTCAATAACCTCTACTCTTGACGGAGAGAGGGACAGCCCTTCCCTGAAACCTGGATGTTTGGAATGGGCTGAGATGACAGGAAGTTGTTCTGCATGCTATATGGACCTATTGGAAGCATAAGGAGAGAGTCAAATTCCAAACCACCAATTTAGCTTCCAAAGGTAGAATCTGCAGGGCCCGGGCATCTGGTAAAAATTGCCACAGGGCAATGCTAAAGTCAGAACAGAATGCTAGTTTTGGGAGAAGGAGTCCATATTATTTTCTGTCATCCCACTGCCATAAACTCCTCCTAACTAATAAAAATACTAGCACATCATGGAAGACAGGGTGCATAAAGTCCTCAGCATGCCATTAAATAAGAATAAAAATGATTGACAGCCAGTGGCTGAGAACCAGATTCTAGAGTGATACTGGCTTTGCAAGTTTGGAGAACACACTTAATTCCATGTATTTCAGATGTAACTCATGGGTCAGTCACATTATTCATAGTTTGGGTTTAATGGAGACAAGGACTACACTTAATACAGCCTTCCTTTCTTGAATTCAAACTTTGGAGTTTCCACTCATTTTTATTTGTGCTAGCCATCAACTGCTGGTGAACAGCCCCTCTGTCTTCAAAAGTAGGCCTTTCGTTCTGAAACAAAGTCAACCAGAGAAGCTAGTGGGTCCTCCTGTTTTACTTCCATACACACAATTAGATATAAGCACTGTCAGCCAAGAAACTGTAGGAAAATGAGCACTCTTTGTAGTGGCCTTTGATCAACCAGTAACTGCATCAGAGCATTCAGGTAGGAGCATTTGCTCCAAGCATGATGCTTCCCATCACTGCCCAAAGAAAAGAAAAGAAGGAAGTGCGCAAAATGAAAGCCTCTCCCCGTCAGTCTTCCAGGGGAAAGTATAAGCACATCAGTAATTAGGACATTAAAGACCAAATAGCAGCAAGTGTCCCATGTGGCACTGGCTGGGAGATAAGCTAGGAAATGAGTCATTGATAATGGCCAATCTCTAGTGCCTCTGGGTTACAAAATGATGCACAAGATACTCCAAAAGCTCCCTGACAACAGTTGAGTCTCTTGAATCCTAAGAAGTGCCTTTGGCAAACCAGTTTCCTGTGGAAGCAGCCAGCAGTCAGAGAACCTCTCCTTTTCCAGCACATTTTAAATGAAAACAGTGGATGAAACACATCAAGGATAAATGGCAAGTTCTTCTCCTTCACAACTGGTCTTAGAGTATAAAGAAATTCTCTGTTCTATTGGCGAGGTGAGAGGTGAGAAATCCCTGCAATCTAGCTACACATCAGATGCACAACATATGTGGAGCTGGTTAAAGTGTCAGGGTAAGGATCAAGGATATTAATAAAAAAGGTGACTGTAAAACATTTTCAGAGCCCTTTATACCACCCCATGTATATGATACATGGCACAGAGAGCAAAGGGAGAATATAAAATGCATGGAAGAGTACATGGCTTAGGCACCAAAGCCATGCTTCCTAGAGTTGAAGGACATTCTGGTCCATAGTGTGAGGGACAGTAGTCAGCACTGAGCAAGCCCAGCTTCCGCAGAGATGGCCAAACCTTGGTCAATTTAGCCCTTTAAGTTTACAAATAAATTCAAGCCTGGGTTAAAGGCTAGAATAAATGTCTTTTAAGGCCCTAAGGTGTAAACTTAATGTAGGGCAGGTTGTTTCAGTCAGTGTAAGGCAGATAAGCTGGTAATTTGCAGACATGCTAGTGAGCCCTGTCAAACATCCTTCCAACTCGGTGATCCTTGTGTTTGGGAGAGAAAAGGAAGAAACTGCCCCAACTATGCTGAGCAGCCCAGCAGAAGCACCAAACATTACATATTCTGAAGCACAACAGAGCACCTCACAAAGCAGATGCTGTGCCTTCCTACACCAAACTCCCAGGGGACTGGATCAGGTGACCTTTGGAGGCCTCTTCCAACCTAAATTATTATATTCATAATTCTAATCATTGTAGCTCTTCTCCAGTAACCAGTGTGCAAAGGACCAGCATTCTATGGAGTGGGCTCCTTGCAGTGTCAGGGCACCTAACAAAGACAACTGGTATCTCTTTTTAAAGACTGGGGATGTACCATTTACTGAAAAATACCTGCTGTTTCCAACAGACCATAGCCCATTGCAAACCTAAGTTTCCAAATCACAGCAAGAACAAAAATGGGTTATGTTTTGCTTTCCTGGGCACTAGACGAAGATCCTTTGGAACTGTAAGTCTGAGGGGAAGCTGCTTTATCTGTTTTTTGGGGTTTCTTGCTGGTTGTCTGTTCAATCAAGAGCAGCACCCCAACCTACAGAGTAGAAGGATCTAAGAGGAGCCTGGTGAGAATCTTAATTCTTTCAGTACTGGCATTAAATGACTATGCTTCTTCCACTGTGGGAACTTCCTCTGTCCTGCAAGAGAAAAGAAAAGGTTCAAGATCAAGGAAGGATGAATGGAAGTATTATGTTTTTCTACCTGCTCTGATCACCATAACAAACCCATTCACATCCATACACATCCTAGCTGGGACTAGAACTGCAATTCCTTCCAAAACTCAGAAGGGAAAATGGTAATGTGCAAAATACAGCCTTCTGAGAAGACTCTCACCTAGTAAAATTCTGCATATATGTGATAAGGGACACTTAACATTTTTTCATTTTAAACCCTTTAAGTTTTAAAGGTGGAATACACTGTCTAACTTAGAGACTAGCAATTGGATATGAAGCTTCTCACACTTAGGTTGCTACCTGAAATCTAGTTCCAGTGTAAACTGACAATATGAGCTGTGAAAAATAGCTGTTCACTGCCCATGTAATTCATGCGCAGTTCTCAGGAGCCATCCTCCTCCACCTGGCTTGGAGGATGGCATATTTCTCACCACTACAGTCTCTCATGATCTTAAAGCCTGTATCATGTAGCTTCAGGCATCTTACCTGGACACTTTCCCATATGAACCGTCTTAGAAATATCACCAACATACTATAGAAATTAAATATTGGAGATATAGGAGATAATAGGAGAATCATGCACATATTAAAAGACATCAGAAGTAAACCAACATCAGAGAGGGTTGCAGAGGATACTCAGTATTGCTGCCTACTTGGAAGCGCTTTCTCTCCCTGACAGTGCCAGAACAGCTATTCTAACACCAACGCATACATACAGCCCCAAGTGACTGTAGGTGGGGACAGGAGTGAGAGTGTATAACATGTCACACAGTGTGGGATGTGATGAGGGACCTGCTTTGACTGCTTACTTTGCCCCTGAACACACGATAGCCATGCAACACATCTCTTCATAGGCAAGCTGCGCAGGGTACCCAGTGCTCCTTACCCTCTGTTTGAAAAGCCAACAGGCTGCAGAAAGTAACATTCACTTTTACTCCCCAAAACCCATCTCTTCCCTTAGATGAGAAAGTGAAAAGGCAGCTGACTCACCGAGCGTGGCCCTGCACTGCCTTTGTGCTTCTTGTCCTGACCTGGGATGATTTCTAAGGAGCGGTAACTGGGGGGTTTATCTTCTGGCCGTTCCCGAGACCGGGATCGCCGTCTGCCGTTTGTCACTGGGAGATGAACTTGCTCTTCTGAGGAGCTCCATGACCCTTGGCGAGAGGGGGGAGAGTAGCTGTGCCGCCGCTGACCTGAGCTATTGCTTCTGCTGGTGTGGTGCTGGTAGTCTCGCCTTCCTGTGGGCTCCTGCCTCCCACCATGATGATGGCCAGAGCGCTCCTTGGCCTCCTCCGGATAGAAACTGCAGCTGCTGCTGCTGCCCCTGCCCCTGTCAGCCTGGCGTGGGGGTGACGCATCCCGTCTGGAGTGGAGGGGCCTGCCATTGTAGCCATCTGTCCTCTGCCTCTGAGGATGGTCATCTCGCTGCCTGTCCCAGGGCTCCCGGCTGTAGCTGGAATGAGAATCCCCACTGGAAGGCAAGGGCCACCTCCGGTTTTCCCTCTTGTCCTCTGCTGCATAGTCCCAAGTTCTGAGGGTGCGGGCAGCTCTCTGTGGCCGTGAAGAGTTGCTGCTCCCATGGATGGAGATACGATCTGTGAGAGGCATGATCTCAGAGCCCAGGGAGGACAGCAGGCTGGGCTGCACAGCCTGCCGCTGGTGGGAGGGTGGCTGGAGCTGTGACATGTTAAGGTTTTGGATTTCAGACTCCAGATAGTCCAAAACACCCTTGTTAGCAGAAAGCTGAGCTTGTGGCTGCACCAGTGGAAGACTGTTCTGCAGAGACACATCTAAGGATAAAAGCACAGAAGCACACAGAAAGTCAAGGGGAAACTATACTAATGATCCTGGCTGAGTCCCTTTTGAGCCTCTCTTCTCTTGCTCCTCCTCAATGCAAGAGCTGCACGAGTTTCAGGCACTACAACCAGCACATCCAGATCACACAAGGTAAGGTGCAAAGAATAGTACTAGTAAGCTGCAGCATGATCTGTCTCTTAGGCAGCAAAAGTAAGAAATGAGTCATACAGCACACCTGTCCTCGTCTGGACAAAGCCACAGCTAATGTGACAGGTTGGTGATAGTCCTGATCTGAGCAAGAGGTAGGCTCAGATGACCATAGAGGTCTCTTCCAGCCAACATCTGTAAAAAGCTGACTTGAAACAGATTTAAGGGAAACTTAAGCACAGGAGATTCAAGGCCTGTTGAAAACACGGGCTAAGAAACTGCCCGAGGAATGTACTTGCCCATTTTCTGCCAGCATGGATTTCCTTAAGAAGACTCTGTATTCTGTCTTAAATCATGGTAGCTCAGTCACCAGATCTCCTTCAGAAAAACTGGTGCCCAAACTAGGAAAAATGGTAACTGTATAATTAATTAGTGGGCTAAAAAAGTATATACTCAGACATCTTGAATCTAATATTTAAGATGCTTGCAAACTATTTCTTCAAACAACAGTTAAGACTCATCAGACACAAAGTAAATCTGTGACTGCTGTATCGTGATCAAAAGCTTAATTTCAGATGAAAAATAAGTCACATTTATTTGAGAAGTTATTATGTTAAATTCTCATATTTTCCTTAGGTGATTAAATAATATTATTGGTAATAAGTTATTTTATTACTTATTTCTCTGGGACTTCAGAGACTCCATCTTCCATCCTCCATTAAACTTACAAATACACTAATACCTCTATGGTGATTTTGGGGCAGAACAACTGGAAAATTCTGCCTGGCTTATTAAAGAGTTCTTAATTTTTTGCTGCATGCTGGCTGCATCTATTGCACAGAAGGCAGTTTGCCCTTAATCATTTGAAGACTAGACATTTGATAAGAACTCAAACAAACTGCACCTCACTTGTCATGTCAATTTTGGCTATAAGGAGTTGACCGTGACCAGTACAGCAGAACAAAGAAACAGTACCCTTCTCTACCACATGAAGCAAGATAAGCTGGGTATATTTACCCTGCAGTCACTAGGGTGTAGCACAGATACACTTTAGTTAGCATTAAATTACTTCACCAAGCACGGAGCCTAGCAAGACACTTAAGATGACTTAGACCATATTTATTCACCCAGGCAAGTCTATAGTACACTCAGATGTAGCAAAGCTGTCGTGCTAGGACACGCAGTCATGTTAGGAACATCTTTCTCTTGTAATACATAGACTAAAGCTTCACTGCTGAACCTCCCCAAAAAGTTAGCTGTTTCTCACTCCAATTTGCCTCTGAAATGACACCCACGGTCTCACCTCGTTGCAGTAGAGGGTTCAGCTGGTAAGAGGAAAGTTGTGAGTTCCTGTCGCCACCTCTGTAGAACATGTTGGGTGATATCCAAGGTGCAAGTGCCTGAGCCTGCTTCATGATCCGGTACCGTTCTAGTGCTGTAAATGAAGAAGAAAGCTTACAGTAGCTGTCCAGAGAGCACAGCTTGCAGATCACACACCATTTTGCATGAAGACTGTAGCCTTTGGATGTGATCAGATACAGGAAATTCACACAATGAAAAGCTCTTTCCACCCCACAAAGGTAGAGTACAGGGAATGACAATGCAAAGTTGTACAGCTTCAGAAAGATACCTAGAACAGAAAAAAAGGGTTACTACCTGACATTCAGGGTACAGTTCCAGCAACTGGGAACAAATGGCACTATGATTAAGTATGCAGCACATAACCAAAGGCAAGACTTCCACCTGCCTTGTCATTATGAGTACAGTTGTGGAAAGGCAGGAAATAATGTTTCATACAGCAAGGCTATAGTTTTCTCTCTCTTAAAACTCTTTCAGCTCATCATTGGTCCTTTCCCCTTTTGGCTCTGATTTAAGCTAAACACAATCTTTTTTGCCACCTTCATGTAGGCTCTGCCCGGATCATATTTTCCACACCATACTCCATCATTTCTTCTCTGTTCCGCAAATAGGGCACTCAGACATGCACTGTCCAGCTTCTCCCTTTTCAGTCTTTCAACCACTCTTGTCTCCCTCTGTAGTTTACCTCAGCATGACTGCTAGAATTATGAAAGTATGGTCAAACTGGTGAACAAACTGAATTTCCTGTTCTCAACATCAATGGCCAGTGTGCCAAACGAGCAAAGTCAGTGGAAATTTGTCTCCCTCAGATTGCCCACTAATGCTAACTGCAGATCCCTACTCGTGGGGTCAGGCTCCAATTCCACTTCGCTTTTTGCAGCATTTCCATCTCACCTCCTCTACAGACAACCTCACCATCCCTGTCTTCACTCATTGCTGCTTCTTTTCTGGGAATACCTAAAAACATCTTACAGAAACTTACTTCTAGTACGGACAATCAAAACTTAAGTTTCTGAGCAAGTAAATTCTGCAAGTCCCAGACCTTGCAAAGCCTGACTCTACATCGTTTGTCTGTCATTACTGGGTGAAGGTTTTCTGCAACAGAGCTTTTGGGCTTTTGCAAGATTTCTTTTATATGCCTTCTCTGGAGTTTTAGAAGTGGCAGGCTTTTACTGCAGTGTCTTCTCTGGTCAGGCAGGAACCGAACATTCCTGGCTATTCAGTTCAGCAGACAGATAGAAGTGTAATTGCCTTTGAGACTTTTATCCCTTTGAGAAATCTGACTGATGAAATTAAAAGCTATTGGAAGGAAAGACATAGGGGATAGACAGACAGGTTGACTGCATAAGCCTTGCTTCCTTGAGAAACCAGGCTATAGCTAAGCTCCAGTTAATTCTGTCCCTTGGGTTCAACTGCAGCAGGCAGCATTTAGCCTACACGCTCTTTGAGACTGCGCTCTTCATTGCAGGTAGCACTCCAGTTATTTAAAACGTTCTCTTTTAGCCGTTTCACTGAATACAGAGCACCTCTTGTAGCAAAACAGCGACCAACCATGCAATCAACACATCCTTCCCTTTCCCCACTGTTCATGCAGCTCCACTTCATTCTCCACTCCAAAATCCCCTTCTCTCTCCAGCCTGGCTCCAACCAGAGTGAATTGCAAAGCTGGAAATTTCGGGTGGTTTAATCTTAATACTTTGATTTTTCTTCAAAGCTGTGTGGCCTGAAGTAGCAGCTTTCAAGCATTTTATGTCAAATTTGTATTGTTGTTTTTTTCTTTCCCATGGGATTTCCCTCCAGTTTTGGTTTCAAACTTAGAGGAAGAGAGAAAGAGGAAAATGAAAAAGGATAAAAAGAAGGAAAAGGCCTTATCCCTTTCTGTCCTGTTCCTCCAGTTATCAGCTTGAGAACCTGCTGACCACAGTCTTAGCCCAACAAGTGAAAGGCTCAGCAACTGTGGGCAAATCTACTTTAGGGTTCCCCTCCTTAGGGTATGAAGACAATCACTACAACCAAAGTCACCCTGTCCCTGTAATTCTCTGATCCCTTCTTACAGCTGGACAAGTGCAGTATTACCCTCAGACCTCCTTCACTACCTTCATCCTTTCTTCCTTCCACAGATACAGTTTGAACCAATACATACTCTGGTCCCTACCTGAAAAACGGAAGTAAAGTTCAGATCTCTTTTTTAAAGTGCACATATTTATCTGTGGAAAGTCAGATTCACCCAAATTCCAAAACTGATAGATTGATACCTATACCTACCTACTGCTGTAAGACTGTGACAGAATGTCATGTTGTTCCCTCCGCTTACTCCCTGCTGAGAGAGGTTGTTCTTCACCTTTGACAGACTTTACAGCTGCCGGACCATTTATCCAATTATATTAAAAAAAAAAAAATCAATGTTTTCCAACCTAGTCAGACCCAGGTGCAAGTATACCCTATTTTGCATCAATTCATTAGTGGAAGAAGTCCACAGTAGAAAAGAAACTAATAGAACAGAGGGAGGTCATACCCTGGTCATTTACCCTGGTGAGCTTTCCACGGGAAATGTTTAGTATTTCTGCACACCAATTCCGAATTACCCAAACAATGCACTTGTTTTATTGCTAGGCCCAAAATCATGTTAGTTAATGACCTGACTTAAACCACCCAGAATTATATTGCCTCGATGGCATCAATGACTGTTCAGCAGATCCAGGCTACCCTCTAGTGGCCAATAATTGGGAAGAAATCACCCATACCTGGCTCGCAGTGTAACTCATGAGACTTTCTTTAGGATTTCTGCCTTCTCTTCAGCTGTATGGAACCGTTATTCCTCAGGACTGTTTTTTAAGGTACCCCCTGTATCAATCTTTCTTGGATGACTTACAAAAAACTAAGTCAAAAGCAGGATGAAGTGAAGGTGCACTACAGGAGGGGAGCAGGCACAAAGATCCCTTGCAAACCAGATAAAGATGGCAGGCAGCTGGAATAAAAATTACAGCCAAAGAATCCAGCAGTCAGTCAAGGAGACTGGACTTGTCTGTACTTTACTCATGAGCAGGAAACCGCATGAGAGTCCCTCCTACCTATCCTCGACAGGAGACAGGAAAGACAACAGAAGCAGTACACTATTATCTCCTACAGAAGAAGGAGTACACTATTATCTCCTACAGCACAGAACACCAAAAAGGAGCTTGCACATATTCTGAATCCCTTTTTCGATGAGAACTAGAAGTCTGGAGATACATGTCTTTCATCTCCATCACTTCTCTCTCCCTTCATAGCGACTGATTTTTCTGTCAAATTTCCATAGCCTCCTCAACACTACGCATTTCACTCGACAGGCTGCAGAGCCCCCAGAAAGTGTTTTGGTTTGTTTTTAGCAATAAGAGGGATGCTCTGTTAGCTCTTTGCAAAGGCTAAGCAAATTAAGCTTAAATCTAAACCTGTCACAACTTATAAACACCCAAGGTACAGCAATTAGCTCTTTTGCAGGTAAAAGGAAATCAGAAACAGAGCTCCTTGTTCATAAATCCCCTTCCTGTAGCATCTGGCGAAGAACCTGGTGATTCCAGTGATAAATAAATGTATTTTTTGCAATTTGTTGCTGTCAGTTTGTGTAAGCTGCAGAGGGGCTAGTCTGCTTTGTGTTGCTGCCAAGTGTCAGTTACAGGAACACAGAGGTTCTATGACCTTAGCAGCCAAAATTAAAATGGTAGCCTTATTAAGAGAACACAGTCTCGCTGCAGAATCTTTATTACTGCTAAAAATGACACACAAGAAAGTTTCTCTTGACTCTCAGAATGCATTTGCATGGTTGACCACCATGAGAGACCATCCTTCTCCTTTCTTTCTCCTCACTTCCTTCCCCAAATAAAACCAAACAAAACCTTTTTCTTGTGGAAGCAGCAGCTCTGAAATAGCATGCAAATAGAAAATTTAACTTTTCACGTAAAGTCCTCTCAGAGCAACACACCTGCAGGTTAGGCCGGTTTGGAGAGTAATACCACGGCATTTGCTTGCCCTCCTCACATGCACAGGCATATGAACCACAAGACAGGGAAGAAAAGTCCTGAGCTACTCGTACAAGGGAGCTGATGGTGCCCTGGATGACATGAGAGAAGTTGGAAGGAAGGTGTGAGTGAGGAGCAACTTCTTAAAGTAGGACACAAAGTAGCAAGATGGGCTCCATGTATCCTAGCTGCCCTCCTCTAAACTCAGATAAGCTGGTCATAGTGGTCACATTGCCAAAGAAAAATCTCAGTCTGTATGGCACTGAACTGGAGGGAGAAAGTGGACCTCAGCAAGATCCCAGTCAAGCTTTTGTCTTGACAGAAGCTGTGAATGGACACACGTCTGCTTGAACCTCACCTTCCTCATTACAGCAGCACCGGGTAGGGCAGCAGACACACGGGATGTGGCAGCAGCAATACTGGGGGCAGCACTGGCACCAGCATACTCCAATCAGCAGAAGGAGGAGAAGGCCACCGAGAACGATGAGGATTACTGTGAGCCAGTCTGTGGGAAAAACAGAGGGAGAAAGAGGACGCTGATGTACCTGGGCATAGCAAATTATTGAGCACCTCTCCTCTGCTGGAGACATCTTGGGATGGGGAGGAAGAGAATAGGAAATATCTACCACCTAATAAAATAAAATACAAAAAACCACAGGCACTTACGGAGAACAATCAGCTTAACTTCTTTGTCCATATCACCTGAGGTATCTCCTGGTGCTTCCACAGTGCAGTAGTACACGCCATGGTCCCACCACATGACCTCACTGATGACAAGGTCTGCCCCTGTGGGAGAGGGACTGAGAGATCAGTGGGGTGTTTGGTACTGACAGACACTACTTTCAGGCCCCACTCTAAGAGGGCTTTCTGCCTGCAGCTGACATATAGTACTGCATCTCCCCTCTTCCCAAGCATAGGCATCACCTTCAAACAATCCCACTTGAGCCCCTTAAGAACTCCTGTAAACAGCATTAACTGCTAGTCCCTTTTTGATTTGTGTTGCTGGAAGGCAAACACTACTTAGAAGCGGGACTAGTTCTCCATGGAGTGACATAACCAGCATGCTGCTGGATGATGGATGTTAAGATAACTGGCTGCTGCCAACTGCTAGCCCTAGGTTTTGGAACACAAATCACTGTCTCTCTTAGGCCAGCCATCCCAGTAACTCTTCTGGCAGCAGTAACAGCTATTGTTCCAGGGACAGCCCAGGGCATATAATACACCTGGACAATTATGCAGTACTTCATAAAAGAAGTAACTGTTTTCTAGCCTTTGGGCTCCTTAGCTTACTTCTGTGTTCTTCAGCAAAATGCTCAGGGATCCTCAGCTCAGCCTTAGCTTGTAGTGCTTCCAATACCCTCAGGCCAGCCCTTCACAGCTTATTCCACTGCCACCTCACAGGATATGTAAGCTACAGATGACATCAGCCCTGATTATGCTTCTCTTCACTTAATAGGCCCAGATACTGGATAGTTACTGAGTTTGCTGCCTGCCTGGAGGTGAAGTCACTTACGGTTCTGAATGGTGATCTTTCGTTGCTGATAGTCAACACCCAGCACAGGTTCCTTCTGCCCATATTTCTGGATGACGATGCGCACCTTTCGCTGACTGTCATTGCAGTCGGTAGATGGGTCCTGGTGAAGATTTAAACCAGCCTGGTATGCTACAAACACACATCAAGATGCCAAAAGTTATTTCAAAGGACCAATTTCTATCCCCTTGTGAGCAGTAGAGAAACTTTTGAATGCATATGCGCATTTGCTTTGGTTTAGTAAAAGCAAGCATGGTTTCAGACCAGCAAAGTTGCTTTGAAGTACTCAAAAGCAGAGAGAGGTACAGCCACTGGAATGACAGATTTTGAGAATACAGGAGCTGCAGAGGAGATGCCTCCTTTACTCACAACTGAAAGAACAACAGTAGAAAGAAGCTAATGGTGGTAAAGCTGGAGGGCAGCTCCCAGTATGAAGATAAACTGCAAGGAAAAAAAGTCGTAAGACTCCCAGGAGTACTGGAACTAAAACAAAAGTGTGATTATTTACCAAACAAAATCTCCAGACATACATGAACTGCTGTAGGGATTGTCTCCCTTTCCCTGCTGTATCCCATTAGATGTTATGGAGCTCATAAAGACAGAAAAAAATCCATCATGTGACTCCAGCTGAGGATTATGTGTAGAGACACCTAACAGAATTAATGGAGGACCAGAGGCATTTTCTGTGCAATACTCCTATGGCAGACTCACAATATAAACTAACATTGAAATTCCAGGTATTTGGGAGCTGAGATTTGTGGAGACAACTGATACAGTCAGCACTGTCTGTAAAGGGCTTGAAATGAAAAGAGAAGACAAAGCTTGTCAAAGGCTCCTCCATTGCTGTATCTTGAACGGATCATGAAGAACAGACCCAGCTAAGCAAACACTGTGACCTTCATGCTTTCTATCCCTGCTGGAGGCTACTAGCTTAAGCCTGGGCCCAAAGTACTCACATTATCCTGGGATCAGCAAAGCCAGGGACCCACCTGCTTGCGGACTAGGCTGTAGAGCACTACCCAGACCATCCAGACTGCATAAAGGAGAGTTTGGGCACCAAGACACCAAACAAGTCCAGGCTCCCCACTCTGAGCTCATTCTTAAGTGTGCAATTAATGCACTAATTAATGCACTAAGTTGGCCAGCTTAAACAGACAGCAGGGTTTATAAAAAAATAGAATACTTCAGTTGGAAGGGACCTACAATGGTCATCTAAGTCCGACTGCTTGACCACTTCAGGGCTGATCAAAAGTTAAAGCATTTATTAAGGGCATTGTCCAAAAGCCTTTTAAAAAGTGACAGGCTTGGGACATTGACCACCTCTCTAGGAAGCCAAAGGAATATTTTCTAATGTCAAGCCTGAACCTCCCCTGACACAGCTTTGAACCATTTCCATATATCCTATCACCGGATACCAGGGAGAAGAGCTCAGCACCTCCCTCTCCACTTTCTCTGCCCAGGAAGCTGCAAAGAGAAATAAGGTTGCCCCTCAGACTCCTTTTGTCTGAACTAGACAAACCTGAAGTCCTCAGCTGCTCCTCACAGGACATGCTTTCCAGCCCTTTCACCAGCTTTGTTGCCATCCTCTGGTTGCATTCAAGTATCTTAACATTCTTCTTAAACTGTGGAGCCCAGAACTGCACACAATACTCAAGGTGAGGACACACTAATGTTAAATATAGTGAGATCATAACCTCTTTTGACCGTCTGGTTATATGGTGTTTGACACACCCCAGGATACAGTCTGCATACTTTTTTTTAAGAACCATCTTAAAACCTCCTGAATTAAGGCTGCACGCACCAGAATGTCTGCACATAAAATATGCTGCCACCAATACTAAATGTTATGATTTAGAAGTCTTTCTGCCCTCCAAAATGCACATATTTCTTATACTTTCTAAAAGCAGTAACATCTGGTCACTGGCATCTAGCTCCAACCATGGGGTCCCCCACGAAATCATGAAGTCCACTTGTTGCAGGACCCTTGCTTTGAAACATGCTAAAGCATGAGGGAGCTGGCAAGACTGACATGTGTCCAACATGGCTGAAACTCTCTGCCATCTGAATTGATGACAAGGACAAATGAGCTGCTCTGGCTGGGATTTCTACATCATATCAGAAAGCCTTAACATTGCAAAGGAAATCACAACAGACATTTTTTCTTGGAGCGCAGGGAAATACCACCACCTGACCTGGTTTGTGGGCAGGAAGAGGTCAAAAGCCTGTATTATCCAGGAAGTCTACCTTTCCCTTCCTGTCCATTTGTAGCGGTACTCCTTGGAGGACAAACCTAACACTTACAGGCTGAGTAGTAGTCAAAGATGGGGTCCTTGCAGAAGGATTTGAAGCGCCAGGTCACCACCACATCCTGCAGCTGAGCTGAGGTGCTATAGTCACACTTGAGAATGACAGTGGCAAATAAGGTGGTATAACGCTCAGCATCCTGGACTGTCACCAGGAGGGAGAGGCAACCTGCAAATGAGAACACAGAAGGCAGTCAGCCAGCAAGAACAGACCTTACATCACAGTTTTCACTGTACCAGACCAATAATCAAAGTATATCTCTCTCAGCCTCATCCAGAACTTGCAGCTATGGACCTCATCAGTCTCTCTGGTGAAGCCATCCAGAGTTATAAATCCTGGTTAGAATGTGAGTCCCCTGTTTCCCTGACAGAAGGCAGCTTGAGCCAGCTGCATTGCCCTGCCTTACGAACTAAGTTATTTTCTCCAAAGCAACTATTAGCAGCCAGTATGTAGCACATGAACCTGTGTTCTCCTTCTGCAGGAGGACACTTCTGCAGGAGGAAGAGTGTCCCTCCAAGCTGAGGAAGATCATTCATTGGGCCCAGAAGCACAGAGGATGGGATTGCCTTGGCTTGTCATCCTAACCAGAAAAGTTCTGCAGTGCCATCCCTTCATAAAAACATCAAATTAATTTTATCACGGTCTTGCTAAGACAGTCATCAGAATGTGACCACGAATAAGACAATACAACTTTTGGGCTGTAACATCAGTTAAACTTAATCTGTTTTCTACTAGCTCAGAACAGCACACATCCAAGCAGCTGCAACCACTGAAGAAAGTTATACAAAGTTTCTTCTAAGCTATGCTTTATTTTAGCCACACTCAGAGACACCTCTATCTTATTTAAACTTTGATAATACAGTAAGTTGTGCTTGTTGTTAACAATAGCGAAGTTATCACAGGTTGCCTTTGATAAGGGAATACAAACAGTGCGGAGCAAATGTGTGATGCCCTCTCTGGAATATACCCAGGAGAACAGTGAGGGGTTGCAGTGCTATGCTAGTTGCTTCTTAACTGGGGAACACAGCATCGGGAAAGGAGGGAAGGAAACGGAGATGCTTGGAAGGTACCAACTGAAAGGGTCTCCATGAACCAACACTTGTTTTTTTGTTGCTATTCAAAGATTTTCCCTATTCCATGTTTCAGGATGAGAGCAAGAGAACAAGGAAGTATGTAATAACCTCTGGATTGCAACTGCAAGCATCATTCTTTCAGTGTCCTCTTAGGCGGCACCTCTGCAGTACATTCCAGGCAAATACGAGCTCACTCAGTTTCCACCTGGTGGAAAACATGCTGCAGAGATGCAACACTGATGCCACAAGTAAATCTGCAGTAGAATGTTGTGAATGCAGTACTTGCTCAGGTTTTGGTTTGAAATGGGCAGCTGGTCAGCCAACTCAAAAGCACAGGCAGAGTGAACTCATTTGCCTTAAAAATACCACACAAACAGAGAGGACCAGGGTAAACTCTGAGTTCAAGGCTTTTCTGAGAAATAAAATATACACACTTATACACAGAAGTACTAGCAGCCATGCAAACCTCTAAAACCCCAAAGGATCTCCAGTTTTTACAATGCTGTAGCAAAGTTCCATACTAGTAATGGGTGTTTACAGTTTACAGTTGCTTTTATTTAAGAGCACTGTGCTTCAACAGATCTTGTTTCAGCTTTCATTGTGAAATAGCTGACCCACAGGATCTTACTGTGGGAAACCACAAGAAGTCAATCCAAAATCAAACTCTCAAGGTTGGCAAAACCTTGATCTCCTTGTCAGTAAAATTAATTTCCATATGAATTCTATCTGACCTGTTGATGCTCATGTAAACATAACAGGTTATCCATGGGTTTCCTACAGCAGCATCCTTCCAGCAAAAATAAAATACTCAAAATCACTTACAGAAACCTGTTCTGAAAAAGAGAGAGAGTTGAAAGATTAAGTTTCTTATTTTCTAAAGAGGTTAAAAACCTACCGTTCCCACTGGAGGATAGCCTGATGTCAATGCACATCTGACGTTTCATACCAACCTCCTCCAAGAAAACCGAAAAGTTGTGGCATTAAGGCTGGTTTCTAAATTTGGACTGCATTACTTCACCACATGCTGCTATCCTGGCTGGAAAGAGCAAACCTGGACACCACCAACCTTGAAAGTTACAGCTATCTCAGGCCTATGTCTTTGCATTGAAGACACTAACCTTCAGAGCCAGTGAAGCCAAATTTTAGCCAGAACATCATGAGGAACACAGCTGTCAGGCAAGACAATCAACAAGCACACCTATGTATTTCTTTGCTTCTTTTACTGGTTCTCTGTGAAAAACTCAATGTTGGTTTTGGTTTTAAAGTTAACTTTTAGTTTTAAATCTAAATCACCAGCAAAGACCCAGGCATCCAAGAAGCAAAACGACCATTTTATTTCCTACAGGAGATCAGAAGCTGTTGGGCAACCTGCAAAGCTTGCCAGAAAAGACTCTGCTTGCCGAAGGCCGCCTGTGGACACGAAGGTGAACTCCTGTTCTCCATACATGTACCTAGCAGGTACAGCAGCACTGCAGCCACACCAGATGCCCATAGAGGTTGAGGTGCGGGCTTGTGACAAGCCAGAGGGGAACTCCTCCGTGTCTGCCTCTTGTGCTCAGATCCAAACCACGCTCGCCGCACACAAAGCGACACCGGAGGCTGCCAGGAAGCAGGCGGCCACTTCCTCCTAGGACAGCAGGTAGCCGCACCTCTGGGGTAACGAAACTCCGCTCCGGAGGGCTTTTGTACTGAGCTCGGGAGAACCCCGCTCCTCCGCCCGACGGCGTAGGTCACCATGAGGGAAACAACGACCGCCCGGACCAGGCCGCCCCTTCCCCTCACCGCGGGGCCGCCACTGCTCCCCACCACGTTAACCCCGGGCAAAACCCGAGGGCGCCTTCCGGTCCTCGGTGCCACAGGGATGCCCCGGGGCGGGTGGGTCCCCGGAAGGTGCCGTGCCCCCGCCGCCACTCTGGTCCCACTCACCGGCAGGCAGCCAGGCCAGCAGCAGCACCCACCAGCAGCGCCCGCACGGGGACATGCCGCGGCCTCCTCCGCCCGCCCGGGGCCGTCGCGCCAAGCCACCCCGCCGCGCCCACAGGCCCTCCCCTTCCCGTGGCACCTGTCCCATGGCCGGGCGCTGCCGCCGGCTGCAGTCCCCTCCCTCCGCGGCCCCTCAGTGCCCGCCCGCCTCTAGCGGCACCTGTACGCTTAGCCGCAAAGCCAGGCAAATACCAGCTGCCAACTTCAGAAACTGTTTATATATATATATATATATGTATGTATGTATGTATGTATGCATGTATGTAATGTGCACACAGGTGTATGTGGAGATACTGACACCGAGCTCTGCCGCCTGGGGAAATACCGCCGTAGCCGACCGCAGCGCGGGACACTGGCTCCGTCGTGTGGGCAATAAGTTCAGGGAATTCGTCTGATTTTCCAGCTGAGTTTTGAAATGACCGCAACTGTGCCCAAAAGAGTTGTTACTTAAAAACAACAAACAAGCAAACCAACCACCCCCCTAATGCACGGCGGAGTCGGAACCGCGCCTGCCCCCTCAGCTCCTCTGGGGTAACCGGTGCCGATCCCCGCCTGCCGGACCCACGGACCTACGCATGCGCGCACCCCTCCGCGCCAGGCCCGCCGAGCTGCCTCTCTGGGCGCCTCGGGGCTGGTTGCCTGGAAACCGGTAACGCCGCGATGGAGGCGGCCCCAGGTACGGGTGGTGGGGAGGGTCAGCTCCCTTGCCCGTTTCGGCCCCACACAGGCTCGCTTCGGCCCTCGGGGTGGCCGCAGGCCCCTGTGTGTTCCCGCGTCCCATGCACCTGTCCCCTGCAACTGGGGCATCTGCTCCCTGCTCTCCTCTGTGGCACCCTCCCCGTGGCCCCTCAGAGGCTCCCTCCCCTGTTCTCTCTGCGGAGCTCCGGGGGTTCCTCGTTTGCCCTTTGATGTCCCCCACAAAGCAGTTTGTCACGGGGGGCTTCGGCCTCGCTGTGGCCTTTTCCTGGTGTCCAGCTGGAAGGCGGCCTTGGAAGAGGAAGGGCCTGCACCCCTGTGTGAGGCCAATGCTATCAGGCTTGTGTGCTGGAGTTTGTGTGGGATCAGTCTTCCTACACAAAGGCTTTTAGGAAAGAAAAGCCTTTAAGCTCAGGTAGAGAATAAAAGAACACTGCTCAGCTTCAGAAAAGTGAAACAGGAATGAATGTTATCTGCAGCTGAGATAGACCACTCTGTACTTCATTTGAAATGTGGGATTTGGTTTTGCTTTACCATGTGTGAGACAGTTGATTCTAATACTGTTGTTATTGTGGCAGTGTTCTCATGTTCGTTTTTATGATTTTCCTTTACACTGTAAGTTAATAAGTAACTGTGCTGATGTCACCTGTTCCAGTTTCTGCTCAATAAAAACTTAGTAACCCTTACTCACAAGGCAGACTTTCAGAGACTTGAAACTTTTGCTTGCATGAGGCAGAGCTAGGACATCTCGATCAGACAGAGGACTACTTTAGTTGTAAGGTTGGAAATTAGGTTCAGGTTCTAAGCAGGGCTCTTCTTTTCATGCCTGTTCGCTGATTAGGTGAAAAAAGAGACAATGGAGCTGCAATAAAGATTATATGTCTAGACCCTGCTTTGTAGCTTTATCTTTCCTGTCTCAGTCCCTGACTAGTAAATATTTTATATACTTAACTGCTGTGAGAATTGATGTCTTCTGTTATTCTCCTTGCTCTCAAGTCTTGTAGCTATTGTAAGAGAGACAGCAATATTCTTTAGTACAAAAAAATTCTTGCTTGGGATTGATTGCCTAAGACTGACTTTTATTATTATTACTTTTATTGTTGTAATGCTGACTGATAACGATACACAGACAGCACTGGATAGCTGTGCCCAATTTACACTTGGATATTTTGCTTTGTGTATAGAAGCACTGAAAGACTTTATTTTATTTTTTTTTTTTGAATGCAAGTAAGTTTTTCAGAACTCCACTGCTTACACATGTTGCTGTCATCTGCAGCCCAGTAGATTGCTGATGCTCTCTAATGTCATCTGAAGGCTAAAAACAATGCTGAGAGATTTGTTCAATGGCATGCTGGTTTTTGTAAAGAAAAGGAAGACTCAGGTAAAACCTGTTGTGTCTGAAGGGACTGTATCTGTGGACTGTATCTGAAGATGAGTTAAAAAGCAGAACTTGGCAGATGGGAAGAAATCCAAAGTTAATCCAACTTAAACTTGAAGAAGATGCCATAGCCTGGAACAGATGATTAGTATGTAATTCCTCACAGCAGACACCCCTTATGGTAGCCAAACCTTGCAGTTGTTATTTTAGGACAGCGCTAACCTCAGGACAGAAAAATAGCATAGACTAGCTCATAAGCCTCATAGTATGGTGCTAAGATGAGTCAGAATTGGAAGCAAGAAAGCAAAACAAAGTTGTGGGGTGAACTGAGCTCCTTCATGTGAAATAAAGACAAGCAGAGGAGTAACACATAAGACAATTTCTCCTGAAGTAAAGAATAAGTGACACTGTGAGTCTCCTTCGGAACTTTGGAAGGATTTTTTGATGCTTATATTGACACATTATTTTCAGCATTTTTTTTTTTGATCTTCCTATTATACTTTTTTTCCTCTTACAGGAAGTGTTTCTTTTCTTCCCCTGTTTTAAATTATGGGTTTTTTGTGAAAGCAAATTCTACCTACCCTTAATGCTAAACAGCAGGAAATCCCTTGTTGGACAAAAGGGACTTTTTAAAATTACTGCTTAGCACATATGAGCAAATTAGTCAAAAGAATTCATACCTACGAGAGTGATCTCACTTGTCCTTTGCAGAAGAAAACAAACCAAGTCTTCCAGAGGAATCCCCAACTGCAGAGGAAGAAGAGGAAGATGTGGAGCAAGTGGACTCAGACCATGGGAGCGTTGGTGAGTACTGCTTTCCACTGAAGAGATGATGGCACAAACTTAAAAACCGCAGTGCTTTCTAGTTTTCATTTTTTCACTGTTATTGTTATGAACAGCATCTCAGACCAGTGCCTCAAAGTAGAGTAATTGAGTTTTTCTGCTCTCTTTTAGTTGGCTTACCTCATGTACTTCTGCTCTTTTTCATGACCCCTTTCATTATTTTTCATAGAATGCCTAGGAGAAAAAAAAAAAAAAATCAAGACAAGGTGAAAAGCTTATGAAATAGGTAAAGGGCATTTCATCTGAGGCATCAGACTGAAAAGTGCTTTTAACAAGTGCTTGTGACTAGTTGGAAGTCAAGTTGACTGTATTCTGCCTTGCAGTCCAGTGAAGAACTACAGTGGGTCATGCATTAGCAATATGCCTTCTTGAGGACAATGGTGTCTTCTTGTGGTCTGTCATATGTGCATTTTTTATAATTTTTACTAATTGTTTTGAATAATGATATGTATTCAATAGCTACTAAAAAATAGACACTTTAAACTTTCTTTGGTTTCTAAAGCTGAGACCTAAACACCAAGCAAAGGTGAAGTACTTTAGTAAGTCTTGAGTTTTAAAATCAGTGTTTTTAAAACAATCTCAAATTTTTTCTTCTTTAAATTCTTCATTTTCGAATATACACAGTAATATTTTTTAAAAGACCGAGAGAGAACCTTTTGCAGACTGCTCCAGGACGAGTTGTTACTAAGATATTTTCCTTATTTTGAGCTATGGAGTGCTTATTTCTTTGTTGAAGGAGGCAAGGAGTGTGTGAATTCTTCCTTTTTGCAGTTAGGTGCAAATGGCAGCAAGGAGCCTAAAATTTATGTTGAATATAAATTTCTGTTATGTTCCCACTTCTGAGGTGCAGAAGGTGATTTCGAAGAGCAAGATAATAGTGAAGAACTCTCGGAGGCACAAAAAAAACCTGACCAGGTAGAAAAGAAAATCTCAGAAACTTTCTTCTATAATTATGAAGACATATGTTCACGGCCATTTGTCACAGAAAACTCTGGGATACCCATTAACCTTCTTACTCTAAAGTATCCTTTCTGTTGAGGCTGTGCAGATTTAAAGCTAAGGTTATTTAATATGTGTTCTTAAAATTGTACTTGTCTAATTCAGAGTGGCCTATGTGGCATTAGTGGGACACCTTTGGTTGAGACAGATAAGAACCTGACCAGTTATGGTTCTGGGTGAATTTAATCTTAAATGTTGTCTTGACCTGCCCATGGCAGGGGAGTTGGAACTAGATGATCTTAAGGTCCTTTCCAACCCTAACTATCCTATGATTCTATGACCTCGTAAGCATTTATTAATGGGCATAATGCTTACTGTCATAAGTACTCTTGTAGAAATAGATCATGGACAAGTTAATGTGACAAGGCAGAAGACTAATGTAAGAACATCCCCTGCAAAATTCCCCCTTTCTGTGTAGCCACACTTGAGAAGCTGAGGCAAGGGCAGGATAAGAGCAGCTGTGTACTTCATGATTCCTCACAGTACTGCTAAGGGAGAAGCGGGGAAGAGACCAGGTAGATTTGTAGACTGATGCTCACAAGATCTAAAGTGGTAGGATAGAGGAAGTTATGCCCATCAATTAAGAGCTACAGTAAGTCCTTTGCTAGGTATGGTCAAGTAGGATATGATATGTGACTTTCACATGTGCTGGTGGTTTCCTCTGCAGACACAGTCAAGTTGCTGTTGAAGACTGAATTTTCCCTTCTCTACATCTGCCTGTAAACATAAAACAATTGAGCTTAAGCACTTAGAATCATAGAATCATAGAAAAGTTAGAGTTGGAAAGGACCTTAGGATCATCTAGTTCCAACCCCTCTGCCATGGGCAGGGAAACCTAAAACTAAACCCTGCAACCCAAGGCTCTGTCCAAACTGGACTTGAGCACCACCAGGGATGGAGCATTCACAACCTCCCTGGGCAACCCATTCCAGTGTCTCACCACCCTAACAGTAAAGAATTTCTTCCTCATATCCAATCTAAACTTTCCCTGTTTAAGTTTGAACCCGTTACCCCTTGTCCTATCACTACAGTCCCTAATGAAGACTCCCTCCCCAGCATCCTTATAGGCCCCCTTCAGATACTGGAAGGCTGCTATGAGGTCTCCACGCAGCCTTCTCTTCTCCAGGCTGAACAGCCCCAACGTTCTCAGCCTATCTTCATACAGGAGGTGCTCCAGTCCCCTGATCATCCTCGTGGCCCTCCTCTGGACTTGTTCCAACAGTTCCATGTCCTTTTTATGATGAGGACACCAGAACTGCACACAATACTCCAAGTGAGGTCTCACAAGAGGAGAGTAGAGGGGCAGGATCCCCTCCTTTGACCTGCTGGTCACACTCCTTTTGATGCAGCCCAGGATACGGTTGGCTTTCTGGGCTGCGAGCGCACACTGAAGCCGGCTCATGTTCATTTTCTCATTGACCAACACCCCCAAGTCCTTCTCTGCAGGGCTGCTCTGAATCTCTTCTCTGCCCAACCTGTAGCTGTGCCTGGGATTGCTCCGACCCAGGTGTAGGACCTTGCACTTGGCATGGTTAAACTTCATCAGGTTGGCATCAGCCCACCTCACAAGCGTGTCAAGGTCCCTCTGGATGGCATTCCTTCCCTCCAGCGTGTCAACCGAACCACACAGCTTGGTGTCATCGGCAAACTTGCTGAGGGTGCACTCAATCCCACTGTCCATGTCACCGACCAAGATGTTGAACAAGACTGGTCCCAACACCAATCCCTGAGGGACACCACTCGTTACCGGTCTTCAGCTGGACATTGAACCACTGACCACAATTCTTTGTGTGTGGCCATCCAGCCAGTTCTGTATCCACCGAGTGGTCCACCTATCAAATTGATGTCTCTCCCATTTAGAGACAAGGATGTCATGTGGGACAGTGTTGAACACTTTGCACAAGTCCAGGTAGATGACATCAGCTGCTCTGCCCCTGTCCATCAGTTTCGTAGCCCCATCATAGAAGGCCACCAAATTGTTCAGGCAGGATTTCTCCTTAGTGAAGCCATGCTGGCTATCACCAACCACCTCCTCGTTTTTCATGTGCCTTAGCGTGCCTTCCAGGAGAATCTGCTCCAAGATTTTGCCAGGCACAGAGGTGAGACTGACTGGTCTGTAATTCCCCAGGTCATCCATTTTCCCCTTCTTGAAAATGGGGGTTATATTTCCCTTTTTCCAGTCGTCCTTGGTTTGACCTCTTGCCTGTAGAATAGTTCACAGTACTCTGATGCACATCTCTTACATTTTGTAAAAGAGAATACTGATAGAATATGAATTCCTTGCAGCCTCAAAGGATCCAGCAGAGACAAGCGGTGTGCCCTGTAGTGGAGATGATAGGATGGAATATGAACTTCAGGTCTTCACTTGTGATTTTTCCTCAGTTATAGATGCTTGATACATTTTACCTTTGGTGTATACTGAACAAAGCTATCTCCTACCATGAGGCTCTTACTCACTGGTTTCAGTATTCCTGTTTCAGTTTTGTTTTAAGCATTTCTATTTGCTCAGTAAACTTTTCTAGAAAGCCAGTGTCAAATCTTTTCCTTACTGAACTGTTCCCAGACATTCTTTTGGATATGACTGCACCAGAAGGGCAAATCTGCTGATGATGGATAGCCAGACACTGCTCTATATAGCAGGCAACTACGTGGTACTCCTGGACCTGAAAACTAAGTCTCATCGTTATGTCCGGAGCAGTGGTGGTGGTGGAATTGGCTTTATTATGGTATTGCTTTTGTTTCTTGTTTTAGGATGCTAATCACATTCTAGAAACAAAATATTCACTTGGTTGCTTGATGGGAGATTTCTACAGCTGCATGTGCATATATATATGAAAGTATAATACTGATTAAAAGAATGTGTCGACCATGCAATGTGGGCTACTCAGCCCTTCAATATAATTGGCAGAGGATGAATAATCTGTATACCTCAGTCCCAAACTCAGGTACCTTAGAAGACTCTTTTTTTTCTTAACTCTTCAGCTGTCCTATTCACAGCTGATACTAGTATAGAGCTCTGCTTAGAGTTAAAATTTAAAGACTAGTTCCTGGACAAATTCAGAGAAAAGGTATCTTGTTTCACTCTAGTAAACTCTTACCAAAAGCTTCGACTCTCAAATGGTATCTCTATATTTGAAGCACCTTACCCTGTGAATGACTCTGACATCTCTCAGTTTTATTCCACATCAGCAAGGCTTGCAAAATACCAGCCTCACACTCTTGTGGTTCACTATAAGCAGCCTTTTCCGGGGAATTACAGTACATCTTTTTGTGTTCAGAACAGTGTCATTTGGGATGGCTCTTCCGCAGCTGTCTGGTGAAGTAGATGGCTGCTGATGCAAAGGTTTTTATGGAAAGATCAGCTAGTGGTTGAGTGAGGTAGGAATAATAGAAGAATGCTTAATAAAGCCAGTTATTTCACAATTTGTCATGGTTCTGCATTTTAAGTGCAATATATTGCGTGCATAATGGTTTTACCATTTTATGTGCATAGTGGCTTCATTCTGATATTGAGCTATAGATTGGCAGTTCAGAATAAACACACAGAAAAATGCAACCTAGTATTTATGGCAATATCTTTTGACTAATGAATAAGTAAATACAATTACTCAATAATTAGCAGGATAGAGACAAAGGTGTAATTACAGTGTGCAATGGGACTTTTGCTTTTTTAAGGCACACCCTACTAAGCAGTACTTTGCAGTAGGAGAAAAAGGAAGGAAGCCAAACCTCATCATCTACGATTATCCTTCACTGAGGCCCTACAGAATACTGCGAGGTAGTGTAAAAAGTTCTATTTTTATTTTACACAAATGGGCTGTTGTTTGTCGATCCCAGCAGGTGGAGTAGTGAGTCACTGTAAGTTTGAACGGAAATACAACCTTTGGTCTTTCACAGCAAAATAGAAAACACTGGTTTCAAGCTTTTTCACTATTGCATGGGAGGAAACTTATTCACTGGAAATAGCCAACTGAAAGCTATTACCTAGTGCAAAATAATTGCAGTGAAACTTGATCTCCTTCTAAGTAGATTTTCCTATTGGTTTTTTTTCCATGTGTGCTTTTGTGTTTCTTCAGATGGAACGGAGGAAGCCTATGTTTTTGGTGATTTCAAACATGATGGCACTTTGCTGGCTAGTGTTGGGGGTAGCCCTGACTACATGTTGACTATCTGGGATTGGAAACAAGAAAAGATTGTGTTGAGGTCAAAAGCTTTTTCACAGGATGTTTACAAGGTCACATTTTCTGCTGATAATGAAGAGCAACTGACTACATGTGGAGTAGGACACATCAGGTAGGTTTACTGATTAGGATTAATACATATCACCTCTGAAGTCATACCAGGTACAAAATGATTAATAAGAATGTATCATTAGCAAGCGCGGACCAATGAGGAATGCTACTTGGCCATTACAATTACAGAAATGAGAATGTTCAAGTCCTTTAGCTAGTCAACCAAGTCTTTTGTCACCTTTGCTGTCCAAAAAGGGTGATGCTTGGTGTTGACTGAGGGTGCCACTAGCTCCATTATTGTAATTTCAACAAGTACTGGAGAGAGTACAAGGTATTTTATATACATGTGTCTTTTAGCTGGTAACATAGCATACGCCTCCTGTGCCTTCTGGGCTTTCTACCTTTGATTTCTTGAACTCATCTGCTGTTTGGGCACCCATTAGAACTGGTTGCCAAGTCATAGACCAGAAACAATAGGATACCACCAAAAGCCTGCAAGAAAGCCTTACCAATTATATGCTTCTGTACACTCCCCTCTCTGTTCATGGATCCTTTTGTGATAAAAAATAAACCACAGTTTTAATCAGTTTGGGACAGGGATTAGTTCTCTGTTCTGTAATTATCCAGTGTTCAATGTTAACACAGCAGAGACTTAAGATATGACTTGGATGCTATTGTAATAGATTAAATATCTAAAATAGATTAAATATCTCTTTAAAATTATAGCACATCTAGTGTTTCTTTGAATTTTAACAGAGGAAGCACGTCGAAGTCTGAGATTTGCTCTATAGTTTGGTTGCAAGGTGGGTCTGAAATAGGATACCATAGAAGTAGCATAGGGAAATGTTGGGGTAGTTATATTCAAGTTACAAAGCTTGATCTCATTTTCAAAAGAAAATGCCAAGGTCCTTTGTGAAACGAATAATAAATGAGCAGCCCTTACCTCAGCGGCATCATCCCTAGTAAGATTATTACAATGTCTGTGAGTGTGTTTAGGAGATCTTGTGTCAGAGAGGGATGTTTTTTCTATACTCAGGTTCTGGAAGATGGCTCTCACATTCACTGGTCTCAAGTTGCAAGGAGCTTTGGGCAGGTTTGGAAAAACAGCAGTGTCTGACATTATAGGTTATGTGGAGCTGCCTGATGGGAAGGTAAATAAGAAAAAGTTTAATTGATTTAAAGTTTCCTCTCAGGGTTTGATATAAGGTCTACTGAGTAAGTTGCAGAGTTACTACTTGCTTCAAAGTGATCTGAGTTACACTCTCGATGCACTGCTCTGATAAGCTAATACTAACATTAATTTGCCAAAGCCCTGGCTTGCTTTGTAATAATTGAAAAGTATGGTTAGTGTTGTAATGCCCAAACAAAAGATTTCTGATTTAGAGCTGAGGGTCCTCTAATGGGGTAGTGAAAACATTAGTAAATAAATGCAAAAACTATTAGCCTGAATCTTTACATGCATTTCATGCAAGTAAATGGATGTTAAATACATTTACATGCATTTCAGTCCATGTAAATTATGTCACATTTGTAAAAAGTTGAATCTTCTCATCCTTTACGCCTTCTTTTGCAAATATCTGTACATTGCTATCAATTTAATGCTTTCACGGAAGGAAGCCACAAATGTTAATCAGATTTTTGCCAATGTTTCTGCATGGTTAAGTGCAGGTGCTCATGTGCTTATCTTCATCTGTATTGAAGGTTATCTCAGGGACTGAGTGGGGCAACTTGCTGCTTTGGGAAGGGGGCCTAATTAAAGTAGAGCTCTGTCAAGGTGAACGAAAGCCCTGTCACAGTGGCCCTATCAGCCAGTTAATTCTGGAGGAAGGAGAACTTTTCACAGTTGGAAAAGATGGCTTCATTCGTGTAAGTTTTTCATAGTTTCTTTCATGCCTTTGAGTGTGCAAATTTGTGGTCAGCAGGTAAATGTTACGTTTCCTTTACCCAGGCTTATTTGTGGAGGCAATTTTGCTGTACAGTTTCTTTCTGAGAATGAATTTGTAGAACAAGCAGAGTAAGATCACATCACCACAGTGTATATGTTTGAATTAGAAAGAGTTCATGCAACATTCTCTGTTTAATAGTAGTAAAAAGTCACCTTTTACTTTAGTAAATCAAAATAATTTGCAGTGATTCTCTAACAGCTTTGTTTTTTCCTGCATTCTAACATATTTTTCATGTGTAGTTTTGGTTAATCTTTATAACTCTCAGGCCTATTAACACATTTGGTATTATTTCAAAGGATAAACTACAGCAATATTTGAAATTAATTTTTGATGTATTTGAAAGCTAGATTATTAATATTAAAATGACATAGAAATTAACCAACATCTCAGAGATGTAGATGTATATATACTGAAATAGAGGAACAATTAAAAGAAAAAACATAGAATCATAGAATAGTTAGGGTTGGAAAGGACCTTAAGATCATCTAGTTCCAACCCCCCTGCCATGGCAGGGACACCTTACACTAAACCATGTCACCCAGGGCTCTGTCCAACCCGGCCTTGAGCACCGCCACGGATGGAGCATTCGCAACTTCCCTGAGCAACCCATTCCAGTGCCTCACCACCCTCACAGTAAAGAATTTCTTCCTTATATCCAATCCAAACTTCCCCTGTTTAAGTTCGAACCCGTTACCCCTTGTCCTATCGCTACAGTCCCTAACGAAGAGTCCCTCCCCAGCATCCTTATAGGCCCCCTTCAGATACTGGAAGGCTGCTATGAGGTCTCCATGCAGCCATCTCTTCTCTGGGCTGAACAGCCCCAACTTTCTCAGCCTATCTTCATATGGGAGGTGCTGTCATCTTGAAGTTAAAATATAATTCTGTGAATTAAGGTCAAAAGTTTTCCTTATCTGTGCTACCAGAGTCTGCTCTCACCTGTCAATTATCAAGGATTTTACAGTCTTGTTTGCTTGCTCTTTAAGGGAAGACATGATGTGTCTTCTGCTGATGTGTGAAAAAACCTAGAAAACGAAAGGGAAGCTGACTATTACAGACAGTGGAGGGTTTCAAACACCCTGGAGTTTTTGTTGTTGTGTTTTATAAGTTGATATTAATTCTATTAAAAATTCCCTTAGTTATAAGGTTGCCAACTGATGTCTTGTCCTTATCCCACAGAGCAGAACACGAATGTGTTAGATTTCCCATTCTTTCTTCTGTGCTGCTTCAGTATGAGCAGTGCTGAGGGCAAGCAGATACCGTTTGTTCTCTGTATTTCTGAGGCTGCCATGTATAGCTCTGCTAGTGCCAGGGCTGAATTTAAGCTACTGTTATTTCAGAGTTGGACAGAGAACTTTCACATATACTTTGCATTGCGCCCAAATGTATTAGATAGTAGTTGGTGGTTGTCACTGTTCTAGGTTACATTCAAAGCGGTGAGGCAGATATGGTAGGTTTCATACTCTACCTGTAGAATCTATACTCCCCTGGTTTCTTATAATTTTGAATTTTCATATTAATTTTGTATGAAAACATAACGTGCACTTATAAAAAAACATTTCTTTTATGGTTTTTATGCTTCCAATGCTATGAAGCTGTGGAACGTTGAGACAATTGATGCTGCTGATTCTGTGGATGACACAGGGTTACTGGAGGTGGAGCCTATGAATGAACTTCATGTTGGCAAGAATGTCAGCCTGAGTTTCATGTCAAAAATTCATGACTCTGGACAGGCCTTTTGGTATGCTCAGGTAAGATACATTTAAGTACATACAGCTCTGTGGAGAAACATAGAATGAGGGAAGTGATGTTCAGTAAGAGTGGGAATCCATTACAAACCAGTATGTTTCTCTTTGGCAGAATTCAGTCTTCTTCTGGAGAGATAGGTGTATATATATGTATATAAAAAATTCTTCATCTGTATTTATATCATCTATATTTTCATGTATTTTTTTTTCTTCTTTCAAATGCTTGAACAGGCTTCCTAGAGAGGTGGTTTATGACCCATGCCTATCAGTGTTTAGAGGCATTTGGACAATGCCTTTAGAAAAATGCTTTAACTTTTGGTCAGCCCTGAAGTGGTCAGGGAGTTGGACTAAGTGATCATCGTAGGTCCCTTTTAACTGAACTATGCTATGCTGTGCTATGTTTTTAGTGTATAGTAACAACTAAGACTGGCTTTCAGAGCCAGAACTACATAAGAATAGGAGAGCCACAAAAATGATCAGGGGGATGGAGCACCTCTCCTATGAGGAAAGGCTGAGACAGTTGGGGTTGTTCAGCCTGGAGAAGAGAAGGCTCTGGAGAGACCTTGTTGTGGCCTTTCAGTTATTGAAAGAGGCCGATAAGAAAGATGGGGAGAGACTTTTTAGCAGGGCCTGTTATGGTGGGACAAGGAGTAATGGTTTTAAACTAAAAGAGAGGAGATTCAGACTGGATGTGAGGAAAAAATTCTTTACAGTGAGGGTGGTGAAATACTGGCACAGGCTGCCCAGAGAAGTGGTGGGTGCACCACCCCTGGAGACATTCAAGGCCAGGCTGGATGTGGTTCTGGGCAACCTGATCTAGTTGAGAATGTCCCTGCTCATTGCAGGGTATTGGACTAGATAACCTTTGAAGGTCCCTTCCAACCCAAACTATTCAATGATTCTATGATACTGTCAAAAGGTGTTGTCCAAGTTCTGTTCTCCTGGACTGATGGATAGGACCAATGTCATCACATTCAGTCATTTCAATTTCGCAATGATAATTATTAAGGACTTTTTAAGGAGTTGCTGTGAGCAGTTTTATTTCCAAATTGAATTTGAAAATATCCAAGTTACATGTTTTGTTTTTTCTTCTTCAGGATACCAATGGAGCAATCTGGAAGCTGGATTTGACTTTTTCAAATATGGTAAGCTTGGTGGTTTGTTTTTTATTTTCAATTTCTTCAATTCCTTTGCAGTAACTTCTTTAACTATACTGGATACATCTGCAGTGAAGTTTGTGTTTTATGAAGCTGCACAGTTAAAAATGTTAGCATTCAAACAGATTTTTTTTCTTTTCCCCTTAAAAATGTATTTTCATAATGTTATTTATGATAATGATTGTGCAGGATTATAAAAAATAATTTGAGTTTTGATTCATGAAACTTTGCCTGTGGCAACAGGTAAAATCATATTCCAAGAATTTCATGATCCATAAAAGGTTTACGAAACATACTGTAAATCTAATATAAAAATTACATAGCAAAACCTAGAATTCCTTGAATGATGAAATTATTTCCCACACAGCATAAGTCCTAGGCTTTAGAGCATTTTTTTTTGCATTCAGAGCAACAATTCTTTGTTAAAAATACTAATCCCAAGCCTGATACCTCTTAATGAAAGGCATTCCCCTTTATTTTTGCATATAAAATGATGAAATTTTAAATTAACTTAATGTTCCTACACTAAGTTTTCTCATACTCATCTTATGAACATTTAATTAAAAAAAAAAAGCAAACAGGAATTGCATAAATTGCATAAAGGTACCTTATTCATGCCAAATTTTGTTCACACAAACAGCACCTGCCTAGATTTTCCAGGTTTGCTGCACGTTTACCTGGTAATACTATAGCTGGTGATACCAGCTCTAGAACGTAACAGAATTTCTGTTCTTCTCTTGTGCACTGCAGACCCAAGATCCAGAGTGCCTGTTTACCTTTCACTCTGGAAGGATTGAGGCCATGAGTGTCTCTCCCATCACATACCTTTTGGCCACCACTGCTCTTGACCGTAAGTCAAAAGTACACTATTCTTTCCTCTCATAGCAGTGTAATTATTGTTTTTGAAGAGCAATGATATTTGGTTTGGAACTATTCTGTTTTGAATTGAAGTTGTGTATTTGCTCTTGAAAAGTCACTTGGCAGAAAATTGTTATTCCTGGGATCAGTTCTAGTTAACACAAATCATTAATGTTTTGAAATAATTCATTAAGACTGCTTAATTTTAAAAGCCTGGCATTTAAACAAGAGAAGCTTTTAATGGGAAACTTTGTCAATTCTGTTTGTTCTGAGGGAATGGCTTACAAGGTGAGACATTAGGTTTGAATAACAGCACTGTATTCAAGGCTCTGGATCGATAAGTGTTGGGATTTTTGTTTTGAAAGGAATTATATACATCTGTAGCATTGTGTAAGTCTGTGAATACTAATATTTGTGGCTTTCTTAGAAAATGCAACAGCTATGATGCTCTCAACAACAGCTAACATAGTTACAGACATGTTTATTTAACATACAAATATTGCAAAGTAGCCATCTCACAGGTAACTTTATCATGCTTTGAGAGAATCATCACTGGCCAGAACATTAAAAAGGTTATTTACACTTCTCAGAACATGCTACAAGGTCTTTAACTTTATTCTTGTCAGCAGTAGCTCCTCATGTGTCTGTGTTGTGGGATGTCCGTGCTCTTCTAGCTTGAAGACAAACTCCTATCTGTTGAGTGAATGACACTTAGGATATATGCCTGCTGGAATAGAATTTCATGCAGACCAGTGTGTGTGTGTATGAATCTATTAATTTCACCTCTGGTGAAATCTTTCTTTGGACAATCTCCCATTTTCATCCATTTAAATATATTCCTCCCTGAGCAATACCAAGTAGTAGTATATCACCTTTTCCTGTGTTGCCAGTACAGATTTTCCTTACAGTATGCTACAGTTCTGTGATTACTTGAAAATTACAGATGGTGGTCAGCAAGGGACTTCTCATTACAGCTCTTAGCCCTGCCGACTCTTGGGAGCTCGTAAGTTAAAGGGTGAAGAAACCTTATGTTTTATTCATGAGCACCATGCTAGCTCTGGCACTCTGTAACTGTCAATCATGTCTTTCCAGTAGGGCATTTGATAGTTGGAGAGAAAAATTGCTAACATTCTATCCGGCTTTGAATTCAAATGTATACACATTTCTCCATAGATCTTAACATGTAAGTGACATTGCAGGTGTCTCCTTTCCACACAGGATCGGTGCGTGTCTATGATTTCATCAGCGACAGACAACTGGGTGAAATGAAGTTCAAACAAGGAGGAACAGCACTGACATGGGCACCTCGTGTTGTGAGTTTTTTGCTAGTGTGTTAACAAAAACCCATAGAGGCCTATGAGCTTGCCAGCAGCAAGAAAGTTGCTCGCTGCACAAGACCTTAAAGATGTCACTGTTAGGCTGTGGTGGAATTTACTATAGTGGTATGTGTATGTACGCTTGTGGAGTAGTATGAATGTATATAGTATGTGTACAGTTTGACTTTCCTGTGGCTTATCAGGTATCCTATTTTGTGTTTTTCTCAGGTTTGAAAATCAGCTCAGTGTGCAGTCCCAGGAAATAGTTTATAGACTAACAGCTTCTGTTTAACTCACTTAGAGTAACTGTCAATTAACATGAGTTAGTAACACATTTTGAAATGACAACCCAGACAATTCACAAACATTTGGAGATAAATCATAAAAAACTGTTGCCAGAACTGATCATTTGTGGAGTGTGGAGTCTATCACTTTCAGACATATTTGCTAATTTTAATTAAAATAGTGTCTAGTTATGTTCTTGAAGCAACACAGGGAGTCTGGTTGGTTCATTATAAGCAAATTCATGGACCAAGGTGCTTACTTGAATTTCCAAAGTAAGGGTAACACTGGGACAGTGCTCTTAGAATTATAACTCTGGTCATACAGACTTTTTGGGATACTGTTAGGTGATGACCTATACATTCAAGAAGTAAGCTGACTGCCACAGTAAATTGTATAGCATTACAAAACTGACTCAATTCAGTTTTACAAAAGTTGGTACTAAACACAATCTGAAAAATCAATCTAGCTGCATTTAAGATCTC
Source organism: Psittacula echo (assembly GCF_963264785.1). Taxonomy (NCBI): domain Eukaryota; kingdom Metazoa; phylum Chordata; class Aves; order Psittaciformes; family Psittacidae; genus Psittacula; species Psittacula echo. Next base: position 22,141,978 of record NC_137736.1, on the reverse strand, counting down.
ATTAGATACTTACACATAGCTTAAGGTACTCAGATGTATTTGAAAATTTGTGATACTAATCTAAGAGAAATTCATCCAACATAATTTGAAGCATCTGTATACCATAATGTCCTCATGGGCAAGCTAACAACATACAGGCTAAATAAGTGACCAATGACACAGATTTAAAACTGCCCAAATGGCTGGGCCTCAGGGGGTAGTGACTCAGCAGAGTCCAGTTAGAGGCAAGTCTGTAGGGATATATGCTAGGGGTGATGATGGGTGCCAATATTCTTCATTAATTACCTGGACAGTGGAATAGAGTTCCTCAGCAAGTTCACAGATGACACCAAACTAAGAGGAGAGACTGGTACTCTAGAAGGTTGTGCTGGCATTCAGGAGGATCTGAACAGGCTGGAGAATTGGGCTGAGGAGAATCTCAGTAATTTCAGTGAAGGAAAATGCAAAGTACTGCATCTGAGTAGGAATAATCCCAGGCACCAGTAGTGCCTGAAGGTCCACCAGCTGGAAATCAGTTCTGCAGAGGAGGATCCTGGGAGTCACCAAGCTAACAATGAGCCAGCGATGCACCCAAACAAATCCAACAACATCCTGGGCTGCATTAGGGAAGGATGTTATCATCTGCTTGAGGGAGGCAATCCTTCCTCTTCACTTAGCACTGGGAAGGCACATCTGGAGTGTTGGCTCCCTGGTAAAGAGATACGGAATTAATGGAGTCAAATGCAGATCCATAAATTTGAGGTCTGTGAGTGACTCTGCTTGGTCATTTACTGAGCAATGCTATTGTGCATCTGTTTATTACAGAGGAGCTTTTTAAGATAAAGACATCACGGCCTGATCTTCCCAGATAATGGGAAGACAGTTACCCCCAGCTCCCTTCTGAACAATAACCTTTTTTATACTCTAAGATCATACTTCTGCCAATTGCTCACAGAGCTTAACCATTCACTCTCATCTCTTTACACAGAAATCTCCTTCTGGTCTCTTTTATGGTGTTCATTAATATTGATCTGTGCTATGTCTGGAGCTGGCTCAGCTTGTAAATCACTTCAAGAGACTACCATGTATGGCTAATATCAGCTAAATCTGCAAGCCCAGCTGAAACACAGGCCTATTTCTGTTAACTCTTCTCTCTCAATTCAAGCCTGTCTACACTCTTAGCAATCGGCTTACCTACAGGGTCTATGGTAAAGACTCCGTAGCCTCCTCTTTCCATCCCAAGTAGCTGTCCCTGTTGACAACTGCACTATACATAGGGCAGCCAGACCCAAGTCTGTGTCCTCACCTCTTCAAAAATCATACCCACATTCAATGCCTGGTATTATATTCAGGGTAATACAATAATTCCTTTTTTGAGTTCCCCATCTGGAGTACTGTGTCCAGTTCTGGGCTCCTCAGTACAAGACAAGGAGCTACTGGAGAGGGTCCAGTGAAGGGCCACAAGGATGATCAGGGGTTTGGAGAATCTTTCTTATGAGGAGAGACTGCAGGAGCTGGCCTGTTCAGTCTGGAGAAGAGAAGACTGAGAAGGGATCTCATTAATGTATAAAAATATATCAAAGGCAGGTGCCAGAAGGATGATGCCAGACTCATTCAAGTGGTGTCCAGTGACAGGAGGAGGAGCAATGGCCATGAACTAAACCATGAGACGTTTCACCTCAACATGAGGAAGAACTTTTGTTGAGGGTGGCAGAGCACTGAACAGACTGCACAGGGAGGTTGTGGAGTCTACCTCTCTGGAGACGTTTAAAACCCTCCTGGACATGTTCCTGTGTAACCTCCTGTAGTGGCCCTGCCTTGACAGGGGGATTGGACTAGTTGATCTCCAGAGGTGCCTTCAAACCCTAATGATTCTGTGACTCTGATATATATATATATATTTATTTGTATATCAGTATGAATTACAGCCACATCCTTGTTCACATTTCCAGTTTCAATGGTATGTTATCAGTAAAAGGCCAAAACTAATCCAAACCAAAAAATAACTCCCAGTCCTCCAACTCCATTTACAGTAGTATATTAGGGAGAATAAACAACATTGCCCATGTGTGAGACAACCTTTGTGCTTTAGCAACACTTCCGTATAAGATGAGTTACAGGTTAACGCCAGAGAATGTGCCATACAGATTCTTGTTCTAAGTTCTCGGATGTAGACTGATTTTTTTTTTTTCATTCTTCCACTCAAAGGTAAATCCTAAAGGAAGTCTAATTATTGTGGGGTTTGAAGATGGTGTTTTCCGCATAATTGAAGTTTATGATCCCAAAGGACTGCCCGCTATTGCAGGAACAGGGAGTGCAGAGTTAAATCTGAAAAAAGCTCTCAAACCTCATGCTGCTGCAGTTACAGCCCTGGCATATGAACGAAATGGAGCTGTGCTTGCCACAGGGGTATGTATTAATTCTTTTGGTTATTTTTATTAGGCCACAAACATAGAGATTATTTAAAGAGATAAGGTGAAGTTTGTTTACTGACAACACCATTATACTTCTGTTACTGTGTTGATTACTGCTTCTAGTTCTCTGCAGTGCTGAGGGAAGGGAAGGATCTGTTTGCTCTCACATTTGTTTTCCAAAGGAAAGCGACCGTGCAATCCATGCAATTAATTTTGTGAATTACCGGACTATTTAGTGTGAATTCTGTAATCCCCTTTGAAGATGGATTTGGTTCATTTTGGAATTAGCTTAAGAGTATCTTGAAATTAGTAAAGCCAAGTTGGTTTGTACACCACCTTGACTTCAATCCAGCTACTACTCAGCACTGCTTGGCCTTACAACAGGATCAACCAGTTGGTTTGTCAGTGTGCCTGCTAGTCTTTGAGATGATTTCCAGTCAATGTGGTCTCTTTCTTTAAAATCTAGACTTTAGCTATGCTCAATGCATTTGCAATTAACATGTTCCTTGAGCTGAATGACCATGCAGTTCACTTAATGCAGGATTTACACAGCTATGCATCATGTTATGCACCAGTTCTGGATTCCTTGTTATCTGGGGAAATCAGCCTGTGCTGTCTCACCTGAAAAAACAGTCCTGAGCTTGAGCTTTAAAGGAGCTCCTTGGGCAAGGAACAGAAAGCACGTGGCTGGGGATGTCAGGTGAAGCTCGTAAGGGCAATTAGCCATAGAACCATAGACGGTTTGGGTTGGAAGGGACCTTAAAGATCATCCAATTCCAGTCCCCTGCCATGGGCAGGGATGCCTTCTACTAGATCAGGTTGCTCCAAGCCCCATCTAACCTGGTCTTGAACACTTCCAGGGATGGGGCAGCAACAGCTTTTCTGGGCAATTTGTGCCAGTGTCTCACCACCTTCATAGTGAAGAATTTTTTTCCTAATATCTCATCTAAATCTACCCTTTTTCAGCTTAAATCCATTCCCCCTTGTCCTGTCAAGGGGGATTTAAGTGCTATGGGTGCATTCAGAGCCCTGGAGCAAGGTGGGCAGGATTTTTATTTCCTCCCTGTAATCATCAGAGAAATCCAATTCTAAGTTCCAAGGCATTTGTAAGTATCCCTGTCAAGCTACAAAACATTGGAAGTATGTGTTTGTCATAAAGTGCTTGCAGTCTTTTGAATTTTTAGTCAAGCTTTGATTCAGTCATGATTGGTTTGTTTTTTTTTTTTTTTTGATTATTTTTTTTCCTCAGAGTAAAGACAAAACTGTTTTCTTTTTTGATGTTGAAGATGAATACGAGCCAATTGGATTCATCTGTGTCCCTGGGCCTGTGCAGGCATTACAGTGGTCTCCACCTTCTCATGTGAGTAGTGCATGTTTGTTTTCTTTCCTTCCCTACTGTATTAAAACGTCATTTTGAAAAGAATTACAAATGAAAATAGATGAAGATCATGACCCTAGCCAAGTTCTCTACAGACAATGGAAAAGATGCTTTGCTAACTTTGTTCTTCATGCTGCTTCAGCATGACACATAGGTTCTGTGTAGCTATATCTGGTTCAGTCACTTTGGATTTGTTTTGGAGTTTGGATAATAAAGAGCAGAAACATATGTAAACCATAAAATTTTGCTCAGCTTTTTGAGTTCCTGCCTTGAAGAAACAGGCATGTGCCTTAGCTTTTCGAAGGTCTTAGTCTTCTTTAACAAAAGAGTTCTTCGCGCTTTACTGCCTGTGCCTCTTGCCTGTATTAAAACAGGCTTTTGCAAAACTTCTGGACCATGTCAAGAAAGCTTTTGGGTGTTTTTTGGAATTCACACTCTGTCTTTGAAGTGTGTCAGTGACATATTCAAGTAGATTCTTGTTAATATTTTAAAAGTTTTATAAGATTAGAGTAACACCTGAAATTTTGGTTGATCCAATATTCGTATTTTGAGGGGAGATTGTTTGTCATATTTAGATGCTGAAAAAGTGGCCAGCAAGATATGAAATACAGGTACACAGTGGCAAAGTGTAGCTATGATTCCTCATTCATGGGAGCTGATAAAAACTGTTAGCAAAAGAACTCCTGCTGGTGTGAGCTCTGTCTTACTGCAGGAATGATAGATCTTGATCTTACAGTTGTATTTCAAGTCCTTTCCTTGAGGACAAGGTACTTCTACTAACTAGAAAAAGCACCCATCGTGTCTTTGGTATGTTAGATTCTGCCTGAGTAATTTTGTCTACCAGTATCTGGTCTCCACTGCTAAATGTGAACACTTATTAAACCTAGTACAAGCATCTTAGTGTTAAACTACTTTTTTTTCTCTTTAAAAAAGCACCTTGGTGATTAAATACTATACTTTTAATAAGTGCATTTGTAAAGCTGAGATTTTACAGACACAAGACCTATATAATTCCTAGTTAAGGTTTCCATAGCAACTCCTAATAGTCCCCTTTTGCACATTTTTAGTGATAGATCAGATAAAGTAAACCTCTCATTCTCTAGATAGACAGCTTATGAAACTTAAAACTACAGACCTGCCTTTTAAAATCTTGAAACACTAAATAATTATTACCCTCTCCTCACACATACTTCATAACTTTGCATTTTAAAGGCCCTGCAGGTACCAGCAAAGAACAAACTCAAAGCTAAATAGCATTAGACAAGATTTTGAGCCCAGTGTTGAAGATATAAAGGATTTATTACTACAGAAACATATGAACTTCCAAACAATTATCAACCCAAACCCTCAGTTCCTAACTTGAGTCAGATCGATTTTTAATTTAACCAAACTCCCAAAATATCATCATGCTGCTTCCAAGCTAGGCAGTGTCAGAATGATAGCTGTTTTGTACATGGCAAGAACTTCTTCAATTCCTTACCTTTGCCAAGAATACATAGCATAAAAGCAGCTCCCTGATTTCTAATGTTTATGCAAAAGTGTCCATTAAAATAAGAGCACAGCTAAAGTTAATGCCTCCTCGCTGGAGCTTGGCTTTGTGCCTCTGTATCTTCTAACTTTTTCCTATTTCTCTCAATTGCATGTATACATCTGCCCTGTACTTTTGTTTTCGTACAGGCGCAGAGCACGCTGCTCATCCTTTGTGAGAATGGCTTTGCTCTTCAGGTCCCTGCCCCAGTCCCTAATGAACATAATACAGCGTCCACCTATCAACTAAAGAACCTGCCGATGCAGTACTTCCATTTTTATAGTATTAAATCCAGAATCAAGGTAAAGAAATCTGCTGTGGTGGAATTTCATGTTCTTCATTGTGCCAGAAGACGAAACTATGCAGAAAGGTTTTTAGTCTCTATATTCATCATAGGATTTTTTGCTAAGCTTCTTAAAGGGGAAGGCCAGGTAGAGTCCATTTTTGGCTGAGTTTCAACATGTGAAATAAATTGTTATTTATCTATTCAAATAGAACGTACATCACACTGAGAACATGATGTGAATTTTGAATATAATTAGAAAATAACATTTGTGAAAAGGAAAAATAATACAGCAAATTAGTTCTCAAAATGTTTTCATTTGGTAATTTTCACAAGAAGTGTGTTTCTTGTGCTTGATGTTAGCCCTGTATGAAATTCCTTTGAACAGTCATAAAACACACATGTGATCACATTGAGGCAAATGTGAAACATATGTAATTATTTTCAGCAATTTCTGATTTTTTTAAAATGTTGTAATAGTTTTAAAGGTGTGTGTTTTATTTCTATATGAGAACTAACATTTTAGAAGGTCATCTCTGATAGTGTTCAAGGTCAGGATGGATGGGGCTTTGAGCAACCTGGCCTAGTGGAAGGTGTTTATGCCCATGGCAGGGGAGTTGGAACTAGATGATCTTTAAGGTCCCTTGCAACCCAAACCATTTTGTGATTCCATGACTATGTGGGACCAAAAGAAAAGAATTATGCCAGCTCTCAGCTAGTTAAATTTGTGAAATTAAAAGGCCAGCTGATGTTAGGTTCAGGAGCAGAAATACAGTGAGCAGGCTGTCAGTCACATGTTCAGCCCACCACAATCAAACAGCCTCCCTGGTTCTGCTCTTAACCTATCATTTCTCTGCCTTCTCTATTAACTGTTTCTGTCTTTTGAGTGGTGCATATCAGACAAAGCCTAATCTTTTGTTATAACTATGAGGAAGTCAGCATTTGGGGGGAAAGATTTCTTGGGGATTCCCTCACAGAAAAAAAGCCACAAGAATGATCACAAAGCTAGCATACATATATAAAGAAATAATAAATGAATGTGCATGGAGTTTTGTAGGGTTTATTTGGGGGGTTTGTGGTTGGTTTTTTTCTTTTTTTTTGTTTGTGTGGGGTTTTTTTTGTGTTTTTTTTTGTGGTTTTTCTTTTTCAGTCAAAAGAAAAATATTTTTGGGAAACACTATAAATTTTAAAAATAGAAAAGGCTTCTACAGGGAGAAAGAATGTTAATTGCTCTTCTTTTCTTCTAAGAATAGATCAGTAATTAATAAATCACAACATGGATATTTTGGATAAAGTGTAAGGTAGGCCAGGCTGGATGAGGCTTTGAGCAACCTGGTCTAGCGGAGGATGCCCCTGCCATGACAGGGGGGTTGGAACGAGATAATCTTTAAGGTCCCTTCCAACCCAAACCATTCTATAATTATATGATTCTATGAAAGATTTCTAACAGTAAGGGTGGTGAAGCACTGTAATAGTTTGCATAGGCTGTAGGGTCCCCATAGCCTGAGATTTTTAGAATATCAGTCATAAGGTTCAGCTGATTCTGCTTTCAGGCAGAAGAATGCTCTTTTGAGATCTTTTCCAGACCTTTCTCTATGATTTTTCCATCTAATGTCTTCTTGGGAAGATCCTGTTGTTACAGAATGTTTGGTGTTTGTTAATGCTAAAGTAAGCATGAATGGAAAAGGGGTTTTAAAAGTTTTATACATCTGCAAATGTCTTCCCTTCATTTTTCAGAAGAGCCAAAGTCCGTAACAGCTTCTTTCTTTCACTCTACATCAATGATGCTCTAGAACTTGGGAATCTGAGTTCAGCTTTCCAGTGTTTTACTGTCTTCTGGGCAGGCACGGGACAGGGCTTAGGAGTTCTGCAGAAGTAGTATGGTAGTAGTGTTAATATTGGGAATAATCTCTTTGAGGAAATGCTGAAGTGTGCTTCTTATGCAGAATGGTTTCTGTTTCAAAGGGCAATGAGTTTAAAATACTTTGGTGGAGGAAAATGGGGATGTTCCACCGGAGAATCCCATGAAGTCTGGTTAATTCTGCTTAGTTGATAGAAAACAGATTTCTCTAGATATTCTGTATATATAATGCCAGAACCAGCTTGGATTTCATCTATGAGACTCCTCTGGTCAGTAATGCACTGAGTGCCTTGTTTTCATGTCCCTGTGTTTCTCTGCGTGTTGAAATAGCTGGAAGAAGAGATTGCACTGAGAGAGAAAAAGAGGGAGGAGAAGGAGAAAGCAAAACTTGAATGGATAAGGCAGCAACAGGAGATGGGAAACAAGATAGAAGAGAAAGCTGAAGAGGAACCCGAAGAAGAGCCATTGCCATCTATCTACATACCAGAGAAACCCAGTCCCATCCTCTGTGGGTTTTATTCAGCACCAGGAAAATTTTGGCTTTCCTTGGTAAATCAATTTTTATTTCATGTTGGTAGGATTGAAAGATGTGGCAACCTTCCCTTCACATGTGGCTGACTTAGAAAACTGATTATTTGAAACCTGCCATTTCTAGGACATTGAATTCTCTTCATACTTGATAGATTCAGCAATCTTTATGAAGTAAACCCATAATGTCATTCCAATTCAGATTGTTCAGTAAATTTGCTATAGATAATGCTTCTTGGTGATGCCTGAATGGGCAGAAAGACTAAGCTGTTCTCTCACAAATAGAAGGTAGAATTTTAACGTATCGGTAGGCTGGCTTGTAATGCCAGTGATCACCATAGATTTTTCTCTGGGTAAATAGGATCTCTAGATGTTTGGAAGTAACATTTTCTAACCTATTGTAGCTCCTTAAGAAAGGAAGAATTACTCTGAAATTTGAATTTATTTGATCAGTTGTGCAGTGTTCTTTTGTTACCATTTCTTTGTGGTCCTTTTCTTCTTCAGGGTGGGTATGACTCAGGGTTCCTCTATCACTGTGAATTCTCACATGATGACCAAGAAGACCCTGAAGATAGGAAAGATGAACCCTTTGAAGTGATTCCTATGGAGGACACTGACAACAATCCCATCCACCAAATCTTCTTCTGGTAAAACATTGTAGTGCAACAGCTTTGTGATAGAACTTGATGAAGTTGAACTTGGAAGGGAGGAGGGTACACCACTTTGTCACTTTTTTAATTGTGGCTTAACTCTAGTATGCAGTAACTTCCTTTGGTCTTCCAGGCACTGAGGTTCACTTAAAATTCCTAATGGACACAGTGGGTACTGTGTCTGACAGAATAATTTAAAAAGCCCATCAGAGATGCAAACATTTGATTTCTAATTAAGTATTGATTAGAACTCAAACATCCTGGATTGTAGAACTCCAGGAGAACCATTAGAAGTCTCTGCAAACTGTGATCACCAGAAAAGCAATTTTTTTTTTTTGTGGTTAGCAAAGAGAGGGCACAGTCCTCCCTTGAGGAGAACAAGGAGGGATCAGTCCATCCCTCTTGTGCAAAGAATACACTGTGAACCGTACAGATGAAAAGGTTGAACTCTTTTCAGACTCCCAATGTTAGGTTGCCTGTAAGGCTAGGCATATTCTGTATCTAAGGAGGTAGGTTTAGTTCAGGCTTTAGTCTACAGCTGGCCGCGTTCATCACCGTCTCTAATGGATGGAGAGCAGGGGGGGAAATCTGCTTTTCTAACTCTGAACCTGATGTCTGCTACCATGCATAACTCAGGGCTGAGATCAGTTCCACGGTACCCAGCAAGTGCTGGAACATTCCAGAGCACTCAGCTGGAAAACAAATTCATAGTTGTATCACACATACTTGAAATGATGCAAACATTTTCCTCCTAGCTTACAAATTTGGGAAAGCTATATTTATTAAGCTAGGCTAGCTCTTTTCAAGTTTCATGTTTTCAGCTGTGCCCTCACTTGTTACGTTGCTTATTTGACAGTACCAGCAGAGTATGGATGTTCTGTGGGATGCAGAATGGCTCACTGCGTGCTTATTCTCTCCAAGATAAAGACCTCTCAGCAGATACCCTGAAGGAATACTGGTCCTTCAGTGTACATGACAATGATTACGGCCAGATCCGGGGAATCTGTTCTAGTTATGATGATAGGTTTCTGATTACCTGCGGTGGAGATGGAAACATTTTTACTTTCAACATCTTGTCTCCAGAGGATGTTCAGAAAGAACTAAAAGCCAAAATCCCCTCTCCTAGGGTAAGTCGCTACCCTCTTTCACGGAATTAGGCCTATTTACTGTGAAAATACTCCAGATAGATAGGTAAAATGCAGTTCAGTTATTTGGCATCATAGATGTTTCATAGCAAAAGCTGAGGTTTCCCAGTTTAGAAGAGTAGCTCTTGCAAAACATTCCCTAATGAACAGGTACTATGACTGCATTCTTCCTTCTTGCTGTTTTGTTGCTTTCTCCAAATAAACATAGCATGTGTTATTCAAATGTAATATTCTACTCATCTCTTCCCACTAAAAGGTGTGTTCATGCACATTCCTAGAATGAAAGAACCACAAAAATTTGTCATACTTAATACTTGTCTTGCATTTAACGCCAATAAAGTATGAGTCTGCTCTGGCTGGGGATTCTATAAATAATCATAGAGTCATAGGATCTTAGAATCAACTAGGTTGGAAAAAACTTTTAAGACCATCAAGTCCAACCATTACCCCAGGACTGCCAAAACAATGTTGGAGAATACCAAATGTGTAGTTTCTCAGAGCATCTGGTATGAGTCATATACAATCCACAAGCTGGATTTTTAAAATTTGCAAAATAGCACAGCATGATGCCAGTCCTGTTGCTTTACCACTCTTGGGCAGCATTAGTAGTTCTAATTAGTAGTTCTAACAGGTGTTCTGTGTTCAGTGTAGAGCTCATCACCTTTAGCATGTTTGAACAGATGACAAAGGAACTCAGTTCTTCTTCTTCTACACAAGAAGAGAGAGGTGTCAACTCCATCACTGAAAATGTTCAGACTTTATTGAATTTTTAAAAAATCTCTTCAGTGCCTGAAATAAACAAATGTAACTTGAAAGAAGCAGTAAGGCCTCTTGAGTAAGGAAGTGCTATCATGCACAATGGATTTTCAAATAGAAATAGAAATTCACTACAGTTTAAAAATCCTGAAAGTGTCAACACAAAACAAATTCAACTTCTAAATATTTTCAATATTAGTTAGTAACTACATTTTCAAAGTTGCTTGGCGAGGGAGGCTGGGGAAATTGTAATTTTGGTCATTAAGTTAAATTGTTCATAACTGGTTGGAATTCTTTACCAGTATCACAAGAACATATAGCACTAAGAAGAGACTCAAAATAGTTTTCTTAAACTAAGTGAATGATTGGAACCTACGATATGAGACCCTTGCTAGCTCTAGTATTACAAATATGTGATTAATAGACAATTATAAAGCATATATATAGTTTTATCATTTTGAGTATGTCAGTAGCTTTATATAAAGATCTTAATGGTCAATTTCTATTGTTCAGGCTAGCAACATTGCTTAAAGACCATCTTAATAGTTTTTTTCCTTATCAAAGTATCTTAAGTATCTATTCTAGTTTTAAATAATGTGGAAGATCTTAAAAATTCCATCTTCATTAAACTTCATGAGATTCTTAAAGAATCAAATACAAATCCTCTGAAACTGATTGAGTTAAATTACAGATCAGTTTAATATGACTGTATTCACTGTAGGGTGATAGGCCCCCCTCCTTTTCTAGAGCATGACTGCCTAGGGAAATCAAGTTTGTGTGATTGCAGTGTCCAACCATCTGTCATTCTTCACAGCTAATAATTGTGAACCCATTATGCAGTCAGCAGAAGCAAAACAGAATAATCACACATATAACTTGGAATTAGCCCAGGATATGTTGTCTCTTGTCAACATGGCAGTGAGGGGGGACAACAGAATTGAGTTTGGGGAATAGAGAATTAGAGATGTTAGTGAAGTTAGGACAAGAAATGTAATGGTTAATGTTGATAGTAAGGAAATTGGATTTGTGTTCTTTGTCTCTAAGAATTATGCTTCATTAGTTCCTTTACATATAAACCAACTGGATTGCTGCTTCTTGAAACATTAAAATCTGATATTTAAGGCTTATATAAAAATATTGTTCATAAGGGTTTATTTTGGTTTTTTGAGAAGCAATGGGAGCTCTGTCTTAATGTTTGTAAAAGCTTTATTGTCTGTTGAAACTATTACTGCTTGTTTAAAGGCAAACCAACATTTTCATTCTAGAGTGGTCTTGAGAAGGAGAAGGCTGCTGAAGACATTGAGGATCCCAATACCCACAAGTAAGAGATTCTTGGATAATGATAAAAGAGATTTTTCAAGTGTTGGTAGCTCTTTCTTCAGACCGCATACTTCTTTTTGCCTCCCAACAGGAGGGAGAAGTTGATCACGCTGAATTTGTGTCATTTCCTTGTCACACACAAAGTTTTTTCAGCCTTTCCATTAATTTAATTTACTTTTCTGTGGTAGTAATACAAATACAGTAGTCTGAGAATTTCTTAACTTCAGAGACAAAGAAAAGGTCAAGGTCAAAGCCCCTGAATGTCAAAAGTGTGCAAATATACAGGAAAAAGATTCCTTTCTAAGTTACCTTAAGAACTATTGAATTCATTGGGACTTTAAGGCTGTATCTTTCCTCTCTTCTACTGCAATAACACCATTTTCTTTATCATGCATTTTCAGCATTGAGGAAGTCAAACAGAAAAAGGAGTATGACCGGAAAATGAAGGAAGCTGAAGAGAAAAAGCAAAAGAAAAGAGAGAAGTTAATTGCACTGAGGCATGAGTTTCTTCTCCTTCAGAAGAAGAATCAGAAGTTGCCCAAGCACATGCAACTGCACAGAGAGGTACATCTGGTTTATACAAAGGTCATTTACCTTTAGAGGCACCTTCTTCTAAAAGGTAATGTGTTGGGGCGAAAGGTGTCCAACCCTTTGGATTATGGTAGTTCTGTTGAATATATATATCGTGGTTTAAACCCAGCCTGTCACTCAGAAACCACGCAGCTGTTCGCTCACTCCCCCACCTTCGTCCCTCTGCTCCCGGAGGGGTGGAGAGGAGAATCAAAAGAATGTGACTCCCACGGGTTGAGATAAGAACAGTCCAGTAACTAAGGTATAACACAAATCACTGCTGCTACCACCAGTAATGATAGTGATAAGGGAAATAACAAGGGAAGAGAATACAACCGCTCACCACCCATCGATTGATACCCAGCCTGACCGAGCAGTGATCTAGCCCTTCTGGATAACTGCCCCCAGTTTATATAGTGGGCATGACGTGCTGTGTTATGGAATACCTCTTTGGTTAGTTTGGGTCAGGTGTCCTGTCTCTGCTTCCTCCCGGCTTCCCTTCTTCCCTGGCAGAGCATGAGACTCACAAAGTCCTTGGTCAGAGTAAACATTACTGAGCTTCAACTAAAAACATTGGTGTTATTAGCATTGTTCCCAGGCGGAAAGTCAAAAACACAGAGCTGCACCAGCTACTAAGAAGGACAAAGATGACTGCTGCTGCTGCTGAACCCAGGACAGTATAATTTGCTGGGACTTCTGAATCACAGCTGAGGATTTGTGCCATTTAAGCATGTGGGAAAAATGTGGTTCTCTCTGGAGATCTGAATACCTCCTGAAATAAAGGATTGTGTTGATGCGTGTGGAATTCTGGCACCTGGACAAAAATATTTATTACCAAAACCCAGTAGCCAGGGTAATGTGATACTGGGTTTTTTGCCTTTCTGCAGCAGTTTGAGATGGACCGTAAGATCTTTGAGGAGCTGGATAGGCAGACGGCACAGAGAATCCAGTTAGTGCAAAATGAGCTAGCTTGGGAGCATGAGAAACACTCAGTTGGGCTCCAGAAACTGCAAAATCAGTAAGTACCACTTTTCTTCTAATTCTCCTTCTGACTTTTCACGGGGCTTATCGTTTACAAAGTTGTACCTGCCACAGGGAAAAAGAATGTGATGTTTTTTATCTCATATAGTTAATATTTCTTCTCTTCTGTATTGATCCTGTTCTTATTTTACTTGAAACATAAACAAGACTATATATTGATATTTGGGTTTACTTACTACGTTTGAATCTCTGGTAAAATTTCAAATATTCAGATCAAGAAAGTAGCTTCATTCTGATTTACTTCTACATTAAGGAAACTGGGGTTGGGGTTTTAAGACTAAGTTTGCCTGGGTTTTGGCAGTAATTTCACCAAGAACCAAAAACTCTTACTGAAACTTTGAAGAACAACATGTGAACCCCTGTTTTTCAGGCATGTTGCATGTCTGTCAGATATTTTAGTGTTATTGCTAACACAGTGCTCCCTATACAATTTAAACTTACAAAATTAACTTTCTCAAAACCACAAGTTTAAGTTCGGGATACATTTTGGGTTGATTTTCTTAAATCTAAGTATATAGCAAAAGATGAATGTGTAAAAATAGATGCACAATACACAGTAAAAAACCCCACCTTATGCACACAGAGTGTATGACTGGGAAAAAGACTTGATTAAAGCCATTTTTTTAATCAATCCGTAATGGAAGATAAAAGACATTCTCATGAAGAACCTGGTGTAAGTTTATATATTAGGAGAGGTCTTAATTCTTCAGCATCTCCATTCCTAGACTGGATAAAAGTAAATAGATAGTGTCAGATGTCATAGAATCATAGAATCATAGGTTAGGGTTGGAAAGGCCTTTAAGATCATCCAGTTCCAAACCCTCTGCCATGGCAGGGACACCTCACACTAAACCATGGCACCCAAGGCTCTGTCCAACCCGGCCTTGAGCACCGCCACGGATGGAGCACTTAACACTTCTCTGGGCAACCTGTTCCAGTGCCTCACTACCCAAACAGTAAAGAACTTCCTCCTTATGTCTAATCTGAACTTCCCCTGTTTAAGTTTCGACCACTTACCCCTTGTCCTATCACTACAGTCCCTAATGAAGACTCCCTCCCCAGCATCCTTATAGGCCCCCTTCAGATACTGGAAGGCTGCTATGAGGTCTCCACACAGCCTTCTCTTCTCTAGGCTGAACAGCCCCAACTTTCTCAGCCTATCTTCATACAGGAGGTGCTCCAGGCCCCTGATTATCCTTGTCATGCTATTACTTACTGACTTGTGAATTTACATGTAATGATTGTATGTGCAGTAAGTAAGCTACATTATTCATGTCCTTTTGGTCAAGGCAAAATGGTAGGTTGTGCCTACTGACATCAGATGGTTTTGTCTTTTCAGGTTTCGGGACTCACTTGAATTTGACACTGTTGTTGTTCACGCTATTCAAAGCAATCATCAAATTTCCACCTACAGACTTCTAGTAATGTCTCATAAATACTACCAAGGTAAAGAACGTCCATCTTGGAAGAGGACAGTACTCAAACAGGCATGGAAACAACCAGAAAAGAAGCAGATCAGCATAGAGTCAAGGCGTATGTATAGGGCTAATAATGATCATTTAAATCTTATCAGCAATATGGTTTCTATCTCTCATCTAAGTTTGTTTTCCTGAGTCCAAGCTAAAGAAATTGTAATTTCTTTAGATATAAGTAAAGAAATTACAACTGTAGAATGTTTTTTCAGTACCCAGGTACTTAGTAACACACAGAATCACAGAATCCCGAGGGTTGGAAGGGACCTCAAAAGATCATCTAGTCCAACCCCTCTGCCAGAGCAGGGTAACCTAGAGTACATCACACAGGAACTTGTCCAGCTGGGCCTTGAATATCTCCAATGTAGGAGACTCCATAACCCCCCTGGGCAACCTGTTCCAGTGCTCTGTCACTCTCACAGTAAAGAAGTTTTTCCTGATGTTCACATGGAACCTCTTATGCTCCAGTCTACACCCATTGCCCCTTGTCTTATCACTGGACATTACTGAGAAAAGCCTAGCTCCATCATTCTGACACTCACCCTTTACATATTTGTAAACATTGATGAGGTCACCCGTCAGTCTCCTCTTCTCCAAGCTAAAGAGATCCAGCTCCCTCAGCCTCTCCTCATAAGGGAGATGTTCCACTCCCTTAATCATCTTTGTTGCCCTGCGCTGGACTCTCTCCAGCAGGTCCCTGTCCTTCTTGAACTGAGGGGCCCAGAACTGGACACAATATTCCAGATGCGGCCTCACCAAGGCAGAGTAGAGGGGGAGGAGAACCTCTCTTGACCTACTAACCACACCCTTTCTAATGCACTCTAGGATGCCATTGGCCTTCTTGGCCACAAGGGCACAGTGTTGGCTCATGGTCATCCTCCTATCCACCAGGACCCCCAGGTCCCTTTCCCCTTCGCTACTTTCCATCAGGTCAACCCCCAACCTGTACTGGTACATGGGGTTGTTCCTCCCCAGATGCAAGACTCTACACTTGCCCTTGTTGAATTTCATCAAGTTTCTCCCCTCTCAGCTCTCCAGCCTGTCCAGGTCTCACTGAATGGCAACACAGCCTTCTGGTGTGTCAGCCACTCCTCCCAGTTTAGTGTCATAAGTGAACTTGCTGAGGGTACACTCAGTTCCCTCATCCAGGTCGTTGATGAAAATATTAAACAGCACTGGTCCCAGCACCGACCCCTGAGGGACTCCACAAGTCACAGACCTCCAGCTAGATTCTGCCCCATTGACCACAACTCTCTGCCTTCTTCCTTTCAACCAGTTCTTGATCCACCTCACTACCTGATCATGAAGCCCACACTTCCTTAGCTTATGTATGAGGATGCTGTGCGAGACAGTATCAAATGCCTTACTGAAATCAAGAAAAACCACATCTATCGCTCTACCATCATCCATCCACCTAGTTACTTTCTCATAGAAGGCTATAAGGTTGGTCAAACATGACTTCCCCTTGGTAAAACCATGTTGGCTACTCTTAATGACCCCCTCATCCTTGATATGTCTAGAGATGGGGGTACATACATAGTTTTCAATGTTTAGGTCAATGTCAGCAATTGTTTGTCAACCCCATGGGTAGAATGTGACCAAGCCAAGTAAAAGAACTCAAATATTTTCAGAACATCTACTATAATGGAACTATGCTAATTGACACCAGCTCTGCAGGAGCTGTCCCAGGGTGGATCTTACTAATTGGGACTGCACTGTGCTGCATGGTATTTACATCTTCACTTGGTTATTTTTTGGTCCAGGTACTACAATTTCTGAGGGTGAGGAAGAAATTGTGGAGATCACAGAAGTCCAAAAGCCAACCACCCATTATATAGAAAGCAGACGTGAGAAAGTAAGAAGATCTGTTGAGAAATCTGACAAGGTGAAGACTAAGATCATGAAGAGGAAAGCAGAGTGGGAGGAATTGTGAGTCTTGAACTTGACTCTGCCTTTTTAGTTCTGCTTCTTATCTGAGGTCAAGTAATGCTATTTAGCTGTCACATGGCACTGTAATCTCTCTCCCTAGTTTTTTGTCTTCCTAATGATTGTAATTAAAATAGATGAGTTTTCATATATCTCTGAGTCTCAAGAGACTCAGACTCAAGACTGAAAATCTCAAGAGACTTTTAGTTAGTTTCCCTGGTTCTTCTAAAATATTAAAAGTCTTGTATTCAGCTAGGTAGCTGCATCTTCAAATAGGCTGTAAACAGATGTCTAAATTGATCATGACTGAGGTACACTTAAACCATTACAGTCAACTCTTTGTTAACCCTGCTAGTACCACATAGAGCAGATGCTGTAACAGCTGTGTTAGGTCAGTTGTACTAACATCACAGCCATTATGTGAGTGTCTGTGATGGTCCATGCTGGTCTTTATCTTGAGAGGCAACAAAGGTGGACAATACATCTGTGAATGCTCAGAGAAATACGGAAGTTCTTCATTAGGAAAGAATGACAGGGAATGGGACTAATGTAGAGTCAGAATACAAGGCTTTTAAGGTTATTGTTTAACAATATAGAGTAGAATCAGGTATTCTGTGCTACAGACTGGTGGAGTGTTGACACACAGCTCCCTGAGATTAAGAGCAGCATGTACTCACTAACCCCAGAACTTAGTGTAAAGGTTTAACCTGTCCCATGGCATTGTTTTGTTGTAAGATTTCTTGGGGGGGAAAAATAATCGGAGGTTTTCATTCAAATGTGCAACGATATTCTTCCCAAAATAGCCATTCTTTTCTGAAAGAGGCTGTGTGATTCCTGATCCCTAGCTTGCCTCCATAGCATTGTAGCATAAATCAGAAAGTATGAAAAGACCCAGTCTGTTCACCTGTATGCTTTCTGTCTGAAAGTAAAGTTTTGGTTTGTACCTACCAGATACAAGAGCAAACCTAGTGATGACTATGAGAATCCCAAAGATGTTGAGGAGATCAAAGCAGCACAGGAAAATATAGGATGTTATAAGCTGAAGTCTGCCCCTAACTACAGAGTCCCTGAACAAGAGCTTGTGAACATTGAGAAGAAGGTGACACAGCTTACATCCCTGGAAGTGTTGGTATGTAGACTGACGCAGTGATATATATGTTTCCCCCTTCTGTGGGAGGGAGGATAGTGTATTAGTCACTGAAGAATTTTTTTGAAAGGAAATCAAAGTGGATGTGGGAAAGGTCCTTGAAGGATAGGCAGTGTTGAGCCAGCTTTAGTTACAAATCAGCCTTTCTCTTATGAACTGCTGGAACTGCACCAAACTCAAACCTGCATCAACCCAGGATAACTCTCAGCTAGCTTTTTACTTCAGCAGGAACATCCATCTTTTTGAATTCTTCAAAAAGTCTTATAATCTAGTAACTGATATGCTTTTCTTAAAACTCTGACTTAACCCTTGCCATGAAATACCTTTACAAAAACAGGGATGTGAGCAAGGACAGGTGTTTCTAGTGTGGCTTCTCCATATTTGCACTTTGGCAATTACTCTTCCTGGGTACTAAGCATTGGAATCTTCCTGAGAAAGCAGGTCTTTTGGAAGCACCTTTCTGCACCAGGACTCCTACAGCTACTACATGTCTTTTAGCCACAAAGACACTCAAATGTTGTACAGTATCTTTGTTGCTTTCTTTGTAACTTCTTTCCCTCATCTTACTTCTCATAGGAACTGTTCTTCATTTTATTTGACTGGAGTGAAAAAGAGTGACAAATTTCTTCATCTGAAAGAACAGTGAAGAAATATATCTATTGAACTTGGAACTATCTAGTTGCTTTTTGGTAGGAAGGCGTTATTTTTTGCCCTGCTTACTGACATGCTTACTGAGGAGCATCTTCACTGCATGGTTTATCTGTTTTTGAGAGAAGTGTAAGTTATCCTCTCAGTAGCCCTGAATCTTTTCCAGTCTTAACCTCATGAACTGTTGCCTAATCTCAGGCACCCTCTAGGCTGGGTCACTTTGATAGTGAAGTCTAAGTGTTATGGAAACAATGCTATAGTCTTGGGGATTTGTTGGATCATTTTAATCTCATGCTTGGGCTCCAGTACTTCACTATAGTGCTTATGTTACCAGATACCCAGTCGAACGCTTTGCACAAGTCCAGGTAGATGAAGTTGACTCCTCTGCCCCTATCCATCAGTTCTGTAGCACCATCGTAGAAGGCCACTGTATTGTTCAGGCATGATTTGCCCTTCCATGCAACAACTTCCATGTTGGCTGCCACCAACCACCTCGTTGTTTTTCATGTGCCCTAGCATGGTTTGCAGGAGAATATGATCCTGCAACGCACAGAGGTGAGACTGACTGGTCTGTAGTTCCCTGGGTCTTCCATTTTCCCCTTCTTGAAAATGGGGGTTATATTTCCCTTTTTCCAGTCGTCGGGAACTTCACCTGACTGCCATAATTTTTCAAATATGATGGCCAGTGGCTTAGCAACTTCATTCGCCAGCTCCTTCAGGACCTGCGTATGGATTTCATCAGGTCCCATGGACTTGTGCACGCTCAGGTTCTTAAGATGGTCTCGAACCAGATCCTCTCCTACAGTGGGCCTAAGGTCTTCATTCTCACAGTCCTTGCATTTGTCTTCCAACACTTGAGCAGTGTGGCTAGAGCACTTGCTGGTGGCTAGAGCCTTCTCCAAATCCACGGTAGCCAGTTCTCCTGCTTCTTTCCAGAGAGGGCCCGCATTATCCCTAGTCCGTCTTTTGTTTGCTACATACCTATAGAAGCCCTTCCTGTTATCTTTCACATCACTTGCCAGACTCAATTCTAACTGGGCCTTAGCTTTCCTGACCTGATCCCTAGCTTCTTGGACAATGTCCCTGAATTCTTCCCAGGCCACGTGTCCTCGCTTCCACCTTCTATAAGCTTCTGCTTCCTTCTGAGTTTTCTCAGCAGCTCCTTAGCCATCCATAGATGCCTCCTGGCCTTCTTGCCCCATTTCCTTCCTATTGGGACACAACACTCCTAATATCAACCAGCAGTCTTGGGCACCACTGCCCTCTAGGGCTTTGTCCCAGGGAACCCTACTAAGCAGGCTCCTGAAGAAGCCAAAGTCTGCTCTCTTGAAGTCCAGGGCAGTGAACTTGCATGAAATCCAAAAGCATTTGACAGAATGTCTCTTTCCTACTTTTGATATTGCTATCTCTTATACTTTGAAAATTCAGAACTTTGTTCCAATTCTAACCACCTGCAGTAGTCTCAGCTTCAGCATCACATATGAAAGACAAGAATCTCATCTGCTTTTCAGAACCTACATTTATGGATGACTGCTTCAGTACCTTTGAGGTCATGTGAGATAACAGCTTTGTTTCAATGTCTGTGTCCAAGAAGTCTAGATTTCTGTATAGATGCACATTTGGTAGTGTGTACAGTAAAGATCCTTTCAGGACCTCTTTCATTTTGGGGATGGAAGCTTGCTTTACAAAATACTAAAAAATATCTAAATTTCTTTTTGTCAGAGTATTATTTGTACTATATGCCTGAAAAAGAGAGCCATATATCAAAGCTGAAATACTCTCTGTATTTAATGAGACAGCACAAATGATTAATCCTCTAACACCCACAGCTTATTTTCACAGCTTCTGGTTGCTTTCTGCACTGCTTCAGCATCTCTTGTCAAGAAACTCACAATCAAGCCAAGAACTGAAAGAATGGGGAAGCCTCATTTCCCTTCTTACACCTTTGCTATTTTCTGTGAACAAGAGGAAGAGAGGTGGTTCCAAAGATTTTAAAATCACAGACTGAAAGACAGCTGTTTAAAAATGCTAATGTGTGGAGATGGTACAGAAAAGAAAGCTAGTATGGAAAGAAGGAAAGTCAGTCAGTATGACAAGCCTCTTAACCATTACTTGTGTCAGGAAAACTACATACTATGTTCCTGAAGAATCCTACTAAAATTGTTTTTCCTTTGCAGATCCATAAGAGGAAAGTCAATATGAACAATGAGATTATGTCTCTACGGGATCTCAAGGTTTCTGTCATTGAAGAAATCAAGTGTTTAGTGAAAGAATTGAAATGCATACAGGCAGCCTTGGATTTACCAGAACGCCTCCCTCTTCCCCTGATCCCTCAGTTACACCCAGATGAGGTTCCTGAAAAAAAGTTTGAGTATGACACTGACATCCTCCTGAAGTTCAAAGAGGATCAGGAGGCCAAGCCAAAGCCCCAGGGGCAATTGGAAGGGTCTCCTTCATCTCATTCATTTAGGCAAGGGTTTCTTCGAGCTCCATCCATTAAAGAGGCTGACTCCATGACACAGGCTGCAGGTGCACACCAGATGAAAACAGCATCATCTGTGGTCACAGAGCAGCAAAGGGTTTCTGAGACAGAGAAGGCAGAGCCAACAGAAATAGAACTGGAAATTCTGAAGAGAGAGAAGATAAAGAATCTGTACTTGCAGGAGACCTTGATTAAAAAGGTAAGAAATCAAAAGTTATTTTTGTCAGATTGAACAATCCCACTGCATTAGAAATAAACCCAAAACGTCTTCCATCTCAGGATTGCAGCTACTTTTGTCTTCTGAAGTTTAGGAATTTAGAATGCTAGCTGGTGCAAATTTACAGTGTAAATCAGTATAAGTCTTGCTATGACCTGTGTGCTGACTATTATCACTTGCAAAATAGATCTTAGATTTCTTATTGATTGCTCTATAAATCTATGAGCTTAGTGGCCAAAAAAAAAGTAAAATATTAGAAATTATTTGAAAAGTGACAAAGAGTTAAAAAAGGAGCATCACTACAACTGTGTAGATTCATGATGTTCTCAGGTCTTAACTGTAGTCCCGATCCTTTAGTCTCAAAAATTTATTTATTTACTTTAATTAGAAAAGGTATAAAAGAGAGTAACCAAAATCCTTAGTCATAGAAAAGCTTCTTTAAAAGATAAATTGATAAAGCACCTTTGGCCTGGAAAAGGGGCAACTGAAAGGGTTGTAGCAGAGGTGATAAAATTATGAATAGCGTAGAAGAGGGGGAATCATCTCTTAAAAGGGAGGAGAGTTATCAAATAGTCACGTAGAAAGCTTGAAACATTCAAATGGAAATTTTTTTTCCTATCCTACAATAACTAAGCTTTGGAACTCAGCATTAGGATGTGGGGGCAGCTACAATTTGATAAAGTCTGGAAGAAAAATCCAGTCAAAGCTGTTGAACGCAAACATACTGCTTCCAGCTCAGGATGTCCCTAAGTCAGAGTTTGGGAGGATACAGAGAAGAATGTGCCAGATGTGTATGAGTGTTCACTTGTTTGCTCTGTTTCTTATTGTCTTCTCTAACTTCTCTATTGGCCATGACTCCTTGGTCTACCCTAGTACAGACTCCTTTGTGTTCATGCGTGTGAAGGTTTTGAGAGAACAGCCAAATGCTGCTGTAACTATCACATATATATATGATGATGCTGGCAACTGCTAGTACTGATTTAACTGTAAATGTCTAAGGGAAGAGCTGGGAGGTGTTCTGAAAGAAGTCAGCCAAGGCAGAAGCCATGTTTATTGCTACATCTGGGATTGTTACATGAAATACTTAGGCTACTGTAAAACATTCTCTGAAGAGTAAAATACTTCCAGGCAGCAGTGAGATGCAGTGAAACATTCCTGTGAAGTTCTGGTGATTCTTTTACTATTGTGCTGAGAATGAAGACATATTTGGGGTTAACTATCTTTCTAAGTGCTTCACTAATCAGTAAATAGCATGGGTGAACTGTTGATTTGGCAGAGAGGATCTCTTGTGCTCCTTTCTCTAGCCTTACATGTTTAGCTCAGCTCCTAATACTTTCCCTGTTCCTCATTTGACTCTCATATGCTCCAGATCAACGCACTGGTGATCAACTTTGATGCTGAACTTCGCTTACTGCGTCACAAGAAACTGAAGCTGGATGTGCAGATGAAAAATGCTGAACTGCGCTACGTCACATGGTATGAAGAGCTGCTTATCTTGAAGAACTTTGAGAAACACGAGAACCTTCTCCGGGAGTGTATTACTACCCTCATCGGTGAGCAGGAGGCCATGCAAGTAAGTAGGCTGTGTGTCTCTGGATTTACCAGTACCACTAATGCACACCTCAAAACAAAAGCAAGTCAACAAGTAAATGGTGGCATCTCTTTATTTTAGCACTGATTTAGTGTCCAGTGTTAAGTTTTGAAAGAGGAGAAACTTTTGATGATCAGCCTAAGATGGTCGCTTTTACCTTCCAATAGTTAATCTTTTCATAATCTTAACAGCTGTATTTTAATAGGTACTTTGTGTTGTGGAATAAGTGACAAATCTTATGTCTA
Source organism: Psittacula echo (assembly GCF_963264785.1). Lineage (NCBI taxonomy): Eukaryota > Metazoa > Chordata > Aves > Psittaciformes > Psittacidae > Psittacula > Psittacula echo. The sequence continues at coordinate 22,118,797 of NC_137736.1, read as the reverse complement.
AATTTAAGAACATACTTCCAGGTTTTGCTTGATTGAAGAATAGGTTTAAAGAGAGAAAGACAAGTTTTGCATTTCCACATCTTCACAAATACATCCTATATATATACACACACATGGGTTGTACTTTTTAACTGAAGTAGGTTTTTTTTGTTTGTTTAGCCGAAATTGAATGGCTGCATTGCACAGATTGAGGATAGAAAGTGTGAGATTATAAGGCTTCAGGAATGTGAGAAAGCTCTTTATGCCAACTTCCAAGCATCCCTTGGAGAGAACAATGAGTTTGCCAATTTTCTGACCAAGGTTCTGATGAAGAAAGTCAAGTGTATGGAAAAAAAAGAAAGAGAAGCAGGTTGGAATACTGTTCTTTTCTTTTTATGGATTTGTTACACTTAGTTCCATGTGGTTGAGTCAATCTAGCTGGTGCCCTGAGTACATGAAACACGGAACTCAGTTCAAAGAGCCATAGATCAGACCCACCCAGATTTGTTTCTGTACGGACACATGTTTGGTAGCAGCCATCTTGACTGGTAACAATGATGTAATTCAGTCTCTAACATGACTACATTTGGTCTGATGGAAACTCCTGCAATTTACTTCCTGTAACCCAGGACTTTGAGGACTGATAATAATGGGTATGAAGAAGAGGCAAAGCTTTAAATAGATACTTCCTGTGCTGTACCAATGATAACTATAGATAAGTGATGAGTCTGCCACATTCATGACATTCTCCTTTAATCTGTCCATTGGCTAATGAGAGATCAGAGACCTAATCTGCAGTCATGTATTATTCACAGGACTAAAAATATTATGAAAGGATTTCATTTATCTTAGTGAGTGTTTTAAACTGGTAAGACTAGGCAGTCTTACTGAGCTAAAATACTTGTGCTCTTGCTCTGATTTGGCTTTTGATTTCGTGTGGGACATGGTTAGCAAAAAGTGCAGACAACTGTGATGCTTTTGTGACAGTTTTGTGCCTTTGTATTTTGCTTGGTTGATTAATCTCTGCAGTAGAATGGTAAACCCATAAGGTTTAAAGCACATCTAAAGAGAGGAAATATTATTGAAGGAAGTCCCAAAAATGTGCCTGTGTCTGTGCCTTTGGCAGTATCAGGTGATCTCTCTCCCTCATTTTTTTCTTCTTCTTTTATTTTCTTTCTGTGAAATTATTAGATAGATGCAATAGGCACAAGGTGCATGGATTCACATATTACCGGGATGATCTTTCATGGATAACTGGGATCGTGTTCACCAGCACATTGGCATAATGCACAGCTAGTGGGTTTGGGGGTGTTCTGCAAGTACTGTACTTTTCTTCCAGGTGGAAAAGATGTGAATGAAGAGAAAAATGAAGATGAGAATGAAGAGAATGATGGAGAGTTGAGCTTGGGGATTGATGAAGAAAATTCCGTATCTGAAGATGAAGCCTTTGATGACTCTGTTTGCCCAGAGAGTACCTAAGCCATCATTTCCTTGGGTTGACCACTTGTTTAGCTTTAGGGGCAATCTTGAATTTTGTGTATTTTTCGTAATTCACTGCATATTAATGCCATTAAGGGCCAGAATGTGTATACTTCTCCTGAGTGCAGCATTTCTTCCCAGGAAATCTCAGTGAAGATGATAGTGAAACCACTGGTAGTATAGGGTACCCTTATTAAAGAGTTTGGGAAAGTAAAACTTGACTAAGCACTAAAAATAATTATTTTGTGTAAAGAACCATTCACTGTTTCACAGCTGTGTTCTAGAGGGGAAAGGCTCCTCTCAGGAGTGGAGCTGTAGCTGTTCTCTGGGAACCTGCCTCCTGGCCTAGCTGCATCCCTGTTTAGGGAAACTCTGCGGGGCCCTACAGTGCTGTTAATTTAAGCTCTTTGTTACCACCTCGTGGATTTATGCAGCCTGTTGCTAGGCTACTTTCTTATGAGTATCTGAACAGTTAAGAGCTTTACTCTGCAAAATCCTCTTTATTCACTCATTCAACAAAGGCAAGTAACTTCTGCCCACCCGCTTTAACTAGTTTAACTAGTTTAGGGTGTTGGAGTTTTAAAAAATCTTTGTGTGATATGACCATGTAACAACACTGCTTTATTTTCACCTAGAACTTAGCAAGAAATTACCTTATCATATTTTTCTTAATTGGATTTTAGCATCATTTTGACAAATTGAATTTTTGATTCATCTCCTTTTCAATAAAATCCTGGGAAGAAATTAAGATTTTAACTTTTTCTTAAAAAAAGTCCATATTACTAATTTAATAGGGAAATTACATATTGCATTAGCCTCTTTATTTGTTTCTTTATGTGTCATTTGCTTTGCCTTTATTGGACTATTTTTTCTTCTTTTTATTATGCCTGCTTATTTGGGCATAATTATGCACTTTATTAGTGAGACTGAAATCACTGCCATTAGATAGAAATTCACAGATCTTCCTTTCTCTGAAACAAATGAAAGAGGTCCTATGAACCCTCAGCTTGGTTTACAAATAGAGCTATAAATGATGCCTACAGGCAGTTCATCATTTATGGTGGAGGGAGCTATGACAAACAACTACCTGCTCACATAATTGAAGATTATATTGTATTAATTACTGGGACTGCATTACTTAGAAAAGCTAACCTTTGAATACTCCTCTTTAATATTGGCTTTGATGCATTTAGTCTTACTTCTGGAAACACGCTGTCTTGACTGTAAAGAAAAAAAGATCCATCCAAGACATTTCCCCCCTCACAGAGTAACTTATGGTTTATGTTTGAGAAAGCTCTAAGGACCCAAGAGCGTGGTCTTATTACGGGTAACACTGGGCAATGTGCACAGTAGGGGAAGCCAATAGTTCAAGCCTGCAACTGTAGTCCAGTGTTAATGAAACTGAGCTATTCTTTGACTCTTTCTTTCTCAGACTGCAATGAGGCACTCTTCCAAAACACCATCCAGCTCCGGCAGAAGTGGTTAGAAATTGAGGAAGCTTTAGCAAAGGAGAAGAAAGTTGCTGCTAACCTGAGAAAGAAATATAATGCCTTGGCCAAAAAGGTATTGTAGTGTTTTCTTCTCAGCAAGCATCGGCTGGCTCCATTACAGTGAAAATGTGCTAACCATTTTGGCTAAGATTTTAAAACAAAATCTTAACACTTTGAGAGGCCTCAGTTTAGGTAGAGATGTCTGTGGTAGCACAGAGGCAGGAGGCAGCTCAGCATGGGTCACCTTTCTTCCTGAAAAGGGTAAATCAAGATGGTCTGGCCTTAGCCACTATGAGGCTGGAATCAGGTTTTGGGTCCATCATGCAGCAGCAGATTCAGAGGCTACCCCTGGTGTAGCCTGGCCTACCCTCTATGCATGTGTATGGGGACAGAGAGATTAAAGAATACTTGTCCTAACACAAATGCAGGTTAAAATAAATGCATAAAAATGCTATTCTTCCATTTCTTTCTTTTGCTTTTAGTTACTTTATTCTGCTCTTTGTCATAGTAATGACTCTATAAACTCTCTGTGCAAGTTTTCCTTTCAGCTTTTTTTGAGCTCCTGCATTCATCAAGACATTTGATTTATATTAATTCAAAAATATCTTAATTTGGAGGGTTATCCGGGATAGAGAGAGAGAGTTCTGCCAAAATAGCATTATGCAAGTCTTGCTTTTATTGTGTCTCAAAAATGTTCCATCAAATATGCTTAACTTACAATGTTTTTTGTTTAGTTTTTAAAAGCTTTTTTAAGTGCCAGCTGCCACATACTCACCCTGGGGTCTGACATTTGAGTCTGAATTGTTCTTTTCTCATGCAGAATCAATAAGCATTTTCAGGCATAACCTAATAAAAAATATCTTTTAGACTCTATAGATCTAGAAGTGTTTTAGATGCTAAACAAAGCAGCTGTCTCTTGATACATACATGGCGTCTCTACTAAGGAGACATTGTAAGTGTACATGTGTGCAGAGGTACTCAGGGTAGAATTTTGCTTGAGTATGTTGATAAGCTTTGGGTCTGCCTCTGAAACTCATCGGAGTATGTAGAAAAAAAAAACCAAGAGCATTTTTTTCCTATGCTTCTTTCCCTTTGGATCAGGAACTCTAACACGGAACCTTGCTGTATTTGAGTACCACAAGATTTTTGTTTGTCACAATTTGTCTTTCTGCAGGCAAAAGAATTGGAAACCAGTTTGGACACAGCAGATAGGGAACTGGATACCTTCCAGTGGGAAAAACAGCAGAGAATGAATGATCTATATGTAGTTGTGCCTTTGAAACTCCATCAGGTAATTCAAGATGTTGTGCATCTGCAGCTGCAGAATGGCCAATGTACATCTGAACAATGGTGTTACTATTCTTTGGGGCCCTTAGTTCCTGAATCACCATAGTCTCCTGGGAGTGAAGTGCCATTAATTGAACTTCATGCAGCTATTTCCTCTAGATTCTTTCCTCCTCCTTCCCCTTTTCCTATACTGACGGAAAAGAGGCAAGGACAGACAGGTCAGCCCATTGCTGAAATGTGCATAGTATTCAAGTGTTTTATAGGTTAGTCATGGGATTTTCTGTTAGGTCCATACCCACTGATGTTCTCTTGGAAAAAAAAAACTCACCTACCCAAAAAACAAACCAAAGAAGTCCCCAAACTATTGAAACTACTGTGAGTATTGCCAAATTAGTAATGCTGTATTAGATGCAATGCATTCATCTACACATCCCTGTGAACACAGGGATGATGAGAAAACTCTTATTTCCTCTAGGCTGAATCTTGTCCTCAGAGAGAGAACAAGCCTGTTGTGGCTTATATACCTCTCAGGCAAGCTAAGTTCTCTCTGTGTTCTATCTCCCTTCATTAAAAGGTTGGTAATTAAGACATACAAGTCTAAGGCCTGACTATGCAATCCTGCAGCTCCTAGATCATTCAAAAGTACAGTTGACAGGGAGTCCCTTACTGCCCTCTTCTTCCAGGTGCCATAGAAGGGTAAACATCTTTATATGTATGCAGTCATCACAGCTCTCAGTAGTCTGAGCTTTACTGAATCATAGTGATTCCCTGACCCAAAATGTGAGCTGTGCCCAAGCTTACTATTACCTCACTCATTAGTTCTCTAACACTCACATCTTTGTTATCCAGAGAGATCACCAACACCCTTCAAAAGTGAAGTCAGCCTTGCTTATGGCTGTTTCTTCCAGGTGGAGTACTTGATTAATGGGGAGATGCCTGATGACTTCTCCCAGGCTTTGGTATTTACCAACCAGTCCTTAGAGTATTTGCAGAGGAGAGTTGTGAACTTGCATAAAGAAAAGATAATGCAAAGAGAGATCTATAAGGCGGCTCAGGAGCAACATGAGCAGCTTATCCAGGACAAAAAAGAGATGGAGATAACAATTCGACGTGAGTAACAGAGACTCTGAACAGCACAGCATACTAATGCTCATTCTGTCTCCCTCACTTGGTGTGGGTAAATCACCAGATGTCTGATGTCTGTCTTTACACTCACATAGATGTCACAACTGGTTACTGCAGAAAATCAAACAGAAAGAGCAGATGAAGTGGAATGTTTTGATGAAGTATTGGTAGTTCTCCAGCACTGCAGAGTCATTAGGCTTCTGAAATCATTTGGGAACTTAGTATAAGGCGAGTTGACTGAGATGAGATACTGGAAGTCAGGACACATGATTGCTATTTCTGGCTGTAAATCAGAACTGCTAGGAAAAATGTACTTTCCGCAAAGCTTTTTTGGCAGTTTCCTCCTCTGTGTAACACAGGAAGAATGAAACAAGCTCTAATCAAAACACTTTCCCAAGGGCCAAACCCAAAGATGTGTCTAGCACCACCAGACCTCCAGAGGCCCTCTACGGCCTTTGGTGTGGGAGCAGGTTACTAGAACTGGCTTAAAGTGTGACTTAGTGACCACACAGTCACAGTCATGGGCAAGGACAGGCAGCAACATTCAGTTGTGAGCTGTTTGTGGGCTTGTGTGAATTAATTATTACAGAGCAAATACCAAAGAGCTCAGACAAGCTGCTGGGGATAAGGCGGAAGTTCTTACTAACCAATGAAAGACAGTGCTGCCATTTGTGCCCTACCCCTTCTGTTAGAACTGGAAGAGAAGTGCAATTACCTGATGATGAAGAAGTTTGGACGGCTGGTTGATTTTGAAGCAGTTCAATCATACTCTGTTAACATACGTGTGGAAGAGTTGGAAGTACAAATAATGGAGAAAGAATATGAGCACTCCCAGGAGCTCAAAGAGTGGGAGGTAAGGAGCAGGAAAAGAGCGTTATGATGGTCTGTCAAGGTGTAATTTCTCTGGGACTGAATAGTTACACTAAAATCTTTCGTGAACATGTTCATGTTTAAGGTGTTTTTCAGTTGTCATTAATAGACAGTAATGTCCAACTCTCATTTCCTACCGTCATTCCTGCCTCTGCTCCAGTTGCTGATGCACACACATTCTATTTTTTGTGGAGGCAGTTGATGATCTTTTTATGTTACTTTCCTCAAATGCATCTTTCTGCTTCAGTCCTTACATGAAGTTATTCCAGAGTGCTTTCCTTTGGGTTTCAGCTGCCATTCACCACCTACTGCCTCCTCCTGCCACCTTCATCAACAAACTGAGTCCAGGGCAGCCCTGGTTTGTGCCTGGGACAGTAGTTTGTGCAGTGTGCAAAACTCATGTCTCTACCTAGGGGGGCCTAAGACTCAGCTACAGTGGTGCAAGCTGGCAACACTCTTACGCTGCCTTTACAGAAGGGCACATACAGAAGTACAATGTACCTACTGGCTTTCTCTTTCCCACACCTTTGCCCAACTGCTTTACCTACTTAGGCATCTGCAGTGTTAAAAAAAAAAATAAATAGGTGACAGATTGCACTAAAGGTACTGTGGGATCAGGTGGTGTATGCAGAATCAGTCTGGTTTGCCTCATTTCTGTGACACTTATGTTGTACCTAGCATTTCTTCCTCACCTCATGCTTTTTTGTCCTCTTTCATCTCACCTCAACCTTTTATATCTTTCTAGAAAAGAATCTCAGACCTGCAGCAGCAGCTAATAAAGCTGACAAAGGAAAACAGCAGCAAGCTGCAACAGCTGAACCAGTTTTGTTTTGAAAAGCATCAACTTGAAACTAAGCTGGCTGCACTGAAGAATGATATGGTAAGCCTTTAACCACTGCAGGTTTGGGGCTGCTCAGACATGGGTAAAGGGGTCGATCATCTGGCCTTCAGCAGCTCTCTGGTCTCACATCCTGCTCTGCTGTCAGCAGTTTGGGCTAATATTGCCTAGTGGCACAGGCTGAATGGCTGCCCCAGGTCTTGTAGGAAGGGAGATGATTTAACTGATCCTGAAGCAGGCCTTATCTTAGCTTCTCTGTAACTTCCTACTTAGCTGCTTTCTAATATTGAAACAAATTAATCTTACTTCTAATTAAAATTAATTAAAAAATATCTCATGGCAAGTCAAAATTATCCCTTTGTTGCACAGAAATGGCCAAATGCAGTATTTTCTTTGCTCTCTATTAGGGAATAGGCAGCCACCTGTGACAGTCTGAGTCCAAGTCAGTGTTCCCTCACTCCGACTTACAAGTAGTTCTGACTGAAGAGTGGAGAAGTCATGGAGCTGTGCTGCCTCTTGGGAAGCTTCTTTCCCACTTGAAATAACTTCCACCGTTTATTTATGTTTTATAGGAGTTGTTTTTTTCTTTCCTTACAGGGAGTAGAATTTCAGCACACCCGAACTACTGACATCAAAGAGAAGGCCAGGCTGGAGTCACAGCTCAAGCGCATTGCTGGTGACACAGCCCTCCTGAGACAAGAAATCAGTCTTCTAAACAGAAAAGGTGGGTACTGAGAAGAACTCACTGTCCTTAGCAGAAAAGATGGGTGCTTCTTTCTACAACCTTCTTCACCACAGGATCCTGAGACACCAACTGCGTCATTCCCTGTTCTTACACCAGAAACAGTTAGTTTTTCTAAGTTTTGTTATTTTCCCTCAAAAATTGATGTAGTTAACTGTGGCAGTAGTCACACCTGGAAGTGTGAAATGTATTCCTTTGGCTATGCAGGGGTTTAGTTTTAATGGGCTATGTTTGTTTCTCCTATCAAAATATGACTTTAGCGACAGATATGGAATAAAGAAGTGGAAATACAACTACTAAAGGCTGTTGTTGGTCTACTGCAGAGATTTGCTCAGGGCTGATGCCCTGTGTATATGTTTGTTCTTCACATGAGTAGCTGCTGAAAGCTGGATATGAGTTTTGCTTGGGCATATAGAGGTTTGGTACTTTTGTCCTCAAAAATGGTAAAAGAGATCGCTTTAAGGGTGCCTTTTTTATTGCTGAATATCCTAGCAGCAATGGTACTTCTCTGCTGACTGAGCTAGTTAGGGTTAAAGGAAGTGCCCTTTGTTTGGGAAAAGCAAAGGGACCTTTATCCTCAGGGCCTATAGTGCTCAGATGGGAATGCAGCCTATTGAATACCTTCCCACTTGCTTCTGTAGCAGTGGAAAACTGCACTGTAGTGCAGGATGGGGTATCTGCCTGGCAGGAAGAGGGTACAGCAAATGCAAAGTCAGCCTGTAATTCCACTGGCTTGAGCCTGATCAGAGTGTATGGTTTCAGGTTTTATTCTTTTTTACCTCTGGCATCTGATAGGGCAGCAGTGTGTGATCAGTTACAGCACTTACCCTGTCTTACTGTGGAAACTTCCTTCACCCCAAAGCAGAGGGGTTGTGTTGTACTCAGTCCAGTGCAAAGTTTTTCAAGGCACACACGGAGACTTGGGGGTTGTTGCTAATTTTTAAGTAAACAGAGTGAACAACCCACAGCTGCTCTTGCTCTTCCTCCCCACTTCCCCTGTTTTTGCTCGTCTCTGGTGTACACTCATCCAGGATCCAACCATATCCCAGCCAGGCACAAGAACTGCCCCTGCTGGCCCCAGTACAACCACATGAATGGCACTTGTGCAGCCTGCCTTTCCAGTGGGTCCCTGTGAAGGTGCTGAGCATCCCCTGTTTACTTCAGGGGAAAACCCACCCTTGTCCACAGGGCTGGGATGCTGAAAGCTTCTGAAGCTCACAAACCACAGGATGGCAGGTAAGGAAACAACATTTGCAGAGATTTACTTCTCTATCTGCCTCTGTCTATCTGCCCCATCACCAAACTCATGCAGCTGTCCTTGGAGATAAATGAAAATTTCCTCTAGCTGTGCTCCTCGCTAGAAGCTCCATGTCACTTAGCTGGTGCAGGCAGCAGCTGTCCCTCTTCTCCTGAGCTCAGCATTAAGAACATTTGTATCGGTGGCTATTTAGAAAACTGTAGCATCAGGAAATGTCCCCTCTCCCCAGATGTTCTGCTTGCTGTATGTCTGCAAGTGAAAAAGAGCAGGTTCATTCTGTGGCAGGATTTAGCATACAGCCAGCCACAGAAAAGACTAAAGCCTTTATTTTAGATGTTAAAGTGTGGGTTTGTCTTACAGATATGCGTCTGCAGATGGCGTGTATGTGAAGGGTTGTCTAAGATGAGCAGGCAGAGAGCATAACTCCAGTTCATTCCCAGGAGTGGGTTACTGGGACAAACTTTCCTGTGGGGGAGAGGAAAGACCTTTTTGACAGCATTATCTTTCATGAAGCCCTCATTCCAAGAGGGTGCTAGATCTTGGTGGTGGCAGCTCTGTTTGCACCTATGTCCTGCAACGTCTCTTGTGCTGCTGTTTCCATTTTGTGCTCTGATGAACAGCCCAGTGCCAAGGAGAGCTGCTGCTGTATTTCTTGGGCCCTCCTGTGACCGTGCTGAGGATGTCTTCTGTCTCCATAGCATTATAAAAGGCACATATACATCTATATACAAGTGCATAAATATATAAATAGGGGTGTTATACAAAAATAAATACCCATTCTCTTTTTCTCTTTAGAATAAATCTTTAGCAAAAGGCAGCTTGGTCCCTAGCTGGCAGCAGAATGAGTCTCTAAAGGCCTCAGTGGTGGTGGGCTGCTGTTCAGGTGTCTTGGTAGGTCCTGACCCAAAGATGAGATCACTGGATTCTGTGGATGGGGATCTCCTCTGGGCTGGCAGCAATCCAGTCTTTCTACCTCTTCAACTGGCACTAGGCCGAGGCAGCAAGGGCTTCCTGAAAGGAAAACGAGCAAGAAATGATTACAATGCATAAGGCAATGAGAGATGCTGTGGTAGCTCTCCTGTCAACAATCCACTCTATGAGGATAGGTACTCTGATCAAAGAGGAAGAGCTGCATTCTGAAAGCCCTGGCTACATGGGACTTTGATCTTATGCTTGCAAACCACAGGTCTGATCCACACTACAGGGCTGGGGCTGGATCAATGGATCGTGTTCTAGGGAGATGGATTCACGTAATTTTTCAGGGACCTTGCTGTTTTACTGGCAGTTTGGAAATGCAAAATTAAGGACTAAAGGACAGCAGCTCTGTAACTGGAGCTGCGTGTGTGCCCTTCCAGCAGCTTTACAGTGCAAGCTTTCAGAGAAATGTGTGCTCTAAAACGGACTGATGCAATTTACACTCCCCAACTGCTAGTATAGTCTTTCCATGCTGTTGTGTTAAAACTGTACTTGCTCTGCAGAAGCAAGCATGAACAGAGCCATCAGAAAGGCTCTACAGTGGGATTTCTCTGCAAGATCAGCCTGAAACAATGAGATGAAACAAACACAGTTTTCCAGACCACTGACCTTGGTGGAACAAGGGATCCCGCCGAGCATCCAGGCTGGGGCCTCCCACTTTGCTGCCCATCACTGGATGATGGAGACCAACAAAGTGCTCTTGAAGGCGAGGACAGTCATCTTGCGGCTGAAGAAGCTGGTGAGTGGAGTCATCTGGGAGACTGTAAAGGAATGAGCTGTCTTCTGTTCTTGGGTTGGGCAATCTGGGGAGGCAGACAAAGAGGTTCAACACTATTAACAGATCACAGTCATAGAATGGTTGGGTTTGGAGGGAACTTAAAGATCATCTAGCTCCAAATCCACTGCCATGGGCAGGGATTTTGCTTCCTTGAAAGCTAGACATCTCTGCCAGCTGCATCAGTGCAGTGACAGAGCATTCCTAATGAGGGAAAAGGAGAAATTGGGATGTACTTGTGGGATGGGAATGAGGCAATGGGACCTGTTGTTCATGATTCAACACCTAATGAGCACCATAGGAGTTGGAAGGAATACCTCCTCCAGGGAGCATGGGAATAATGACTTTATGTCTTAACAAGACACAAAGCACCCATAACTGGATCCTGGCCAGGTTCTGGGGCAGCTGCTTATCAGCAACCATTCATAGATGTTAGCTTCTCTCATTCTACTTTTCAGTCTCCCACTTAGGAGCAGAGGGGGGAAAAGGAGGCAGGGGGAAGTATGTCTTGGCCATCTATACAAATAAATTATTCCTCCCTCAAACGCTAAAAGAAATGAGCTGTGTGAAGAGAATTTAGACCAAGAAGGCCTACTGCTGGAGCACGGAGTTGATTCCCAAGTGAACTGGGACAGATGGGAGTGTGGTAAGGGCAAGAAGCTCTTGCAAGCATGTAGTCTCTTGTGGGTTCTGCTGGATCGTTCCACACTCCCCCTCCACAAGCTAGGACTAACCTGGAGGGCTGGTAGTCCTGCTGGACATTCCCATTTTGGAGCACTCTCGCCTGCAGCAAAGCGTTGGTCTCCTCGTGTGACTGGAAGGAGAGAGAAGGATTCTCAGCAGAGCAATGCCACACAGCAGCATTAAGAAGAAGGTGTTGATCTGGGAACCAGGGCCATGGGGCAGGGAAAGCTGTAACTTTCTTTTGCTACAGAGGACAGTGGAACAAAGCACAGAAAAACTCACTTCATGCTTACTGCTGAATCAAAGGGGATGATAACCAATTTATAGTCTCGGCTATGGCACTGCCTTAGCCGGTGTTACTATTTGCACACTGAGTCCTCAACATTGTCAGTCCCTGTGAGCTTGGCTCAGGAGAAACAGGAACCATTCCTGTAAGAGTAGCCTTTGCTCACTGCCTCCTCCATACTTAGAGCTACTGCCTCAAGAAACCACTTTTCACCAGTATTTTGGAGACCTTTCCATTCCTCCCATGTCTCAGACTCCACTGCAAAGGGGAAATCTCTTTTAAGAAGCCAGTCTTGCCACTTGTACATGCTGCAAAGGGTGCCAGACTTGTCTGCAGAAGCCCTCTCACTGCAACCATCAAGCTCATATCAAACCAACTTTTAACCACAGGTACAGACATACCTGTGGCAGTTCATCTGGACTGTACTCTCGGGGCTTGGTGCTTGCATACCCCACTCCTGCAGAGGGACAGATGCCATTCAGATGTGCCCCGTTGGCATAGGGCTGCCCGTTAACATAAGGATGTCCATTGGCACGAGGAGCAGAGATGCCCCTCAGAGGCACCATGGTGTACTGGCAGGACGAGACCAGCAGCCCAGCTCCTGGGAAGCCCATGTCAATGGTGTGCTCTGCAGAGGGAAAGAAGAGGAATTCTGAGGCCAAAATCAGAGGTAAGGTTGAGCTTCTTGAAGCTGTTCTATCCAGGCAGCTATTCTGGCACCCAAACCATCCTTAGAGAGAAATGGAAAGGGGGCCTACATGAAAGTAAAGGGAGTGTCCTTTTCCCCCATTCTGGTTCCCAGGGTCCTTCCCAACAAGGTAAGTAGGACAAGGGACAAACAGTGGCTTTGTCTTTATGAGGTTCCATTTGAGACTGCCCTCTGCCCACCCTCTCCCCATGGCCCAGAATGTGCAGTCTCACAATTTGGGTGTTTGACCCAATGACACCCAGGAGCAAAAATAACCCACAAGGCAGAGCACATCTGGTAAATCTCAAGAAAGAACTCTTACTCTGCTTGGACCAGGCTCTCCAAAGGCAAAAGGGGATGAAAGCCACGATGAGGAGTACGATAGAGCCCAGCACAACGCCTACAATCAAGTATGGCAAGTCACTGGAACGGGCCACCATGGCTCCTGCCCCCAGGCCACTGTGCCCACCACTGAGTGGGGGATGCTGCTGGGGGGCTACTGTGGAGGGTGGAAGACGACCTGGCAGACCAAGAGACTTCCGAGCTGCAAAGGGAAGAGAGCATGAGCGTTAGACACACGCATGGCAAGTGGGATAGCAACCCACTCCAGGCATGTCTGTGCTGCTGTGGAAGAGACAGACTTCTATGGTGGCTTTAAAGAGGTGCCCCTGGATGTCAGAGGACTTCTTAGGCTATTGCATACTGCAGTACAGACAAATCTGTGCTTGGCTTACAGATCTGCCAGACTTTTGGGCTGCTAAAGCAAAAGGGAAACAGCTTCTCCAAAACACACAATTGGACTTCATGCTGTTCCTATCCTGACAGTGCAGCTTCTTGGAAGACAACGTGGGACCTGCTTATAACCAAACACAAGAGTTTGGCACAGCAAGGGTAAGTTAGCCCTTCTGGTTCCAGTCACCATCTGTGTGACACTTACGAAAACAAAAGGTAACTACTTCTTCAAAGGAAACAGTGATGGAACCTGCACAAGGGGTCTGTGAGTACTGACATGAGTATATATACATACCCATCAGCAGCATCAACAAACCTCTGCCTCTCTTCTCCCCAGTGCTGCCTCCATCACCTTGCCTGAGCTTGCATGCCACACGGTCAGGCAGAGATAGTACCTGCCCCACCTGCAGGCAGGGAAGGCAGCATGCAGTGCTCCCAGAGGTGCCCTGTGAAGCGATTACCTTTGGTTTCACAGATCATCACATTGCTGAACTCGCTTTCACCACCCTCATTGAAGCATTGCATCTTAATGTCATATGAGGTCTCTGGCTGCAGATGGCTGATGGAGTGCCAGTATCGATCTCCTGAGGGGGGAACAAACACATGGTGCTGTTGGCTTCCTCAGGAAACATGCAGCTGGCATGTCCTACAGCACTGCTAGGTAAAGCAGGCCTGGACAGCAGCAGCAGAGCCTTTTGTGCACAGGCTCCTTCTGGCTGTCTGCTCTTCCAGAAGGAACCAGCAGCTGGGATCAGTCTCTCCGTATCTCTTACCTTCTACCACATCCTTCTTGTAGTCGCTGTCATTGTCACTGTCAGTGGGGCGGTAGTAGATGTAAAAACCATGGATGGGAGTGTTGTTATTGCTGGCTGGGATATACTGCAGAGAACAGGAAAGCAGAAATCAGCAGAGATATCTGTGCTCCATATTGTACCAGGTGAGGAGCAGTTGCCATAAATGGGATGGGACAGGAGGAAGTCCTAGAAGGGGAATCGTCCTTGTTTTGCCATTGGTTTGTGTGGTAAGGGCTTCCTTCCAAGAGCTCAGTGCTATATGAGGTCTCTCACACCTTGCTTCCCAAGTAACAGACAAGTAACACTCCTAAAAAGATTACCAACACTTAGGACTGCTACCCAGCAAGTGAGAGTGAAGAATGTATCTGCTGCTAACTACTAAGACAGAGGTGCTAATGGATTCCAGGAATTTGGCTGGGAGAGCAAGCAGCTATCCTGTGCATTGCTGAACTGTGCTTGTTGAACAAAATGGTCAAAGACCCTGAGATGATCTGCTGAAATGCCTCCTGTGTACAGCACTGGATTCAGACAAAAAGGATTTCCTAAGCTCTCTGACTTCCCCCACATCTACATGGCCCAAGCCCAATCCTCCTTTGGTGCAGGGAGCTACTGGATCATAGATGCATTTGTGCTGGTGACAGCTCCCACTGTGGTAGCCTTCAAGATGGCAAGTAGCACCTGCTACACCCCTGCTTCCTGCACATTCAGTAACCTCCACTCCTACAAACCTTACCATCCACTTCAGCATGATGGTGGTCTCATTGATGGCATCTGTGAAAGTGATGTATGGCCCGGCCACAGGGCGCTCGTAGACTCGGTTGCTGTACCCAGATACCACATACGGCCGAGACGCTGCACTGGGCTCACTCTCTCCCAGGATGTTCAGCGCCCGGACACGGAACTTATAGGATGTGCCTACGGGGAAAAATGGGAAATAAAAGAATTGCAGAGATTGAAGTCTTCCAAGACTTCTACTGTCAGCCCAGGCCTGACTGTGGAGAGGGGCTACACCTCCTCCAAAAGGCAGAGCACCTACAGAGAGGTTTTGATCAAAGTACAAGCACTGAAAGGCCAGATTTCAGCCATGTGCTAAATGAAGCCTGCTTTTATTTGCCTTCCCCAGTTCTTGTCTGGATGGTCTAGAGGTCAGTAGCAGTTCTGGAAAGTGTGTGTGTGTGGATTGATACGTCCTGACCCAATAGCAGGTATGGGAAAGCGTCCTTTCCCTACCTCACAGAAATTAAGTACATAAACATCAGTTAAAAGCTCAAAGCCTAAATAATTTTTTACCCAAACATGATTTTACTGGTCTTTAATTTGGAGTAGATGTGTTGCCCTTTTAAACTGTCCAGCTCAGTCATGCTGTCTTTTCTCATGTGAAGTGCAATGGGAATTGTGTACCCATCTCTCTTGCCTGTGGCTAAAGAAAGTTCTGTCCTGTGTAGTAAATGGCAAAACCAAATGCCTTTAGTAACTATATCCTGTAATACAGAAAAGCATGCACAAGCCTCCCTGAGGGAGGTCAAATCTATGCTGGTCTTTGCAGCTGGAGAAATTGGAGAAGCATTTGCAGTTTTTCCCCATGCATGTAAGGCTGAAGCTGGGACAGCTTTGTTTTGCTTGTACATGCCAGGGCTAAGCAGGACATGACAGATGGCTAACCATCCTACAGGGACTGCACAGCTTCCTACAGACCTCCAGGAAGCAGGGAGAAGAACACCTGCCTACCTTTCTCCAAGCCTGGGATTTCCACAGAGAGGCGAGAGGGAGGAATGTCACTGGTGGCCAGGACCCAGTCTCCCAACTTCTTCAGTTTCTTGTATTCCACACGGAAAGACTGGATGGGGAACCCACCATTCCCACGGGGGATCCACGTCACATACACGGATGTCTCTGATGCCATGGAGATGGTTGGACGGTCTGGTGCCTCTGGAGCTGCAAGGGGCACAGAAGGACATCAGGACAGGAAACACATTTCTCTTGCCCTGTCTGGAGGATCCTGTATCTTATAAGTATGTGGGTGAAGGTCTACCTGCATTGCACCCACCCGCATGCTCTTAAGTCCTGCCTGCTCTCTTCTGTCTCTTCATTAGAGCTGGCATCCCCAAATCCTCACTCCTTTCAGTTTGTGCCCTGCAAACACCTTTTACTCCTGCTTGCATCTTCCTCCATTTCCACTCCCAACTCAAGTAGGATTTGAGGTGTGTACACCCATCATGGGAGGGACAGCAGCGAGAGATGTGGATGCAGAGCTGCAGACAGAGCAAAAGGCCTGGCTGAAGTAGGAGCAGTGAGCAAGGGGAGACTGACAGTGGGGACAGAAAAGTGTAGGAGATGAAAACAGGAGAGATTGAGAAGACCAGCTGAGGAGGAAACAGGGAAAAGTTCTGAACTACAGACATGAAATTTGATAGGAAAACAGTCAAAAGTTTGGAGGAAAGAGATGAAAGGAGCTGTGAAGATGAAAGAAAAGGCAACACATGAATGAGTGTGGGTAATTGAATGTGAGGACTTCACAAGAAAGAGTAAGGATTGAAGGAGTGAATTTCACAGAAAGGATATTGGCTCTGGTGAATAACAGTAATGGCAGATGCAAGATGGGAAAAACAATGAATTGTATTAACCAGTAAGGAGCTGATGTTTCTCCTGTGCAGCAAAATACCCTGCACCCCTAGAATGGGCACAACTACCCCTTGTCAAGGCTTGGCTGAGAGAGGAGGATGCCAGGGCCTGCAGGGAGTTGGTTTCCTTCCTGCCCCACACTCCCCCAGCTTGTTGGTGCTGTGCCCCACACAGTCACAGGGCTTTCTGAACGCACCACATGGAACCCAGCACAAGACAGAGTTTCTAACAAATCCTCACATTAATGGTGGGGACAGGTAGTGGGATCAGCCTGCTCCCCTAAGACAGACTGCCTGTCAATGCAGGGGTGTCCAAGAAGGACCTCTCCTTGTCAAGACCTGGAGACCCAGCGGAGACTTCAACCCCAGCATGGCCTGACCACTACCACCCACAAGAGATCCAGCACCCCTTGTCCTCCCTCCTTGCCCAGCTGAGGGAGGGCCTTACGGGACAGACGGCTGTTGTCAGATTGGTTACTGCTCTGAGTGCTTGTGCCTGGGTCATCCCTCTGGATTTGCTGCTCTTTGCTAGCAACAATCTCTGGTTTTGGGCGCCGGCCTGTGCAGAAGGGAGAGGCGGCATCAGTGACATGCAGATGTGGATCAGGGTTAATTTTTGCTGTGATAAGCATTAAAAATATTCCCAACCACGATGCTGAGGTAAGTAGTCCTGGACCGTAACCGCCCTAGGTTGAACCTTTGAACCCCTAAGTTGAGTTCTTTGAACTGAGGGGTTCAAAGCATTCAACCTGCAGGCAGGAACTAAAGCTAAAGGGGCAGGTTTGTTAATCCGTTAATAGGTTCCCCTCATGCTTAATTTTCTAAAACTTTTAATTGGTTTTCTTGAAATGCTGCTAGATTTCTGTCTGAGAAGGTAGTAACTGGTGCAAGATGGGGGCCTGAAGGGAGACATGAGCAAGCCCACTGCCATTGGGAAGGTTGCTATAAAGGGAATGCCATTCCCCACACCTGCTGGAGACATGAAAGGCAGCCAGGGGGCAGAGGGACTTAGTGTAGACATTTGGAACATCCTTTTAGTGCCAAAGACAACTCTGCACCAAGCAGACTACATAGGAAGTCCTGGAGTTCCCTTTGGTGCACGGCAAGCTGTTAAGGACAGATTAGAGAAACACCTGGCAGGAACAACCCCCACGGGCTCATCCTGTCTCCAGGCAGAGGATGGATTAAAATGACCTCTTGACATCCCCACCAGACCTATTTTCTATGGTTCTGCAGGTGTCCAACTGAGACTCCAAGGGATAAAGGGACTTACTCCAAGGCACTTCCAGGCAGAGGAGAAACCTGATTTTCCCCATCCTGTTTCAGTCCCACCCTCCACATTCCCTTCTGATGGAGTCACTCTAAGCTGAGGGCAGATGGGTTTCCAGAACAGAAAACAGCCCCTTTGTCCTAAGCCTGGTGCCTCAGGGCTGAGATGGGACTTCAGAGAGGGGCCCTGCCCTGAACTCCAGCAGAACACCCAGGGAAAAGTTCGACCTTTACCAGTTCGGAAGGTCACCATGGCTGTCTGTCCCTCGCCGGCACAGTTGTGAGCGGCCATCTCCACCTCGTAGAGACTGCCAGGGTCCAGCCTGGTGAGGGTCAGACGGTGCTGCGAGGCTGGAACGTCCCTCACTGCCCAGCTGTCTGAGGTGTTGGCAACCTGCTGAGAGACCAAGGCGGGCATTGCAAAGCTGGGGCAGGCTGGGCCTCTTGTCTGCTCCAAGCTCAGAAGATTTCATGGCAGGTGGTGTATCAACCAGGGCTGCCTGCCCTGCAATCATATGAGGGAGAAGAGAAGGCTCAGGGGCACCTTATCGCTCTCTACAACTACCTGAAAGGAGGATGGAGAGAGGAGGTGGCTGGTCTTTTCTCCCAGGTAACAAGTGATAGGACAAGAGGAAACAGCCTCGAGCTGTGCTAGGGAAAGTTTAGATTGGATATTAGGAAAACTTTCTTCACAGAGAGGGTGATCAGGCATTGGAACATGCGATCAAGCTGCCCAGGGAAGTGGTGGAATCACCATCCCTGGAAGTGCTCAAAAACCGTGTGGATGAGGCCCTCAGTAACATGGTGGACTTGGCAGTCCTGGTTGGAATTGATGATCTTAAAGGTCTTTTCCAGCATAGTTGATTCTAAGATCTGAGCACAGGTTTCTGCAGGAAAGGGTCCATGTATGCTTGTGGCCCCCAGAAAGGCTTGGAAGCATAGCCTGTTTTTCAGTGATGCCGGATGCCCTGTGCAGATGGGGGAGGGAAGGTGGGACCTTCCTCCTCCTCCCCAGCTGCAAGCATAATATTTTTGCAGGCCAACAGGCAGGACACTGAAGTGACCCGGTGCCGAGAGGAGCATTAGTAATGCAGGCAACACAGCAGAACGGAAATGCCAGGGCTTTGCTGTATCATTCATCCTCTCCAAGCGTTTGACACTGACTGATTAATGCCTGCCTCGTTTTATTTTTATTCCGGGCCCACAGAGCTGTGAGGCCAGGGAGGGGAGCCCTGGACACTGCTACTGCCCAGGAAAGAGAAAGAGACATTCTTAACAAACAAAGGTAATGGCTGCACGGCATCTGAGTGCCTGGTGGCTGCTGAGACTTCAGGGGCAGCGTAAGAGCAAGGGAAAAGAGACATCCACAGGTATTTTCCAGAGGAGAAGCAGACCTTGCCCTGTACAAATGTAAGCCTCCTGTCAGTAGGTTTTACTTCCCTATAGACATCTCCCACACAAAGGGCCTTTTCTTTTGTTGCTGATTCAATTCCTTCCCTCTCTGCACACATGCTTTTCCAGTCAGAGTTGTCAAAACCAGATCATTATATAAGTTGATCCTAAGGATCTCTGATAGAGACTCCTTCTAAATCAGTTTAAGGGGTTATTGGGACTAATTCCTTTCCACATAATCCTTAAGCATCCCAAGAAAGAGTCTCCAGCTGAGAATTTGGACTACACTGAAAACATATTACTGCAAACTGCAGTGACCCATGGTGACCTCCACTGCCCTACAGCCCCTTCCAGGTGAAAACAAATAAAATATGGACAAACTCCAGCCTGCCAGTGAAAATCGCATGCAGAACTGGTAGTTACATGATATAGCGTTGGGGACACATCTCTTCCTGGCAGACAATCAGAGCCAATAGTCTGGTGAGGCTTTTGGCATCTTTTGGTTTTTATTTAAGCTTGCCCTATTGTGTTCTTGTGTTGGCATCTTCTGCCTTTGTTTTAAAGGGTTCTTCAAAGAGATAGTTAGCTGAAACCCTTAGCTGAGGTTTTGTTTAGAAAGAAATCAAGCATGTGTAGGGATTATAACAGCCTCCTGTCATACCTATATATTTTCACAAAAATCAAACAGTTCCAGGAAAACAGACACATATATTCACATGTAATTGAAAACAGTGCCTTGCAGTGGCTGGGAATCCAAAACATACCAGATCTGGAACATACTCAAACCCCAAAGCAAAACCTACCTCTCTACTGCAACTCCCTGCGTACCCAAGGGAAATACAAGCAGCAAACAGATAAATTCAAGCTACTTTTTCCCAGCTTATCCCAGCAAATTGGGAAGAGATGGTCTACACCTCAAAAGCAGAATTTTTACCTCAACAATGCTTTGCTATTTAGAGAAACTGCTGGCTACAGCTTTGCCCCCATTCTGCCCATGATGCTGAGAAGCACCACAGAGGGCAGGAGCCCTTGGGCTCACACAGTGCACTGTGCACTCATGGTGTGCCACCAGATGCTCAACACTGCACTGCCTTTCAGCTTTCAGAGTGAAGCTGGTGCTTGAGGAGCTTCCTAAAGGATTTAGCATGGTTATGATGCCTTTCTGCTGTTTCCTCAGTAACTGAGCATGGGTGCTTCAGTGCTGCTGAGCTGGGCAGGTATGCGCAGCAGAGAGAGGCTGCTGCCCTGTGTCCTGCAGCCCAAGCTTTTCAAGGTAGAGGTGTCACCATGGCTTGTGACAAAGGCATCACAGAGCAAGTCACTGCACAGTCTGCCCTCAGGACTTCCTGCTTGTGTAAGCACGCAGCTGGGAATTAGAAGTGGAAGCTCTTCAAACTGGAAATGCATGTGTGTGCATATGGCCTCTGCGTACTTAGGCAGATGGGCACCACTATGAGCTCTTCTGGGACACCTTGGCAAACCTCCTCTCACAGCCTGTACCTCAACAGGCTGAGGCTGCAGCTGAGGAGGTCCCACCAACCAGTGTCACCAGGGTGTCCCTGCCACAGTACACCTGCTCATGAAGTGTGAAAACCTGCAGTGAGGCCAGCAGCCTGGTGTGGAATGGTGCAGAGCAAAGATGGGAGCACGGCGAAACAACAATACCTTGCGATGCTTCACCACATAATAGAGAATGGGGGCTCTGCTGTCAGGCCGGGGTCTCCACACCAGGTCATAGCTGTCCGTCTTAGATGTCCGTGGGGAACTGAGGATGATGGGGGCCTCAGCTGGAGACACCATCTCCCTGTTGGCTGCACACTGTGGAGATGCTGTCAGTGGGGTTGTCCCAGTCTTTGGCAGTCCAGCTTTATCCAGGGGCAGCTTTAAGGCACTGTCCCTGGAAGGTGGTGTTGGGGGCTGAGCTGAACCCAGCTGAGCACCTCGCCCAGGGTTGAGTGTAGCTCCTGAAAGACAAGGTG
The DNA here is from genome assembly GCF_963264785.1 of Psittacula echo. Lineage (NCBI taxonomy): Eukaryota > Metazoa > Chordata > Aves > Psittaciformes > Psittacidae > Psittacula > Psittacula echo. The sequence goes on along the minus strand of NC_137736.1, from coordinate 22,097,534 downwards.
TTGAGGTAGAGTAAATGCCCACCCCAGTCTGCGATGAAGGCAGAGCTATGAGCCCCTTGAGCCTCTCAGAAGGCTGATGCTATACACCCACTGCAGCACAGGTCCCAGGTGATGCCTGGTGAGCCACTCAAAAAAGTGTTGGCAACAATCTCTCTTTCTCCAGCTATAAACCTAATACACCTTACTGGGGCCTCTCCAAGCACAGGCCTTGGCCACATGGGGCTTTCTCCCTCTCTGAAGCCCCTGGGTAAGTTCATCAGGGTCCAAGGAATCAGGTGGTACCTCTCTTTCCCCAAGTGAATCTAACCACATCAGTGGTTATGTTCTTGCCCAGTGCAAGCTCAGAAGCAGAGCTGAGTAAACCATGGGATAAGGCAGTACACCCAAATGTCCTATGTCTATCATGTAGAGATAGCTCAAGTATGCACATATGGCACGGCTCTTAGAAGCAAAACCGCTTCCATCTGTTCCTACAGAGAGATATGGAGATCCCAGTCAAAAAAGCACTCGCTGTGCAGGATAAAAGGGAGGGAAGAGCAAGGCAGCTGAAACGCAAGCGGGAGGGTTACACACTAACTTTCTTCTGCTCTGTCCCTGCGTGTTAGGCTCTGGAACTGAATGGTCACCAGTTTGGAGAGAGAGACTTACCTGGATGGGCTGTCCTCAGCTGCACCATGGCCTGCGCGCTGCCGACCTCGTTCTCCGCCATGCACTGGTATATGCCATCGTCCTCAGGCCCCACGCTGACTAGGCGCAGCGCCCGGCGCGACAGCCGGAGCCGCGGGCTGCCCGACAGGGGCACGGCGTTGCGCAGCCACACGACCGAGGGCTGCGGGTTCCCTCGCACCTCGCACGTGAACTTGGCGCTCTGGCCCCAGGGGATGATCTGCTGGGACAGCTCCACGGTGACCTCCGGGGGTTCTGTGGCAGGGGCAAAACACAGCTGCTGAGTGCTGTTTGGCAGAGAGTATGGCATGGTCATGGCTTTGCACCTTCCTCTGTGGCGGGGATGAGGGCAGAGTGATGCATCTTTACCCCACCCCCAAATCCCACTCCTTTTAAGAGGGCCTACAAGGTATCTGCTGCACAGCACCTCTCCTTCAGCATCCACGTGAACTGCAAGGAGAGGTGGCCCAAGGCCATCTGCCTCAGATGACAGCAGCCACCTAAAAGTCCCATTTCTCTGAGCTGAAGTGCTACTCTGCAAAGACCATGCTTGTGCCAAAACAGCATGTCAGCATCTGGGTGAAATGCAACCCAATAAAACTCAGGTTTATTAACAAGCCTCCCTAATGCTTGTGAGAAAGCGAAGAATGCATGGCACAAATATCTGTCGTGTAGTACCCCATACATTTCTCACCCCAGAAAGAGCTTCCCTATAGAACAGAACAGAAAGCAATACACTCTGACGCCTTCCTTATGCCAGTGTCAAACATGTCTAAGAAGCAGATGGTCCTCCACAAGAAAGTGTTAGAGCAAACCAGTGCTACAAATGACACAAGAAGAGCTTCTGCAGAGGAAGGGAGGATCCGGTATCTCCAGCCCATGGTTGGAGCCAGAAAGGAAGAACTGTCACCCTCTAGGAAGAACCTGTGTCATCTAGAAACTGGAATCACAAGCAGGGGTTTGCTTTACATGGTGGTTTGCCCAGTGAGAGAAAGAGTACAGCAGCACTAGTATTCTCCCCTGAAAGCAGTGAAGAAGGCCCAAGCCCTTCCTGAAACAAGGGCCAGAGCACCACTCACCGAACACCTGGACGTTGTAGAAGATGAATGCAGCTCCGGTCTCTCCAACCCCATTGTCAGCCATGCAGCTGTAGGTGCCCGAGTCCTCCTCACTTGTGGGGTCGATCAGGAGGTTGCTGAGCAGGAAGCGTGTCTTGTTATACGCGGAGACACTGGAGCCGTCTTTGGCCCAGGTGACCCGCGGCGGGGGAATCCCGCTGGCTACACACTCCAGGATGAGGCTCTGGCCCTTGGTGACAATGATGGTCTGAGCTTCAGGGGGGTAGATTATCCGGGCTGCCTCTGCTGTGGAGCCTGGTGGGGAGAGGAGGAGGAAGGAGGTGGGTGGGAAGGAAGGCGGCTGGTGGAGAAGCACCCTGTTCAAAGTGCAGGTAGGGGTAATGATAGGGCTAAGCCCACTGCTCCCCTGCACTGCAGTGGATAAATGGCAACACAGGCTGAGAGGGACATTCCTTAAGGGATGCGTGCACACAGTAAGTGCTGAAAGGCTAAGGGCCTGTGATTGCCATCAGCAAGAACAAATCCTAATGAGGTACAGCAATCCCAGGGTTGCACACATATCCCAGGAGCTTTGGGGCCTTCTGCTGCTGGGAAGTTTTCCCAGCAACTGATAATGCTGGTTCACACAGTAAATTAGCTAAGATAGCACTGGTACGTGCTCCCAGGGCTGGAAGCACTATGGACATGTGCAGTGAAGGGAGAGCGGCTTACGTCTCACACGGAGCCTCTCACTGGAGACAGAGGTTTTCACCTCCTGTGTCACGGGGTTGTAGGCAGCACATTTGTAAGTCCCCTCATCCTCCTGGCTGGCATTGACGATCTGAAGGTTCCCGGATGGCATGATAAGGTAATTGTCTGTAGAGAGAGAAGAGGAGGTGGTCACAAGATATGCTCCTACCCAGAACATCACGGGGAGCAATGGTGCAACGATGGAAGGAACAGAGCTGCAGGTGAAGCTAGCTCATCACAGGTACGTGCAGCAGATGCAGTGAAGCTGCAAAACTCAGATCCACATTAAAGACATTTCACCAAATCCAAAGGTGCCTTTATCCAGGCTGGGCTAGAAGAATGCTTCACAGACACATGGAGATGCCCAATGAAGAGCGACATTGTGCATCACCTAATTCTGCTTCCTTTTGCCTATATGCAGATGTAGCTCCCCAGTCCTAGGGAGCAGGGATATCAAGGATACTGGGCAGGGACTCTTAGACTAACCTGTGCTCAGACCAGCAGCAAAAGGACAACAAGGAGGCAGCAGGCAGAGCAAGATGCTGCTGATAGGGAAAGGTAAAACTGAGGGTCCAGGGAGGGGACCCAGTGGGGCAGACCCTGTGGCACTCACCTCGGGAGGCCTCGAGCCACTCCTGCTTCACACTGTAGCGGACCTGAGCCTTGGGGTGACTTTCAGGCAGGTCACAGGCGATCACGGCTGTGTTCCCTTCGTCCACCTCGATCACATGCTGGCCGTCAAACTTGAAATCTTTGAGATCTGCAGAGAGCAAACGACAGGGCATGGCTGGCTGGCTCAGCATCTCAGCGTCAGCTCATCCTTCCCCTGCGGACCCAGGGATGTTTCACTGTGGTGCCGGCAGAGGACCGCTCCATCCCCAGCAGTTAGGGAAACTGGCCTGGTTTCACAGCTTTGCTTTTTTTCTCCTCCTCCTTACTACAAAATGGGTAACTTAAAACATAGCTTCTGGAGAAACCTCCTGCTCCATAGCTGGGAAACTGGGTGCGAAAAATCCTGGCTCAAGAGTGAAAGAAGAGCCAACTTACTGCAGCACTGAAGGGCGGCCAAAAGTGGTCCTTCTCCTGCCTGCTGTTTCAAACGTGGCTGCAGTCCTGACACCAAGAAGCTGACTTTGTAGTGGTAACTCAGGGAGCCCATTCAAGGGTGGCACACTGGGAGAAGATGCATGAATGCTGGATGCTCCCAGAGCTGCTCTGAGCTCCTCTGGAACCTGAGCAATCAGCATCTCTTCTCCAGGTACTCTTGCTCCCATCAAGCATCTCACAGCCAAGGATGGTTAGCCATGATGCTTCCATGTATGCCCAAGCAGTGCCCACACCCCAGTTCGAAGAACAGGGAATTGCAAGGAAAAGCAGATCCTTGTGATCACTGTACAGCTACCCCTCCAGTGAAAATGCCCTGTCTCAGCATGTGTCCCGCTATGATGAGGCTGTGATAGGAGTTGCCCCTCTGATGGGGCCGATGCAGGCAGCAGGATTGGAAGCACAGGGGTGAGGAGGAAAGGGTGCTTGATTGCTTGTTTCCTTTTCCCTGCTTTTGAAAGCAGGAGCAATGGACTGTGGTGAAACCCCACAGGGAGCACAGAAACCTGGCCCCACCGAGCTTCCTCGTGATAAAACCTGTCTCCGCTCCCCCTAAACACAATGGCAAACCTTGCTGGCTCACTGCAAGCCCAAACTCTGTCTCAGCCAGCCTGTGCCGGGAGGCGAAAGGTTTGTGTCAGGAAGAAAGTCCTGAGCACACATTCTTACAGTGCCGTGCACCAGCCCAGGCGACCACCAGTGACAACTGCACACCCCGCAGCTGGTCACGAGTCACACTGTCACATCAAGGCTCAAGCCAGCGCATCTTCCCTGAGGCCCAGCGCTAGCACACGTCCCACCAGCAATGTGCTGCCAGATCTGGCGAGGACCACACGTCCTTTCAGAGCCCCACGCTAAGGCAGTGCGGCGTGTCCGTCACCATGGCACAGCACGGCCACGTGCTGTCAACAGCTCCCTCGCCCCTCAAAACCCATCCCAAGACGTGGCACCCGCGACCTCGGGCAGTGTGGAGAGCTGGAGGGGGTGAAGCAGGAGGGCTGGCGGCGGGCGGACGGCAGGCAGCCTCCCTTGGCAGCAATGTGTTTTTGTTCTCTGGGAAATGCAACAGCGCTCCAAGAGCAAAAAGACAACTCTGGCTCCAAGCTTCTCCCACCCACAGTCATGGAAAAGTGACATGAAATTTCTCAAGCAGACTTTCTGATTAAAGCAAGATCCTTTATGGAGTTTAAATAAAAACCAGCTCTCTTGGCAGGGCGGTGCGAGAGCCTCCCCGAGTGCGGCGCGGAGGGGCTGCCGGGCAGCTGCCGGGGGAGCAAGCATCCCGGGCCCAGAACTGAGTGAAGGGGAAGAGGTTGAAAAGAAAAGGGGAGGTTTTGCAATGTCATAAAGATGATTTGCAGCGAACATGCTTCATACTGCTGGAATGTGCTGGCACCGTTCAATTAAAATAATAGTAATAAAAAAAAATGTGATTAATCCTTTAAGACAAGCTGAGGAGGGGAGCCGTGTTTCCACTGGGTACTAAAGCCAGATGAAGGTTAACTCTTCACTTGTGCAAAGCTGGCTCGCGCCCCTCCAACAAGGAAAGTTTCTGCTGGGGAGGGGAAGGGTGCTTGCTGGATCTTTTCTCCTCTTTGCTTTTGTATTTGATCAAGGAATAAAATAGTAAGAGCCACAGCAATGGAAAGAGGTGGAGAAGAGGCGAGAGCCCAGCGTCTGCCTGCCCACATCACGCGTATTTCTCTGATCAACAAAATATAAACGAGCATCAGGAAAATTAATGTGTGCCTTGGTGGTCTGGATTCATCACAGCTAAATTAAGATTTCAGAGCCAAGGCATAGGCTCCAGCAATGCTGGCAGGGATCTGCACACACACACATGTGCACGCACACACAGATCCCACAGAGGAGAAGGGGCTCAGGAGGAAGAGCAGATCCACAGCCCCAGCACAGTGCAGCCCACCGGGGAGTACCATGCTCCTGAAGATGGAAATGATGTCCCTGTGCCAGGGACACATGGCTCTTAGTGCTGCAGTCCCACAGGGCAGAGAGCTGGACACCCAGCCCTTCCTGCCTTCCCCTCCCAGCCTGACTGCAGGAGATGAGGGGCAAAGCTGTGGATGGAGGGGGGAATGGACGGAGGAAAGGGATCCTGGGGTGGCTGAGGAATGGAGCAAAACCAGCAGGGGAGAGGAGGAAAACATCAGGTGGGGACTAGAACAAACTATTTTCCAATATGCAAGTGTACAAGCCTCCTGCCAAGCTACTCCCCCAAATTCCTGCTCCCACACAGCGAACAAGCCTGTTTTATTTGCCACTGGGTTTTGGCCCCACTCCCCGCTGGTACTGGCCCATATAGCTGTCCATTAACACCGATGGGTTGGCCAGAGCAGGCGAGGGGTGGTTGGGCGCACCCCCATCTCCCTCTGTGCATGCGATGAGCCCCCCTTCACTTGGTGCTAGCACAGCAAAACAGACAGTGCTGCGCTAGGCTGGGACAACCAGCTTCATCCTGGAGCTTCAAATGACCCGCCCCCAGGATGTGGGGGCCACACACACCTACCCCCACCAGGAAAAGCAGTGCAGGGGGTGTAGGAGAAGGGCAGCATAGGAGGATGCAGCGCTCACCCTTTTGGTTGCCCAGCAGCAGCTGTGCCCCATGTCTAACATGCTATTTGCACTCGGAGCCTAGCTCCCGCTGCAGCTGGGAAAAACCACATCCCCTCTCCACTGGCTGGGTTTTCCTTCTCACATGGCAGCGCCCGGCATGCCAGCCCATGTCCTTGTCCTTAAAAGACATGCCTGACCACAGGGAAGCAGTAAATCCTCATCCACCAGCCACCGGTGGGAGGTGCTGGGGGCAGACAGAGCCATGCTGGGATAACAGCACGGATTCTTTCCCTTTTCTCTTTTTTGTTTAGCGCAACCAGAGGCCATGCTCACGTCCATCTGTGCCCCACTCTGAGGCGTGATGGGGTGAGCTGGGGCACAGGGAGGGTCAGCCCTGCAGCTAGCTGTGCTGCTGTCATCGGGGAGCGAAACCAGATGAATCCCAGGGCTGGGGGCCAAGCACCGAGGCAGGCAAGACAGAAAGGATTAAATGAATGGGACACCATAAATAACTTTGGAGAAGAAGCAGTAGTAAATAAAACGCCAGCCCTCAAGGTGAAAGTCCTCCCTGCTGTAGTGAAGGGTGACGGAGTGAAGGGAGTGACTCCGAGAAGGGGAATGGGCAGGGACAGGGGTCCCACAGGCTTGAGGCAGTCACCTTCCACTGCTGTCAGTGCAGCATGGGGTCATGGCTCTTGCTCCCTGCCCGGTCAGCACCACAGCAGCCTGGGCACTGATGCTGTCACCACCAGCTCCCTCCCACCCCACTGGGACAGGCGCAGCTCCAGGCCCCCTGCCTGCTCACACAGCCCTAGCACATCCCTCTCGCCGTGCCCCAGCCCCATTCCCCCTCGTTGCCCCAGGCCCGTCTCACAGCCCTCGTGCCACAGCTCCTCTGGCTCACCAAACACCACCTGTGTTTTCCTTCTCTCCCCTCCTCACACCACCTCTGCCCCCGGGGCCAGAGCCCCCGTGCCTGCTCAGCAAATGCTTTTCCAGCACGCAGCCACCCCCTTCCCTCCCTTCCTCTCGCCTTCCCCTCTGGGGAGCCGTCAGAGGAGAGGCCAGGCAGAGGAAAATGAATGGGGCTGTCTTCAGAAAGCAGCTGCAAATTCCTGGGGGATGCCCAGCCCGACCCGGCGCAGGGTCACTGCCCGTGAGTGCTGTGTGCTGAGGCCTGGCCTCCCAAACCTCCTGCCACAAAGCGGAGGGCTGCCCATTCAAGGTATCCCAGATTCCAGGCCATCAAGGGCTGCCTCAGGGCCACGCAGGGCTGATGTTGTGCAGCACGGCCAGGCCAGCAGTGATCAGCAGGTACCTATCTGCACGGCTGTGCCACCGGCTGCCAAGGTTGAACGTGGGATCATGGTGCCCAAGTAAGTGCCTCAAGTGCTGCTCCTTCTGTTGCTTCAAGGAATCATCCCCTTTCTGCAAATCCCTTCTCCCCCACCCCTTGTCTATACAGCAGCTATTTTATCTCTGCTGGAGGAACGAAATGCTGGTTTCAACCAGCCCTCTGAGCCAGAGAGAACAGAGATGGACTCGGCGCTGCACCACAGATGGGAGAAGGAGGTATCGGTCCCAAGGCTACACTGTGGCTGCCAGCACTGCAGCGATGGTTATCTGCTTGCTGACTGCCAGCAAAGCACAAGGAGGCCCTGAGAGAGTGGGCACATAGAGCCCAGGACACTTGAGAAAGTTTCCTCCTAAGGAGGTGGGAGAAAGGAATAGAAATAGCCTAGAAAATGGCCAGATGATCTGACCCACATCCCTCAAAACTAGCAAGATACTTTTTCCAGTGACTTCAAGTCCTCTTCCAGGATAAACCTAAACCTCTAATCCCTGAAAATATCCCTCTCCCCCTGTTTTCATTCACGTTCTACCAGTTTCATTCTCCCCCCGGCCCTCCACATAACTTTTGGATGGGGCTGAGACTTCCAGAGGGTTTTCTTTCAGCCCAGCAGGTGATCTGCCACGCAGCGCCAACCTGCCAGGGCTGTGGAGGAGGCCTGCAGCAGGAGCGAGAGCCCCTGGCACATGGGTTACCGTAGCTTTCAGACTCAGTCCCACCTCAGACTGGTGCCACCTGTTATTTCAGATCACTGCAAAGCCGCTGCTGCCAGCAGCCTCCAGCTCACGAACAGCAAACTGGTTATTTGAATGCCGCCAGAAAGTTTCACTGCTACACGTTCAGCCCCACGTCCTTCCTCGGCTGCCCCTCTCCACTTGACTGTCAAGTCTCCCCTACCTGTGGGCTCCCTACCGCCCGAGGCTGTCTGTGCATGGGATACCACCTCCGTCACCCCCAGCTCCCCTCAAGGACAAGGGACCCATACAGCAAAGCACAGGGGTGTTCCATGGTGGATTAACTGCTTGTTCAGCCAACCTCTGGCTCCAGTTTTGTGAGCTCCACTGAATGGTGCTCCTGCCTTTGCCATGACAGGGACTGCAGCAATGGGCAAGTCCCCTTCTTTTGCACCCATGCCCCCAGCTGGCTCCTGGAGAAGGCTGAACGACTACTCTGCTTTGGCTTTCATTTGTCCTGAGGGACACAGTAAGACCTTTTGGTGCTCTAGGACCTGTATCCCAACTGCCACTAATGCTAGACCAAAGCAGACAGAAAGATCAAACAGCCACGCTTTGTCCCAGGAGACAGAGCTGTTGGTGGTGGGTTGGGGTGAGGGGAGCACAAAGAAAAGGGGATCAGCCTCAGAAGGAACTGATCAGGCTGAGGAGCTACGCACACCCTGCTCTCTTAAATGCAAACCATGCCCTTGGTAATCCCATCCACCTCTCCCCTGCTCTCCTTCCCGCTATCAGGCCACCAGTGCACACAGCCCCCTTTCTGCTCTGGAATGCGTTCTCCGAAATTTAATCTCAGCACGGGGCTCAGGCCAAATCCCCCGACAGATTCGGCCCCGTGACAGCCCCCTCCCACCACCTCAGAGCCCAGCAACTCTCCCCTCGCCTCCTCCTCCCACCCAGCCTGGCCTAAACATTTCATTCCTGATTAATGTAGCAGTGACAAGCCAACAGCTCTTGGCTTTAAAGCAAAGCCAGCCCCTACTTTGCACAAACATCTTCACGTCTTCATTTTCTTAGAGCTTAGCCCCAAACTCCCCCTTGCTGGGAAGACGAAGCCCTTTCCACGCCCGGGGGCTGCCACTGCCAGGGGATGGTGAGCTCATCTGCACACACTTGCCCTACCAGAAACTTTGGGAAGATCAGACTCACCATTGCCTAGCAGGAGTGGTCCACACAGAGCCCCCCTACCTCCAAGCAGGGCACAGGGGACAGCTCTTTCTCAGATGCACCCAAATACAGCACTTCCTCACATCTGAGCATTGCATCTGGCCAAAACCAGGTGCCTGTAAGAGGAGTTCCCTACTCTAAGACACCTCACACACATACAGGTCTCCTTGGTCTGCCGCCAGTGCCAGAGGGCAGCAGTGAGGAGCACGTAAGCTCAGGGATAGAGGCAAAGTCCCTTGCTTAGAGCTCTGGCTCAGAAACAAAGAGGCTCTTTGCTGCCATGATACTGCAACATCACAGGAAGAGGACAAAGCCCTGGAAAGGTGGGGCACACAGTCGTAATGAATACAGCTTCCTGCCCCTTACAGACAGAAACCTTGTTACGAGTGTTTTTAGATATGCCACTGTCCTGTCCACTTCTGCACCCGCCTTACGAAATGAGGACAGCACAGTCTCTGCCTCTGGCATCTGCATGCACCTGTTCTCCCACCATCCCTTTCCCTCACCTTGCCTTTTGGCAAGGCATCTTCCCAGTGGCACACAGAGGACCAGCAGCCACTTCATACAGGTGCTCATGTGCACCTCCTCACAGCAACCAGACTAACCTAGCCTCAGTGTGAGTGTGGAGGCTGGTACATTGGCTATGATGAACCCAGGGGCAGCACAAAAAAGTGCAGGTCCCATCACAGCACAACAGGGCAAGGGACTTCAATTTCTGTGGGTCAGGAAGGCAGTAAAAGTCAGCACAAGCTGACTCAGTGCTGGTAAGAGCCCAGCAGCAGCCCAGGCAGTGGTTTGGCCATCAGCACTAGCAGGTACTTTTTGTTGACCTCAATCAAGAAGTTAGCAAACCAGATGGGGCAGCGCAGCACTCAGGAAGTCAACCATGCACACAAACCCCATCGCTTAATTATATTCTGGTCTTGCAAATACTGTCACTGCAGGACAGGTCTGCAGCCTACCACTGAGGAGGACTGCTTGGGTCATGCTAGGCCACAACATGACAGCCAGTCCACAACCAGAAATGCTACAAAATGGCCTAAGTCAAAGGAGAACCCCCTTGATGTCAGCATGAACAAGTGAGCATGGATGAGTCTCTCAAGATGAGTGAGTGACGGCCCACGCAATGCAGGGGATGGCAGAGGATGAAAGCTACTCACTAGCTAGTGTGACCACTGCAGGGACACTGGCAATGACTCCTTCAGGCACACGAGCAATGCACTGGTATCGCCCCACAGTGTGGTTGTTGAGAGCTGTGATGACGAGCTTCCCTCGCTCAATGTGAATGCCCAGCACTTTGTCCGATCCAGCCAGCTCCTTTCCGTTCAGTCTCCAGGTAAGGTTTACTCTGGGGGGGTCCACCACACACCCCAGGCTGACTGAACCCCCAAGCTTTTGGACAATGGAGGCAGGTTGCACTGTGACCTGCAGAGATTCACCTGCACAGGGGGGAAAAATGGGAATAAGAAAGCTCAGTGAGACTAAGAAAAAGAAAGGACACGGTTAAAAATGGCAGTACTGGTACATTTTGCATTGGAGACTGGAAAATGCGCTGTGCTTGAGGCATGGCTATGCTAAGCAGCATCAAGGCATAACATTCAAAAAACAGAACAAATGGGTAAACCCAGAGACTCACTCAGTCTGGCAAAGCAGCTAGCAGCTGCAAGGATGAGGCAAGGGATGGGGGACATGGGTCTCTTCTTTCCACGTGTCATTGCTATCCCATGCAGTGTGTCCTGGGGTGCCCAGGGAAGGGTCCCATAAGCTGCTTCAGGAGATGCTGTGGATGTGCAGCAGCAGATTCCTGTGAATGACAAGAGACGTGATGGATGAAACCCTCAGACTTCCCTCTGCTTTCCAGCCCTGCCTGGCTTCTCTACCAACATCCCTGAACTCCTAGATTTACCGAGCCAGAGGCCTGAGGAGGCTACAGACACTGGTACAAGCACTTCTCTTCTCCAGCCTCTCCCCCAAGGATGGCTGTGAGTTTCCCAAGACATTCCCATCCTTAGTTCTCGGTACAAATCTATGTGTGTGTGCACAGACACATACTGCCCCATTTCAGACTCGGTGCAGTGAATGCCTGTACTGTGCCAGCAACGCACACCAGGCAGTTTTCAGGATCAAAACACGAACATTTCCGACAAAGTATCACTGGAGATATTCACCAAGTGTTGCTGCCACTTCTTGGCCCTGTCTGGAACATATTCTAGCCTGAACACAAAAATAAGTGAGTAGTGCAAGTCCCAAGCTATGAGAAAACAGAGGTGATCCTGCAGTTTCACTGCCTTTTCCTGGACACCGGCCATGTTGCTGCTGGGCATACCTGTGTTTCAATCCAGACGGGACTCCTTAGGAGATGTAAAAGTTTTTCAGGGCATCTCTGCAAGGAATTATTCTGAAGAGGAGGGGGCACTTTTGCAGGAGGAAAGAAATGCTCAGTTCTAAATTTGTTTAAATTCAGTGCAGTGACCTGACAGCGGATCACACTGACCTGGCATAATAAACCTTTATTCTAAACCAAGAGACCCAGCCTATGGAAAGATTTCACATTGACTGTTCTGCCTGAAACACATTGCTGATTTTGAGCTGAACTACCCTGTCTGGACAAACCACCAGGTTCACAGTCAAAAGCAGCAACAGTCTCCACAAATCTTGAAGTCCAAGACCTGTTACAGCCTAGGCTGATGTGAAGAGCTGCACCACAGCAGCTCTTGTGGAGAGAACACTCAGACAAGCCAGGTCAGGGGGATCAAAGATGTAAGTGGCTGCTCCAAAAGGCATCTCAGACATCAGAATGAATTCAGCTTCACTCAAGGGCGAAAGTCTGAAGTCAAGAAGAGACCTCCCTCTATGGACATCATAACACAGATACAGGATTGAGCTTCCTCCAGTTGCAACACTAAGAAAATTACCTGCAAGTGCCAATGGCATTTCAGAACTGCTCCATGCCTACATTGTCAGGAAAGAAGCACAGGACCAAACCAGACATGGAAGTGAGCCCAAACAACAGTTATATTGCCTGCTCTCCCTGCAGATACACAACAAGCTTCTTAGCTGCAACCACCATTCTCAAGAGCACCTGGACTCTGCAGAGCAGTATTTCCTACTTCCACCACAATCACTGCTCAAGCAGTCACCTGTTTGAGCATATCCTTCCCATAACCATCTCAGTCAAAAAGAGAGGATAAGTCCCTTCAAGCACAGCTTCCAAACTAATTAATTCCTGAAGTAAGGACTGCCAGCCTCCCCATGAGATGCTCAGCGAGTTGTTCAAGGCAAGGCTGGTTACTGCTAGCAATGAAGCACAGCATTTGGGGAAATCTCACCAAGTTACTCTTAAATGACTTTGCTTAGCCTCTAGTGGCAGCAAAGGTGAAAGAATGCAGTATAGGGCAACGTCAAAGGCCAGCAGTACTGAGCTCCACATCACAACAGCAAGAATCCAGCTAGCCAGCTTGCATGCCTCTCTGCAAATTGGGCTGCTCCTCCAACAGCCTCACAAGCTGTCCTCTTCCCCCCACCATGCCCGAGAACACTGCTTGGGTGAGAAGCCCTGGAGGAGACATTCATATACAGCTGAAGAGAGGTAAGGAAAAGAAAAGCCTCCTCAGAGCTGGTGCTTTCAAAAGGAAGTAACAGCAAGTAAAGCAACCTGCAGCTGGAGCTTTGCAAATGCCACAAAGAGCATCATTATGTGGCACTTTGCAGACCAATATGAGCTCACTTGGCTGGCCTGTCTAGTGTGCTCAAGACAGCTTTTTCCCAGAAGTCACACAGTCGTGGTTAGAATGGTCCTGAGGCCAAGATGACAAGCCCCGCTGAGAGGCAGGTAAATTAGGCCAAACTTGGCATGGCCTGACGTGGCTTCCAGGGAGCCAGGAGCATGGACAGAGCTTGGCCTTTGGGTGTCAGGCTGGGCACACTCTGAAGGCACCTAGAAAGATCAACTAGACTCATATTCTAGCTCCTGCAGCCCACAGCCCTGTACATGTGAAAACTCTCTGTGGATAACTTTCAGTGACAAAGCAACAAGATGGTAACTTCCCTCTCAAGCACCTCATCCTTCCTGGTATTCACTCTTCTCATCCAAGGAAAGAAGAGAGTCTCAACAATTTATCTTTGAAGAGTTTCCCCTGTCAGCCAGCACATACTGTTGTATGAAATCCTTTAGCTATTGTCTTGGAGACCATCTGAGTTCCTCAAGTTCACTCCTCTGTGTAAGACAGCCACCAAAGCACTCTTTGTTATGCCACAGCCATCAATGCAAACCACCAATGACCATGGCCATAGAAATGCCTGAGGTCTGTTCATACCAGAACATGCACTGCTGGCACTGTTGCTGATGTGCGAGTTGATGTACCACTCATCTAGAAAAGACTGAGTTAGTTTAGGCTTAAAATCTCACACCATAAGAGCCTACATTTTATACCAATGTAGAAGAACAATTTAGGGTAGGACTTCAAGTCTTGCTCCTCAGTGCTGGAAGCACACAGAGCGAAGCTGAGTCATTCCCCTCTCTAGATGGGTTTGGCAGCAAGAAGGAAAAATGTTGGATGGAAAAGAGCTGCTCCTTGGAGCCCATGCTGGGAGAAGGGGGGAGGCAAAAACCTTCCCAACCAGACCTCCCTGCAGCTCTGCGTCGCACAGCGCTTCTGGCCAGAAGGGCAAAGCCAAGGCTGCAGAGATGGGTGATGGACCCTTCGTGAGCCTGGACCACCCAAGCACATCGATGAGACGATGAAACTGGCTGCCCCAGGTCTGTAAAAAGATGAAGAGCAATAGGTGAGGAGAAAAAGGGGAGATCGGAAAATTCAGCCATCGTGCTGGGCAGATTGAACAGTATTGAGCAGAGACTGAGGAGAGAAGGTGTGTCGCAACAAGTGCCTGGTACCTCCCAAAGCTCCAGGCAAAGTATGAGCTCCAAATAGAGACATGTGGCCATTTCTTTCACAGCTGAGTGAAGTACAAGAAGTAAATGGACAGCATAAAAATAATGAGGAGAATGAATGAAAACATCAATTCCAAAAGAACTGTTAGGATCCAGGGCCAGATTTTGAAATTCTCAGCTTCTACAATTGAAGCCAGATTTTCAAAAGCATTCAGCTCTCAACATGCTGAGCTCTCCTAAATAGGCAACCAACTTATTTTGATGCCTAAATGGGAACTGACCTCTTCTGAAAATGCCGCCCTTCAGCAGCCTGCAGTAGTGCAAAGCAAGGAACTTTAATAATCAGGCAGCTCTTGATCTGCCAGTGTACTGCAAGCACCGCCAGAGCAGGCCTCAATGGGAGAGGTCGGGAGCAGAGGAGGCTCCAGTCACTCTGGTTGCCTTCCCAGAGGCAGTGGTCCTGGACAAGGGGCAGCTGCATGACAGGGTCCTGCTCTGCTGCCTTCTCTCCCCAAGGCAGGTAAGGTACAAGATGCTCCTTGCACTGACACTTCCGCAGCCACTGACACCACCAGCCTGAACAGCTCCTGCTTGTGTGGGAAAACAAAGAGTTAAAGTAATTTAAAGGGCTTCAAGGGGGGAAGGGAAAACAAAAATTATTTGTTTACTTATTTTTAATTCTTTCCTGCCAGGTTACAATAACAATTTCCTGTTGGAGCTCTGCGTCCCTTTTAGACAGCCCAGTAAATCAAAGGAGGGGCCATTAGGAAAACAAAATTAACAAGAGCTTCATCAGATAGGGAGGGGTGGTGGGGGTGTCAAATCTGTCGGCTTCGCTTCCCACCACACACTCAGCCCGCCGAGGCCCCCGCGCAGCCCCAGTGTGATGGAGGGCACTGCAAAGGCAGCAGGGAAGAAAAACCAGAGGTGAAGATATAAAAGGGAAGAAAGGCCGCATGCGTGCAGGGGGGTGATAGAGCTCAAAAGGAAAAAGGGATCTGAATTAGGCACAGGCAGCAGGAGAGGTGTTTGCTGATTAGAAACTGAAGGGTTTACTGAGGAAATGGTGCTCACAGCCCCAAGCCCCCTCCTGTTTAACAAGGGCCGGCCAACCCTTGTTACTGCCACACTGTCTGTAATTTACAAGGCTCCCAAATAGGAACCAGGCTCTGCCCCAGCTCCGGGGCAGTGTCCCTGCACCACAAACCCCAGCGCAGGGGGCAGGCTGAGAGGAAGGCAGGGGCAGGCTGCGGGGAAGGCAGAGGCAGACTGGGAGAAGGTGAAAACTCACCAATGCACATGAGAATGGTCTGGGGTTCTGTCAGGCAGCCGGCCCCTGAGCACCTCTTCCTGCAGGGGGGGAATGGTGGGAAGGGGAAGGGGCTGCTCTGCACTAAGGCAAAGGCTGCAGCAGCTCAGGCTCAGCTGGGGACACCCTGGGTGACTGGAGAATTCACTGCAGCTGGTCTCCGTTTCTGACAGGTCATGTAGGGACAGTGATACTCCCAGCTCCCTGTTTCATACTTTCAGACTTAAGCTCTTCAGAGGCGGTAATGTCTCAGTGCAGTTAGCCAGTTTGCTTTGTGTAATCATTAGTTTTTAATACAAGACAGTATTTTGTTGCTGTTGTTTCATAGAGCTTAAGGCACTGAAAAAGAAACTGTAAAGGAGGAAAAAGCCACAGTACCCTTTTGCTTTACAAATGCAGAAACCTGAGCACTAGAAGAGGAAGTCAACCTGGCCCAAGGTTATACAGTAAAGCAGTGTTAGGGCTGGAAGCTCTCTAACTGGGGCCTCCATCCCATCAGGCAAGTCATTCTTGGTCCCAAATCTTTCTCATCCTGTCTGAAAAAAAAGTCACCATACAACTCCTCTAGCTGAAACCTGTAAACCTCTAGCTGAAAAAACACTGCCCAGGTGACACCTGAGCAGCTCAACTGCCAAGTCCCCACATGATTCCTGGTCATGGACGGCAATCTGGGCACCCCTGACTTTCTCCCTAAATCATCAAACAGTAACATCATCACAGGCCAACATCTCACAGGCCAAAACAGCAACATCTCACAGGCCAAAATTCCACCAACCTCCATCCCCACTCCAAAGTATTAATTTCACACTGTTAAGTTATACTCACTCTCTCTGAAAAGGTTAGGAAAAAGAGAAGTTTGCAGCAGGAGAACTGCTCCCCCTCCCATGTATCAGGCACAGGCATCCAAAGAGGATGGAGGTGTGGACGCTATAAGGAGAGGCAGGAGCTGAATGGGAAGTGGGTGATGTCAGGAGGGGGCAGAGAGAGGCAGCATCCAACGTTACACCGCCATGCTTAAAGTCAAGGAGGTAGCAGAGTGTATGTGCAAACAGGGATAAAAGCTTGCCTGCTTCCCTCTATAGCACTGAAAGCTCCTGACTTCAGAGTGCATTAGCTCTGTTAACATAGCCCTTGATTAACTGTGTGATGAGCCCCCCCCTTTTCAAAGTGATTAGGCAAAGAAGAGTCTCTCACTGGCTACTTGTGAGCTCAGCCAGTCCATCAAGAAGCCACAACTGAGAAAGCCTGGGATAAATTCATGCTCGTAGTTGGAAGAAGAAAAAATAGAGAGCAAAACCTGGCAGGGCACCACCATCATGCAGATGAGTGAGCTCGCCTGTAAACAAGGGTGACCTTAAAAAAGAACCACAGATTTTCTCCAGGCAAGTCCTGAGCAGCTCAGTAGTGACACCCCTCCAAAAAATAAACTGAACTTGCAGGTAAAACAGCTCTTCTTCCTTGAATGGAACTGTTCATGAAAACCAAACCAGCAATGAACCAAGCAAAACGTGCACTGATCTTTGTGACTCTGTTTTTTTGTCTTCCTCAAGATGAAGCTGCTGCCCTGGGCAGCCCCTTTCCACAACAGCCTGTGGTATTACCAGGGAGGGAGCTGAGCATGCTGGCTTCGAATTAGCAACAGGATGCAAAGCCTGCTCATCGCCTGTCTGACTTCAGCTTGTACCACTGCAGACCCAGTGCCTGCAGATTCTGGCACCTCTCCATGTGACAGCTCCTCTGAAAGAGCCACTCTCCAGCTGGCATTGATCAGGCTGACTTTGTTGGGCCTCAGTGAACCCCTTCAGGTTGGCATTCCTCAGCCAGCGAGCGTGAGGGGGCTTGAAGAACCAAATAGCATCCTCATGCCGGCCATGAGCTTCCAGTGTCATCCTAGTGGTGGCACGACAGCGAGTGTGGTTTGCCTTGGGCAATGCCTGCGGCATGGTTGTCCCAGAGTGGCTGGAGCTGTCAGCCTGAGACAGCCCTGCTACAGGCAAGAAAGGGATGCAGGGATGGCCTTGCCCCATGAGCTACACCTCCCTTTTTCTGCAGCTACCAGGAGAGGAGCCCTATGCTAAACCAGAGTATATATGCTGGCTTTTGCTGACCCTTGGCATGCCTTGAAAACAGCTCCAGCCCTTGAAAAGACAAGGCTAAAGCATAAGAAAGAAAGAAAACCCACGTCCTTTCTTCAATATCGTGCTCCCCCCATGCCCTAGACACTTAATTTCCCTCCTTCCCCCCCCCGGCTTTCCCCTCCATTCTGAGTAAATTCAATTTGACAACCCTGCTAATTGGATAAACGCTGCTCCCTACGCTCCTTTAAGGCTGCCCGCTTTTCTCTCCTTGTTTTTGGAGGGCGATTGTGGCTGTTCTTTAACATGAATTCCATCTGCTTTATTTCTCCTCTGCCCATTCAAGACCTCTCCTGAATATGTATGAGGGGATGCGCCCCCCCACCCCCTTTCTCCTCCATCCCACCTCCCTCCCTCATCACACCCCCCCCATCCCTTTCCCTGCCCTCTCCCATTGCCCGGGACAATAACCCCCCAAATGCCCCCTTCTCCCACCCCAGCCCTTTTTGCTTTAGATAAACACAGGCAGTGTCAAGTGTGAGGAGCGGGGGGGAAGGATGGGGTTCAACTGCCAGTCAAGCCTTGGGCCCTCAATGAAGCCTGGAGGCCTACCCTAATCTGCTGCATGCTTGCCATATGGGAGCTGTGTTGCCCTGGGAAACACTAACAGGCAGAACGGAGCTTAATAGAGTCCATATTCATTGTAATGCAGTGAAATGGCTCGAGGGACTATTGCCCCTTGGGTCTGTTTTCATTCTTCTGTTCCCCCTCTTTCTTTTTTTTCCTCACTTTTTTTTTTTTAAATAAATTTTTTCCTCCCCTCCTTCTCCTCCCCCTACTTTTTTTTTTTTCTTTTTCCTTTTTTTTTTTTTTTTTTTTCCTTTCTTCCATTCAAAAGGACCAAGTCCCTGGAGAGCTCTAATCTGGAGAGGCTGGGGGCTCCCCAAAGGGCTGGCCGGCCAGCAGGGCAGGAGCGGGAAGGGGGAAGGGAGAGGGCTGAGGTGGTGATTAGGGAGGCGAAGGAGAGGTGGAGGGCAAGAGGAAAGTAGCAACTAATAAGCATGCAGCCAGCCAGCTGTCAAGATGCTGACAATGCTGTTCCGGGTGCAAGGGCTGGCACGGAGGCTGGCGCAGGATCCTGCCGGGAAGCGCTCGCCTCCCCTCGGAGCCTCCATCCTCGTTTGCCGAACGCGGCACAAGCGGTGGAAAGAAAGAAAAGAGAGAGCAGGGCGCAGATGGAGCGTGCTGCACAGCCTCTTCAGAAACAAAGTGCACCTAGGAAACAGATGTTGTTGCTGCAACAAGCCCCAAGCTGCTGGCTGCTCTCTGGCTCCTTCTCCCAAGCGCGCGATGAGGGAAAGTGGCCCCGCAGCAGGATGCCTCTCTGGTCAAAACCTTTCCGTCCAGCTTCAGTCCCAAGCCGGGAGAGCTGGCACAGCTTTAGACCAGCTTTTCCTCCACATTCCCCATCCGTCTCATCCTTGGTTCACCTGCAGACTCTCCAGTTAACGACCTAATTTAAAGAGCTGAGGACTTTCAGAGGGAGTGCACATCTGCAGCACTTATTGAGGGTGCCTCTGAGGGCCTGAACATCAAATGTCAGAAAGTCAGCAGAATTACTGCTGTCAAGGTCCTGTGAGTCCCTAGCCAAGTGTACAGAGGGATGCAGCTCAACCTGCTCCTCCAAAGTTGGCATCAGGAGAAAGCATCAGGATCCCCTCGGAAAACCACATCAATGTAGCCACATACTTGAGGAGATCAGTTAACCACTCTGGAGCGTTTTCAGTTTGTTCCATGCCCGCTACAAACTCAGCTCAGGGTGCAGCAAGAAAGTCTGGCTTATCTGAGGCTTTGCAGAGGGACAACATTGCATCTTCACAGTGAGAATCACTTCAGAGGAAGCAGGAGGAAAGGGGTCACCCACTGACACAGGTGTGGTGTGAAAACAGATCTTCAGTCTTAAAAACAGGGGATTTACTGCACTGCATTACTTGCCTGAAGCATCCTATCTCTTGCCTATGAAAATTATACCTGCTTTAACATTCAGATCACAACTAAAGCCAGTGATCAGTGTCAATGAAGTCAGAGCTGCCGGCCAGATGCTAATCTTTCAGAGAGTGAAATCCATCCCATGTCCTACAGACTTCACACCCCTGGCTAGAAGGGTTACTCCTTTTAGGATGCTTTATACAAACAGTAACAGTTTATCTACCTAGGCCTTTTCCTGTTGCGAGGAGGCAAAGCTTGTAACAAGGAGCTGGGAATGGGGAAAAGCACGCACCTGGGCAAGGAAAGCTGAGGGGAGGGCTGCACTGGGGGACACACAGGAGGGGCAGTGAGCACTGAGCAATGCTGCTGGCTTTGGTCTGGGCCCAACCATGCCGAATCCCTCACCAGTGTGAGCTGGGTGTCAGGTTGTTCACCCCTGTCAGCAACTGCAGTGGAGGAGAGCGCTGGGAGGGATGGGCAGTTCTCACCAGGAGCTGTCATCACGCTGGCGCAGATACGCCTGTGGCTAGTTTACATTAATCAGGGCACTGCTTTTGTTTTTCCCTTCTCATCCTTTCCAAACTAAAAAAAAAAACCCAAGTCTTGAAGTCTGAGGTT
This sequence comes from Psittacula echo, assembly GCF_963264785.1. Classification (NCBI taxonomy): domain Eukaryota; kingdom Metazoa; phylum Chordata; class Aves; order Psittaciformes; family Psittacidae; genus Psittacula; species Psittacula echo. The sequence continues at coordinate 22,077,251 of NC_137736.1, read as the reverse complement.
GAGGCTCTGATCAGTTCTTGGGTTAGGGAGAGGTCAGAGAGGAGGCAGACTCAGCAGGCACAGGGAAAGTGATGCTGTGCAAAAGCCTTCCAAGATAGTAAAGGAAAGCTGGTGATAAAGGTGACAGACAGGAAAAGGAAGGAAAATTAAATTGAGGTGAGAGGGTCAAGAAAGAAGGAGAAATGGGGGAGTTGGAACTTTGGCCAATTTCCTTACGCTGCATTTGTCCCCACTGCTCCAGGGGCTGGGCAGGCAAGGAGCAGGCAATGCCATGGCTTTGCCTTGCCTTTCTCAGAGCAGGGGTTGTTACTTGGGACCACCACATCTCAAGCAAATGTCCCTCCTCAGCTGCAACTCTTTCACTTTGTTTAGGTGTGGGATACTCATGATAGCAGGAGAACCACTCCTGCTCTCACCAGAAACTCCATCCTGTTCCAAAAGTTTAGCCAACAAATGCACTTCCATAGTGTGCTCTGGTCCAGTGAAACAGCATTTTTCCACAGGGAGAGCAGGATGCTTTCCTCCAAAGCTGCTTTCACTCAGCTCTGCTCTACACTGCTTCACGCAGCAGCTCTTGGGGAGCACATGCACCCAGCCAACCCTCACCCCCCAACCACAGGACACCACCATGTCTACCAAAATGATCATTTCACTACTGATGTGACAACAACGCCATAAATCTCACATCCTAGGGTACCTGATCCTACTCTGTGGCCTCTCTGCAGCTGTACCAGTGATCAGTAATGGGCTCCAGGGAAGGAGGACCACGAATCATGGAAAAGGTGTGACACGGAGCTACACTGAAGAGATCAATCTCAATTTTATTGTTTCTGTCACATGACGGGGTCAGGCCTGCACAAGACAGACAATAAATATCACAGAGTCCATTCATGCTAGTAACCCCCAGATGAAACACTCCTCCCTCTGAAAACAGGATGCCTATGATATAAACCACAGAGGAGTGTATACCAGACAACCACCACTGGTCTGCACCTGCATGAAGTGCTGCAGTAGTGCCTGGGCAGCAGGGAGTGTTTTGCTGTGTCTGGAGGCTATGGCCACCTCCTAACCAGGTCTCAGATGCTCTTGTTCACAGAGCATCACAGGCCAGAGAAACACAAATACAGGTGCTTTTTGACAGCAGCCTAGTTATTTACATGCTTAAACATGAACCTACCTTTGAGTTCCAAAAAGCCCCAAACAACCCCCCTCACTCCTCCCCAAAAAACCCCAAACCAGCAACCAAAAACCACAAAGCCATCTTTGTCTAGGAACAATAGAAAAATCTTGTCCATGTCCAATTAGGGACAATAATAGAGTGAAACAAATACAGAAACAAAAAAAACCCAAACCAGAAAAGCCCACAGAAACTGCCAGTGACACTTAAGCCTTCCTTGGGGGAAGTTGCAATGGGGAAATTTTCCTGTTGGAGCACAGCAAAGACTTGGGTAACTTTATTAGCTTTTAAGCCCTCTTCCAGTATGTATCTGAAGAGCAAGGGTGCCTATAGCAGCTACGGTATAGAACTAACCAAGCTTATATTAAATACAAGCAGTGGCCGAGCAGAAATACCTGCTAAAATTATAACAGAGGACTTGATTCTGCCGCCTCCAAACTCAGCCTGATCTTTGCCATGACTTCAATGGGAGCAGGCCCAGAAACTGCATTACAAGCACAAGGCTAGTTTAACACAGCTGACATCAAAATCCAGAAGAGCATACAAAAGAGACAGGACAAAGTACTCGATGGTAACGTCAATACGAAGTTTAATCCCCACATGGTTGGCTTTAGAGACATCCCCATCACCACCATAAAGAGAAACTGCCTTCCAGTTTGCACTCCTTTCAGCAACGGCTTGTTGCTGGGATGCAAAAGAGCACAAGCCCATTTTTCGTGTCCTTTGAAGACGGTATTTGAAAGTTGGGGATTTTTTTCTCTTTTATGAATTAGGGAATAAATGGGAGTTTTTTACTTTCCATAGCTGTCATTTAAATGCTTTTCACTAACAATAATAATTTTGGGTATGTGAGCAGGTCAAAAGACTAGAACTCTCTGCTGGGACAGATTTCCCCTGGAAGACATGTCACTACTCCAAAAAACACAAGAGGAAGCTCGAGGCCAGCAAAACAAAGGGACAGAAATGACTGCCCATAGAAAATGCTCTGACTGGTGCCAAATGCCTAGGTGGGGTGTGGGGGCCAGAACCCAGATGGGCTGAGCCACAGAGCAACGGCCCTCACTTGTGCTGTGACCAGCAGTCATCATGCTGCTCCAAAACCCCACAGGGCCCACCTGAAAGGGAAAAGTGATGGGGGACACACTGCAGCAGGGTCTTGGGGTGGGTGAAATGATGGGGGACACACAACAGGGTCTTGGGTAGGTGAGAGATTTCCCCTGCCCCAGAGATGAAGAAGAGACGGTCATGTTTCTTTGATTTTTTTAATATTGTGTCTGCATGTTATCTGCATGATGATATTTTATCATCCAAGCAATAAATATGCTTCTCTAAAAATGATGGCCCAGTTGAGGCCAGCAACCCAAACACGGGCAGGAGATGAAGCAAGACCTCACATCACCCTGCACAGCCAGCACCTGGTTTCTCCCTCTGAGCAAGGGGATGAACCACAACAGAACGATGGCAAAATGCTGGTGCCACAGAAACTAGGAAAGGGGACTCACCTGCCTGTGCCCTGGCCACGCTGCTGAGAGCCGCAGTCCGTGCCTGCCAGGCAGCAATGCCTGCACTGATGGCGCACGGCACGGACCCTTCACTGCCTCCCTGCTTTTCATTCCTGCCCATTGACACTCACACCCTTGTTGAGAGCACGAGCACAGAGCCGGAGACACCTCCCCAGGCCTTTCACACAATAAGCACCAGCAGCAATTCCAGCTGCAAAGTTTGCTTTCCTTGACACACAGTTTACTTTCTCCTTTCCCCCGCATCCCGCCCCTGCCACTTACCCCTCACTCCAAAAAGGCTCTCTCAAACAGGCTTAAAGCTTTAAACAAATAAGGGCTTGGCAAGCAGCAGCCTGCTCCTGTTTCTCTCCCTACCAGCCCTGCTCTCCCCCCGCTGCCTCCAACTCTGAGCCATGGCGCAAGCAGAGCTGGCGAGCGCTGCACAGCCATAGAAAACAAACACGTGGAGCAGAGCCAGCTGTGAAGTCGGATTTGGCATACGCTGTTTGCAAAAGGAATAAAAGCACATGGGAGAAAGGGGAAGGGGAGAAGGGGGGTAGCGTGGGGAACCAGGGGTGTCCTGGCCTCAAAGGGAGAGCGTGGCTCTGTTACAAAGCTCTGGCACATGCCTGCAGGGAGGTCTGTACATATGGGTGCTGATCTTGTGCCCTGCGTGGAGGTGGAGGGGAGAGATAGGGCTACAGCAACATCTCCTGAGCTACTCCACATCACGCTTCTCCTAGCAAGCTGGATAGGGCTGGTTTTGCACACGTTTGCCATCCCTCCCAGGCAAAATTAGTGTGTTCTGATGCAAACACATGAACAATATACACACTTTTGCATCTTGGGGCTTGCAATTCTCCCCCTTTCTCTCTCAGGGTTTCTTCTTCCCCACACACACTGTGCTCTATGGTCCACAGTGCAAGAAAACCTGACCTAACTTCCCCATCACCTTGGCTGAGGTTACATACATTGAGGGCACGCATTCAATTCACACTAAACCTCCTCCTCCACATTTTTATATTTTGTTTTTTTAACACCCCCAACTGTCCCTTTCTGGAAGGGTTTCAGACAAAATATCCCTTCCCTTACACCCAAACTTTCAGAGGCTATCAGCTCAGGTATTATTCTCCCTTCATCAGTCTGGTCTAACCATGAGAATGGCACCTCGCAGACTTTAAGAACAGCTCCCTTATAGCCTTATGTCAGTGCTGGATCCACACAGGTTTTCCTTCATCTTCCTCCTCTCCCAGTTGCCTTCAAGTGAAACAAAACAGAAGCCCATACACTTCGCCTGGTTTGGGGCAGAATCCAGTAATTTGATGTGGTTTGCCTGTGGTTTCCATGAAAACCCATAAACCAGCCTAGGTTTTCTTGGAAGGTCCTCAGCTGGGTTTGGAGGCAGCAAGAAAAGCAGCAGTGTCCTACCTGCTCCTGGGCCTCATCCAAAACAGGCCAACAGCTGGAGAGATTGACAGTCCAGGCTGATCACCCAACAACCACCTGCAGACATGCTTTCACCAGTCTGTTACCACCCCTGAAAAACAGCAAGATCTTTCCCCTCTCCTAGCCCACTATGAACACTTGTTCAGCCTTGCTCCACACCACCAAACTGACAAGAAGAGACAGTATTTGGGTATGCTCTTCCTGTGAACTATATTATGGACCCTGAATTGCAACCAAGGAAGGAAACTTACCTTGGAGAAATCTTTTGGAGGAAAAGGCAATTGCCTTTTTGTTCCTGGGACAAAGAAAGCCATGGATCACTGCAAATGAAGCATTGCTCATAACCAACCAACCTACTGATCTCTTTCCTTTTGAGGGCAAATTAGGTATTGCAAGACAAAGAGGCATAGAAACTCATGGGCATGGAGGTTATGACACCACATTTCTGGAATTGTTTCTACATCCATTGGAAAAAATATACCCCTACCTTGCGTCTCGGCTTCCCAAGTTGCAAAAACAGGAATAGCAAACCCCAGCTGGTACAAGCAGTAACCAGATGAACATGAGTCAGACAATTTCAGATTCTCAGATAAAAGGTGCTACACAGGTATGCAGTGTTATTATCTGTACTGCTTCCTGGTAGCCCCAGGATTTCTGGATTCATAAAATACAGATGTCAGCATCCTGGGGATACAGCCTCAGTAACTGAACCAAGCAGGGAGGGGCAGGCTGATAGCAGCAAGGGTTAAAAATATGAATTTGCATCACACACAAAATATTGTGGTTAAGGGAGACAGCAACCAAGAGATTATTGACAACAGAGAACAGGAGAACTCAGTGGGGTTTGTCAGACTAAACTTTTTGTTGTCAGAGACTCAGGTAAGGTGTTTGTCAAGCAAACATTCAAACGTGCAGTTGCCAAGAACTAAGGAAAGAGAGGAGAAGCATCAGAGTCAATGTGGTGCCATTTGGAAACGCCCCATGATCAGCTGTCACAGGCCAGCTGAGGCCATCAGCAGGCACTAGTGAAGCCAGGAAGACCCATCACCAGGTTAGATGAACAATGAGTAATTCACACCTTCAAAACATTTTCAATCTGTCACAGGGTTTCCAGACCTGGGTAGGTGTGGGTACTGTGTCTGCATGGCTTCAACAGGCACCTTTCTGCACCACACGCGTACAGATGCAATCACCTGGGCAAAGTGAAATGAAGCCAAATTCCAGGCTGAAAGGAGTCTTCCAAGAAAGATAACAAGCAATAATCATGAATTTATTTTTAGTCCCACTTTACCTAGAAGTCTGTGGTGGTAGTTACTGTGCTTACAAGGAGTCAGACACCCAGGCCAAACACACCACAGGCTTTAAGGTCAAGTCAGCTGATCCCAGCCCTGAAACCAGGGATGCTTGGTGGCACTGAGCAAGTGAAGAGAAACATTGGTCTTCTGCTTCCCACCCACGTGCCTATCCATCAATCAGTGCTTCCCACCCACGATTCACGAGACTGCTGAAAAGGGTTCATGGAAAACTTAAAGGGCCCAAGGAAAGGGGTGAAATATATGCAAGTTCAGACATGCTGTGCAGCAAGTTGTGCATATGAAGTTTCCAGTCAGCTCTACTGACCTCCATGGGAAAGCATTCAAGATTGCACATGTCAGAAAATAAAGCCAAAACCCACCACAGGCAATCCTGCACACGGATCTTCTGTCCGCATGCTGCTATTTTTCCCCATGCCAACCCAATGGGTGACACCAGAGTGGTGCTATATTCATTTCCTACAGACCAGACCTCTCTCAGCTGTCTAGAAAGAGGCATGCAAGACTGAAGGCATGTTTCAAGGCCTGCACTGGATGCATCACTTCTCTGTTAGTCACTGGCCACCAACATCCACAGCAGTGCTGCTATACCCACCCCTTGGCATGTTTGCAGCCAGCTGCACTTTGTGCAACTGATCAAAAATTCACATGCTGCAGCCAAAGATGCTGGTGAGAAAAAGTTTGTGGTCTCTAGCGCAAAGTTATCGACACCTTCTTTGGATCTGAAGATTGTGGTTATATTCAGGAGATTCGTAGGGGGGTTAAGAAAGCTGTTTTCCCCCTGGCTACAGAAAAGGGACTGTGAGAGACTGGAGGGCTAGAGATACTGCTGGTCCCCATGAACAAGGGGCTTGCAGGCTTAGTTGTGTTGAATAGTGACTCTGCCTGAGTTTACAAAGGGATTGTATGCATAAAATCTCTCCTCTGAGACAAGAAGGTGGTCTTCCCAGGAGAACCCTATCCAGACTGAAGAAACTGGATGTTCATAGCAACAGCCCAGCTCAGACCAAAACCCTCGGGGGATTTTTAATCAGGAAATAGATACATCACCTCCTCTGGAGTCCTGACATAAGTGCTCCAAGTATTTACAACCCGGAAAACGTCTTAATGAAGAGAGAGTTGCTTTAACTTTTCCTTTTCTGCTCACCTCCTGTATCCTCACCATCAGTCTGCTACTGTGCAACAGACCTGCAGCAATTAAATCAGCAGCCTACACATCATGCAGTATTTATGGCCAAAGGCAGTCACAAATACAGCAGTGCATGCCTACAAAGGTTTTCCAGCCCCCATACCCTCCAACAACACAGCTGTCTTGCACAAGTGACTGGCTCAAAACAGAGAGGAGGAACCAGTGCTGTGACCTCCCAGTGGTTCCCCGGCATAACCACTAGCTACCTGGGGCTGGGGCTTGCTATTGCCCAGCCCCAGCAGTGCACGGCTCCTTTGGTCAAAGGACAAGGTGTTTACCAAGCATCTTGTGCATCACAAGGCAACATTACTCCCTGCCCCCTGATGGGAAGAGCTGAAGCACAGTTCAGCAGCATTCTAAGTCCCACCAGGTACTTCTGGCAGGGCAGGAAAAAGCACAGTGGTCCTGACCCTCTGTAAAGAAACAAGCTAATTTTGTTTTTCCAACGACAACCACAGTAGTACTGGACCCTCACTGATGAGCAAGCACAGATTTCCCATCCACTCATTACAGTTTCCAACACTAATCCTGGACTTTCATCAATTTATTAAATTTATAAATTAATTGTTTAGTCACAACAGCAGACTTTGGCTTGAGACCACTCAGGTCACCCGCACCATGTAACAGAACACAGTCCCATTTTAGGTTCAGGACTTTGATGTTTCCCTGCACGGCAGAAATGGGACAATACAGGGTTAAACCTGGTACAGCCTCAAAAATCGCTCTTTGCTTTCCAAAGCAAGAATATCTTTGGCAGGGTCCCCATCTGGAAAATGACATCCTGTCCCCCCTCGCTTCCCCCTCTTCTCCCCCTGAACTCAGAACAAAGCACTGCACTGCCCAACATGTTCCTCCACTGGTTTCATCTTGGTCCAAACGCTTCTTGCTTTTCAACTCCTGCCAAAAAGAAATGCATTAAAAAAAATTATATAAAAAAAGAGGCATGTGCGGGGCAGGGGGAGAGGAAGCAGAGAGAGTAAAGGGAAGTCATTAAAATTGAATCTTGATTAGCTACCATTGGTGGAAAAATGAAACAATGCGGGAAGGAGAATTTTCTCTTGTGACATCTTGATGCTGAAACGAATAGGCCCAGAGGAGACAAGACTTCTCCACACAATCCTCTCTACCTAGGAGCAAACCTAACTTGTTTTACCCTTCTAGTCCACTATCTGCTACCCCATCATCAGAAGAGGCATCTTCTTCCTCAAAACAGTTTTCTGCCAATCCCCACATACATTTCTCAGCATTCTCACAGCTGTAGCCTCCCAGCATCCCCCAGCCCACACTGAGCCCCTGTTGGCAGAGGGCTGGAGGACACAGCACAGCTGCCCTCACTGGCCTTTCCGCCTTCAATACCAAACACAAAGGCCACTGCAAATGCTAGATAAAATGAGCCCAGAGGAGATGGCTTGTGACTGTTCTGTGGATAAGCTGGATGGGCCAAATGAAGAGTCCCAGACTGGGTCTGTCTCCCAAAGAGACACCCTCCAGCCAAAACATAAAAATCACATTGGCTAAAGAAGCATTTAAAAGCAAAACAAAAAACCAGCCCAATTTGGAGAGTCTGCAATAGCTGAACTCAGGGACAAGAAGAGGATGTTTTCTGTTCCCTCAGTACAAAAGCCCTTGGTTTCCCCTCCTCCTCATTCCAGCATTTCCCCATCGGGGGTGTCAGAGACAGTTTAAGGCCTCCCAGCAGCACACACAAAATTGGGTCTCGCTGCCCTGAGGACAAGTGGCTGGGGGGCTCTGGGATCTGAGGAGACCTGGGGAGCCCTAAAGAGCTGGGCAGGCTGAACCTGCTGCCCTAGAGGATGGCCAAGGGGTCACCCCTCCAGCATCCCTGTGACCTGCCACAGGGGAGTGCTTCCCTCCAGAGTTTGGCTCCCCAGCATATGACTCTGGCTGCAGGAGTATGCCATTTTGATTCCCCACGGCTCACTTGTGCCACAGCTGGTGCTCTGCAGCATGTCAAAGACAGAGAGAGACTAACTCCATTTTTAAGTATCTCATTACTGTTATATTTTTAAACACATTTGGTTGAAAATTTTTTGGCAAAGCCATAAAGAGATAAAGACTGTAAGGAAATCTGCAATTTGAGAACTTCACCTACTGGTCTAGCCTTTAACAAACGGTATTCTCTCTCTAGTATGCCTAAGTTCCACTTGCTTTGGCCTTCTGTTCCATAAGTACCAAATCCATTGAAACATCAAGAAAATGTCAAGATTTCACTGTCTGTACTGTTTGAGAATTTAACAACTAATCTCCTGATCAGTGCAGCAATCATACACTCATTTTGGTACCACCCGATGACGTTTCATTTTCCTTGTAAATGGTGACAGCATCTCCCCAGACCCAAAGATCCAGATACTGAAAACATATCTCTCACCCCTATCTGCAAAATACATCTTTTTTCTGCTCCTCAGGAGAGAGATGGCACAGCCAACTGGTACTCTAACTGGTTTTCCTCTTTTGCAGACCATCCCTTGTGTCTCATCAGCTTGCATGTCTCCATCCTGGTCAACTCAGTGTAGAAAACCAATCAGTTTCTACAGCTGTGGACAACATTCAAAATCACTATACATAAAATAAACAAGACAACACCACCCACCACCTTCTATTAGCAATCTGTTAAGGAAAGCAAACAGTCACCCACTTCTGAAGAAGCCTGATACGGGAGGCAGCATTTCTCTTGTAGCCTCTCCCTGCCTGCCAGTGGCAGACAAAGCCTGTTTAGCAGTGTCTGCACAAGACTACTATTACGTAAATAGCAAGTAACATCTTAGGGCCAGCTGAGAAAAAAGGCCCCAAGCATGAGGCTCTGCACATGGAGCAATGGAAGTGCTTGCCCCAGAAGGCTGCCTTTCTCCAGTACTACTCATTTTACCAGAATGATGCCCATTAAAACACCCTTCAGCCTTGGAAGAGATGGCTTAGAGCTCCCAGCCCCCTCACCCAAATGCTAACCCGCTCCTTGCAGCCCAAAAAAGGAAACAAATTCATGACCAAATCGCTTCCAGTACTTTTTTTCCAGTCTATTGTTACATGACTGCATTTGGAAGCAAGGGAGAAAAACAAATACATAACTGTGGTCAGTGTCTGTAATAGAATACGAGAAGAGAAAGAAAAGAAAACCTCAGCCCCCAAACCCAGTCCTTGTTTTATACATTCAGCCATTTTTGGAGAAAGCTGTAAGCAGTAAAGAGGCCAGGAAAAAACAGGGACATCAGCCCCTGGGCCTCAGAGTGTGACAACAGGAGAAGCAGAACAGAAGTGAATCTACTCTCCATCTACTGATGCATACTGTTCAGCCCAAGAAATTCTGAAAAGCCCCAGCAGTAATCGAAGCCAAGAAGTCTACTTCTTCCTCTGTTGCAAAGGACTAAGATGTTTTGATGCTGTGAATCGCTTTATCAATTCAGAAAGCCTTTTTAATGCAAAATCACCTTTGCTGGAGAGGTGTCGGATGGTGTTTCACAGAAAAGATCAGATCACCCTCTCCAAAGCCTCACCCAGCGGTGCTCTGGGAGAACAGAGCAAACCTCTGCCCTTTGCTCACTTGTCTACCAGTATAAAAAAAATACTTAAAACTCTTTGAATCTTCCAAAGATCCTCACGTTACTCTCCAGTAAAGGAACAGAAGGAGTATTCAATTCTCTTATTTTCCAGAGACTCCTTTAAGACCTCAGTATTAGGTACTCTACAAAACCACAATAAAAAGACATTGCCTGCCTCAGGGACATTTATCTCTAATTGCTTACAGAGACTGTCAACGCTTTCTTTGAGAAGGGAAGTCTGTGACTGTCCTGTAGCAGTAAATACCCCTAGAAAAACTTTCACTATTCAGTGCAAAGTCATCTGTAGACCAGTTCAGTCAGTACCTACCCTCCAAATTATGTTAAATACCATCACTTGCTGCAGACCACAAATGCAATATTGGAAGTTGGAAAGGAATAAGGACTTCCCCTTCCCTGCAGCAACTGGGAAAACTCAACTGTGTAAGGGAAATACAATCTCAGAATTACCAATAGAGAAATCATTGACCATTCCTTAATTTGGAAAATAAAACTTTCAGGATGAAAGTACTTTTCAGTTTTGAAGAAACGCTGCTCCATGATTTTAAATCCAGTTGTGCAGCTAGCACACTCTGCCCTGGCATGGGTAAAGCAAGCTGTTCTCATATAGTCACATCCACAACAAGCCACAGGATTTAACAGTCCCTCGTGAAAGAGATAAGCTATATACATATAAACTGTAACAGTGGGACAGAAAGCAGCTTCCAGAATTCCCTCTGCAAGCCCAACAGGGAAACAAGGATAATTTCCCTTTGCATTTCTTGCCAGCTGAAGTTTGTCTGCTCCTCTGCTTTGCCGATAACAAACATCTGTCAGGAGCGTACTTCCCTGTGCAAGAGGGGAACACATCCGTCACAGCCTCCAGGGCTGTGTACCTCAGCAAAGCCTCTAGAGAGCCCCTTTTGTAAAAGCCACAAATAAACCTCCACTGGTCTTAGCTACCAACTACAAAAGCACTACATGGAAAATGAGTATGTTTTTGCAGCCCCCAACTAGTTGAGCAGACCTTCAGAAAAAACACAGGAGGAGCCTCTTGCCAAGGCAATCTCTTGAGGTTCACCCCAGAAGTGCCTTTCTAAGGATCTTTATTTTAGGGTCTTCCTTCCTAACCCTTATCTACCACCAGCTTTTACTTATACATTTCTTTGTCAGAAAGCTCTAGAAGCTCAAGGCAGGAGGCTCCCAGACTAAGCTGTTGATCTGTGGCTCATTAAGAGCTCACGGAGGCTTTTTGGCCTGGTGCCTACATGCCCCTTGCAGATGCTGGCACCTCAGAGCATGCCATGTCTGCCAGCCTCACTGAGCAGCTTCTCTGGCTGCCTGTAAGCAGACAGGATGACACAAAACCCTCCCAGTTTGCAAAATACTGTGAGATCAGAAACGTTGATGGAGATTTGGAAATACTACCTTTGAACCCTCAAGCCCCAATCCATCAGCCAAGGGGAATGAAAGGCAGGAGAGACATGGATCTCCTTTCAAGGATGGTACTTCTCCAGAATAACCTCTGGGGAGTCAGCAGCCCTGCCTGCAACCGCAGGCAGCCACCTTGCCCGGGCAAGGGCTCCCTGAACCCGCTCCAACACGCCAGCGCCCTGCACTTGCCTCGGGGGGTCAGCGAGGGCTAGGAGCACCTCTCCAGTGCCTGGGGATGCACCTCTAGTTGTTCCTTATCAGCCTTCCCCAAAACAAGTAAGGGCAGGGGCATCCAGGATATGGCCCAACAAGCCTGTCTCAGCCCCGGCAACTGTTGCTGGCAGCACAGGGACCTCAGGCAGAGGAGGGGAAATTAAAGACAGAAAATAGGGAGGAAGGGGGTTGTGGGGGCCTGGCAGCAGCCCCTGCATCCTTTGGGAGGCAGCACACTGCAGGGAACAGGGGCACGCTGGCAGCCTCAGCTGTAATCCCCTTTTCCCTCCTCATTGTGGGGTCTGAGAAAATAGAAGAGCCTCCCTGGTAAAACCGAGAAGCATGTATGTGTGCCAGGAGAAAGGAAGAGATTGTTTTCACTAAGCACGAGGAGGGATGGGTGGTACAAACCCATTTTTGACACCTCCTCCATTCCACACCCTGCCTAATTCAGCTGGACAGACATGGAGGCAACAGCTATGTTGGTGCTTCCTTTCAGTGTTTCACATACAAGGGATGACCTGGGACCAACAGAGAAGGAAAAGCTGTAACTCTGCAGCTGTCTGGCATCTCCCACCACTCTCCCACTCCCAAGGCACTGACTGAGCCAGGGATGAACTGTAAGGGCCCAAACACCTCATCTAAGATCTCTTCTGTAGTTAAATTATTTAGCTTGCAGAGGGCAGATCAAAGCCCCTCGCAAAATGAAGGAGTCATGCTTCAGATAGGCTCTTCTCCCTGCAGAGCAAAGCAAAAAGTCATCTCTTCAATCCAGCCACAAGGAGCCCCCAGCAATGCAGTGCCATTAAAAACGATATGCTTCAAAGCATTCCTCTAAGCAAAAAGTCTCCAACTGAAGTTCAGGCTGTTAATTCAGACAGCATCAGGGCATAGTCACAAGCAGCCCCCCAGGAGAGTTTGTCCACAGCTTTTTGCAAACAAACAGGTGCCAGAAGAGGACGCTTATGCATCCCCTCCTGCTCCCCAAAACCTGCTGTATGTCAGACAAAAAAAGGAGAGGTGAAGGAACCTGCCCAGGTTTCACTGAAGCAATCCTATCCCCTTGGAGAGACAGTTCTCAGTTACGTCATCAAGCCCGGTCTGGCTCATGTTCTGCCATGGGTGTCCACACAGCTGCTCCATCCTGGGCTACCTGTGCCTTCTGGTGTCAGGTTAGCATTTGGCTATTCAGCCACATGCTCAACATGTCCTGCAGCAATCACGAAGAGCAGCTCTTTGTAACCCTGCTGCTCATTATCTCTCTTCCTGTACCTCCCTACAGTGTAAGGTACGCTGACCATGGAGATGTGAACAGCGGCTCCTCTTGCACCTGGCCACAGTGCAAACCATGGACTTGGCCTTAGAACCATCTGGTAGGGTTTATCCTTGGCTTGTGAACTGAAAGCCAGTGCCTCCAGAACAGGGGCACAGTCCCAGACCCCTCAAGAAAGAAGGCACACAATATTTATGTAATGAGATCCTTTTACTTGAGATTGCACGCTGCAAGCAAAACACCTTTATTACCCTTCTTCTCTGCTCTCCCAGCTATCTTTCAAAGTACAATGCCGCAACTGAAAACTAGCTGACAAGACAGAATTAAAGTGATAACTGGCTCCTTTCCTTCCCCTTCAGCCATGGGCTCTTGCTTTCCACCTGCCACTCCCCGGTGCCCCACAGACCTCCTGCTTACTTGCCTTCTGAGGACAGGCAGGAGCTTCAGCTCTGCAAGGCTGGCTGCCTGCCCCAGCACAAGGCATGCCACTGCTGCACGATGTCACCAACATCTGCAGTGCCAACTGCCCCATTTGGGCAACCACTTACTGGAGCACATGAAGCCACATCACTCGTTATTGGCTGATGTGAGCCAAGAGCTATGGAAGACAAGACTCTGCTATAGACAACTCTCAGCTCTGAGGCACACAACTCCCAGTCAAGCCATAGCAACATTCAATTTTGACCTCTTCTGAAGAGCAGGGCAAGGAGGAGGATGGAGCATGGGATGGGGTGTCAAGCAATACAGGGTCTATTCTAAGCCCCAGTCCTGGCCTGCTGAGTCTCTGCAAGGCACATGAGCCCTTATTCATGCTCAGACTTCTATGTGCTCTTTGGGGCTGTAGGAGCCATCCCCCATTACAAGTTTGCATGGTGTTTAACACAGCCAGGTCCCAGCCTAGGTTAAAATTTGTAGACACATCTGTAATACAAATAATAATTTAGGTTTTGGAATAAGACGATGGGGGAAGATGGCATGACAGGCCTTTCTTCAGCCTTCATCCGGAGAGCCAAGAAACCTCCACTTATCTTCAATGCTGGAGCTGTGCAAAATCTGGGTTATGCTCACATTTTTGTGGCTGCTGAAATCTTTGCTTGTTTGCTTGGTCACTAGTTTGAGGGATTTTTGTAAAGGTGGCCTTTGAAGTGGCTCAGAGGCTAGGGATGTCCAAAGCCATCCCAAGGGAAACAGATTATAGGGTAGAGTGCAGGTCAGGCATCAAGGATAAACACGGCTTGCCAATTTGCTCTGGATGTTATTTCCTTTGTGCTCCTTTTCCCTCCAGCCCAAATCTACAGTCCAGGCAATCATGAGGAAAACTGGACAACTGTACACTTGGCAAGCATGTTCCTAACTTGCTACATGATGTAAATAGTTGAACCCTGCTGCCCCAAAAGACAACAAGCTTCATGATGCAATAAGCAGGATCCCACAGCTTGTACTGCCAAGGCAGTACTTCTCGCAGATCAATGCCTGTCCTATTAGACACAGGCTGGCTTGTCTTGCTGTAGCCATGTACACCACACTGCTCTTCCCTAAAGTAGCTCCCTCAAACTAGCTACTCACCTCCCCGTCAAGAGGGGAGTAGGGTCAGCAAACACATACTCAGGCTGCAGCAGCTTCAGCTCCATACTTTGGTATTAACCTCCCTTTCTCAGTATCTATCATTGAGATAATGGCCTGTGTGGCCACCAAGCATAGTTGACCTTGATCCCAAGACCTTCTCCTTCTCTGCTGGCTGGGCAGGACCTGGAGCTGGGGTGTCAATGTGCTAAACTACTCTTGCAGCATTCACAGCAGCTCAGGCACCCAGAGCAGAAGGGTTCTCAAAAGCAACTAGCTCTCGTGCTACCTTGGGCTCTCTCTCTACAGCATTACAGAAGTGTTCAGGCGCAAGCTGGCATGCAACCAGGAGCTCTGCTGCTCTCCTGCTGGGAAGCAAAGACCTTTTCTCTTCAGGCCAGCCTCAGACACCTCAAGAACAACATCAGCATGATGGAACAGTGATGACTGACACATCCAGAGCAGCTGGTATGCCTCTCTGGAGAGACCTCCACACTGCAGATTCTCATAGCCCTGTCTCACCCTACAAGCCTCCAGCTCCCAAGGCAGCTGACAGCTACAAGCCAGATACCCTGCTTGGCCAGCTAAGGGGTAGGGAAGTCCCCACAGGGACTCAAAAGCTAGTGGATGTCAAGCCCTCCTCCTGCCAGGGTCCCACAGCTCTGCTGTGGTCTAACCGGCCATGATGCAAGGTGCAAGGAGGAGCCAGTGACGGAGTGCTCCTCACTGGATTCAGACTTCATTACAGCTGGATAATTGGACCACCTTGTTCTCCATCTGCCCAGATGGCTCTGTTTTAGCAGATGCACTTCAACTACTTGCAAGGCAAGATGTACCTGATAGCCACTTTTGAGATAAAGTGTCCTCCTCCACTCGAGACTAATTTGGGCAGCTGTTACACTAGTGAGAGTCTCACAAACCCACCAAGCACGACCTTGTACTTAAAAGCAAGGGGAGAGCTGCCTGAGCTCTCAATGCACAAGTCTCATTGACTTTCCACCACATCATTAAAGTTGCTCCAGGTGTTTGTGAAATATCCCACCCAGCATGTTTCTGAAAGCATCACTTGACGCCAGGTCTCAAACCTACTCCTTCAATCTGACACTGCTTGGATTTGTTAAACAAGCAGCTTTCTCCTGGCGGGGGGGAATAAAAATCACATTCCCATCACCATTCAGGGGGCCCAAAGGAATCTCTCAATGACAGGGGTAGGCTCTAAAGAAGCAGGGCCAGATAGTCCTTTTTACCACCCACAGCTGAGTAACACGCAATCAAGCACTACCTTCCTGCCCCATATGGGACTGCAATAAAGCAGAGCAACGAGAATGCTCTCCACGTCAGCTACAGCTCAAGGAGCAATTTGGGACAGAAGGCACTAGATGAAGTAAATTATTATTCACCATCCAGAACACTACTGGCTTCCAAATAATTGTCTATTTGTGTGCGTGCATGCACAAGAATCCTTGCTGCATGGTCTCTGCCAGTGTATTCCCAGCACTGTGACTCTCTAGGGACAAGGTCCATACTTGTATTCAATCTCAGCTTTGGATCTCAAACACTAAGGTTTCAGATTTTGTTTTAAAAAACATTTTCTCTGGCAACTGGGCTGTAAATGGATTTGATGTTTTTGCTCTCGCCTCCTCCCTACCTTTAAAAGCTTGGCACCAAAGAGCTTCTTTGAAGATAACGCCAAATTTGCAATTTAAGGGGAGGAACTTCATAAAGTAGACGTGAAGGGATGGAGAGGAGGGGGCGAAAGCAACCCAGGAGCCACTTTGCCTGTTGAGATGTACACTGTACAGTACAGAGGATTACAATGGCCTCTCTGTACCTTCACTGGCTGGAGCCATAAATTCGGTGCAGTTGCAGTGCTACTACCTACAGGAGACTCCCTAAGGGTCACGCTCAGAGAGGGGCTTCTCTACAGCCTCACACCCAGCCTACCCTCCAAACCAAAGCATCACACAGCCCTTACAGAGCCCACATCCACCCAGCATGCAGGGGTAGATGCCCCCAGAGGCAACTGCAGAGCCTCCCAGTGGGCTGCCAATGCCCTGCTGAAATCCACTGTGGCCTTCATCTAAGAGGTTTTTCAAGGGCCAGCAAACCTATGGTCTCTCCTAATCTCCATCAGACCTATCCTCAACACCACAAGGAGGCAGGGAAGTGCCACTTACATGTTTTGCAGGTGGAGAGTGGAGGCAAAGAACAACTTGCCCCAACTTGGGGGGAAATCTGCAATCTAGAAAACCAAACCCAGCTCTCTTCACTTCCCAGGCTTCTGCCCTAAAGCACTGGCATCACTAAGCGAGGTAACAGCTCTACCTAAAAGTACCAGGATAAGTTACAGTGACGTTATTGGAGGAAGCCATGTTTTGCATATAAATGCTATATTCTAGGCCAGCATATACACATTTGAGGTTTATTTCTCAAATATCACCACAAGCTTTACTAACCACACTAAGCTCAACACACTGATTCACAGGGCTCTGCTAACCCTGTCCTTCTGTTAGTTAAAGAAAAATAAAAAGCAACATTATTTCAGTGTTTGAAAGCTGACAACACAATTCTGACAGGGTTCTTTACACCCTTTTCCTCTTCACTCTAATGATTTAAAGAACAGCAGAAGGTCCTGACGCACAGTCTTTAGACCCGCAAGCTTGTTCAGACTCGCTGACACTGCAATCAGTGAACACATCCTTGCATTTGGCAGAGCCTTAGGACTGTGTCTCTGCATAAGAGTACGACCTGCTGGCTAATCTCTTTGCCAGAGTGGACCTTAGACAGCCAAAATGGCATTGCCACAGGGCTCAGGGTGAAAGACTTACTGCCTGCACCAGGCATAGAAGTTAATGAAAAATGACCGGTTTCCAAAACACCATCTGGCTTTCACAGACTTATATAGAGATGCCACAGCCCAAAACCTCTGTGAACTTGACAACAGTGGGTTTTCATAGGGGCAACATGCTGTGGTGTGGTTTGGACTTTGCCCAGCAAGCCTCCAACACGCTGCATGGACACAAGGTGCAGTCACAATTCTCACATCTTAGGGGAGCTCAAGGATGGGTTTCGGCCACAGGGCAGCAGCCACCGCAGAGCAGTGGAGTAGAAAGCAAGGGTAAAGTTTGGCTCTCACCTCTGTGCTGGCACAGTGCCCATGAGGAGGGCAAAGAAGCTTGAGCACGTCCCACACGCTCCCTGAAGCACAGTTCCCTCCATCAATCCCACCAGAGCCAAAATAAATTGGCACTGCGTCATGCTCAAGAGCTCCTACAACACACAAGAGCAGCCCTGAGAGCCCTCTCAGGCACCCTGTCTGCACTGTGCCAGGTGCTCTGCTAACAACCCCATCAGGCACAGCTGAGCCTCCCATCCCATTTGTCCTTTTGCAGGGAAGAAGAGAGGCCATTTTAATAAAAGGAGCATGCAACATCCTCAGGGCAGGGATCTGTTCATCCCTATTTATGTAGAAAACCCTGCACTGCCTGTGGCACCTTTGGGACTGTCATTGTTTTTCAAAACATTGAGTGTTTTTCCTCCCTGCAACAAGTACCTCTCTAAGCACTTCAGCTGATTTGCTCCCACTGCATCCATGCTCCCCGTGTCTCAGCTTCCCACAGATGCTCATACAGCTGTGTTGCTGGAGCACACACTCCTGTGGAGAGTATTTTAAAAATCTCTTATGTGCAAATACGCATATGAAGCAAATTTTGAAAGCTTCCCATCCTGCAAGCATTCCCTCCAGAAAACCGGCTCCAAGTGCTATATGTTCAGCCAACAAAGCGCCAGGAACAATGTCGTATGATTCGGGGCCAAGAGGAACTAAACCGAACACCAGGAAATAAAAAAAAAAAGTGCTTGTGATACCTTTTGTTGAATAATTGCCCAAAGCACATTTAGAAAACTGGACGATATTCACCCCTGTTCCACCTAAAGACCTGCAATTTATTTAGTCATTATTCACCTTAAATTGTTCTTGTGGCCTAGGAACTGGAATACGTAACAACCTCTTAAACCGAGACTGACCACAGGAGCACCAAAATACACTGCAGCAGGTTTTTCCCTCAGGATGTTTTCAGTCTAACCAGAAACAGGAAGTCTCTGAAGATTTTGCAAGAGAGGTTTTTCCTTGCGGGATATCCCATCCTAACTGGAGACTTTGCACTGCAAAGTTTTTAGCCAGGGAAGCAACAGTTTAAACCAAGAGATTTGCAAGCCTTGGTCCGTAACATGCCAGCAGCACGAACACACCTCTGCAAATTAAAGAAGTCCAAGGAATCATGCCTCATACCTCTGAGGCACTCAGCATTAGGCATTAAAACAAACAAGCCACCTTTATTTACTGCCAAATAAACTTCTGTTAACCTGGAGCTGCACTGGCTACTGCTGTTGTAACCTCTTGCAGGCTGGGTAACTAAACCGAGCCTAACTGAACCTGAGGTATCTGAAAACCCACCCACAGGCCAACCTGCGCTCAAACAACTGACGTGGTCCCCAAAGGGCTCTTCCCTGCCACTGCTCCTCTACTTTGTAAGGCTCACAAGGAGGAGTTTTGGGAGACAGCCTGCTTTCGCCTGGGAAATGGGGCTAAACCCTACCTTTGCACAGGGTTTAGCCCCATTTTCTTCATGGGAAAACCAAGGCACAGGGCTGCAGAGGAAATTGTTTAAGCTCACAAAGGGCCTGCATTGGCTGAGGACACAGCTCAAACACCTCCCCATCCAACCATGTCTCCACCTGAAGAGTGTCTTTTCTGCCTGCTCCTTGCTCGGCAGGAAACTTCAGCTGGCTCCCAAAGGGCCAACTCTGTCAGACCTGGTCAGGTGGAAGGAGCTATACCAGCATCCTGAAAGCACTGCAGGGGCTGCCAGTTTGGTACTGAAGGTTCGGAGGGATCTGTGCTGTTAGTTTTGAGAACAGAGCAGGATTTCAAGGAGTGAGGGAATCAGGCACCTGTCCTTCAATGGAGCAAAACTCCAAGCTGGGATCTCACACCCACAGGACTGGACAGACCTCTGCAAACACCAGGTAATGGCCTTCACTTTGCAATCTTTAAGAACATCTCACTCTGTGCTTCTGTATCATGTCAGGACAAGGTACAGAAAAGCTGTATTTTCCAGACTGTAGGGTTACAAAGCACCCATAAGACATGCCAGTCTGTAGCACATGAATTCACCTGTAATGCTTCTTTGCACCAAGCAGAGAAATGTGTGGATTCAACTGCTTGTTCTGGAATATCTCTCAAAGAAAGATTCTGTAGGTGTTTCTGCGTGTATGAGATAGGAAGAAAACAGAACTCGCTTTTCAAATCTGTACAGGACCCTTGTGCACGTTTCCGATGAACCTGCCTCATTTTCCTCAATAGGAACGACATCAGCAGGGAGAACTGCACTGTATCTGACTTCAACCCTCACAGCAAACACCTTCTGGGACCTTGTCTCCATTGCACATACAGGATGAGTCCCTCTAATTGTATCTGAAGGGGCGGGTTAAGAAAAGTACATGGAACAAAACTCCATTTATTTCTTGTCAGAGAATATCATGCGCCCAGCAGGGAGCTCACAGCTCTCCCTAATTGTGCTATTTACTTCAGAAGATCCCAAGATGACTCCTATTAGCATGGGCAGTTATTTCACCTTCATTTCTTTAGGTCACTTCAATAAACAGAGCAAATCTTCACTGCAAACCCAGTGTTTCTGCTGAAACCGTTCCCTGAGCCATAAACCTCAATATTTAGCCCGCTGAATAAAAGTATCTGCATGTATGTATATATCCATAAATATGCAAGAACCCTCCTCTAAAAGTATGCACACTGAGACAGTCAGTTTCAAAAGAAAAGAAAACTAAGATAAAACCCAACTTACAAAACACCCACACTCTTCTGATATTTTCCACAGCAGTTTTCTAGCCCATGGGAAAAGAAACTTTTAATGGCAGATTGCAAGTGAACGTGTCAAAAGGACACCACGGTACCTATGTAGAAAGTAAGAGAACTGGGCACCAAGAAAACCAATCAATTTCAGACATGCTGGGAATTACATGCGGGTGCAGAGTGTGTGTGTGTGAATTCCTGTTATCCCACTTGCATAACGCTGCAGGGAGGTCAAGAGAGTTTCTTTAAAACAAACAAGGACAAAACCCTCTCTTTAATAGACCTGAACTGCCTATAGCACAATGCCAGTGAAATAACACTTGGGGTATCAGAATTAGTCAGGGAAGCGCCGAAAGATACAACACTTGTATTAAATACCTTTTGCCAACCAGGGGTATTGGTTCAAGTCTACTATTATTTTTCAAAGTATCAATATCTTTAGAACACTTTAAAAGGTCTCATTCAGACACTGCTGCAAATTCAGCATCCCACTTCCTCCACAACACATTTTCTATTTACAGTCACTATGCAGAGGACCTGCCAAAGTCGCATTCAAACAGCGAGGCAGGCATGCACAAATCCTACAGCATCCCACCACCGAGCAGAACATTACTTCCCCCGACCCAAATCGCTCCTCATCGTGGCAGGGTTAAAAACTTTACGGCTGCATAAGAAGACGACAAGATTTCTACTCGCAGATTACCCACTCCCGCTTTTCTTTGAGGCAGCAGCAGGGCACAAACCCAAATGCCTTTGCATCTCCAAGAGCTGGATCTTGTCTGCAAATTCCCATCAGCTTTTGACAAGAGCTGGAGCAACGGAGGATGAATCTGGGGCTTATTTTGCACAACTTTTCTCTCTCCCCGTCCACTGCGCTCCATCCCTCCTCAACTAGCTGGCAATGAGGATGGGGTCACATCCTGGACCAAGCTTTCAGGCAAGTTTCAGGCAACCGCGGACTGTATGTACGCACTGGGCCCTCCATTAACGCCGACCGAGAAGGAAAAGCTGGAGGAAACAACCGAGCCCCCCCACATCTCACCTGCCTGAGCCAAAACAAGCCCCATGCTGGTGGGGACCAGCGTGTCTTCCCTACTCCCTTGTCAGTCTCCCGCGTCCCGGCGCAGACCCGCTTCCCCGCATCCCCACACCAACTTCCCAAACTCTTGACACAAAGATTGGCCACTGCCGCCGCCGGCTGAAGAAGGGGAGAAAGCCCTGCGCCCCGCCGCCCGCCACAGCCATCCTCCGAGCCCCGGGCCCCCTTCGGTTCACTCACCGCGGTCTCCAACGGAGCAGGCGGGGGATAACACAAAGATGCCCCAAACGAAGGGAAGCAACAAAGAGGCTTAACTCCAGGAGCTGGGAACTTCCAGGCCGGATCTGCGGGGAATTCAGCACACACACACACAGAGAAAAAAAATAATAAAAGAGAGGAAAAGAGAGGGGGAAAGCCTGGTTTTGGGGTAGGGGAAAGGGGGGGACGTTGGTTTGGGGTGGTGGTTGTGCTTGTTCTGCGGGTTGCCGCTGGGGATGGGGGGCCGCGCTGAGCTCAGGCGCGGCGGGAGGAGGAGGAGGAGGGAAGAGGCGCCGGGATGCGGGAAGCCAGACCCTCCATACGGGAGACGGCTTTTGGATGACTGAACTCCCAAACAATTCCCTGCTCCGGCTACTCTTGCCCCAGAGCCTCCCTCCTCCCCTCCCCCTGAGGAGGAGGGAAGAAGAGGAGGAGCCAGAGGAGGGAGAAAGCGCAAAATAAAACCCCTTCCCCAAAAGCCTGGCAGCGGCAGAGCCGTATTCTCTGTCCGCCCCCTGCGCACCCCCGAGCACTGGCCGGCATCATTTGGCGGGTGCGTACCCCCGGAGGAGGCGGCCGGGGCGTCTCCCCGCCGCCCGCCATGCTTCCCCGGCAGGCGGAAGCGGGAAAGTTGGGACGGA
The DNA here is from genome assembly GCF_963264785.1 of Psittacula echo. Classification (NCBI taxonomy): domain Eukaryota; kingdom Metazoa; phylum Chordata; class Aves; order Psittaciformes; family Psittacidae; genus Psittacula; species Psittacula echo. The sequence goes on along the minus strand of NC_137736.1, from coordinate 22,054,777 downwards.
AAGTTTGGCCTGGGCGCCCGGAGGTGGCTCTGCCGCTGTAGGGAACCGGGGCCGGGGGACGTGCCCCCCCACACACCCCGGGCCCGGCGGTGGCAGCCGCCAGCCTTCATGGCTGAAGTGGTCACCCCAGCCACGAGCAGCGGCTCACGGAACCCCCCGAGTCTCCTGTACCGGCGGCCATCTCTGCCTCATCCTGGCTGTGAAACCGGGCAGTGGTGGGGCCTCGGGCAGCCGTTAGTTGTAATGAAATGGGTTGCTGATAAACATCACACTGTGGCAGACCTCCTGGGAGATCTTCCCGGGAAGGACCAAGCCCGGGAAGTTGTGTAGAAATCGCTCTCGCCACCTGTGAAGCTTCCCAGGGAGCGACGCGTTTTCTGTGCACCCGTCCCTGCAGCGCCAGGCACCTGCTGGAAGGATGCAGGAGCAACCATAAAGAGTCATTGGATAGTCTGAGCTGGAAGGGACTTCCAAAGTCATCTACTCCAACCCCCTGCAATGAGCAGCATCTCCAACTAGATCAGGTTGCCCAGAACCACATCCAGCCTGGCCTTGAATGTCTCCAGGGGTGGTGCACCCACCACCTCTCTGGGCAGCCTGTGCCAGTATTTCACCACACTCACTGTAAAGAGTTTTTTCTTCACATCCAGTTGGAATCTCCTCTCTTTTAGTTTAAAACCGTTACTCTCATCCTGTTGAACAGGCCCTGCTAAAAGGTCTCTCCCCATCTTTCCTATAGGCCCCTTTCAATAACTGAAAGGCCGCAACAAGGTCTCTCCGGAGCTTTCTCTTCTCCAGGCTGAACAATCCCAGCTCTCTCAGCTGTTCTCACAGGAGAGGTGCTCCATCCCTCTGATAATTTCTGTGGCCTTTCTCTGGACTCCAACAGGTCCACGTCTTTCCTGTGCTGGGGACTCCAGCGCTGAACGCAGTACTGCAGGTGAGGTCTCACGAGAGCAGAGTAGAGGGGCAGGATCACCTCCTTCGACCTGCTGGTCACGCTCCTTTTGATGCAGCCCAGGATACGGTTGGCCTTCAGGGCTGCAAGTGCACACTGCCAGCTCATATCCAATCTCTCATCCACCAGTGCCCCCGGGTCCTTCTCCTCATATGTGAGCTGCTGGGTGGGATTAGGCACATCCTGTGATCACATGCTTCAGCTTCCCCAGTTGTGTGGCTGAAGTTCAACCATCTGGATCAGGACATCAAGACACCTGAAGCAAAAGTGAAGGCAGGGAAGGAGTGAAGGAGGAAGAGAAATGACCATGTAAAAGGCAGAACTTTGCATGCATCCAGGTTAAATAAGATGCGTGCATCCAAATAGTTCTTTCAAATCGCAGTTTCCCCCTAAGCACAGGGGCTAATTTTTTGCTAAATGGTGACAGTCCCTTTCCATGGAGGTCAGTCTATGTGTGACTTCAGCTAGTTGCAAAGAAGATGACTGACTCCTTTTCCTAAACCATGAGGTGTGCAGCTTCTCTGGAGGTGACATGGAGAAAACCGAGACAAGAAGGCAAAGATCTTTTCCTCCAGCCATCCCTCCTGGCAGGTTCTTGCTTTCAGGGAATGCGTCTCAGGTGCAAATTTTCACTAAAAGAAATGACACCACCCTCTGGGATTAAACCAAACCAGCTCCTGCTCACTGCTTCCTACCACATCAAAGGATGAATATATGCCCCAAAACATGAATTTACCCAGGGGTGCAGGATATACTCCATCTTTCAAAGCCTTTCAATAAAGGGCTTTGTTTCTTTGGAACAAACCTGTGTCACTGAAAGACTGGGATAGGTTTCTCACATCTATGCCGTGCAAAGTATAGCTTGTGAATATGATCTGTAGTTTTTAAATCTGAAGTCCTTCAGTCAGAGAAGGTGAAAGAGTTAAAGTTTATCCTCATGTCATCATCAGTTTCCAGCGTTATTGCTGCTTAGTGGCAATGTAGGAGGGGCCTGTGTTCTTGAATTACCCACTTCTCACACATAAGGATGATTTGAAGGATTTGGTCTTTTTATATTTGGAGTTGGGTTTCCTACTTCCTTGGTTTATGACAAGGATACTGAAAATGTCAAAACCTGTCTTTCCACAGGGTTATTTGAGTTCCAGGGGAATAGGTATTGATGGCTCTTCAACTTGCGTTTGAATGGGTAGGCTTATCAGGTTGAACACAAACTTCCTTCCTCCACAATGTTAACTTTGCTGTCTAATTATCTTTTAAATAACTGCTTCCCAGATTACAAGCTTTTCCTTATGCTGCTCGGTAACCCAGTCCTCAGGTGCTAAATCCATATGTAGACACCTCACTAAGTGGCCTGATTTTTAGAAGTGCTAAGACCTCTAGCACCTGCCTTGCCTGAAAAACAGTGGTTTCCTAATTTAGAGCAGTCGTAAACTGTCCTAAATTAAAGCAGGAATTGAATTAGCCCTGGCTAGTTTGGGGCTTACAGAGGTGGGAAGAAAGTGGTGAGGGAGCAGAATTGGAGCTACCTTGTGCAAAGATGTGCCCTGGGGCTTGTTTAACACTAGGGGAGAAAAAAAATAAGACTGCAGCCCTGCAGGATTACATTCCCTGTTTACCCCTGGGGGTAGGGGAAACACAGGGCACTTCTCTTCCCACCTGCTCCCATTGTTAATGCTGGAAGAAATGCCTTGAGACAAAGCAGGATGTTTGATGCAGCCTTGGCATCCCCTTGGCATCCCCAGACAAGACAGTGGCTGTCCTGCCAAAGGCGGTTGCCTTAATACTGTACTGGGGATGGTGGCTCTAGGCTGGCGCTCATTTATTTCAAACTACCCACCAGAATGACTTCCGGGCACCACTGGCCTGGCTGAAGCTAGGAGTAGTGTGAAAGCCAAATCCCCCCTTCTTTAGCCCCACTCCCTCAGCCATAAGGAAGAGTTTACCATGGACATTGACCAGGCGCAGCCTGTGGCTGCGGGGAGGACCTGTTCCCCTCAGGATGTGCCAGAGCCCCCTGATCCTCAGCTACCAGCTTGCCCGGATCGGCCCCATCCATTTCTGATCCCAGGCGAAATTCCCACTGCTGCTGTCGTCAAATGCAAAGGCTCCTCGTTGGGGCCACAAAAACTCCAGCTGTTTGATATTGTGCGGAGCAAGGCAGGGGGCACGGAGGGACTCCGCATGAAAGGGCGAGCTCAAAGGAAACCGGACCCTGGCATGTCGGCATGATACTCAGTGGGTAACAGGCTCAGTTAAATTTGCTCATTCAGCCAGCTAAGAGGGAGAGTTTTCTCATCTGTCCTGCTATGTTTAATTCATCCACACATGCCTCCCAATTACTGCAGGAGTAATAAACAGAAAGGCATGTTGGGGGCAGGGGGAGAGCTGGCTAAGCCCCAGCCACCAAACCTAAGCACCCCAAAAAAGTGTGAGCAGCACACTCTGGTATCTGTCATCTTGGGGGGAGCCCATCAGCACCCTGGTTCCAAATCCTTCTGAATTTTAGCTCAGATTCAGGCCTGTTTTCTGCTGTTTTATTTATTTTTCCTCCAGAAATGTACTCTGCAGGTGGTGTGCATGCAGAGTTATGCTACCAAGTGTCCACGCCTGCTGCCTGAGTTAGGCAAAACTCCCCACAAAAATCCATGTGGCATCCCTGCCTCCATGGAAGCTCCTGCGCTCACCCACAGGTTTTTCTAGCTCTGACTCTTTGCAAAAGTGGAAAATTGATGGAGGAAATTGAGCTATGGAGCCAAAGACAAGGTGGAGAAAATGCTCATTCATAGAGTGAGCTCAAAGCTGTCTGACCATATTGTGGGAGATTGATGGTGGGTGAAAGCAAGGATGAGGAGGTGATGACTGTCTCAGCCCCAGCAGCGGACTGGATTGAGGGCAGCAGCCATGGGCCAAAGGGACGAGAAATTCATCCTGTGTGTAGTGGGGAGGAGAGGGGAAAGACTCACATTGGGAAGTGACATCAGTGGGAAGCTCTTGGTTCAAAGGGGTTTCAACATGAGTTTTACTTTGTTTACCCTCTTGTAAAGCTATTTGTTACTTCGATAATCCATAGGAAATGGGATCATTTCTCTCTCGGCATGTCAAATTAAATAAACAAATAAAACCTTCTTTGGCTGTTGAGAAGCTTAGAAAGGAAAGTGTATTTGTACAGGGATTCAGGAACTAAGCATCTTTCAGGAGCAGAAGATTAGGAAAGAAATCAGAGAAACAAAGGGGGAAGTGATTCAGTCATCAAAACTCAAGAGAACCAAATTAAAGAGTAGGGGGTTGGATGGGAGGACAAGAGATAGGGCCTGCCTATATTGGGAAATCTGTGCTGGTGTAAACTAAACCAGCTCGATGTCAGTTTAGTTTTACCACTAGGGTCCAAGTCAGGGACATAGCCTGAGTTGTGACGAGCTCACCCTGATGTCAGAAATACCATTTGTGCACTGAGGTTTATTTTATTTCAGAATATATACATTACCCCTCACACGCAAACACGAATGTGCACGAGGGTAATGCATGTATTCTGAAATGAAATAGATCTCAGTGAACCAGTGCTAGCTCTGCCTTCCGTGGGAGAGGGGTTGGCAACAGGATTACTGGTACAGTAAAAACAATATAAAAGAAACGTATCCCCACAAAGGTTATCATTCTCCTTCTGCACAGTGATAGGTATATTTGTATAAAATATTTTACATATGGTACAGCTGTGCCTATGCTCTGTAGTATGTATCTGCAGGAGATGTTGTAAAGAGCTACCATTCTGTTTGTAGTTGGTTCATTGATAGGAAATATTTAGACAGTCAGTAGGCTCCTATGTGTATGAGATGACCCAGCTCAGGTCCATTTGCTTCCTTGTCTTAAAATGTTCAGGGATTGGGAGTCAGAGAGATCCTCTTGTGTATGGGGAGTGTTTTACAGTGTCACTCAATGTTTTGGGTGGAGGACAGGTTCTTTAAGAAAATGTTTTGTTAACTGGAAATTATCAAATGCAGTGGGTAAAACCTTTTGATTGATTAAGGAGCTCAGGGAAATGCCCTAAATAAATAACTTCTCCGCCCACTTTCCCCCAGGATCCTGCTTTCCTTTGTTAGAACTTAGACAACAACTCTTCTACAGTATAAAACTTCTCATGCAGTGAAAGCCAAGGCAACCACATTTGCGATCATGACCACACACCTCACTGCCTGTGCTGGACGATGGAAGTTCTGAGACTGAATATAAGAGCAGCATGAACCTGCTGTGTGCAAGAAGAGGTAGTACATGCCCTCAATGGCTCATGACCAAAACTCCATCTCAGGGTAATGGTGAGAAATGCTCCCTTGATGGACAGGACATAAAAACAAGATCATGCTTGTCATCTTTTGCTATGACAGTGTTGCTATGTGCTTTTGATAGGTCTTGTGTTTTATCGCAGAGAAGGTGACATTTCAGCAGCAGGCAGGTCCTCGAGCGAGAAATTATTTGGAAACCTTAGGATGCGTGTGCAGTGGATAGACAGGATAGGATGTTACGAAGTAGTTCACCCTTCCAAGTGGAGATGGGAACTTAGGCAGTAGGTGCTGAAAATAAGGTGTTCTGGGTAAAATGCAATAGATAGAATTAATAATTTCAAATGAACATTGTGAATGTCAAGTGGGAGGAGATATATATGTGCATATGTGCAATATAGATGTGTTAGCATATGCATTCACATTATGCGTATACGCATGTCTGCGACATCCCCATCTCCTAGAAAAACACGGTTTCTTTTGGTGTGTGCACACCTTCAGCTAGGAATCATGATAGGGAGTATGAGATGTTTGTGCAGTATCAGGTCAGGTGACTTTTACCAATCCTTTTCCCCTGATACCCATTTGAAGCTTGCAGATTGGTTGGGAAAAAAGCATTTTTTTTCTTCTCATGTTAGATGAACCCCTTATTTTCTCTGTGGAGACTATGCATGGAAACCTGGTGCTACAATTGTCAATGGGTGTCTTATTCCCATCAGTACAGAAGTGGCTGGGTTTAGGATTTCACACTTTTTGCTGATTCCCTTAATCTGAAGTAAGTTATTGAGGGTTTACAGACATCAACAGTCAAGGTATGGAGGCATCTTAAAGGTGTTCTAGGTTAATGCTGAAGTCTGAAAAGATCCCTTTAGCTGAGGTACTGTCCCTGAGTAATTACACCTATGTGAAATAACTACCTGTCATGTCTATCAGCAAGGGAGCTTACATTTTAAGGCATGCAGATCTCCCTTTACATCACGTTCACTCTTTGTTGCAGTCCATTTATTCACCTATTACTTACCTATAATCTCTCCTCCTTCACCACTTTCCCACACACCTGTTGCCTTTCCTTCTTTCTTTTTCATTGCTTGTGGCTCGTTCTTCTCTGTCCCCATAAACAGCCCTCAAACAGGTCCCTAGTTTCAGCAAGTGAAAAGGAAAAGCTTGGGGATCCCCAGTCTCCCGGGCCCCCGCTGGCCCTGCATCTGTCCCCGTGCCCCCCCCTCTACCCGCCGCCCACATCCTGAGCATGAAAGCCGTCTGGATTAATCCAGCACAGAGCACATTGTGTGTGAGTCACGACAGGCTCACTAAGGCGTGCAGTGCTGATAAAAGGCAGCTCTGATGGGCTCTGTCAGGGATCCTGGAGAAACAGCGTGGAAAAAATCTGCTAACCCACATCCCAGCCTGGCAGCCGGGGCCTGGAGACAGCCGGGCATGGAGGGGAGTGCAGGGAAGCCCCCACAGTACTGACAGGTCCTGCTCTGGGCTCAGCCCGTGGGGAAACCCCTGGTCCAGGGCATGAGGATGGTGCTTCCTGGGGCCCTGGAGTCAGCTGAGAGCTTATGGGGCTGAATCAGGGCTTGCATGAGCCCTCAGGTCCCGAGGATGCACCCTGGATAACCCCTTTCTCCCCAGAGGGACCAGCTGGCCAGAGGACATTCGTGACCTCCGAAGAATGTCAGAGGTGTCACCCTCCCTGAACCTACATTCTCCACCCATGCCCCAGCAGCTAGCCCATCTGTGAGACTGCAGGAGACACTGCCCCAAGATGGGGCTGCTCCTTGCAGCACTTTTGTCTAATCCAGAGACACTCCTCTCAAAACATGACTATTTTCCCAACCTGCAGTTTCCCTTTCTTTGTTCTTTACTCCTAGTATGATCCTGCTGTATAATCCTCAGCAGTATCTCCAACTCTCCATTGTTAAGCCTTGCAGGCGCTGACTTCTGAACTGTTTTATGTCCCTCCCCTTTGGGTCAATCTGGCTATGCATTGCCTATCTGCAGTGTCCTTTTAATACTCTCCTCTCTACTGTTACATGGTGTCTCCACTGAATGCTGTCATCCTGCCACAGACTGGAGACTGTGTAAAAGGCAAAAAGAGAAAGAGCTGCTCTTGCAGCTCTGTGGCTCTGTGCTTATAAGCCCTGATCTGTCTTCTCATCAGACTGTGCACACATACACTTCTACTGCATTTTAAAGAGCAGGGTAGCATAGCACCTTCCAGTCATTTCTTTGTAACTTTAGAAACCAGGTCTCCTTTTAGAAAACAGAATCACAGCTGATAAGGAGGCCATGGTGCTCAGGAATTTGCGGGTTTTGAGGACAAGGGTTAGATGAACTGTAAAAGGTTCTACAGCTTAGTGTTTCTGATCCCTTTTTAAACTAAAGAACAAACTAACCTTTCAGGGGAGAAAAAAGAAATCCACAGATTCTTTCTTGGCATGATACCATGCAGCAGCCTGCGGTTATAACCAAATAAAAATCAGGCTAAGCTTTGAAATTCTGCATTTTTCATTTCTGCCAGCTGCTTTTATTTGTCACCATTTCATTTGACGGCATGTGTTAGATATTGCGTGAGGCAAGAGTGCATGGGTGGGAATTTGGAGAAGGATGCTGTAATCCACTTGCAGACCACCTTCTGAAGTCTTGCAAGCCATCAAAATACTCACAATCTAGTCTGCCCTGCTGATGCCAGACCATGCGAAACCCAAAACCCGTTTAATCCCCTTTCCTGGATGATGCAAGCCATATCTAGAAGCCTCTTGTGGAAAGCAGAACACTGGCTTAGGGAATGGATGTCGGCTGCAATCTTTTCTCTACAAATTGAATTTTTACTCTGATACAGTTCATCCCATTACTTCTGAGTCTAATATTTTTGGACAACCTTTGCTTGGCATTTACAGGTCTTTGATCCTCTCTGTTGGTCAGAGAGATACAGTGGGTCTGGGCCCAATTCTCCCTTAGTTAGCTGGGCGTAAACGCCTCTGAATTCACACCAGCTAGATGCAATGTAACATGAGAAGTGTGTGAGGCCCTTTATTCTCCCAACCTCCCCTCATAAATCAGCTCCTGCAGCAGCACCTGAAGTCATTTTCTCAAGACCAAAGCACGCATGGAGAACATTTTGCCAGGAGTCCAGGGAGATCAAATGGCCTCAGGAGGTTTGCTGTTCCCTGCAGTGCTGCTGGCAGCTCGGCTGGGGTCGCTGAGCGTGAGGACCGTGTGTCGCACAGCCCGGCACCAGGAGAAAGCACACGAGGAGGATGTTAAGCCACAGAGAAATCATAGTCGCTTCTGCTTATTGCACTGACTGAGCAGAATGACCCCAGCTGAGGGATCAAGCATAGTCGTATTTCTGTTTCATCTCAGCATCACACAGAGCCAGTTTATCTGCCCAAGAGGTTTCAAGTTATACTGGCTTTCTGGTGGTGAAACTTTCCCGTGGGACTCAACTGCTGAGCAGCTTTTTTTTGGTGGCCCTTTCTTCAGTGTCTCTCGCGTGAGCTGGAACAAGAGTGAAATCCCCTCCCACCAAAGCAGCTTGTGCAGCTCAATGACTGTCTCTCTTGGTGGCAGAGACAAAGACATGAGATTCCTCACAGCTTTTACTGTGTCTGTATGAAGGATGAGCCAAATATTGGTCCCAGCATGGTCCCGTGACTCTAAGCACATGATACTGAGCAGCACTGAAGTTGCTAGGTGGAATTGTGCTATGGTACGTGCCACCCCATCCCTCACCTTTGTCTTCCTCCACCTCAGCATGTCCTTGTCAACGCTCCTTGAGGGGGGTAGAGCCAGATTAGGGGTACCTATATGCCGCAAAGATAAGCAAATGGCAGCCTGGAGGTCCTTATGTCACCTTATACTGCTGTTACTGGGGGGTGTGTTTCTTAGGAGGTACTTCGCATTTTCTAGTCTGGTGCCAAATTCTTCCTTCTATAGTGCCTCTAAAGACTTTCACCAACCAAAAGCCAGGCCTCAGACCCCTGCCTCCTACTGGCAGCGTGCTGACTGCTGCTCAGAGGACAGCCTTCCCATGGGTCAGTGGCCGGGCTCCCCGTAGGGGAAGCACGACACTGGTATAAAACACAGCACAGCTTGGCCAGTTTAGTTCCTGCTACCACCATTATAATTGCTGAAAAAATAAATACATCTCTCTACCCATGAGGTACTTGTGTCAGATAAGTTTTTTAAATAATGCATTTGGAGAAAACCAGAAGCTGCCTTTCTTTGTGAAAGACAAGTTTGCCAGAGCTGTGATTTTCTAAGGACCCTGAAGGACCTGAAATTCCTTATTGACCCTCAGGGGGATTTGGGGGGTGGGGTATGTGTTTCTTCCCTCCCTCGAATATTCAAGCAAGTAGTCCTCAGACATCTCTCTCCTGCTTGTCAGTCTTTGCCCTGTTTGTTTATTTTTTGCACTTCTCCCAGCCCGGACAAGGCAAACAGGCTAGTCTATTGTTGGTGTGCATCTCTTTCACTGCAAGATTTGTTTATGTCTTAGCACAGTGATGCAATATTTGGGTTGAACGCTTCAAGGGAAAATGTTTATAGAGCTAAAAAAATATTTCCATCTGATTTGTTTATAGGAAGTTTTTGCTTGTGGTCTTGGGTTTTGAAAAGGCCTTTGCATGTTTTCTTTTCCGCCTCCCCCACTCCCTCTTTGCAGATTTGAAGTTTGGAGCCAAATTCAGTCATGATAATGCCATGACTGACTCTTTAGGTATTTCTACCATGCTCAGCACTACACCACTGGAGTATCTCCATCCTGGCCTCCTAGCTCTTCTCAGTGGTGTCATCCTTCCTGTTTGCTGAGGTTCCCAAAGCCCCTCTGCAAGGCTGAAGGGTTTCCAGCCTTGGATTCCAACAACTCCCCTTTGCTCCCAAATTGCCTCTGACCTGGACCAGCCCCCAGGCAGGGCAGCCTACACTATGGGGGAGAGTTGGAAGAGTTAAATGGGAACATTGCTTAGAAGGAAAAACAAAAGAGTAATAGGAAAGGCATCTTTGTGTGACTGAGGGCTTAACCAAAACCAGGCCTTCTCCTCCACCCCAGCCAGGAAAACAAGGCAGTACGTGCAGGCAGCCACCGGCAGCGCGTGTGCGGGTGTCCTCCTCTGCCTCCGAGCATGTAGGCAAGGCACAGACACTCGCAGACAGAGGGAGGGCACTCGCTTATTTCTGTGGCCCCCGGGGCATGTGGCCTCCCTTGTCCCCTGCTACTGCACAGCAGCACCCGGCATGGGGTGTGCTTCCTGCCACCACAGCTCTCGTGCCCCTCATTGTACATCCACTCCCCCATGTCTGCCCCTCTCCCATCTGCTTGGTGTTGCTCACCCGGAGGAGTCTGTCCTTCTCTGTGTATTGCATGTCTGACTGCTTGGAAACATTGAGTACCGCAGGGCTGCCTCCTAGACATGCTGATCAGATGAACAGGATGCTGAAATGATGAATGTCACAGTTACTGGCATAGTAGAAAGTGCTTCAGCAGTCCTGGCTTTGGAGAATTTACAGTGTCTCCCGTCACAGCTTGCTGGCAAGAGGCATGGAGGGGACAAGAGGAGGTGCTGGCTTTCTCTGGTGCCTTGAAATTCTGCCTCCTTGTACCAAAACCCATCAGAACAGTCACAGGGTCCCTCCAGCCAGTTCAATGTCCTGCTAAGGTATCCCAATATTATCCATTGCCAGTCTTGTTTCTCTTGGCAGGAGAAACCGTCACGACCTTTACCTTGTTATACATGTACCTGCCTGGGGGAAAACAACAGAACACAGAATATAACAGCATGTCCCAAAATCTTTGAACAAACAGTGTTTTCCCTCAGCATCACTGCCAGGCAGCCTCACACCTCTGTCACCACAGTTTGAGGAGGTGGCTGGCCCCTGAGCCCAAGTGCAGGTCTCTTTCCATGAGCTCACTAACCAGCAGGGCTTCACAGACCATCATCTGGCAACAGCCAGTGTAGGAAAAATTACTCTTGGAGATGTTTCCAGCTACTTCCAGCTGCTGCCTGCACAGGAAAAACATGAGATCACTGGCTCAGAGGAAGCCTTGGCTCCCCCAGCCCCTGCCCATCAGCAGGTGGCCCTGAGAAGAGGAATGGCCTGTGAGTGCTCTGGCAAGGGGGACCTCGCCTCTAGGTATTGGGGTAATACCCAGACGAGTAAATAAAAGCCAGCCCATGCTTTGCTGGTGAGAGGGCTCTCCTGCAAGGGGAGGCTGCAGTCAGTGATGGGTTTATCCCTGAACACCCCATTTCAGAGCCATGCCAGCCACTTGCTGCCTGCAGCCCGCCATGGCCCTCAGTCCTGCTTCCCAGCAGACAGCCCTGTCACCACAGAGGGACCCAGCACAGCCTTTGGCTCCCCCACCTGCCTGTTCCTGCTCCCCAGAGCTGAGATCCAGCAGAAGGGAAGAGCAGAGGGAATGAACAGGCTGGCTCTGGCCCCTTCCATAAGGTAGGGAATGGAGGACAAATTAAAAGAAAATGCACAGCATATTTTTCTGCAGAGATGACAGGACAAGCATACAGTTGCCAACCCTTGTTCTGGAGCACAAGAATGCTTTCAAAGTCACTCTGACAGTCACATTTTCTAGTGGTCAGCAATATCATAATCCCTCAGAGACATGTTCTGTGACTGTTGTGCCCATGAAGGAGCAGGAGCTTTCTGGGAACTCTAAGGCCACACTACAAGTATGTTTGCTCTGTCCTGTTAGCTTGGGACCGAGGTTGCCCAAGAGTCACATGCTCTTGCGCATCCATGTACCTTGGCTGTTGCCCAGAGCAAGCTGGCAAGGGAGCGGGGGCGTCTCTGCTGAGAGCAATACTGAGGTTTTCCTCAAAGGTATCTGCAAGGCTGGGTGAAGAAAACTAAGGCTAATACATTTTGTAGAGTCCTGGCTTGATTATCTGGGCCTTGTGTCTACGACACACACATGGGCCTTCATAACTAGTACGTGCTAGCCTATCTTGGCTCTTCAAGTGTAGGATGCCACATTGTTGTGTTGTTAGGGGTTTTAGTGTGCTGAGAGCCAGATGGAGGAGATCACCAAAGGAACATGAGGGCAAGGTAGACCAAAGTGCATGCACAGACACCGTAACTGCAAGCCTTGGTCTATGAGGGAAAACCAGGAAGGACATTGCTCACAGGCTGTGGCCAACTGCACACTTTCATGCCATCTTTGATACCTTCTTGGAGCCAATAACTGCATCCTCCCAGGAGGGGAGGTATATGGGTCACACCGACTTGGTACATCAACTATGTCCCCCGCAGACGGCTGTTGCACATCTGTTTGTATGTTGCTGCTGAATGCTAGATGGTGGTTCCTAAGAGTGGCAGAAATAGCTTATTTATTCTGTTTGGCATCTATATCCATTCCCTCTTATTTCTCTCTTCTCCTCCAAACCCATAACCCCCTCCAAAAAAAAAAGCCAAGCTAATGCCTTCCAGATGAGGTGCTAGAAGCTGCTAATTGCACCCGGATCCGTCCTGATTTGTGCTTCAGTCAGCAAGGCACCTCGCTAATGGATCTGAAACTTGGCAGTGGGCCTGGGACCAGTGTCAAAGGAAATGGATGAGAAGGAAGGAGAGAGCAGAGGGTTAGAGGGAGAGCAGGGAGACCCAGAAAGAAAAACGATTCCTCCTCCTCACAGCAAGGCGCTGAATCCTGATAAGGGCTTGTGGTTGTCCCCCAGGGCGAGGTGGTCGTGTGTGGGATGGCAGCAGCACAAGCACGTTGCCTTCTCCTGGTGGAGACCCCACGCCTGTGCCGAGGTCTGCTTTTGTGGGAAGGCTGGTGCTTATGTTGGGGCAGGAAGGCAGAGCTGGGGCACACTTGGGCTTTACCAGCTCCTGTACTGGCTTGATCTTTCCTGGTGCAAAGCTGGGAGCCAAGAGCCAGGAGCCAGGGCATGAGCCTGAGCCGCTGCTCCCTGTTGATGTGGGGCATGTCACACCTCATGGGCAGCTCCCAGGAGAGGCACCAGCTGGGTGATTGTAGGTGAGTTGGAAGTGCAGAGGAGAGAGAAAATGAGAGGGAAGAGGGGTGGGGAGGTGAGAGCAGGCAGGGCAAGAGATGAAACAGGCTCAGGGAGGAAAGAGAGAACAGGAGGTACTACCAAGGGAAAAAGCAAGGAGGAGAAGTGAAGGCTGGAGAATAAGGAGATGGGGTGATTTATGTAGATCTTTCTCCTGTGCAGCCTTCAACACCCACAGTGCTATGCTAGCAGCCAGATGGGGCTGCAGCCTCCAGACAGACCCCACACTTGGGGAGCTCCAAGGGAACCATGCATGCTGTCCTGCCCAGGAGCCCTGGGACTCCACTGCAGAGCTGCAGGGGTCAAGAGCTTTCTATCAACAGACAAACTCCCAGACGATTCTCTTCAGTGGCTTCTCAGGACCTGCCTGAGGTATGGGTCTGTTTCTGGATGTGTGGACACCACCAGTACAAAGAGACTTTGGAAAAGCGTACAAGCAGCCATGAGTCTGACTGGGCCTGTCCTGCAGGGCCATGGTGACACTCCATAGCACGTTCCTGGTGATCACAGAGAGGAAATGATAATGCTGACAGCACTGGGGCTTTTCTCTCTCAATAACTTCAAAATGACCTGCTGCCCCAGTTCGGTCTACACTGAGAACCTGAAGACCTCCTGTGCTACATTTCCCAGGCCCTCTGCTTCATCATCAGCATAGGGCTGAGGAGATTTGTACTCAGTCCTTGGAGGTTAGCTTGAGGGTATGAAGCAACCTCACTTCTGTGTTCTGGAGGGCCCCAGGAGACCACACAGTCGTTCCTTTCCACCATGAGATACCCCCCTAGCACTAAATCCAGTGTCTTACCCAAAGCAGCTACAGAAGGGAGTTTATTCCACTCATTTTACTGGCAGAGAAAATGAAGGTCAGAAAAGCAAAGTAGTATTTCTGAGGGTTCCGCAGAGAATCCAGGTCCCATCTGGGAGAAGACCTGTAGTTACCTGTAGTCAGAGGGTACCTGCTCTGCTAGACCAGCAGAACCATAAAGTCATCATAGAGGGAAAAACTGCAGCAGATAACTGGGAACAGAGAAGATATTTGGACCCACACTGGTGATCTGGATAGATGGGCACTTGGTCTCAACAAGTTCTCTTCGTTGCAAAATAAAAGCAAACAAGGAATACCTCAGTAGAAGGAAACTCCCTAACAGCTGTAACTGCCAGGAGGGCCCTGGAAGTGTGGTAATCAACATGATAGTCCTGGGGAAGATGCTTTAGGTGGAGGAGGGTGCCAGGCTGAGAGCGGAAACAGGACAACCAGAAGCAGCCAACTGCAATAGGAAGGCAGTTGGTTAGAACCAGTAAGGCACCATGCTAACCTCCCTTTGGCTGCAAGTCCCATTTTCATCAACTTTGCAATTCTTGGCAAAGATCGGAGGGAGTTTCCACTAGACTGTGATTCATTTAGTGAAATGTGATCGTGGCCAGCAGGGGAAGGAAGTAGACAGACAGACTGACAGGGAGATGGTGCACTGTGAGCAGGGGCAAGACTGTCAGGCCTCTGCAGAAGGGGCAGAAAGAGACCTGTTCTTTTTGGTAGGGATCTCAGTGCGCAATCTGCTAGGGGAAGAGGTAAGGAAGTAGAAAAGCAAACTAATTACAGACATTGTGTGTGCTTGTGTGCGCCTACAGACTGATTAGCTCATGTCTCCAAAGCACTTGGAGATGGAAACCAGTTAATTATCCTTATTAATTTTTCCCCTTTTGCTGCTGGTTATTTTTGGAGACCATTTTAAACACAATGTACCACCCAGGTGCTGGCTGCCCCAAAGCCCACTGGAATTCCCTACATGTCTTTTCCTTCGCTTACACAAAGGACAGAACAGTCCCAATGGGAGTGATTCCTTCTTCCTGAAATGAGGTCAAATCAAAGGAATTAAAAAAAAGGGGGGGAGAAAAATAACACATCCTGTGCCCAAGTCACGTGACGCTTGCCTGCTTCTGTGCCTCTTGGAGGCCAAAGGCAAGGTGGCTGCCTCTCTCTGCACTCACTGGGGCCCTGAAATGCTGGCAGATGGGTACCAGGATGCACAGGAAACAAGCATAATTGCTATGCAGCTCGTTGCAGCACAGGTGAGACCTAGACTTAGTTTCTTTCCAATTGTATTGCTGTGGGTACCCACCAGAAGACACTGAGGGAAACCCTGGTGAATATCCTGAGGCCATTTCTGACAACAGGGGGATTTTGGGCTTCGGCAGTGCAATAGGACAAGTCATTTTCCAAGGCAAACAACAGAAATACATGGCTTTAAACTTCATCTGCCACCTGCTTTGCCTGTTCTTAGGTGGAGGGCATGGCTGCTGCCTGATGCATGAGCTGTTTTCTTCTATCCTCTCTGACCTTCGGGTTGCTTGGAAAACTAGGGAAGGAGCTGTGAACCCCCTGGATGTGAATGAGCACACTTAGGGATTGAGGATTTTGGGACTGACTGTGCTCTCGTGCCCAGTTCGGTATGCAGGCAGGGCAGCAGCACGAAGAAGATGGACACACACTCCTCTGGACCCACGTGAGGCTACGTATGCCTGGCTCAGCCCCAGCCCCACAGCCACCCCATAGGCTCTGTCCTGTGGGCCCCAGTGCTTGCCTCAGTCCTTGGCTGCTTGCATCAGGGTATGTGGTTCCTCTTCCAGACTTTGGGTGCTGCAGTGCTAGGGCTTCCTGGGCAACTCAGAAAGGAGTCTCCTCAAAAAAGTCTGGGAAAGGTCTGGCTGTGGAGAAATGCCTGGCCCTTTCCTTCCCCTCCTTCCAGTTTCTTGCTGCCTGGGGCCAGGGCACTCCCTGCACAGCTGGGTGGGAAGCCACAGTCCAAGAACTGGAGAATTAACAGTTTTTCAGCTCTGTGCCAAAGCGTTAAGTGCTGGAAAACCAGACCATGCGCACCATGTTAAAATAAAGGGATAGCTGAAGACTTCCAGACCATGACAGGTTTGATCTGGCTTGTTTATTTTTGGCAGGAGAGACTGAGGGAGGCCAGGGCAGGGACCGAGCGTGTATTATATGTGCCAGAGAGAGCACGTCTCTTCCAAGTCAGCTGCGTTCTGTCTGCTTTCACACATGGCCCGTCAGTCCCATTCTGGTGCTGCGCTTTGCCTGGTGGCTGAATGCAGGAACATCTGTACCAGGTCCATTGCAATGTGATTTATGAATCCTCTCTGAGTTCCCATCTTTCCTCCTCCTCCTCTTCCTTTCGGGGACTTAGGGATTTGGTTGTTTTGGGGTTGTTTTTTTTTTTTCTTTAATAAAGAGCACTTCAAGTTAATTTAAGGCAGAACCCCTTGATTTACTCTGCTTTGGTTTCAGGAACAAAAGACTTTAGGGGGGGAAAGAAGCCGTTGAGGTTTTAAGGATTGTTTCCTGTTGTACCTCAGCCTTCCTGTGCAGACAGAAAGCATGCCATGGTACAGCAGCAGCACTTGCCTGGCACTGGGAAGGACCCCAACCAGTCTGGGCTACAGGTTCCCTGTCAGAAAGACCAATTTGGTCAAGCGCGGAGTCAGTCCATCAAGAAGCAGATCTCTGTGCTGTGCTGCTTCTAGGCAACATGGTGTTTTCTGAGTTCTTGGGTCCCAGCAGAGACAAAACACAGGATTTTAAGATATAAGATACAAGAAGTAGTGTTACAGATGTACAAAGCAGGATTGCATGGAAGTGATGGAGAACTATCAGTAAGGAGAAAATAATTCTGTAACTCAGAGCTTCTCAGGTGGCAGAAAGGGTGCAGGGAGAAGGGGGCCTTTCAACACCCCTCTCCTAGTATCATATCCCACTATTTCTGAACCTCCAACTGTGTAGTGATACATCTGCATAAGTTTGCAGACTTGGGAACATGTACCCATAACGGTCCACTGCAGGCCAAAGTGAGATCTGTCGGGGGGGGGGGAAGAGATGTCTTTATATCATCCTTGTAGAAGTGAGAAGAATAATGCAAGGCTGCAAGGGACAGCTGATGAGAGCTTCCAGAGGAAGACACTGCCCCCAAGGACTGCAGCCTGTGTGCAGTCACTTTTGGCTAGTCACTTCTTCTAACGCCAGTTCCTAAAGCACTGTACTTCCCCACGTGCTTGCATTTCCCAAATCTAAAGGGCATGGTACTAACAGAGTATCCTGTGTAGAAGGGTTGAGTCAAAGAGTTATAAAACCAATAAATCAGGAGCATGGCTGAGTTCCTGCTCTTTGAGGAGCTGAAACTGGCTTGGTCTTTCATGAAGCCCAGGTTTGACTTAACTGAAAAGTAGACCTGTTTGTTTCTTTCTGCTGCAGTGTATCCTAGCTTAAAACCTGTCATCTGCACCCTGCACATCTTTCATAGGAGAAAAAGGAAGTGTTGTAGATGAGGTACCAGGTCAGATACATACTAAATTATGTAAAAAGCACTCCCACACTTATGTTTTTGTACTTGGGCCTCTCAATATCCTGTTGACAGGAATTCAGAGTGTCCTGGAAAGCATCACTGAAAAACACCTACGTGGACCTCTTGCTCTGTAAGAAAACCACCAGACAAATACAACCTTCTGCTGAAGCTATGCAGTGATACAGCTGAGGGTGCCTCACTGAACTGTGAAATTGGAGAGCCAACTTTAACAGCTAGTGTCACCAAATGAGTCAAAACCTCCAGAGTAACTTTATACCTGTGATTCTGCAAGCAAGTCTTGCATGCTTCACCAGCAGCCAAGCAACAATAGCTTCAGAGCAGAGTGGGGTACCTGGCTCCTTAGTGGTGTTGAGAAACTGCCCTGAGACGAGGCACTACTCTGCACAACACACACGGGTCAAAACCAGGATCAGTTGGGTGAGGCAGTTTGTGCCACTAAAAATTCCCCAACTCAGACCTTCTCTGGCCACTGGGGCACCATCAAAACCCTGAGCACTGCTTGGGACTCTATTCTGAGCACAGGTGATGGAGAACGGTCTCCAGTACTCACCTTCTGCACTGGAAATAGAAGGCTTGAGAAGAGAGGGGATGCAGACAAAGGCTAGCAGGATGGTCAGGGGAAGAGAGTGCCTATCGTGGGGCAGGAGACTGTTGATTTATTTTGCCCAGAAAAATGCAGGCTGAGAATGGATATGATTGTTCTTGGTAAACACATCAGAGGCATAAGCACCAGGGAGGGAGCAGAGCTATTTAAGCCTTGAAACAATGTTGGCGCAAGAACAAGTGGGCATACTCCAGCCAGGAATAAATTGAGACTGGAAATAAGAATGGTTTAAGCCTCAGAGCTGTCAAGTTGGGGAGAAGCCTACTAATTGGGGCAGCAGGAGAACCTTAAAACTTGTTAGGATTGTTTGGAGCTTCACATTTGTGCAAAAGATTGCACGATGTGATTGCTGACAATAGCAAGGCACAAGACGTGGTCAAATAGGAGATCCCTTCCAGCGCTACACCCCTACTGCGAAGCACTCGGGATTGATTTCTTTCTCATGTTAAGGCAGGAGAGTTGCAGGATCCCTTGCCATCCAGCCCTGTGGGGAAGCTGCTCACAAGCCAGTTGCAAGCAAGCAGATGAGGATACTTTCTCAGATGGCTGAAGATGATATGACAATTCCTACTAATGAGCTGTGAGGAGAAACGTGTCTCTTGTCCCAGGAGGAATATTGCAGGCATCGCACCAGGCCACAGCCAGGCAGCAGGGCAGAAACAAACAGCAGAGGCAAAGAGCTGAAATTCCAGAGGAGAAAACCAAGTACAGGCATTTGCTTGTTAGAGAGCAGGGGGCTTCATGGCTTCTTTGTCTGCTTGAAGGCAACAGAGATTGGACAATTACCAGGGAAAATTTATGTAACACTTTCTGTCATCTTGGGCTATGGCAGCTCTGCAGTAAGTCATAGGTTTACCTGAGCGATCCAGGCCAGGAGTCTGGTGGGTTTATACAGCCATATACCCACTTTTCAAGGAGAGAAACTCCCACCCTGGCAAGGAACCACCCAAAACTACGTACCTCCTGATTAGTGCCCCCGGCTCTTTTCAGCATCTCCCAGTGAAAACAGCAATGTGATAATCTTGCCTGGTCCAATCCTGGTATGAGGTGAAAAGCCCCTATCCTGACCCAGGGAGTTTCCCAAGGCAAGGGAGCTGCACGGAGAGAAGAAACAGCTTTGGGATCTGAAGGCAGTGCAGCAAGGAGCCACCTCAGGCTTGAAATCACTCATCTGTACCCAACATGAAGGTGAAAGCTTGCTGGGCAAAAGGATCTCTGCACAGATGGGACAAGAGTGGTGTTCTGTGACACAGAGGCGCTATGCACAGCCCCCAGCCCTTGGCAAGGCCTCCATGCTCAGCTTCTCCAGGCGTGTTTCACTCAAGGGGCATACACTGGGACCAGTCCGCATCTGGATGGGCAATCCTGTCCTCATCAGATTTAGGAAGAGCCCAGACATTGGTTTTATGTGTGTCACCAGACAGTGGTCTTACATGTGTCCGTCCAGGAGAGAGGATACTTAAAAACTGTCTGGCCAAGTAATTCCTCTTGTCCTCCAAAACCAGTCGCACTGGAGAAAACCCAGAATGCCACAGCTCTCAGCTGTTCCTATGAGTCCTCTCAGCCTCCCACCATGGGTAACCCAGCCCAGTTAAATCTTGGCCACACGTAGTTGCAGCTAAGCAGATGAGGGGCTCATGCTCAGAGGAACAGCGGCCTTTTTCATCCCCAAGGACTTGAGCTGAGACAGCAGGGGAATGGAAAGATGAGCAATAATTCAGTGGGTGCATAAGAGGGGATACATATTACAGCAGCTGGCTAATACACAGCCTTCCACATGGGCACGATAAGATCAAGCTCTAAATTCCCTTTCTTTCCTTCACTGCACACACACACATAAACCTTCTCTCCTTTCTCCTTAGGAAACTGAAAGAAAGGAAAAGCAACAATAAAATATTTCAGATGAGAAAGAATTCTCAGTGATTGAGAATATTTAATGGGAACCATCTGCCTGAGCAAGACCAAAGGCTGATCCTGCTGGGGTTTTGTTGACAGGGTCACTTTCCTCAGGTACCTGCTGAGGAAAAGGGAGGAATGCTCAAGAGACGCAGAGGAGGAGGAGGAAGGTGAAGGAATGTGTTGCACAGCATTTTACCTCCATGCAACCCCAGCTCCCCCCTTTCCCTCTTTCAAGAGACTTTTCAAGCTCTTGGAGAAGAGCCATGACAGGACAATATGAGAAAGCAAAAGCAAGTGTGGTGCATGCGTGTGACTCTGTCTGAGCAAAAGGAAGCGGGTGTAAGAAAGGGAAGAGGAGACCAAAAGTTCAGCACATGAAACAAAAGCCAAGGCTGGCCCTCTGCTCCCTTTCCTGTTCTTCTTGCAACCAGACTGCTGCAATTAAGATGTAACTGATACACGAAGAGCTGCTTCCTTGGGCTGGTGCTCCCTCATCTCCTCCTCTCCTGTCTGACCACCAGCAGTGTCATCATGATGGCAATAGCCCAGGCATGAATCCTCCTCTACAGAGCTGCCACACAGCTACCAAACCTGGCCCGGTCAGCCAACCTCTGCCAGAGCAGCTGCCAGCATGGGAAATGTTAGTGGTGTGAGATGGGGACTGCTTTCAAGTCACCCTTTCTCCCATGGATAATAACTGGCTGCGTGGACCTGCCCAGGCTACCATCTACGTGTTCATGAGACGTTGGGACCTAACCAATGCCCTGCTGCCTCTGTGGCAGGAGAGGAGCCCCTTCTCCTACAGGATCTGCTTGGTCCAGTGCTTGAACCAGCCCAGGGACAGGATCTTGGTCCAAGCTCATCTTTCGGGGTACTGCTTTTCAAGGGATGTGCTTAGCTCTGCCCTTTTACCCTTATCCACTGCCAGTTCATGGCTTTGGAAAGTTTGTTGGCTGCCTGTCCCTGAACAGTGAAGCTTGTGTTGATCAGTGCTTCAAGCGTACAGAAGGCTGGAACTACCATTTTCACATTGAAAAACATAATAAAAGCTTTTCAAAATGCTCCAAAAGTTACTCTGATTTGGGTGACGTATTCCAGGGTTTAAACCACGGCATATGGAAACAGTGCTTCATTGGGCTACCTGGCAATTCAATAAGCTTTTCTTCTTCCCTTTCTTCTTTGTATGAAACTCATTTTTTAACTAGAAGAGGTAGCTCATGTTAGCAGTGGTTTTGCCCAGCTTTTCCTGGTCTTTATTCTCTGTTTTCCCTAGCTTCTGTTCACAGTCCCTGATGGAATTGTATCTGTAAACTGTTTCCTCAGAAACCGTGAGCCCAAAATAAGAAGTTAAGCCTGACCATCGTGATGCACCATGCTCTCCCCCTTCCCTATATATTTTAAACAAATGGGATTATGGTGACAACTTCTGAGCTCCAAGGATTTATACTTTCCCACCGCAGGAGAAAGTCCCAGTCCTGGAGATTTTCCTGGTTCAAACAGGCAAGCACAAGCAGGGAAAATGCTGATGGAGGGGTCACTGAGAGGGGAGGTGGCATCTGTGTGCATACCGTGTCTTCTTGCTGAGCACCTGAGATGCCAGGGTTTAACCAGGCAGTGCCTGCAGACCCCACTCTCCTTCAGGAGGGTCCGGCTCCTCTGTGATGTTATGTCAGTGTTAATGTGATGGTGGGAAAGGTAATTCAAACCTCATGGTAGCAGATGCTGTGACATGGACCACAAGATAGGACAACAGCAGCTGGAGCTGCAGGCTGGCCACAACTCTACCTGTCACAGAGCTCTTAGGAGGAGATGTCTAAACAGTCTGGGGCCGAGAAGAAGGAATACACTCGCAGGCTGTGGCACAGATCTGATTTTCCATTCAGTACCCGCACGGTAACTCAAGAAGATGGTAAATTGCAACTGCAACAGCTCACTTGCAGCCTAATGTTTCCTCCTGGTGCTCCCAAGGTGTGGAAAGATCCCTGCAGAGTGAGGCCCATGAAGGGGGGAAGCGTGCAGCAAAAGTCTTGGAAAGCTGCCCTGCAGAGCTCTTTTGCCATTACCCTTCTTAGCAGCCCCTTCTTTTTGGTTCAGTGCACTCAGGGGGTAGGGGCCACAGCCACAGGGGCAGGAGCTGCTCACTCTTCACCTATAACCTCATCTGCTGCTTTTATCTCCAAAGGGAGCTACAAATAAATCCCAAGCTCCAGTGCAGGGATGGTTTCCATGCTTGCCTGACTTCACCAGGGGCAGTCCAGCCTGGGCCCCATGCTCTTGCCATGGAGCCCCTGCTGCTCCCTAAAACTGAGTGGGCCTGCTGCAAGCTTACATAAGCAGTCAAGTGACCATCTGTTACAAAGGCAATATATGATTGTTATCTTTAGGTGCACGCAGTGTTTGATGTGGTGCCCAAAGGTAGTAATAAAGTATTATTAAGCTTTTTCAATTATGTGGACTGTGACAATACTGTGACAAGGCTGTTGGAATCAACCTTCAAAACGAGGTGTGTGAGGCTAGCAACACGTAGCCACGTGCTGCTTCTTAATCCTGGTCTCACTGACGTTCATTAAACTTCAGCTGGCGTAAGGGATACGTGTCCCAGCCACTGACTGTGTAGCATCTGACCTCAGGGCAGCCTCAGCAAGAGCATTTGGGCAGAAGTCAGGAGATCAGGACTCTACCCCCAGCGAGGCCATGCCACCGCCCCACGCATCGGCCTCGAGCAAGGCCTTCCTCCTCCTCGCACCTCAGTTTCCTGCTCCCAGAGGCAGCCATGAAATGGCAGCTCTAGCACATTGCTGAGCATCCTCCCTCTCTCCGCTTCCGTCATAACTTCCCTCCCTTTTTAATCGGGATTTGTATGTGGGTTTCCAGGCTTCCTGACTGTCCTGTCTCCTCTTTCTCCTGCACTGCTTTGATGTTAATTGTCTCCAGGACTTGAGCGCTCCTTGGCTGATTAAGTCCAAGAGTCCTCCCTGGTTTTGTTGACCTATGAATGGGGGCCTCTTCAGTGCTCACTGGAGTGCGGGCTCATTGCCCTTCCTCCTCCCCCCCCATTCGGTTTGATGGATTAATCGTGCTGTGTAAAGGAAAGTGGGGTGGGAGGGGAAACTGAAGCAGCGGGAAAGGGGGGGAAGGAGGATGGGAGAAAGAGAAGGACCTTCGGCAAATGCTCGACTGCCCTTGCTCAAAATAACACCGTTTATTTAAGCAGGTCAGGCACACAATAGCATGAGAGGGCTGCTACTCAGATCATGGGACCCTGCGTATGCTGAGTAAGAGGCTGGAGAGGGTGTTAGCCAAACTCTGAAAGCTGGTCTGTTCTTACCCGATATCTCCATCTCCCCCCCTCAGCACACACACACACACACACGCTGGCACCTCCTCTTTCCCTCTTCTCTCCCCTTCACACACGGGAGCCCTTCGCCTTTTTGGCAGCAGCACAGTGCAGAGCCGGGAGTGGTGGGGCTCTGAGAGAAAAAGGGGGCTCCAGACTGCTGCCCTGGACCTGCTGCCCTGGACCGCAGCCGGGAGAGGAGAGGCTCTGGCCTGATGGTGAGGGCCTGCCACAAGAGTCTGTGGTGAAATGGATGCCAACGATTCCAGAAGACTTGTCCCCCAGTCCCAGCTGCCTTGCTGGTGGCCCAAGTGTTCTCTGCTGTGGCACAGGGTATCTGCAATGCTTTTGGTAGGAAGAGAGAAAGAACCGCTTTCTGTGAGAGGTGGGATTTGAATAGTTGGGGCAAAAATAACAGTATTGTTGTCAACAGGCTGTGTAGAGTTGCTCTTTGCTCCATCGGGGATCAAGTCCCCCACTGCCATTACCCAGGTGCTGGGCTGGCCACAGCCTGTACCCTTTGCTCTTGGTCTGCAGCACCCCTTGGTATTGCAGTCCTTTGCCTCCTCATTTCTGACCCACTGAGGGGTGCCTCTGTCCCTGCTCACCAGGGGTCAGGAGGCCAGAGGAGCCCCACAAGTGTCCCGGCTCAGGCCAGTGTATTGTCACTTGCAAGCTGCTCTGGTCCCTGAGCCTGGCCGATGCCAGCAACCTCCCTCCTCTGAGCAAGATCGACCTTGTCTCAAATACAAGAAATCCCATATGGGCTGCAGTGAAACTCTCCCGTTCCCACCTCCCCCTGCTCCAGGCTCCGTGCTGTTGGAGTGGTGGGGCTCTGTCCCCCCTCCATAGTTGCATCCATACTGAATGCAGAGAGTCAGCTCAGGAAATTAAAAGGCTCTCCCTGAGGGGACCAGTGCAGTTTTCCAGCCTCTCCCTCCACGGCTGCTTCCCCTTTTCCATCCCCCCTGCCCAGCTCTCCCTGGCTGGTGGTGTTGGCAGGGTGCTGCCTGCTGCCTGGCAGGCTCTCCCGCTCATCCTGCCAGGCTTTTCAGGGCTCACTCTCGCTTTCCAGAGGCTGGAAGTGCAGAGCAGGAGACGGGCTGCCTTGGCAGCCTCACTGTTTCCAAACATTGAAAGGCAGAGAGAGAAAAGTCTGCTTCTCCCAGCTCACCAAAGCCACCACCACTGTGGATGCTGGCCAAGTCCTCCTAAAAATAACCTCAGTGCTACCGGACACACATGCTTCTTGGGGACAAAAGGGGACAATACACCCCAAGGCAGCAGGGATGGAACGGGGCAGGACTGGGGGAATACTTGGGACTTTTTCCTCCATCCTCTTGCTCAACGAATAGAGCTGCCTGTGTTGTCCCAGCAGTGCAAGTCCATAGCGACGAGGGACATCTCTCTGTTTGTTTTCACAAGCGGGATCCAACCAGTACAGCTCAGAATAACTGCAAATTGCTTTTTCCAGCTGGGAGCACCTCACTCCCCATTGTGCTCACGCGTGTGAAGGGGAGTGTGGCAGGCATTGTGTGCGGGTGACCCCAGTTCTGCAGCTGCCTGAAGCCAAGATCTCCCCCATCTCTACATCCACATCCACCTTCACCTCCACAAGGTGTGAGCTCTGCCAGGATGGGACTACTTATCACTCTGGCAGCTGTGATCCTGACCACTGCACTCAGACGTGACTGCAACACAGTTAATGAGAGGACTAAAGAGTAAATGAACGCAACAGAACCAGAGTATACACAAATACATTGTGCTCTTAATCCACCAGCCCCTGCGAAACCACACTGATGCCTCCGGATCAGCATGGGGCGCACCAGGTCCTTCTCACACTCCCATGTCCACTCTCAATATAGACAGCAAATCTGACTTTGAAAGCAACTGTTGGGCCACTGTCCAAGTGCAACGCAGAAGCACTTGGTATAATTGTGCTTCTAAAGATACCTGCCATATGTTTCTGCTTGAAACAGGAGAAGTGAGAGGAGATGTAAAACCAGATGTGTGATCCGGGGCAGTCTCTTCCTTCCTGCTGTGGCAAAGACATCTCCAGGCCCCAGCTGGAGGGTCAGCATAGACAAAACATCCAAGTTCCCCTCTTGGCAGGAGGGCGATGGTAACTGGAAAAGCAAAGCCATATTTTACCAGCAGGAAAAGACAAAGTCCTGAACATGCTGAATGTTTCCATGGGCTGGAAGAGGCTCCACCAGCTCAGACCGTCCATGAACCTGTAACACACATTCTCTCCAGCCCGTGTCCTCGCTAAGTGTTTCTTGGTGGGAGAAAGCTGATCACAACCAAAGGCCAAACAATCATCTTTCCCAAGACTGATGGACCTGCTGGGACGCCTTATAGAAATATGGCCACGCTGTAAGCAAGAGGTTGGCTGTTTCTCATCCCTGCAGACATGGCTTCTTTTCTCTCAGTCAAAATAATTCAGCAAAATTTGATGTGAATTTGCTAAATATTTCAGGTGACCCAAATTTTTGGGGTTTGGCACAAAAACCCCCTACCAGCTGAAACAATTTGCTTTCCTCTAAATCTGGGGGGGAGAGGAATTGTTGGTGGTTTTGGGGTTTCATTTTTTTTGTGGAAGAAAGAGAAGATGGTTTAAAGAGGGCTTGGCACAGTGAATCTTAGTCCCAGCAGATACATATTTGTTTGTCTACTTACAATCAGGACAATCTGAACCCATTAGGAGATGTAACTGAGTTAAGGCATGAACATGAATTTAGAAAACAATATGACCCATCATCTGAAAGAAAGGCTCGGAGGCGAAATCCAAATAATTAGTATCATAAATCCTTCAGGATATTGTTGTGGGACATTTGTCACCTCGGAAAAAATCAGGGCGACTTTCTTACATGCTTGCACCTACTTTTGAGGCATAACTTTGGACGTTCATGCTTGCAGATGCCAATGGATAAGCTGAGGCAGACATTGTCTGGCATTTATTCTGCTCCCGAGGTATTTCAAAGAGTACTTGCCAGATCTGTGAGAAACTGCTGAGCGCTGAAGCTGCAGTGAATGATGTTTTAATTTGGTCTGAGGGCTTGAAAGAACATCTTGAAAGACTTAGGCAAGTCTTAAGGAGAGTATGAGAAAGAGACTTAAAACCAAACTATAAAAAACCCTATATCTGATGTAATAAGTTATTTAAATGAGGCATAAATTGAGCAAAGATGGTTTAGTTGGTAATGCGGATAAAATGTTGAAATGTTTAGCTCTGCAAAGCAGAGTGGATCTGTGACAGTTTATGGAGATGATAAGATGGTTTTGATCAAATCCATTCCAAATGCTCAGGGAGGGTCTGATTTTGCAAGGTGATGAGCATTTATTTTTCTTCCTCTCATCCACAACAACACTTAAACACATGCTTGGCCGTGCTGACTTGGCATGCTTGCTTCTGGGGCAGGATGCTACACAACACGACGTTTAGGGAAAGCACGCTAGCTGAGGAAAGATCATCACTTGATCCTGTAATCGGGACGCAGAGGAGTCTGTCAGGGGGCCTTCATTACACTCACGCTCCACTTTTGCTCAGTGGGTATAAAACAGGAGTAGGGTTTTTTTCTTTTTTTATTTTCACAGCAGCTTCATGAAATGAGTATCCAGTGAGCAGGTTGGCTGGGATGCTGTGAGAGGGGGTCATCAGCCAGGGCCATGCTGGGTGCAGAACAGAGACAGTGAAGTTGCATAGGGGTTGCCTCTGTCACAGTGGAGAGGGTGGCATGGCTGGGCGGTGAACCCCCCACACTTGGAGCACCAGTGGGCTCACTTGCTGGGCGAGCATGCACGGCAACAGCATCCAAAAGGAAAGGTGAACTTGGAAACCCAGGCTGAGATGAGGCTTACTGCTGCTGCCCTCCCCAAGGTGAGCCATCGCAGCCTCCCTCGAGCTGATGGATGCCTAAGACAGACCACAATGACACATTGTGCATCCCACGGCCACCGTTGCCACCTCCTCCTCCCAAGTTCAGAGCTGGGATGGCCCATGTTGTGTCAGAGTCCCTAAAGGTTGCTTTTCACATAAAAGCATGTGCACATACCTGTGATTGCTGTGAAGAAAAACAACTTTAAAAAATGAGCCTGCAGAAAAGGAAAAACCCTGAATTCCCCTTCCTTACAGCTTTACTTCTAGTGTAGGCACGTTCAAGGGCAAGGCAGCATTTAAGCAGATAAGGTCTCACTAACAGGAGCAACTCTTCCCTCGACCCAGGTTTTTCTGAGCTTCTTTTCCTCCAAGCAGCACATCACAAAGCCATCTTCTCCCTCTCCCCCTCCTCCTCAGCCCAGGTTGTAAAATAACAAGTTTCTTGCTATTCTTGTTATTGCTGAATGGCAGAGATCTGGAGCCCTGTGAAGAGAAGGGGGCAGCCTAATTAGGGGAACGAGAGACATCCTTAATGAGCACTCCTGACTAGGTGGGGATTTAAAGAAAAAGGAGGGGGCAGGGGGGAGAGAGAGGTCAATCTGTACAGCTTTCTCTTCCCTACTCCCACCTCTCACCCCTTCCCTCCTCCCTGTTAACCTACCGCAGTTTGGGGTCTGGGTGCGAGGGTTCTCTGTATCATTATCAATTATTAAACTCTATTTTCCTGTTTTGCCCGACTTCATAGGGATTAATTTAATTTCATTTCTTTTGCTAATTTTATTCTGTGAGGGTATGTCAAGTGTTAGACTGTTCCTGTCCCTGGACCTTACAGTGTCCTTGTGGGTGCTCTGGAGTCCATTCTGGGTGACATGTCATCAACAGGTTGATACCTGAGCAGGAGTGACAGCCAGTTGTACCAAAACCTGACAGCACCACCCAGAATGATCTGGCTGATGTGCAAAACACTCTACATTTATGCATTGAACTGCCTCACATTTGTGCATCACAGATCACCGATGTGGCAGTGTAGACAATACCAATGCTTGCACCTATCTAAGTGAGAACAAGGCATGGGTGGATGTATGGATGCAGCAGATGAATCTTTGCAGCTACATCTGTCA
This sequence comes from Psittacula echo, assembly GCF_963264785.1. NCBI lineage: Eukaryota > Metazoa > Chordata > Aves > Psittaciformes > Psittacidae > Psittacula > Psittacula echo. The sequence continues at coordinate 22,026,298 of NC_137736.1, read as the reverse complement.
GGACTTGTATCTACCATGGTGGGACATCTGTGTCACTAGGAACCACATGGCCAGGACAGACAGCATGGCCCAACCATCAACATTTAAGATACTCCAGATGTAGTTCTGGTACTCTGTAACTCAACATCAGTTACTTGCTACAGTCTCCCTTATTAGACATAAGCCTCTGAGCTCTCCTGAGTTCATCCCATCCTATATGTACATTGGCAGGAGCTGAAAGCCCTGTGTGTGGAAATTCAACTGCAGAAGCGTTCTCATTCCCCACCCACCCTCTTGAATTTCTCTCCTGTTGGTTCTGCTTTCCCTCTCTCTGCCTGAGCTGTAACCAAACGCCTCCGCTCTTTGTGAGACTTCAGCTCTTGAGCCCTCTGCCGTAGACCAGCCTCACCTCCATCTCTTCAAGGGAGCAGAGCAGGAGGAGTGGGCTGTGAGATGCACCCCACCTCGGCAGATGGCGAGGGGCATCTCCCGAAAGCCTGGTGCCCAGAGGTGCTTTGGGAGAGGCTGTGAACGCACGGGGCTGGCTGCGTTTGTGTTTGCCAGCCTTGTCCTCCGGAACGTGCCCCGGGACGGCATTAGGCAGTCACCTCCAGCAACTCCTGTGATGTTATTTGCAAAGATCTGTCAGAATCCGTGCCCAGTTAAATCATCACATGCTGAAATGCTTAAACAGGCTTCCAAGGAGCAAGCTTGCAGCCAGAAGCGTGGGAGGAACGTAGTCTGACAGAAAGGAAATAAGCAGGGAACATTTTGCCCATAAAAGCACTTTGCTTTCTCTTTGCTTCATAAATCAGCTTTCTCTGATCTCATCCAAAAAAAGGCAGTTAATTCCCCACTTCTCCCTGCCTGGGAGATGTGTACTTTTCTGTATTAGGGTCTTGCCTCGGAGAAATTAAGAGACCTAATTGTTTTCCACTGCTCCTTCCAAAATCAGGGAACAGAATAACATCAGAATGAAGGCCCTAAGCCACACCTCCCAAGGTGCTGAGCTCTGCTTTGGGAGGCAACAAGAGCCCAGCGCTCTCCCTGCCTTCAAAAGCCAGGTCTCCTGCAGTAGTATCTTAACATGGGGACCTCCCTGCCAGCAGCCAGCACCCAGTACTGAGACCTCTGGTCCAAGCATTGTTACCAAAGGCCAAGTAGAGCTAGGCAAGGAAAAAGCACCCCCATTTTTGGGGAAGAAGTCACTAACAGGGTATTCTCGCTGCCTGCAGTGGAATGGGTCAGGTGGATAATTATTCCCCAGCAGGAGTAAAAGATTTAATGAGCCTATAGTGCATCAGCCTCAGAGTAAAGTCCTGTGCCCAGCCATGCCGATTCCCACTCCCATGTACAAAGCATGTAGCGTTCCTCCAAGCCTACCAGAAGTATGCATTTTTATTGGATACTTTTCTCTGTTTATGGCATGAGGATGCCAGGGCCCCTCTGGACTATAGTTTGAACTCATTTAGCATTTTTTGTGGGTGAATTTCTTGGATTACCAAGAAAGTCGTGGCACAAGAACCAGTTCCTTTCTATTCCTGCCCTGACATGTAGGCTCCCTGGTGCTCTCTTCTAGCAGTAATGACCACACATCTCCAAAGCAGGCAGCCTTGACTTTACAGCCACCTCTGATGACCAAACAAGAACAGGGCCTGAATAGTAAAAGTACATTTAAATTCCATTGCTGGGTCCAGAGGGTGTGCTTAGCTTGCACTCCTGTTCTCCTGCTCCATGTTCTTCTCTCCCCTGCACTGTATCCTATGCATTTCATGGTTATTCTATGGGGAAGCAAAAAAAAATAATCAAAGAAAATGAGGGCAGAAAGATGGAAGGGGTGTTTGTGGAGCAGTTGTGTTTCACAGTGAGGCTGTAAAAGGCAGTGGCTTTAGGTGAGCACTCCCAAACAGGTGAAAGTCTGAATTACAAGCCAAAGGAAATGTGCCTCTGGAAGGACTTGAAATAAAGGCATCCCTTCCTTGAGCTGTTGCCTGACAGCTGTTTAACTGGAGATCTAGCTCTCTAAATCTCATCTGTCTTAAGTCAGAGTGACTCTACTGATGCCAATTTATGGCAGGGGACAGCATGCCCATAGGCCTCCAAAAACATTCAGCTGTCCCACAGGAGGTCTGACATTAACACTGCTATGGAAATGATGCTCCCCTGGCATCCTCATGACTCTAACTATGGTACTTGGATGTTAGGACATGCTCCTGCAGCAGTGGCGTGCACAAACCTACCTCTTTTGGTGTTTTGTGAGTCCTCCAGCACAGAGCTGTGATTACCATCAGTACAGAAGAGTCCCATTAACTACATATTACCCAGGGCCTTTGTGCAGTGTTTGTCTAATGGGAGAAAGTTTGCACAGCTTGTGGAGAGTGATTTTAATAGTAAATTAAGCCACTGTTGCTTCTTCATCCCAATGTACAGTTGCCAGGTCTCTTGCCCTTTGGTTTGTTTCCCTTTCTGGCTGTAGCAACACCTATAAAAGTCTAGAAAACTCTCTGCTACAAACCACTTTCTGTCCCTTATGATGAGAGAGAAGTGTGTTGAGTGCAATGCTCACTTTAAGGATTTTTAAGTTTATTGCTGATCCTCCCTGATAGTAAATTGGCATATTGTGCTTTAGAAATGCAGTGATGAGCAGTGGAAGGTGGCAGCAGCTCTATGCCTGCTCTGGCCCGAGAAACCCTGGTTTGCCGGGGCTCCACTAGCAGGAGGGATACCACTGTGTGAGAGTCCCCAGCAAACATTCCCCCCAGCTGCAAGCCAAGAAGATGGGATGCTAGAAGTCACTCCGTTGCATCCAGGGAAATACCATCACGTAGATTTTGCCAGACTTAAGAGCAGGAACATAAAACTGAGTCTTTATACCCTGATAGTGCTGTATCTCCTAGGCTAGTGGCCCTATGCATAACCTCATAGGGCTCGAAACAACCAGGCTATAATTGGCCACTACAATTGTAATTAAATCTGGGTTCTGCATTCATAGACCACCAGGCTGTATGAATGTGTGTCCGTGTTTAATTTTCTGGGGTGGAGCACTTGCTGGCTTCATTTTTCTCTTGGATTTTTTTTTCCCCATGAAAAAAGGCTCGTTTTCTCCCCAGAATGGAATGAGCCCAAATGGCCAAACCTCAGCATTTTTCACAAAGTGTAAGCCTTGTTTTGCAGCCAGCCAGAGAGGGAGTGGGGCTCGAGCTGGATGTGCGGGTGGCTGTGGAGGCAGGTGAAGGTACGTGGAGAGTCTGCATATGCATAGCAGGTGCACAGAAGTGTGAAGAGAGGGAAAGCATGGATGTCACACCGTTGGATGTACGATATGCTTGTGTGGTATGTGCAGGGGTGCACACACACATGCATGCCTATGTAGATACGTATTCATTTTCGTGAGTATCTGCCCGAGAGCAGCCTGAGCATGTAGGTCTGTGCAGAATTGCGTATGCAGAGTTCTCTCTGGCTCCTTCATCAATTGAGAGACTTGGCAGGAGAATGGGGACAGTCACTGAAAAGCCCCATTTTCTGTGCTGAGTTCGCCTGGGGGACTGGGCTGTACACTATTTCTGAGCCTCCCTCTTGTACCTGCGCTCAGATCCTGCTTTGCTCTATAACTTTCTTCATATTTGCTATTTCTTGCTCTCCCTGTCGCTGGCTCCTTTTCTGTTATTCCTTCTTTTCACGTTTCCTCCCTCTGCCACTTTTAAAATGGTTTTCTCCCTCCTTTTCATTTCTCCCTTCTGATCCTCCTCTCCTGGTCTCTCCTCTTATTCCTCCCACACTGGCATCTTCTCCTTTGCCTCCCTCCACTCCCCCACCCTTGCTCTCCATCCTGCCTCTTTTCCTCACTCTCCCATCTCACATGCCTTTGTTTTCCCTTCCCTCTCCCCCTCCACTCGGCCTCTCTCCCCTCTTCTCTCCCTCCCGTTTCCTTACTCCCTTCTCTCTCTGAAATAAACTTCCCCGTGTGAAGCTCCTGGCCACCTTCCAGCCTCTGGTGAGATGAAGGGGTCCCTGGCATACACTCAGCTCTGCACTCCATAGGGCATTGTAACCACTGGTACCAAGGCTATAAAATCTTTAGTGTCTCTAGGAAAGATGACTGTAAATTCTTCAGAAGTCCCACCATGGGTGTAAAGATTCCCCCCCTACCTCTCCCTTCCTTCCCCGGGCCTCTGTGAAAGGGGCTATGTAGTAACATAAGGGTCTCACTCCTCCCCTTTGCTAAAGCCCCAGCTCTGATCAGGATTTCAGCGGGGCATAGCTCTCCCCATTGACCTCAAGAAGAGATTTCAGTACCCTGCTGAGCGGAGAAGCACTTCTCGCCACTCTTTTGGTCACTTAGGTATTTGACTTTATATACATGATTAAAAAATGCTAAGAAAGCACTGAAGAGAGGGAGGCCTCCCCTCTAAATGTTGAGCAAACAGAAACACACGAGGCATTGTTAGGCTCTGAAAGATGAACCAGCCTCGGGCCAGTGTGGGGAAAGCAGGCGGTGCATTAAAAATAGGTTAATTCTCATATACTACAGCTTTGCTCAAAGGTCCGGAAGGGTGGTTTGGGATTTTTTGAATTGTTTTCCAACCTGATGAATGCCAAGCAGAGCTTCTCAGGGGCATTCAGTAGGGAATTTAACCAAGGGTCTGTAGAGAGAGCTTTTGGCCCCCAGGACGAGTGGTTAGCAAGAGTCAGACCTGGTTACTGTCAGACTGCTGGGTAGGTGGGACTCAGACGTGCACAAAGAACAGAATGGGCCATAACAACACTTTTTTATCTAATGCATTAATTTTTTGGAGCTTGGCATGGGAAGAGAGAGCAACACAGCTCCCACGTGATAAGCCATATGTCCAAAGCTTTTCGGTACTGCCACAAGCCTGACATGCCTCCTGCACCACACACACACGATGGGCTCCCGTCCTCTGCTCCCAGCCACCGCCAGCCCCGGAGCATGACATCCAACTGGAACTGCCATAAGGACCAGGGGCAGCAGAGACACCACAGTGGCTGTGGATGACCCACAAGGCACAACAACCCCAGCAGAAGGGAGCCTGAAGTGTCTGCATAATTCTCATTTTCAGTGTGAAAGACTTGACAGGCTCGCAAACAGCAGGCCCACCCTTCCTAATGGGTTGCACTTTGGCATGTGACAGAAGTGGTAAGTTCCCTGTGGTTTCCAAGTTGGTGCTGGAGCTAATGAACCCAACTTTGCCTCCTCTAGACTATGACACAAGTTCCTTTTGCAAGATATGAGACAAGGAATTTACGGCATTCAGTTGCCATGCATAGTGCCAAGCTGACACTGCTTATCATGAAGTGGAAGCACCGAGGGGAAATAGGGTGCTGTGCTGTTGGTCTGGCAGGATGGTGTGTGTTTGGTGCCCAGGACTACAGTGGAGGCAAAGGGAACATGAGCTGCAGGAAGAGGCTTTGACAAAATTGCATCTGTAAAAACTAGTGGAGGATTTCGTAGGTAAAGGGTGCTGTGAAGCTGGCAGAGCCTTGTGGAAGGCCATCCAAAGCACCTGGCTCTTTGGTTATCGTTTGAATAGCAGATTTGCCCTAAATGGAGGAAAGCATTGAGTGGAAGTTGCATGGCTCTTTTGTTCTGCTTCTCCTTTTCACTTCCCCTTGCCAAGACCTGCTCTCCACTCTTCCTGCTGAAGAACTGTAAAGCCATTCCCCACCTCCTCGCTTAACTGCAAACAGTTACAGACAGCTCTTTTCACCTTCCTTTGCAGCCTCCTCCTCACAGGGTGCTGTAAGCACAGCCAAGCTTCCTCTCCGGTTAATGCTACCTCCACAGCCTCTTCTGAGCTTTTGGTGTTTCTGACCTCTTGTTTCCCTGGGATTGCAGAGATCAGCTCCATCAGGTCAGCTCCAGCACTTCATTGATATGCCAGTTCCTCCAGCCCCACTGAAACCTGGCGTGCTTAGCCCACTGTACAGCAGTGAACATGGAAGTGACCCTTGTGTTCAGCTCTGGTGATCCACTGTCTGGGCATAATAATAGAGATTATAAGACCTAGGCTTTATTCCCTTCTATGCCACTTTTTAAAGGGTGATGCTTTGGACTGAGACACATTTTCATCTGTGCCTCAGTTTCCCCAAGCATAAAGTAGGGTTACATACCCTGAGTGCTTTTGACAACTGATCTCACAATTAGCAATCTACTGATGCATATCTGAAGGCCTTCTTCTCTAGATGACCTCCTGCAGTTTGAAGCTGAAATGTCCAGGTCTGAAAAGCTCTAGGTGTGATGAGCCAAAACAAAGAGGGAAAGGTGTACACCTGGGTGTTCGTGCCAGTATCATCTTCTGGCTTAGCAAAGCCAGGGGGTTGCATGTCCTCTTTCCCATGGAGTGTCATGGAGTGGTGCCCCCCACCCACTCCATGCTGCCTTTTATTGACACAGCCAGTGTGACGTCTGGGAAGGGCCAGAACAGACATAAACCTCCAGCAACAGGGTGGTTGGCCTGAGGGATGCACCAGCCAGTCTGAAGCCTTGGCTGGTTGGTGAGACCCTGCGCAAAGCTAAGACAACCGTCCCTTGGGTGGGGGCACTCGTGGCTAGGACCAGAGCATCAGCTAATCAGTAAGACAAAGGGAGATGGCCATGAAGGAGAGAAGGGGTCACAGGGCCAGGAGAAGAGTGGGGTAACAGCCCCAGGGTGATATGTGAGCTGACAACCTCCTAGGCTGGGTGCAGCCCCATGAGGGGATTGAAGTGGGCAGGGAGGTGCTGAGAGAGCCTCCCCTGAGGACCAGCATCAACTCTGCCCTGCTGTTTGGCGCAGGATGTGTGCTGAGCTAGGCAGTGCTAATGGGGGAGGAAAGGAGGTGCTGCAGGTTACACCCTTCTTCACCCTTCCAGCAAATCCATCTCTCGGGTTCTTTCCAAACAGCCCCCTTTACCATTTTGGGCATGTAGGGAGAAGGTGCAGGAGCAGGGGGGATTCAGGTGGCAGCATTTGTTCTGTGTCCTCCTGGTGGCCCTGAAACCCTCCAAACCTCATTTTTCCATAGGCCACCAAAACAACCACTAGATGTTTAACAACTTTCGATCTCTCCTGCCCCAGACTGGCTTTGAAACAGTGACTCAGATGCCAAAGTCCCAGTAGCAAAGTGGCTTTTTAATGACACGACTTGAGCTCAAATTCCAGGCACAGGGGGAGGCTTTGACACTGCTGTTTGTTTTCTTATTGGAGAAGTTCAAGAGAAGCTCAAGGCTTAAAAGCAAACCCTTGAAAGCAAAGCATTCCTAATCACATAAAAGTGTCTGCGCAGGCCAGGGCTGAAGAGGGGGCTTGTGACTTTAATCTTTGCATATCCCTTTCTTTCTTCAAGCATCTCTCCCTCTCAGAGACGGGGGGACACACACACGCACACACACAAAACTCTCCCCAGTGCCAATAGTATAATGATCCAGGAGAGGAAAGCAGAGGAAGAGGAGGAGGAGGAAGCCGGCCCGCCTGCCTGCCCCCATGCTGAGCCCGAGCAGACGTTGTGAGAAAGCTTCTATCCATCTGCAGCCCAGCCCGGTGGGAGTCAATTAATTCTGAATAACCTAAACCGACAGAGGTATTTGCATTCACAACCTGACTGATGACCGTATAAAATTGATTTATGAATTGAAGTACTTTCCCTCCCCTTATCCCCAATTCAAGCCATAATTGATTATACGTGCTGCAGCGAAATTAAAGAAAAGAAAATTAAAAAAAGAAAAGAAAAAAGGGAGGCCCCACAGACGCTGCTCTATATTCTCAAGGTTTCCCGGGATTAGCCGATCTATTCATCACTTATTTTGGGTTTTATTTAAAAAGTTGCTTCCTTTCCTCTCTCCACCAGCTTCCCCCCACCTTCGTCCCCATCCCTCGCCACCACCACTCAGCCCAGGAGGCAGCACAGTGGGTCATACCTCACGAGAGGGGATGGGAGGCACAGCACCCCCCCAGCAACATTCCCACAGTGTGACAGTGAGGGGACCTCAAGCCTGACACCCTTCCTCCCAGGGCAGAACAGACCCCTCCTAAAGGGCAGGGAGGCTAAACTGGAAGTCCTCAACTCAGCTCATGCTTAACTGGCTGCCTTGTAACTGCCCCACTGTAGAGCTTTATGGGGTGGAGAATTCACTTGGCCCTTCCAACTGAGCATCTCTAGTAAGAGATGCTTTCTCATCAGATTCATACAATGTTCATACAATGCTTTCTGCTTACCTAGGGACAAGTGCTGTGGAAAGCAGGTACTCTTGGACAAGATCCACTTGTCCAAGATCCACTTGCCAAATGTCAATAAGAAGCGCAGGAAATCTTGCTGGAAGCAGTTGAATGATACAACTCTGCAGATTTCCTCATGGCACTTAATGTATAAATATTGAGCTGAATCCTGAAGCATGAGAATTGATGACCCTTTTAATCTTTCTTTTAAACTCATGATCCTTCTACTCATCCCTACCTGTCATCCCCTTTTTTTATCTACTCATTTTTTTCTTCCCATTTACATATGGCAATACAGAGCAGATCAGTGATAGGAACAGAAAAGATCCCATATCAAATCACAGTCGCAATTCAGATAATCCATGGGACAGTCTCAGGTAGAACAGAGGACACCTTGAGTCTGGCTCTCTTTTCTCTCTGCTTCTTTCTTAACACAACCTCCCACTCCTTTTTTGTTTTTTCTTTATAAGAAAAGGGTATGTCCTCTTTTTTCCTTTCACTGGAGTGGGAAGAGGCAAAAAAACCCTGGACAAAGCTCAACTCACATATGATTTCATTAAAAACCATTTGCCTTCAGCACTCTGTAAGGGTCACAGACCTCTTGAGCATGTAGGTCCAACTTCATAACACTGTGCAGTTGCAATGTTCATGGTTCCTTTTATGTGAAAGAAAACTATAGCACAGGAAAGTATTTAAACCAAATCTTTCAAGCACCTGGCAACAGGACAGCAATGTCATCTGTGTGCCACTTCCAATGAAGCAAGAAAAACCATGATCTTAGTGAAACAAGGCAGGGATTTTTAGCTTGCTCATTCCTGGTGTTCACAGGTCCAATGGGGAAAGCTCATTTATTTCAGCCTCCTCAAAGTTGTCATGCTCGATTTGGATAATGCTGAGCAGAGGAAAAGAGCTCAATGAATAAACATCAAACAAGACTACTTCCCTTTACTGTTCAGTGAGGCTTTCAAGCAAGGAGCTTGTCCAGAGACTTTAGCCTGGCAGCAGTGGTGCCAGGCATGGGGTTCAAGAAGAAACTACTTTGCTTGAAGCTAATGGGCTTTAAAAGGATGAAGAAGGGAGAGGCAGGGAGGCAGCGCTGTGTGCAGGGATCCAGCTGTGTCCCCTCTGCTGCAGCTGCTTCCCTGCCCCTCACGTCCCCCCACCTCATGCCTTTGTCCTGCACTGGGACAACTTTGCTGGAAGTTCGGTTTTGCAGGTGTCTGAACTCATTGTGGTGGGGATAAGTGGAAGGCTGGGGGAAGGGGGCTCTGCCTGTGGAGTTAAAGGCAAAAGCCCTACGTGGTGCTAGAAAGCTGAATGTTAACTGGCAGCTCACATCTCTTATAAAGGCTCTGGGCTGAGCCTGGAGGTACACAGAAGGCTTCAGAGCAGGATTTGGGAGATACTACCAAAAATCACAGTGACCCAGAAGGCAAAGTCAGACTCCATACAGAATAAAGCTTGCTTCAGAGCAAATAATGCCTTCGTACTGTAGCCTGGGACATCATATGGGAAAGAGCTGTGTATCTCATTCAAAAGTCTACAGGGCCCTCCTGGAAAATGGTGCAGTGGCCACCCTACCTGTCAGGTGCACAACTGGGCTCTGTGATGGTCTCTGGCCCCCTCCCAGCTGCAAGGCTTGTCAGAGACTTGCTGCTCAGGGAGGACCTGTTTCCACATGAGGCAACACTAGGACCAAATGCATTGTTCTGGCTGTGGAGGAGCCCCCCAAACCCTGAGATGAACAAGCCTCCCATTTCAAACAGGGCACTGTATGTGGGCTGGACCTATACACAAGCTTCTGCTTTCTCACCAAGAATGCCTGCCCCAATTAAGTTAATGAATAAAGACTGTGGCTTTAGGAGGTGACAGCAGGCAGTCCGTCCTGAGCCAGCAGAGACCCAAAAGGTGCAGGCTACATCTGTGCTCATGTTACCTGGTAGCTGGAGACCAAAATCTGTGTTTTTTGCATCCTAGGCTAAGATGCTGAGCTTTGGGACGGGGAGCTGGCAGTGCAGGGTGGAGGGGGGCAGCAGTCCTGGCAGAGGAGGGCACTGCCTGGTACCCCCATCCATCCAGCTCCCTCCCGCCTCCACCACAAGGAGTCTTGCAGATGTCAGCCCTGACAAAAGCACACAAGTGGGAGAGACGTCAGCACAGATTTACATCCAAAGGTCGCCATGTCCTGAGTGGTAAACGGGTGGACAAAGAAGTTAATTGAGGAGTCAAAAAGGGCAACCTGAAGAGGAGAGGCAGCTGGGAGTGTGGAAGCAGAAATCAAGGCAATTAGCAGGAAAAAAGAGGGAGAGTTTTGCATGCCTTTCCGATTTTTCCACATGGAAAGAACAGCACCTTATTATCTAAAACTGACTTATTTTTACTGCCAGCTGAGAGAGAGCAAACAGGAGGCTTGAACTGATGCCTCCACCAGCAGTTACAGCCTGTTGTTCTTCCCATAGGAACCGGTGACCCTTCTGTGGACAAAACGGCTGCCAGTGCAGCTCCCTGTCATTACAGAGCTTGCAGGGTGAAAGCAGCGCCATCCCTGCTCATGCCTGCACAGGCAGGCTCTGCTATTAAAATCTGCTGTGGCAATCTGTAGGAGCACCCATCAGAAAATTGCTATTGATCCTCTGCAGGGTGCACTACAAACATGGAGCTTAAACGTGCTGCCCAGAGCTCACAGTGCAACTATCACAAGTGGCAACAGGTCACTGCAGCCTGTGGCTAGGCAGGCATTTCTGAACCATTGTTCAGGGTACAGACTAAGGTCATGTTCCTTTTTAAGCTGAGTCAATCTTTTTACTGAGTTCATTGGGAGCCCAGGCTGAAGCCAGCGGCTGCTAGATGGACCAAGCGTCATTTTTCAAAGCTTGAAACATGCACCATCCATGTACCTAAAACCAAACCAGAAATCAAGTTTAAATAATATTAATAAGTATACTTCTTTTTTGCTTTTCTCTACTTCTTAAAAAAACCAACCAACCAAACACCAAACATGAGGAACTGCTTTTCGAAACAGCAGGATCTGATAGATAAGGTGTTCCCCTTTTTTAACAGCACGTTAACCAGCCGCCTTCTAATAGCATTAACTCACACCAGCAGTGGCACTAGTCAGCCACCAGATGGGTACCAGCGGAGCCGGCTGCCCTGAGCTGTGCCCACCAGGGCTTGCCCTGCTCTCTGCATTTAGCATGCCCACTCTGGCTTCATGAGAAAACCTTAACAGACACACTATGCGTAGGAGCTGGATTGCCACAGTGACCTTTGCCGAGCAAAAACCTGTTTAATGTCTCTGGGAAAGACAGCTCCTGTTTTGCAGCAACGTAAATCTCTGAGGCAACAGAAAGAATGAGGGCTCTGCCTCACCCACAGCAGCTGGGGATGGAGATACTTCCAACAGCCTCTGGACTTGAACTGGGAGATAGGTTGGTACCTCTCTCTATTAGCCAAGAGAAGCGATTAGCCTTGCTTGGCAAGCCAGTCTCTGAGGATCTGGACTTCCATGCTTTATCACCGCACATAGGAGGTGGCAAAAATACAGCATCTATTAAAATGAGGCAAATGCAGAATAAAAACATGCCCTTTGCCAAATGCCTGGGAACTCTTGACTGGTCAAGCCCATCCACCCATTATTTTTTTTTGCATTTTTACTTGAAATCCACAGACAAAAAACTGTGACAAAAAAAGTGGCTACTGGTCAGATACAAGTAATTTAGCTCAATATAAGGGTAACTGGGTGTCATCCCAGGGTCTGTATAACACAAAAGATCAGGCTAGCTGGTCTAATGATCTCTTTTGGTCTTCAAACCTATGAACCAATGTCCATCTTTCACTCATTTTCTCTCACAAGCTGGGTTGCAGATAAGGTCTAAAATATAAGCGTCCCATGTTGCCAGTACCATTGTGCTGGGCATGTTTGGTAGACGCGCCCTTGCCCAGCTGCCTCAGGAGCTGTTTTTAATACACTTGTCCCAGTTTGATTGCTTCTGTTATTAAATTCCACAGTGACAGACCCGGGAGAAATGCAAGAGGTTTCTTCTTTCTTTCCAGCTGTAAATGTGAAAATACTTTTATCACAGATTGTCTTTTTAAATGTCACAGACAATGAGGCATTTTTGTATAAGTAAAGCCAAACGCATAAAAATGTCTCCCGGACACTATTTTGTCTGTGATGCTGGTACATGTTTGTTCAACTGGCTTTGGGACAACAACAAAGATCCAGCCCTTCCTTCGGTGCGTGTCTGAACATCCTCAGGAAGGAGTAAGGTGACTGTAGAGACAATGCTGGCAGGTTACACCTGGGAGGGGGGACTTTCTTTGCCCATTTCCCAAGCCCAGAAAAAGCACAGTGGGGGTTTTGTTTCTCAAAGCTGCAGCTCAGCGGCGGAGCTGGCAGGTCGTATTTTACAGTCGGGGCCAGGGCAGGATGAAAAACAGAGAGCTAGTTTCTCGACGGCCCTGGCTTTACACCGAAATCCTACCCCACTCCTTCCTGGAGGCACCAACACCCTTTAAGCACGCAGGGAGCTTGCTCATCGTGCTGTTTACAGCTTCCCCCCCCTCCCCCCCCCCTTCCCTTTTCTTTGGGATAAACTCACTTCTCCTCGGAGGCTTCTCCCTCCATCTCCCCCCGCCGTCCTGCTCAGCATCCCCTCACCTCTGCCACAAAACCGCCACACACACGCACGCACGCACTCACGGGCAGGCACAAAGGCTTTAAAAGCCGCCCTTTATGTCCCCCCACAGCTGCCCGCGCAGCCCCTGCTCCAGCGCTCGCCCAGCAAGGACGCGTATTCTTTGGCTCCCAAAGGCCCCCATTGCTGTCAATTAGTTACGGGACGCCACCGGGATTCAAGGCTGACAGCTCCGGCAAAGCAGGAGAAATGGGCTCAGTGGGGAGCGAAGGGGCCTGCCCTCTTTCTTTCCCCCCCCCCCCCACGTCTTTCTCCCCACAAGAAATACCTTTCTCAGCGAAGCTTTCTAAGGCCCCCCCTCCATCCCTCTGCCCGCGCATGCACACAGAGACATGCACATAGAGGGATGCACGGCGCCGAGAGATGTGAAACATGCTGCGAAAGGGGGCCACCGAGATAGGGGGTCATCAATATCTCTGCGTGTTTCTTTCTCCCCCCCCCCCGCCCTCTACCCTGGTCTCTGCTTACAAATCCCCCTGTCTCTCAGCTCCCCAGGATGAGCGTAATGTCTTATTTCTCCCTGACTTTCCCACCCAGCCTGGCTTTTGGAAAGGGAGGGATGGGGTGAGGTTAAAACACGACTCTGCAACAAGTGTGGGTTTCATGCAGTGGTGTTTTAACTGCCGCTGCCAGGCACTCACATCTCTCCTTTCTGCATGCAACCTGGAGTTTAACATGGCAAGGTCGCAGAGAAGGGGGGAGTAAAGCTGGGAGGGGAATGCTGACCCAGTGATTTCACGGCAAATGCTGGTGCTACGAGATTTAGGAAAGAAACAAAGGCTGTAATGGTTTGGGAATGAGAGATCTTAGCTCTTTAGCCAGACCTTGGAAATAAGATATATTTTAAGAGAAGGCATTCCCACGCTTTCAGTCCTGATATTTAGTATAGAAGGAAATCCAACCCAGACATGGGCTTTGGTGATCTGAAACAGGATGCATTTCATGTGAACCCTAGCTTTGGCTCTTGTCATAAATGCCAGTTAGAAATGGGGCTCACTCACCCCTAGTTCAATGTCTGTATTTGTGTCTTTCCTTGACACTTGGATAGTATGGAGGCTCTTACGCCAGCTGTGTATTTGGCCCACCCGAAGTAGTCTCTGTGGATCAAAGAGGGATAACAAAACAGTATGTAATTTTTTTCACCCCCCTTGTCTCTACCACAGGCTGTTTGTGTGTCCCTTTTCCAGTCACTTCATCAAGCACCCACCCGAGCCAGAGTAGCTTCACTTACTGGTCCTTTGCTTTATCTCCCGCCTGGAGACACAACTAAGGCAGGGTGACTGCATTTCACATGCCTTCTTGGTCTCAAATCCTTTCATCTGAAACACTTGAAGATAAAAGCATCTCAGATTCAATTTCTTGGATCAAAATCCTCCCCTGAAATTTGGATCCTGACTGGACCCAACTCAGAAAAAGAGCAGTCTTTTGGTTTGGCTGCATCTGAAGCCTCCAGCTCAAGCCCACACGGCAGAGTCTTGCATAAACAGCTCATCTCGAGAGACTTCTGCTTCCTGGAGAGATGAAATCTTTCAGAAACAGCATAAGAAGAGATTTCAAGTCCCTAGGAAAAAAATTCCTCCCCTCTGCCCCCACCCACAGCTTGGCATTGACATTGAACCATGGACCCCTGCCTAATTCAAAATCAGATTTAGACAAGCTCTAGGCTATTACAGTGGGAATGAGAAACCTTCACTTGGAATGAAAAAACCCATGGACATCCATAAAGGCTGTCAAAGGACGCTGGGGGAGTTGTGCATGGCTTGAATTGGGTGTGCACTATTATTTACAAGCCGTGGGTGCTGGGGAGCAAGCAAGGCAGCAATAAGACTCAGTATTACAAAGGGCAGATGTAGTAAATAGTTCACAAGAGAGGCTGACAGCCTTCCCAGGCCACTGGAGAAATAAGCTGTCCAAGGAATGGCTTCTAAATGAAACAGCCTCCGTGCAGTTTCTTCATCAGGACAAAGGATAGGTTTATTTTGGACATGCTAGTAAAATTGCTGTCTGAAAGCTGTAAGGTCACACAGCTAAGGTCTGGCTGATGTCTGGTGAGGAAGCATTCCTCTGGGCCTCCTCTCTGCATGAGCAAACGCAGGCCTCGTAAAAAGGAATAACATATTCACATTTCCCTACAGAGCAGCACTGCAATGAGTGAACTCACTTGCAATGAGTTCAAACCTACTAAGTATTCTTCACATAAGAGAACCCTCGGTAACAAAATGCTCTGGATCCTGAACAAGGGGTTGGTGATGGACAAGGATTTGTCAGATGATGGCACATGTATGATCTCTTTTGCTCATGCACTGATCACTTTTCATGTTATTTCCTTGTGCACAGCAAGGCAGAAGAAACCTGTTACCATGACAGGCACCAGCTGGCTGCCTCATTGGTAGATCACTAAAAAAAAAGGCCTGAAAATATTAACTCTTTTTCCCTCTTTTGACAGGATTCTTATGCATGTTGCTGCTGCTGGTATGTTACATATTTTACAGCCAACCTGAGAAGTCACTGGCTTCCAGGGCCATTAATCCAGAGCTTCTCACTTTTGTTTCATTCATACAACAATGTACAATGATCATGTATTGCTGTTTAGAAATGTCTCTGAAAGCAAACCTTGCCAGAAAGGAAATTTCAAGGGATCTGTGTTTAGTACCTAAGTGTTGAACCACATTGATTCTGGGCCATGGACCTCAACATGCCAAGCAAAAAGCAGTAAAAGAGAGAATGAGAAAAGCTGAACTGGAAATGCCAACGGATGTCTCATAAATAATGGAAATGCATTAGCAGCACCAAATAGGAGGGGGGTGAGAGATGATGACAAAGGGGGGATGGTGAAGAGTGGCCAACGAGGAGAGTGGATCTCCCAGGGCGCTTGCTGGGGGGCCACTTGGGTCATGTGCGTTCTCATTGGGCTGTAGAAAAGTTGACAAAGAATGTCAGGGCATGAAAAAGTCAAAAAAGCCTCTTTAATTAACACCTCTTCACAGAGTGAGACAAGAAAGCCACCTCCCCTCTCCACGCCTCCTTTGCCACCCGCTCCATAGAGCATCTCCTACCTGAGCTGTTGAAAGCAGCCTGCAGTGAGAGGTACTTGTCACCATGTCTAAGTGCATCACTGACAGGGTCAAGAGATCCAGCTCACCACCTCGAAGGGTGAATGGGTAACAAACTGACAGGGGCTTCCTGCAGCAGGCAACATGGGGAAACAGTCAGGAAAAGGTAAAACTGATCTCCAGGATGAAATCCTCCCAAAGTAGCCCCACAGAACTGCTGGATTTCTTCCGTCTTGCATGCTAATGCAGAAACATGAGTTTCTTAGGCAGGGATGAAAGGAAAACACATGTCTCATATCACATAGGACCTCTGGGACTCGGATGGGGGTAGAAGGATTTGAAGCAAGAAAGAAGATTTTTATTCTCCTTTCCATTCCCATTAGCACTGAGCACCACACAGGAAGAAAGAGGTTTGGTGGCTGAAGAGCCAACTTCTCTCCCTAGTTTTGCTGATGGAGATACAGGCCTAGGGGAAATATCCCACCAGGAGACACCCCAGTGGGATGGAGTACCTCACTTGTCCTGCTTGGGCAGGTTAAAGAGATTTATACGATTTGCTTCAGTTTGCATCGGTTAGAGACAGAATTGGAGACTGCGCTGAGTCTGTAAAGAAATGAAACCTTTCTGAAAGGTGAATTTGAATTCAGCTTTTGATGAAAGTTTTGCAGTCTGCATTGGATTAGATTGTCATGGTCCTCCCTCCTGGGACACCCTGCGGATTTACCTCCTGGGCTCAGGAGGTGGCGAGTAGATGTCTGCTTTGCAGTAAAAGTCTGCTTTGCTCTCACTTTAAGACTTGTAGCTCTGCATTAAAACACAAAACCGAGAGCCCTTGCTTTAGAAATGCAGTTTAGTGGGAAAGGCTGCCCAGACAGCTCCTCCTGACCTGAAACACTTGAGTGGCTCCACCTGGGAGGTGGTTCAGTGATGAGGAGGCAGAGTTAAAAGAGCAGGATTCAGGTCCTGCCCTGCAACCAATGCCCTGGGTGACATTTTGCAAATCACTTTAGCCAACTGCAGCGTTCCGTGTTCCTCAGCTGGTGTAACCAGGGCTGGTTATACCCCACCAGCTGAAACTTCAGCTAGTCATAACCCCAGGTGGTTGCAAGCATGGTAGAGCTTCTTAGACGAGGCATATTACAGACTGTGGTACTTCAGCAATCAAGCAGACATGTGCTGGACAGCGGAAGTGCCATTCTGCCTGAGTTTTGGGCTTAATAAATGCAGCAGCAATACTGGATGCAAAGCTTACAACCAAACAAAAGCTGTAAAACATAATAGCATGGGGATAAAACATGGCTTTTTTTTCCATCTCAGACAAGATGAACTTCTGCAGGGTCCCCTCTCTGACACAGACACCTCTTTGTTGCAAAGCTGGACAGGAAGCTACTCACACTTCGTGAGCTTGAGGCTTCATTAAAAACATTTCCGCCTTTTATCACCTTCTATGAAAATGAAATGTTTTTAATTTTATGCCATGAAAAGCTATAATCTGAAAAAAATGTTGCAAACCAAGAATCCAAAGTCTTTTTTCTTAAAAGTAAACCTCTTTTTTTTTTTTTTTTTTCCATATAGCAATTATTGTGGCTAAACATCCTTTGATCCATGAGATTAATCTGTTTCTCCAAGACTGCTGGTACACAACGAGCTGGCCAGCTAGAAATCTTCCTCACACTGTTGATCAGCCTGAATTGCTGTGACACACTCAGCGCACCATGACTTTCTGAGCAGCAAAAATGGCAACAAGTTTCATTTGATTGGTCCTTTTGTGCTTGAGGAGCAGCTCCTCTGTGGCCAAACACAGCCATCAGGTCTCCCCAAAGCCTCTGCTCCTCCAGCAATCCACACAGGGCTGTGTCTGCCATCTTGAAGACATTGAGCATCCCACGCTGGGAGGCAGCACTCCACAGTGCAGGTGAGGGATGCAGGAACAGATGTGGATGACAGAGGATATTTAATGCTGTATGGCTTAATCTGGAAAGGTTTCAGCAGGATGGGGGGAGGGTTTGAAGTCTGGATAACCCTCCCTATGGTGTGCAGTTTGAAAAAGCATAATCTCCCTGGTTCTTCCCAGGAGCAATTTGATCTACAAGCACTTCAAGGGAGAGAGAGATTCCCGATATCAAAGGGTTCTTTAATCCAGCAGAAAAGGTCATTTATGAGAACCAGCTGCCAGCAGCTGAGGCCGGATAAATTCAGACTGAAAATCAAGGTGCACTTTTTCAACTGTGAAAGTAATTAATCTGTAGGGCACATTACGTAGAAGGGCAACGGCAGCTCAGTCACCAGCAGGCCTGAAATCAGGACCAGATGTTTTCCTGGAAGAGATGATATCACCTAGGAGGGACGGCAGGCTCAGGGCAGGAACTGTGCGGGGCCAGGCTGGAGAGATGCAGCCATCGCCACCAGCACCAGTCTTACAGCCCATGGTCTGTGCAGGAATGTGGTTTTTATATGTATGTATGTATGTGTGTATACACACATATGCATGTGTGTAACTTTACACGTATAGCTCCTGTAGGCATAGACCAGCATCTCCCCAGCCAAAGGCTGCTCTGGACACTGTATTTATTTACCCATTTCAGTCCTAAAGCACTGCACAAGTGCCTGGCAAGGGTTCAGGGGCCAAAATCTCCACAGCATCCCCAGTGTTTGACCTGGCAATGGGAGTGGGGTGGCAATGCCTGCTGTTGCCCACCTTCCTGCCACGGCCCCCAAGGGTCCCCTTCTTTGGGTGTGTGCTGCCACACAGCCCCTCAAGTGTTGTCTGGAGCTTCCATTGAGAATCAGTGGATTGGGCAAAATCCCATATTCACTGCTTCCCCACCCCCACCCCTCCTTGGCAGAGTTGCACAAAAAAAAAGAAAATAAAAGAAGAAAATTAAGGAAGCCCCAACCCTCCATGCTGCCAACAACAGCAACAAACAGGCCCTGGGCCCTGTAATTGATGGCCTCAGCAGAGGGACCCTACTTGTCTGGCTGCCTCCCTTGCCCCCAGCCCCCTTCCCACCCAAGCCCCTGCTGTTGCTACTTCTATCCTCTATTTCCTTCTTCTCCTCCCTACCCTTTTTTTTTTAACCTGGTTAATAACTGGGCATTCTTATAGTTGTGGCCCTCCCTCCATTGTGCTTATTCCCTTTCTTATGGCAGCAAGTGCTTTTTGATGGGGGGAAACATGCATGCATCTTGTCTTTGCACAGGTTGGATCCTCTCCGTGTGTGCACCGGGATGCAAGAAAAGGCTGCAGCAATACAATGTTGATGAGCTGCAGAGAGGGTGTGTGTGTGTGTGTGAATCAAAAGGGCCTCCTGAATTGATAGGGAGTAATATGAAAGGGAAATTCCGGTGTGCACAGGGTGACCCAGATGGACAAATTGCAGCGAGGCAGCTAGATTAATGGGTTGCATTAAAATTAAACAGAGATGGTATTCATTTTCCAAGTGGCACAGTGACCGCAGCAGTGCTTCACGGCTCCCATGAGAAGATAGCGGTGTGGTGTGAAATAAACCCAGGGCTAACCTTTCCTGCCACCACCCTGTCCTCAGCAGGTGCAAACTGGGGCAGCCCTGCTGTCTTCTCCCTGCCTGGGTTAACACAAGCCAGCTCCCAACACCCCATTGCCTTGCCACCAGGTTGGATTTCCATAAAAAGGATGTTGATCTTGTCAGTGTTGCTGTAAATATGAACTCTTCATACATGGTCGCAGCTCTCAGAGAGATGACAGCTGATTACCAGCTGGCCATAAGAATGAGGAAGGGCCCAGGCAGTCTGGCAAAACCAAGTCAAGCTTTAAAGAGGAGGATGATAATAACATGTACCTATCCCCACTCCCACCCCTGTCAGAAGGAGGATTTATACTCCTTCTTACAAAGGAGTTAAGTAGTCATTTAGGTTCTGCTTCAGCAAAGCACCTGCTTAATCACTAGCTTTACTGCCGCTGGACAACACAGTCAAGAGCATGCTTAGAGGTGCTGCTGGGTAGGAATAAACTTAATCACATGTTTAAGCTTAAAGAGGTGCTTAAACACCTTTCTAAATGAGGGCCTTGCACCTGAGGAAAGCAAAAGGAAATAGTTCCTAAAGCAGAGGACAAGCTTTTGGAAAAATGAGCCATTTTAGGTTCTCCACCCTGCATATAATGGAGATGAGTGAAAATCACCATTACTTGGTGGCTGAAGATGGAATAATCAACCAATGAAAAAGAGCTATGTGGTGATATATTACACACCTTACTGTTCCACTATGACTGAATACCTTTAACTGGCAAGAAATACTTAAAACTTTCCCGTGTATTCTTTTTTTTCTTTAAATTGAATAGGCTGTGAAACACACTTCTTTGTTCAAAAAGGCATGGTGATGTTTGAGAATTCAGCATACTTCTAAACAATCAACCAAGCTGTTAGTGCAGAATTGGGCTCTCTGAGCAAATTTATACCTCTTTAAATAAAAAGTAGCCAGGCCATTTAACCAGGGGCTGGACTGATTGCCCCAAACCCTGGAGTGATGCACTGTAGGAAGACTCTCAAAATAGTCTGAGCATCCCCTTTGGCACTGCAAGGCATAATTGCCCAGCCCCTTTTGGTATTTCTACTAGGCAGCTGCCAGCAGTGAAGGCAGCAGCAGTGCCTGTAGCACTGCCCTACAAGGTGTATCAGCTCCCTCTATCAGGTCAGGCTTCCTGATGGAGCCTGCATGGAGACCTGGCTGTGACTGTCACCAAAAGGCATTATTTCAGTTGCAGCTCATGTCAGGGGGATGCTTGCTCCAAAGAGAGTCTGGAAGACAAATACGCTTCTCTTCACTCCTCTTGAATTGTCACAGTCTGAACATGATTTAGGAAACGCCCATGATGATGGGCTCACAGAAATTACTTATGCAGGGAGCACAAATAGATGGGTATTTTTTACCTTTAGTATAAATAACTTTCTCTCAGCTCAGCTTCATAGTTCTTCATTTGAGAGGCAAATACCTTCCAAAAATAAGCAGCAAGAGATCCTAAATTTACACGGCATGCAGGTAACTCTGGGATGAAAACAAGCAGCTGTTCTCAAGCTTGCCTCACATTTCAGGGAGGACTTCATGGCAGCCCTTTCTGAAGACATCTATTTGATAACCAGTACATTTTTGAGAACTGCAAATACTTTGAAATTTCATTCCTCAAAAGATAAAAGGCAAGCTACAAACATTGTCCTCCCTCAGTTCATGGACCAAGGCTTCAAACGTACTGGTCTCCCAGATGTGCAAGCCCCTGAGCAATCTGCTTCTGCTGATGTATTTATGTATCAAAGAAATGTTATACTTAAATCAAAAGTATTAGCTGCTCTAAGGAATGCTGTTGCACCTGAGTTTGCAAATATCTGTTTCTCCCTCTCTCCTAGGGTTGGATAGAGCTTTTAACTGGGTGAACACCAAACTACATTCTCATGTACCTGCAGCAACATGTAGGCATGATCCCAGCTGGACAAATTGGGTGTCTGGCACAGCAGAGCTGCAGGAAATCTTCCAAACCTTGCTTACTACCCTGTGACCCTGCAAGCTGGGGATAGGGCACTGTTGGCTGAGAGGATGATGTGGTGGCAGAAATAACACGAGGTGCACCGGGAGCTGGAGATACTGAAGATGTGGCAGGGGATGCCCCCTGCCTCTGGGTCCTTTGGACACAAATCCTGGCACTTCCAGGAATGGGGACGACGCAAAGCCAAGGGTGCTGCCATACAAATAACTCACCAATGGGGCTGAAAACCTCTACATGACTCCCTAGCATGGCTCGGATTGCAGTTGGAGCAACAAGCATCTTAAGCTGGAAGGCAGCACACACACCTGTTGTTTCTCCTTTCTTTTTTGTGCCCTTGTTCTCTCTTTGCCCCTTCAGATCATCCTGAAATGAAGTCCTCCTCAGTACTGCAGGGTCCTCCTCTCTGCCCATCTTCCATGCTCTCACTGGCCCTGCATCTGTCCCCGTGCCCCCCCCTCTACCCGCCGCCCACATCCTGAGCATGAAAGCCGTCTGGATTAATCCAGCACAGAGCACATTGTGTGTGAGTCACGACAGGCTCACTAAGGCGTGCAGTGCTGATAAAAGGCAGCTCTGATGGGCTCTGTCAGGGATCCTGGAGAAACAGCGTGGAAAAAATCTGCTAACCCACATCCCAGCCTGGCAGCCGGGGCCTGGAGACAGCCGGGCATGGAGGGGAGTGCAGGGAAGCCCCCACAGTACTGACAGGTCCTGCTCTGGGCTCAGCCCGTGGGGAAACCCCTGGTCCGGGGCATGAGGATGGTGCTTCCTGGGGCCCTGGAGTCAGCTGAGAGCTTATGGGGCTGAATCAGGGCTTGCATGAGCCCTCAGGTCCCGAGGATGCACCCTGGGATAATCTTTCTCTCCCCAGCTGGCCAGGGTATTTCAACTATCTGTGGAGCTGCAGAAAGGGAAGTCTGCCTGACCCTTCAGTGCATCCTTCTGCCTGAAAGTTCCCTCTGGATATTTTACACAGCTCAGTTCTTCACAGCTGTGGACTACGAGGTAGCTTATTTTACCAATCCTTTGCTTATCACTTAACAGTGCTGCTCCCAGAAGACCAGCAGAAGAGACCACAGCCCAACAATACCCCACGTCCTCCAGTGTGCTGGAAATCAGCCTCATAAACAACCAGGAACCTGTGGTGCATGAAATCATCCCACAGGCAGGTGTGCAATTCACTGTAACACTGTCCCAACAGGTTAGCGACTGCATTTGCTGCAAACAGGGCTCTGCCCTGGGACCCGTTTGGTTCAACAGCTTGCCTGACCACAAGAATAGATAAAATAGGGACCACAACACCAAGGAGATTGCGGATAAATCAGGACAACATTCATGTACATACACCACTGACCTGCGAGGAGTTGCAGACATGTGGGGTGTGTGGAGGGAAGGCACCAGCAGATTTCAAAACAATAGAGATAAATTGGAGAATTGTTCTCAAATCAGCAGGATGGAAATCACACAAGAGTGGGTGCAAAACACCACAGCGAGGTGTTGGAACTCAATGCAAGATGAGGACTAATTGGATAAAGGGCACCGCTTCAGGAAAGGCTCCCGGGATCGCAGACAAAAAATTAGTCAACACTACCATGCTGTTTCAAAACAGGCAAGTCCCTTGAGGGGATCCATTAATGACAGATTGATAGGCCAGGCATAGGAGAAAATGACTGTGCTGAATTTGGCCCTGGGGATGCCTCAGCTGGGGATGCTGGGCACAGCACTCTCCAAACTGGGTAAACAAACTGGGGAGCGCTCCAAGGTGCAAGAAGCAAGCACGATAAAAGCTTCAGAAAATAATCTGTGAGGGCAGATTGAAAGAATCGGGTTTGTTTAGTCTGGAGAAGAGAAAACTGAGAGGGAACATAATGGTCTCTCAATACATAAGGGCTTGTCCTAAAGAGTACAGAGTCCAAGGGGGGAGCATGGGGAGAACTGGGGTCAATTTGCAGCAGAGATTTAGGACAACAAAGCAGTAATAGAGAGGCTTTGGAGCTGATGAGGGGTAGTGCAGACTCTCCTTCTCAGGCACCATTTAAGTGGAGGCTGGACAGATGCCTGTCAGGGACGGCTCAGGCCTAATGAATCTTCCTTCAGAAGATGGTCTACAAGACCACAACCAAGTACTTAGTGGTGTGCTCCTTCACTGTCCTGCTCTCAAAGTGGACCTGCAGCTTTACTAACAGCGCCTTTCTGACTTCTAGAAAGCAAGGGAATGGGGTTACCCAAGAGGAAAGTTTTCCATAAAGTGATCATCCACCACCCTTGCTTTACTAGAACCATAGAATCAACAAGGCTGGAAAAGACCTTTTAAGATCATCGAGCCCAACCGTTACCCCAGGACTGTCAAGTCCACCGCAAAACCATGTCACTGAGGGCAAACTGATCTCCCCTCATGGCTGCCTCTCACAATCTCCAGTCACAGACACCCCTCATCTGCCCCCTCATAGCGGCCCACACTATATAGCTATATAGCTGCCTCCTCTCACCTCTCATGGCCACCCCTCAAGATCTCCCCTCATGGCTAACCCTCACAGCCTGTGGCTGCTCCTGCTCTCACCTCACGATGTCTCTTCACCCCTCATGGCTGTTCCTCCTGTTCCGTCATGATCTCCCCTCATCCCTCATGGCCACCTCTCATGTCCCCTCATGGTCTCCCCTCATGCCTCATGGCCGCCCCTGCTTTCCCCTCACAACCGCCCCACCTCTTCCTTTGTGGTCTTCCCTCATGTCCATCCCTGCTCTCCTCTCACGATCTCCCTTCACCACTCATGGCCACTCCTGCTCTCCCCTGACCCCTCACTATCTCTTCTTACCCCTCATGGCCGCCCCTCTCTCCCCCGACCCACATCGCTGACGTGCCCCCACTCTAACTCATCACCTCGCCAGGCCTCTCTGCACACCCCAAATTCTCAGTGTATTTCCAAAGTTCATTTGTGCTCTATTATTTATTTGTGTGCAGTTGAGCTGTGAGACCCTATCAGGGAGATCCAGGGGGTCTCAGGTTGCCATATATGTACTAAATAATGATACCCATTCCAAAGACCTTGCTGGCTAAACAGAGGGGCAGAGGAAAATTACTTCATACTGAGAGATGTGGAGGCTACAGAGGGCCCATCAGGAGAAGCTGAGAGAAAGGGACCTGTTTAGCCTGGAGCAGAAAAGGCTAACAGGGAATCTACTTGAGGTCTTCAGTTATCTGAAGAGGTTAAAGAGAAGACAGAGCTAGACTGCACGTGGTGGAGGCCAGTGAGAGAGTAAGAAACAATAGGCACAAATTGCAACAAGAGAAATGCTCATTGGAGCTAAGGAAAAAAACCTGTCTATGAGGATGTTTGTTCAGCCTGGAGAAGACTCAGGGGAGACGTTAAAGCAGCTTACAGTAACTAAAGGGACCAATAAGAAATATGGAGAGGGACTTCTTAAGAGGAAATAGAGTGATAGGACAAGGGGGAATGGCTTTAAATTGGAAGAAGGTAGACTGAGATTAGATACAAGGAAGAAATTGTTCACTGTGAGGGTGCTGAGGCACTGGCACAGGTTGCCCAGAGAAGCTGTGGCTGCCCCATCCCTGGCAGTGTTCAAGGCCAGGATGGATGGGGCTTTGAGCAACCTGGTCTAGCGGAAGGTGTCCCTGCCCATGGCAGGGGTTGGAACTGGGTGAGCTTTAAGATCCCTTCCAACCCAAACCATTCTATGGCTCTGTGATGTCTCAGCACTGAAACAGGTTTTACAGAATGATTGTGAAATCCTCGCAGATTTTCATAACCCAACTGGACAGAGTGCTGGACAACATAACCTAACTTTAAAAGCAGCCTTGTTTTGAGTGAGGTCCAAGGTTGGAGCTCTGCAAAGGTCCTGTCCACAGGAACCATCTTTGCAACTGAACCCTGCCACTGATGCTTCATACAGTGTATCCTCTCTGCCACACTGTACTCTCTCCATACATGCATTTCTGTCCCTTTGCCTCATGAGCCTTTCTTTGGTCTGTATGTTCTGCAGAGCTGGATCCCCACTGTTTGTATCAGACTTCAACCCATTGTAAAGCACTATGTAATAACAACATTTCTTGACTGTGATTCACAACAATAGCTACCACCCAAGTTCTTGGCTCACTGTGCAGTCCAATATCTAACGGCGTTCAGTTCAACTGAATATTATCTGCATCCCCACCCCCTCCAACTCCATTTTCAGAGCCTGGCCAAAATTCAGCCCATGCTGTTCCTGCTCGCAAACCCTAAGCACCCTGACTGCTGCTTGGAATTAAAAGGGAGCACTTGGAGATGAACTTTTAGAAGTGCAAGCTCTAGGGAAGGCTGAAGTCCTTGCTTGTCTGTCAATGATTTATTGATGCCTCCCTAATTGTGGAATGCCAACCATACATGGAGATCTGCAGAAAGAAAGGACTTGGCTCGAAGGAAAGAGAGGTCATCGCAGGCAAATCAGACACAGGCACCAAGAAATGGCTTTCTTTTGTTTTGTTTTCTTTGCTGCTGCAGTGAACGTAATAAATGTGCATCTGCTGAGCTGTTTCTACTGACAGAGTTTTCCCTTGTTCCAGATTTGGCCTTAACTCTTCTCAGAAACCCTGATTAGCAGTGATCTGCCCAGCAAGGGTATAGGTACACACGTATGAGAAAGGGAGAGACAGTGCTCTTTTCCAAAGCAGACATTTTGTTCATCCTCTGCCAGCCATTTTTTTGGATGAAGGTATTTTTTTCCTTCATTCTTTTGGATCGTAATGTAAGCATAAATTTGAAAATTATCTGTACGAGTAAGATTTAATAAGCTCACTGACATAGTAATAAACCAAGAAGAAAAAAAAGAGTAAAAATCACAGAACTTTTCTCTAGACCTTCTTCCTTACAAATGTGGGCACTTTTTAATTAAAAGTTAATCTACAGCAAACACTAGAACACAAACACTAGAACACATTTGTTCATTTTGGAGAGCGCAGTCTGCAATAGTTCCTCACATACCACTCTAACACACATCTTTTATGCCCTCTTCACCTTCCTCTCCTGAGACAGAGCAGAACTCTGGTCTAGCAGCCGGCATCTGTCGCTAATTACAGTGGCTTAAGATTTCACCTCTGAGGAGCAGAGGAGGGGCAGATTAAGGTCCCTGTATGTAGCTGCACACATCTCACTTCACACACTGTCACTCCTCCCTTCTAGACTTGTTCTTCCAGGCCCTTCTCAAATCAGCCCTCTCCTCCATTAGCCCTCTTCATACACCATGCCTGTGAGACGGATCCTGTTGCTTGATTCCAGTACCAGAGCTAAAGAGCATCGATTTGATGGCACACCAGAGAAAATGTGCAGTCTACTTTATAATTTGAATTAACCATACTAATTGAGCATTTTCAATCTAACCTCCTGTGGCATAACTGAATGCAGCATTCAAGTTAGGCTCTACAACAAACAAGCTGTCGTTAGATTGAGGTTTCCGAGTCATGCTATTGAAGCAACACTTGCGGTGAAGCATTTTATTAATAAGTTTTGTTGCAGAACTTTATCCCAACAAACATCTAAAAATGGTACTAATTGCACTAATTGCACTTACGTCTTGTACCACAGGGTTCTTTTGTTATTTACTTATGTCAAGTGGGGGTTTTTTGTTTGTTTGGTTGGTTTTTTTGGTGGTTTGTTTTTTTTTTTTGGGGGGGGGGTTGTGTTGGGGTATTTTTTGCTATTTTAAGCCTTCTTCACTAGAACCTTAAATCTTGCTCCTACCCTGCTTTGGTTGCTGTAATAGGGCTCTGTTATCAAAGCAGTTATTTTTCCCCAGTGTACAGACCTGAGGGTTCAAGCCTTGGTTCTAGTTTGGGTATAGAGCATGTTGGCCGACAGAATTCAGGTAAGGTGGAGACAGCAGGTCACAGGCACAGCTGACCAGAGCGGAGACTTTACACAAGACACATTGGATTGAGTGTAGCTGGTGCTGAGGAGGCACTAAAGAGGGAATAGCCTCTTGCAGTGCAGGAGTGAGGAGCAGCAGGCTGTGTGTGGCAAAGTCTGTGCAGCACCTTCCTGCACTAAACTTGGACCCTGTCTCTGGAAATCTCTCACATTCCCCTGGCAATGGATCCACTTTCCAAAACAAAATGAACTAAACCAGAATCATTTCCTACGAATGAAGTTGGGATGGAACATAAAAATGCAGGAGGGGATATATATATATATATATATGTGATATACTTGAACCAGCAGAGAGAATGATTTCATCTAGCATCCAGCTGACTAGTAAAAAGAGTCAGCTGCCCCTGAGGAGAAAGCCATTAACACACAAACACATTTTATGCTGGCCAAGGTGAGAAAGGAAGGGCTGTAGGTACTGAGGTGACAGCTACTTTAGGATCAAAGGAGAAGGCTGAGAGGAAACTATAAAACTAACTTCAGATCGGCATGTGGGAGGCTGTGTGAACAGAGGGGAAAACTTAATTAAATGTGGCAAACAATGGCTATCTTTCTCTGGGGAAAAAGCAGCGATGATTTCACTTCCAAGATACTACACCTGAGCAAACATTATCCAAAGATGGCTTGAATTAGGACTTCACTGCCAGTATGGCAATGTGGTAATGCAGATCAAATCTTGACTTCAAAAGCTAAGAAAACTAATGGCAGGGGGTGGATCTAGTTTGCCAGTGGTGCTCAGTATCCCTTCCCTCTCCTGCATAGTATTCTGGAACAGATAGTTGCTGGGCATGGCTGAAGATGTGGCCATCTCATTCATGCCAATCACTTCTGACAGGACCGAAGAAAAAAGAAACAAATAAGGTTGCAAGGTTGCACCAGTGCTGAGTTGGGTGGCTCAGAACATCTACCAGGTGAAATGCTACAGCTAATATAGTTAAGGGAGAAAACACAAGCTTAGGGTAGCCTACACATCACCAGATGTAGACCTCGTCACCATGACATGCCTCCTGTGAACCATCATCCAGGAAGCAACTAGCAGATTTCAAACACAGTCCAGGCTTTGGTGGTAACTGTGGATTGTTTTGCACCCAGCTAGTTGCTGGGACAGGAAGGCAGCAAGAAACTGTTTGCCCAAGCAAGCTCTACACCAGTGCAGAAAGGAAAAGGGTACAAGAAAAGAACAAAAGAACTAGACTGCTGCAGTTGACCTTGAACATATATGTACAGAGAATGAAATTTAGGCTGGATTACGGAGGATTACTGTACAAGCATAGCAAAAGCAAGGAAAGTCAAAATCAGAAAAATTGTCTTTGAAAATAAAGGAGCTGGGGAATTATAGACTAATGAATTAAATTTCAATTACATGAAAAATTCTGGAATGCATCATGAAAAAAAGCTATTTGTAAGGAACTGGAATGTAGTGGGATGACTAACAACCAATATTAGCTTCATAGTCTAGTCTTGACAAACCCATCTAATTTCCTTTTGAAACAAGGAGACAGATCTTGTAGACCAATAAGGAGAAGCAGATGTCAGTATCTTGACTTGAGCAAGTCTTTTGACACTGTATTGCCTGAAATTCTCATAAACCATCAAGGAATATGTGGTCTATCTACTGCAGAGCAGACAGAGGGCTTCATTCTCCACATACAGGAACCTACTGAATGGAGATGTTCTGATTTCTGTCTCTAACTCCAGTCTATCAGTGACTTGGACTGTGAACTAGGAGAAAGATGCTTAAATGTGCAGGGTGCCCAAAGCTGGAAGGATCTGCAAATACATCGAAGACAGGATTAGAACTAAAACAGAACAAACAACAAAAAAAAAAAAAGAAGCCAAAAAACCCCACAGAAAACAAATTAAAGAAACAGGGAAAAAAAAAAAAAAGAAAGGACACAGTAGGAATCCATGCAAGACTCCACACTGAGGAATAACTGACTGTACAAATATGGATATGGAACTACTGGAGCTGAGGTTTAGTGCAGATTGAAAACTGAACTGTTTGTCATCAGTGCCATCCTCTTGGAAAAGCCAAAAAAAGATGTGGGATAATTAGATACAGTCCAGAAGAAAACAAGAATAATAATCAGACGTCTAGAGAACATGATCTGGGAGGAAAATCTGAAACATTTGGTAAAGGTTAGCCTTAAGAAAAGAACACCAAGGATAAGCACGAGTCTTTCAGTTCAGGAAAAATTGCACCAAGGGGAGAAAGGCACTGGTCAGTTCTACCTGCCCAAAATGGAGAG
Source organism: Psittacula echo (assembly GCF_963264785.1). Classification (NCBI taxonomy): domain Eukaryota; kingdom Metazoa; phylum Chordata; class Aves; order Psittaciformes; family Psittacidae; genus Psittacula; species Psittacula echo. The sequence goes on along the minus strand of NC_137736.1, from coordinate 21,996,674 downwards.
GTTAAAAACTAATAACAGGCTTAAACTGCAGTAAGAAAGATTCTAACCTATGTTACAAAAATATTAAAGCAAATAGATGGAAGCAATACATAAAGTATCCACGTGTGAAGCCTCCCTACGAGGACAGCTTCAAGAAGAGGCTTGACAGATGTCAGGAATGACAGATATATCCTGCCTCAGTGATCTGGAGGGGGCACAGAGATTTGGGGGGTAGTCAGCACCTCTTGTAGGGGATGCTGACTGAGGAGGAGGGCTGGGTTGGGTCCATTGTAAGTGGAGGACCTTGTTAGGAGTATTGAGTGAGACAGGGAGGAGTGCTAGGATGTTTCTCCTTCCCTCTTCCTCAGTCTGCCCCCAAAACTTCCTTTCCTGTCTGCACAGAGCCTTGTTTCCACTTACTCCCCTCGTGGTCCCCTACCTGCATCGGGTATCACTGATCTTGTTGTGCTTCCCCAGCTTTTGCTGCATGCCTGAAGAGCAGGAGGGGCCAGTCCAGACTAACGTTGTCCTGGGGAGGTCAGAAAACTGGCATTTGCTCTCAGCTTCCTCAGCAGCAACCTGTGCCTGTCTCCTCTGGCCCTAATCAAAGAGAAAGACTTCAAGTCTGGTGCCCAAGGCAACATTGCCTTTGCCTTAGAGCGTGTTACAGATCCCAGCACAAGGGTTTTTCCTCACAACGACAGTATGGTAAATGTCAAAGCCAATCTGCATCTCTAACCTGATCTTAACAAGGTTCTTATCCTGGTTATACAGAAAATGACTGGTGACCCCAGGAGAGATAGGTAGGGCAAACTGAAGACCAGAGAACTGAAAGTTCCCACTGTGTTATGTCTGTTCCACAAAAACTTGCATTGTGAATGGAATTGTACTATAGGGAAACACAGTTTTAGGAGTAAAACATATTGTAAACCTACATATCATCCTTGGATGGCAGAGTAGGGGTCGTTAGGTATCTATACGCACAGATAAGATGCAGGCACATAGCCACTATCTGTCACAACCACCTTTTCCTCTGTGTTCCCATTCTAAACTCAAATTGCACTCTATGCTCTGCCCTGACAACCAAGCGCTGCAGGACCTCTGAATTGTGCTGTTATTTGGGATCAGAATCAAATTATTTTCCAGTAACATAATGGTACAGACTCAGCATTTCAGCTGGTAAGTGGCAACAGAATCACTTGGAACTGCATATATATATTAGCAGAACCTACAGAACAATCTTAAAAAAACCCAACTCCAACACTCAATGAAAAGCTAGCCTCTTAAATGTTTAACATTACAATGGCTCTGATGATCAACAGAAAGCTTATTATAAGATTTTCAGCTTGTGTAAATTGGCTGATTTAGATTTCATTGAAAGTAACAGGGCCAGCATATTAAGTAAGGAACCTGGCCCTGTGAGCCCACAGAATGCAATCTAAATTATTAACTTTCAAAGAAAGTTTCTTCTAAGTGTTTTACTGGCCTTTTGGGTGTTCACAGATCACTTGTTCAATGGTAGTTTCATGTGCATTGGTAATTATTGCTACTAAGAATTTGCACCGCCTTAACATCTCAGCAGAAATGCGCTTGTAAGTACATTAGCCTTCTCTTTCCTTGTATGTATTTACTGGCAAAAAAACCATCTCTGAGTATTTATTTTCATTCAGCTGAACACCGGTGATATACACAGAAGGACCAAGAGACGTCATGACAACCTGTGCACGGCAGACTATATTCCTATGGGTCAAATCCTCTTCTAGTGTCAATCAGCATTAAAAATCAATGGAGGTTCAATGATTTCACAAGCGCAGGAGCCAGGTCCAACAATCTTTGTGCCACTCCTGCCTTATGAGCCATGTCCAGAATGGTATAGTGCTGTCCCTCCTATTGCACCATTGGCACCAGCATCATGCACTTTGTTACCATGCAATATCTTAACTTTGACTCCTGTTGGGTCCCCATCTCCTCTGCGAGGATGCTCTCCTTGCATGTAGGGGTAAATAAGTGTGTTTGGTAAAACCCCAGTGCAGTCAGGGAGAAGTGACAAATGTTTCTTTGGTGGCAGAAGTGGCCTCATTGTCAGAAATCAGAAGACTCATTTCCTGGTTACAGTAGCCTTCAAATACATTGATCCAACTTCAACCCCCAAATAAAGACACTGGGAGTGATATATTGGCTATTCTGTTTCGGTGGCTGAGCACTTGAGAGCAAGAATGCAGCTCCCAGAGGCGCGACACAAGGGCTTGAAGAGGTTGGCTGTATTTTCTTCCACTTAAAACTGGGAGAGGTGAATAGCTGGTGAAAGTGGGGAGGAGATTGATGACTTTGGAAACTGCAAGGCCCTCTCCCTATGTGGGACAGCTTTGGTACAGACAGTCAGCTTCAAGACTGACCTTGCCCTCCCCGACCTGTCAGTAACCTCCACCTTGACCTTGGAAGGACCACCCTTCTCCTGGGGGAAAGACAGTTTAGGGAATAGGGGCTAAATCTGAGCAGTGATCAGGTCAAGATTATTTTATTTCCCAGAAGATGACACACTGTGAGGCATGTAGAAGCTTGATGTCCTTCTCATGCTTTGGTATTCATGGAGCAGAAACCTCGTGATGCTCACACAGCATTAGTCCCAGACATGGTCTGAGACTGAGTACCTCATTACACTTCTGCATGCAGCACTTTCTTGCCTCCTCTGCTGAGTCCCTATGTTCAGTGCACTTTGGATGCCATGACAGCAGTCTGATCACATCCCTAATGGAAGTTGTTGTTTCTCCTTCTTCAAAAGTCACCAAGACCCAAACCAGGCTCTTTTCAGACCCAAATATTTCAGCAGTATGAGTCCCAAACCTATGTTATAGCTCTCTGCTTCCCCCTGCAAGGAAATCGCCCCCTTCCCTAGCAGCTGCCTCCCCACTGCTTCCCCTTTCTCATAACCAGCCATTCCTCACCATGCTGTGTCTGTAAAACACTCAGTATGCACAGCAGCTGAGGGGGAGGGACTGAGGGCTGGTAGAAGCCACTCGGATTTCACATTTATTTAATAGCCGTGGCTGTGCTTGTTTGATTTATCTTCACACATACGTTTGACAGATATGGTCTCATAAAAACTCCACAGAGTAAAAACACCGAAAAGGCCTGCAGCCATACTGTGTTAGCATGGAATCTGGCTCCAGCTCTGGCACTAAGCACAGATCAAGCTTGCTGCAGCTGGCAACACTCTTCAGATGGGAAACTTCTGAGTTTGCAATGCCCAAACGCAGGATGCTCAAATGTCGCTGGACCTGAGTTCCCCAGGTGGTGGTGACTGTGCAAAATAAAAGAACCCAATTTCCTCTTATCTTGAAATATTCCACTGCACTTTAGATAAATTGCTTCATTCAAATAAACTTACATTTGGGTGGCTAATCTCATCCTTCTCCCGAATCCTGTGGGATACAGCAAGTGTTCAGAATGTCTTAAGAAAACTTACGATTTTTATAGCACTTCCAAAAGACCTCTCCCAGTTTTCAACAATTAAAGAGTAAGCTTGCTTCACCCTTACCTTGTAAGGGCTTGACAAGCTTGCTGTATTTGTATTATTTCTAACATACCCTTAAAAATTTTGAGGTCTTATTTAATGAGTCAGATTCATACTGTCGTGGTTCTGATAAACATGTTTTCACTGGAGTGGAACTGTGACTTTGTGCAATTTGTGCACAAAGCAGCTACTGTATAGCTTGGGATATAGGCTCCACAAAAACACAACCAACTTTAACATGCACATTTCACAGTGGTTTTTTAAAATGGGAGCGCACCTGAAACTCTCATTCCCTGCATCAAGAGAGGCAAAGTGAAATAGCTGTAAATGAAGTCATGAGCGTGTCAATGCTGCTCGAAGGTAGGGCTTCAGCTGCCTTCAGGTGGTGTTTTATTACGCGTAAAAATAACAACCCCCCCCGATCTCAGAGCTGCCAGCATGGTCTGGAAGAAGGAGCTCAGGGCTGAGAGTGAAAGACCCTGTGTTTCTTTATATGTTACTCCCACATATAAAATAATGTTCTTAATACTTACCCATCACACAGAGGTAGGATAGAGCTTGCTCAGTTAACAAAAGCAAATGTGAAGACCTGTGTATCTTGCCCACAATTATCTTGGCTGATTAAAACCACTGGAGAACATTAGTGAGAGAAATTGTGACTGCTTCTCTGTAGGCAAGTAAGATACTTGTGGTTCCCTCTCGAATTAGGGAGGATTTTCCTCAGCTATCATCTTTTCTGTTTTGGGTAAATAGCTAAGGAGAATGCAAAGAAGGTTTGGAAGCCTCATGTTTTCCTGACTTCGGATAACCTGGTTTTTATTTATAGGTGTCTCCTCTATCCTGATCTCCTAGCTGTGATGTGGGGTCAGTGATCCTCTTGGTGCCATACCCACCTAGTTTTCATGGTCACACTGAGTGAGCAGCATCACCACAGTCTCAATCCACAGGTGCAGCTCAGTGCCTGGTAATAAGTTATTTGCCAAAGGTGAGGACTCCTACACAGTGGGTTCCTCTTTCATTAGGAACAGTTCTTCCCAGCTATGGAAATTTCCTGTTTTAAGCAAATAACTAAGAAGTTTGCAGACACTGCCACACCGGCTCTCCTGTTTTCCAAGGACGCTAGACAAGGATTGCAGATACTGCACATCACGGTCTGGCTTTTTGTCCCCCTTGTATTCTGTTGTTGGCAAGTGAAAAACTTAACTCACTTTCATTAGTAGTTTCAAGGAGTGGAAGAATACACCCCCAGACTGAGGGCCAGCTTCTCCACTTGTGGATGATGTATTAAATACATTGTATTAAAGTATTAATTAATGTTGTTGTGCTGCACACATTATGCAATATTTGGGCTTGGACACTCAAGCCTTGACCTGTGACAAACCAACAGTGAAGACCCATGGCATGACCTGACTCCTTTCTGAAACAGGCCAGTCTTTGCTAGAGGCAGGGCACAAGCAGCTCCCTCAGAAAGCTGCAATTAACATAGAAAGGCAGGTCCCTAGAGCACACAAAAAGAAATAACCACACATGAGATCCAGATATCACAGAAGGAGGACCATGTCTTCTATGTACAAATGCAGAAAAGGAGGCCACCGTCACCCATATGCAGCAGAAAAGGAGGTCACCCCGACATGCGTGACAAAGCCACCCATATGCAACATTTCTATCCCTTCTTTTTCTTTGTGGATGGCTACAGAGCTGCAAGGAAGATACTGACAAGCAGTCAAGGAACTCAGCTGCTGGTTGACTGTGCAGGACTTGGGAGCTGGAGGGTGAAAGTGATGCATGGAAATTAAGTTAATTTTAAACCACAGGCAAGAGAAGAGACTTGCTAGCAGTTACTTATGAGAAGCTGCTGACTGTTTAAATACCATTAAGAGGATTAATGTTGGCCCACAGAACCACTGAAAAATTAAGGCTGAAAGGGACTTTGAAAGGTCAGACCAGTCCATCCTGCTAACCCAAGGCAGGATCACCTAAACCTCGGACACCCCTGACAGATGTTGCTTAACTTGATCTTAAAGCTCTCCACTCCCCAGGCAGTCCATTCTTTATTATCCCTGTCATTAGAAAGTTTTTCCTAACATCTAAATTGAGTCTTTCCTGCTGTGACTTAAGCCTTCTTTTTACTTTTTTTTTTTTCTCTCTTCCCCATCCCAGACAAGGAGCAACAATTATGTCCTTTTATGTGCTTAAAGACTTCAGTTCTCTCCTCCTTTGGGTTAGAGAATTTCAGTTCTTTCAGGCTTCCCGGGTAGGTAATGGTTTCTCGATTTTTGGCTTGTTCTCTCTGCCAGGCTGGATCTAATTACCCCACATCTCCCCCCAACCTATTTTCCATCACCTCAACACCATGACATAGCTGACTCGTGTTCAGCTTTTGATCCTTTTTCTGAAGAATTGCTACTTAACCCATCACTCCCTCCTCTGTACTTGAGGAGTTCATATTGCTGCTCAAGTGGACGACCTTCCACTTACCCTCATTCAACTGCCTCCTGTTTCTTCCACACCATTTCCCCAATTTGCTGACAGAGTTTTTGAATCTAGTCCCTCCCAACACCACATCTACACTTTTATTTCACGTGGAAAGTATTATATCCTTATGTTTGTTCTTTATGACAAAAGAAAACAAAACTTAAGTCAAGCTGAATGGGGTGCAGGATGAAACCCCTCTCAAAACCACCTTTCACTCGAACAAGACATTGTTGGCAGCGGCATCCTGGGAGAGGTTATTCAAATGGGTCTGTACCTCCTTCCTGCAGGAGAGAGTTTCCCCCGCTGGCTTCAAGCATCAAACACCACACAACTGTGACAGCCACACAACATTACTGCAGTCAGGCCTCCCCTGCTTCTCACCTCCACCTAAAACCTCCTTTTTGTGTTGCTATGTACATGTCCCAGCCATCCTTGTCCCATGTATCCTCACTTTCCACCTCACAACAGCCACTGTGGCTGCCCAGACGCAGTGTGCCAGTGGGAAATATCCACTGTACCCACCCAGTACCGGGCTCAGGACAGTGCCATGGGACAGACAGAAATAAAGGCAAACGAGGATGATTAAAACCTCTTATGTTCTAGAAGGGGATAAAGACGGGGCACGGACAGTAACGGAGCCTGCAGCTCGGCACTGCGAGGCAGCCCGCGCCTCACCGCGCTCCACCTGCTCCCAGCCCGGCCTCGGCAGGCGGCGCGGCCCGCGGCTGCCCCCTGCCGGAGCGGCGCTGCACGGCTGGCTGCTGTGGGGAGCCGGGCCCGGATCCGCGGTAGCCGGGCCGGCGGGAGGGGGAGCCGCCCGCCGTGCCCGCAGATGCTGCCTGCCGGAGCTGCGAGGCCTCTGTAGCCGGGCGTCCCGCCGGGAGAGCCACCACGCTCGGCGGGGCACTGCTCGGAGACCCCGCAGAGGCAGAATGGAAAGTGTCCCACCTCAGTCCTGACTGCTCCTCCCTACCTTCAAACACAAAGAGCTGAACCGAGGAGGAAACAAGGTGGGAGTAAACTGGCCTAGACAGATCATAGAACGGAACATAGAACGGTTTGGGGTGGAAGGGACTTTAAGGCTCATGTAGTTCCAACCCCCGCCACGGGCAGGGACACCTCCCACTACATCAGGTTGCTCAAAAGCACCATCCTTGAACACTTCTAGATCTCCCTCCTCTGCTCCCAGTGCCCCAGTCCAGGCCCCTTGCTCTTGCCAGTAATAACAATTAGACTTCTGCTCCCGTTTTTCAGCCATGACTCACTACTGGGATAGGACTAAAAATTGCACATATGCTTTAAGGTAGAGAGCCATGTGATGGGACCCAGCAGTGGAGCTTGTACTTCCTGCAGTGGTGGGAGAATACCAGAAGGTCCCCATGTCCATGGGGAGGTTTCACCCCAACACAACACTAATAACAATCAGTTGATTCTTGAGGAGGGAAGGCTCTAGCCAATATGATGAGAGCAACCCAAAGACTAGAAAGCAGATCAAATCCTGTACTCCAAACAATCACCTTTTGGGGGCTCCAAACAGAGCAGGTTTTGCACAGTCACTTCCGCATCCCTGGAAAGGGCTGCTCTTGGTGCCTTTAAAGCTCAGTCCCAGATCTGTTCCATATGGTAATCTCACACTCTCCACCCTAGCTTCATGCTGCCTGTGCCTCCTCCACCCCACAGTTCCCAGCTCTTCTCCACTCTCTGCAATGGGCTCTCCTTGGCATCAGCTCTTTTAGCTGTATTAAAATACATGTACATCCCTTCCTGCCCTGCTTCCCCAGGTGCCCCTCCGTAATAGGTCTGAGGCCCTGGATCTTGATGGAGAGGTAGGTGAGGATGTGGTGCAAGGCCGGCCTACAAGGTCGCATAGGAAAAGGCGGTCGACTTCGCACCTCAAGACTGCCTCTGATAAGAAAGAAAGAAAGGTCATTGTCGTAGGCGATTCCCTTCTGAGAGGAACAGAGGGCCCGATATGCAGAGCTGACCCTCATCATAGGGAAGTGTGTAGTCTGCCTGGAGCCCGGATCAGGGATATCTCCAGGGCGCTCCCCAACCTGGTGCACCCGACAGACTACTACCCGCTGCTGGTCTTCCAGACAGGTGGGGGGGAAGCTGCTTCCACGCAGTCTGAGGGGGATGAAGAAAGACTACAGGGCCTTGGGGCGGATGGTGAAAGAGTCTGGGGCTCAAGTGATCTTCTCCTCACTTCTTCCATCTTCCAGTGATGATGTGGGACTGAATGGGAAAATTCAGTCCGTAAACAATTGGCTACGAGACTGGTGCTGCAGGCAGGGCTTTGGGTTCTTTGATAACGGCTGGTTTTATAAGGCTCCAGTCTGGATGATGGCACGTGGGAAAGGTTTAACTCACAGAGGCAAAAGGATGCTGGGGCATGAATTACCAAGGCTCATTTGGAGAGCTTTAAACTAGATTCGAAGGGGGATGGGGTTGTAACTGGGCTTGCCCCAGTGGGGCAGCACTCTAGGATTGATGAAGACTGGGAGGCCTCCTATAATCCTAGGGTGGAATCGGTGAGCTCATCTCCCTCCTTGAAATGCCTGCACACCAATGCGTGCAGCATGGGAAATAAGCAGGAGGAGTTGGAGACCTGTGTTAAGTCAGGAGATTATGATCTGGTGGCAATTACAGAGACGTGGTGGGACAGCTCACATGACTGGAATATAGTCATGGAGGGCTATGTCCTTTTCAGGAAAGACAGGCCAGCCAGGCGGGGTGGTGGGGTTGCTCTTTATGTGCGAGAGCAGCTGCAATGTACTGAGCTCTGTCCAGGGGCAGAGGACGAGCGAGTTGAGAGTCTGTGGGTGAGAATTAAGGGGTAGGCTGGCAGGGGCGATACTGTTGTGGGTGTCTGTTACAGGCCACCAGATCAGGGTGAGGAAGTTGACGAGGCCTTCTACAGGCAGCTGAGAGCGGCCTCACAGTCACAGGCCGTGGTCGTCGTGGGGGATTTTAATTTCCCTGATGTTTGCTGGAAGGACTACTCAGCAACCCAGCCACAGTCCAGGAGGTTCCTCCAGTGTATGGGTGATAACTTCCTCATCCAAATGGTGGATCAGCCAACCAGGAGAGGAGCGCTGCTGGATCTCATCCTCACTAACAAGGAGGGTCTGGTCGAAGCAGTAAAGGTTGAGGGCTGCCTTGGTTGCAGCGACCACGAGATGGTGGAATTCAGGATCTTGTGTGGTAGGACCAGTACAATAGCAAGTAGAATTGCAACCCTGGACTTTAGCAGGGCAAACTTTGGCCTTTTCAAGCAATTGCTAGGGGAAATCCCATGGGCAAGGCTGCTTGAAGGTAAAGGGGCCCAAGATAGTTGGTTGGCATTCAAGGATTGCTTATTCCGAGCTCAAGGTCAGAGCATCCCGACATGTAGGAAGTCAAGGAAGAGGACCAGGAGACTTGCGTGGCTAAATAAGGAACTGCTGGGTATGCTCAAGTGGAAGAGGAGAGTTTACAGGTCATGGAAGGAGGGGCTGGCCACTTGGGAGGAATATAAGGCTGCTGCTAGAGAATGTAAGAAGGCAGCTAGGATGGCTAAGGCCTCCTTAGAATTAAATCTGGCAAGAGGGGTCAAGGACAGCAGAAAGAGCTTTTTCAAATACATGGCTGATAAAACTAACACCAGAGGCAAGGTTGGCCCACTGGTGAATGGGGTGGGTGCCCTGGTGACAGAAGATACTGAGATGGCAGAGTTATTGAATGCCTTCTTTGTCTCTGTCTACTCTGCCGGAGGCAGTCCTGAAGAGCCCTGTACTCCTGAGACCTCAGATGAAGTCAGGTCAGTGGAGCAGTTTGCCTTAGTCGATGAGGAATGGGTTAGAGACCAGCTGAGCAATCTGGACATCCATAAATCCATGGGTCCAGATGGGATGCACCCGCGGGTGCTGAGGGAACTGGCGGAAGTCATTGCTAGACCACTCTCCATCATCTTTACCAAGTCTTGGGAAATGGGAGAGGTGCCTGAGGACTGGAGGAAAGCAAATGTCACTCCAGTCTTCAAAAAGGGCAAGAAGGAGGACCCGGGTAACTATAGACCGATCAGCCTCACCTCCATCCCTGGGAAAGTGATGGAACACCTTATCCTTGATGCCATCTTAAGGCATGTCAAGGATAAGAGGGTTATGAGGGGCAGTCAACATGGCTTTACCAAGGGGAAGTCATGCTTGACCAACCTCATAGCCTTTTATGAGGAAATAACACGGTGAATGGATGATGGCAGAGCGGTGGATGTGGTCTACCTTGACTTCAGCAAAGCATTTGACACAGTCTCCCACAGCATCCTCATAGCCAAACTGAGGAAGTGTGGTCTGGATGATCAGGTAGTGAGGTGGACTGCAAACTGCCTGAAGGAGAGAAGCCAGAGAGTTGTAGTCTATGGGGCGGAGTCCAGTTGGAGGCCTGTATCTAGTGGAGTGCCTCAAGGGTCAGTACTGGGACCAGTATTATTTAATATATTCATCAATGATTTAGATGAGGGAATTGAGTGTACTGTCAGCAAGTTTGCTGATGACACCAAGCTGGGAGGAGTGGCTGACACGCCAGAAGGCTGTGCTGCCATCCAGCGAGACCTGGACAGGCTGGAGAGTTGGGCAGGGAGAAACTTGATGAAATATAACAAGGGAAAGTGTAGAGTCCTGCATCTGGGCAGGAACAACCCCAGGTTCCAGTATCGGTTGGGGAACGACCTGTTAGAGAGTAGTATAGGGGAGAGGGACCTGGGAGTCCTAGTGGACGGCAGGATGACCATGAGCCAACACTGTGCCCTTGTGGCCAAGAAGGCCAATGGCATCCTGGGGTGTATTAGAAGGGGGGTGGTCAGTAGGTCGAGAGAGGTCCTCCTCCCCCTCTACTCTGCCCTGGTGAGACCGCACCTGGAATATTGTGTCCAGTTCTGGGCCCCTCAGTTCAAGAACGACAGGGACCTGCTGGAGAGAGTCCAGCGCAGGGCGACTAAGATGATTAAGGGAGTGGAGCATCTCCCTTATGAGGAAAGGCTGAGGGAGCTGGGTCTCTATAGTTTGGAGAAGAGGAGACTGAGGGGTGACCTTATTAGTGTATATAAATATATAAAGGGTGAGTGTCACGAGGATGGAGCCAGGCTCTTCTCAGTGGCAAACAATGATAGGACAAGGGGTAATGGGTACAAACTGGAACACAAGAGGTTCCACTTAAACTTGAGAAGAAACTTCTTCTCAGTGAGGGTGACAGAACGCTGGAACAGGCTGCCCAGGGGGGTTGTGGAGTTTCCTTCTCTGGAGACATTCAAAACCCACCTGGACACATTCCTGTGTGACCTTATCTAGGTGTTCCTGCTCTGGCAGGGGGATTGGACTAGATCATCTTTTGAGGTCCCTTCCAATCTCTAACATACTGTGATACTGTGAAGTGTGCCCAAAAGCTCTCATTACTTACCTTTGTCAGGAGTAATGGCTGCACGCCAGAGTTGAAAGAGGACTAGATGTCACTCCTGTACAGGTGGACAGAGGTTTCACTAGCCCACTGCATGCCAGTGCAACCAGTATAGTGGAAGAGGACTACTGTCTTACTGACAGCTCACTAGATCAGGGGCAGGGAAGATCAGGATGCCCCTTAGCATCCATCTCCCACCCCCTTTTGCCTGTTTGTTCTGCAAGTGAGGGCATTTCATCACTCCACTCATGGCCACAACGCAGGAAGAGGAAAAGCCAGTAAAAAGAGCCCATATGGCACCACAGCAGGGATGCAAGAGACAGAACCTAGAACCACCTTTGCTCCAGGCTCATTTCTAGCTCTCTCTAAACCACTCAGCAAGCGTCCAAGAGCACCTCCTGCCCGTGGCCCCATGCTGTACCCATCTTGCCAGCAAGCGCAGCTGTGGCTTGGCTGCCATTCTCTGCAGCCTGCAAGGAGCCCACCTGCCTGATATGGATGTGCCTCCGAGCAGCACCAGCAATTAGCACATGCAGGAGAGGACCTGGGCAGACAGGCTGCACCCCTCCTAATTGACTCAAGGAAGACGAACACTTGAACTTGCTCCAAAAGGAAGCACAAGCTCCAGCTTCCCCACATTCATTTACTTGCTGAGCTTGCCCAAACCTGCAAGTAGGCATCAGCTTGCAGACAGACAAATTAGAGGAAGCAGAGTTAGGCCAGCACAAAGCAGCTGGAGGTATTGACCCTTCTGGCAGTTTGGATGCAGACCTTGGGCTCAGCTTAAACATGTCTTTCTTCCCTTCTCGTCTCATGGAAGGACTGGCCCTTCTCAATCATTATTTTCTTCAGCATCACTCATTCCAACTACAAGTCCATTGTATCCTTCAACACTGCCTAACCAGGCCCTGCAAAACACACTAGAGAACTCCATCTGAGCACCTATACCCCTTCCATACAGGCAATTCCTGAGAAGCAGACAATCACATACCACGTTTCGTTTTAACCACACAATGAATTTACCAGTATTTTTCTAGGTCATACATCATAACTGTCTAATTTAGAGCAAAACTTAAGGCCAATACAGAGAGCAATAAATCTGTTGAGAACAATCTACCCCTCAGGTGACGATGGCATTGAGATATACTATGTAATTCAGTGATACGTACTGGAGATCTATGGTGGCAAAGCACTGAGAGCACACAAAAAGTGAATCAAGAGCTAGCTTCCCAAGCAAGCAGACTGAGCAGGCTGCCTGACAGCCATTAGAAGTGTTACATGCCAAGCAGTGAGTTTTAAGTGCTTTCTAGTGAGTTACCAGGAGGGACTAAGTGTTTTCAAAATGCATGGTAATATGAACAAGTAACTAAGAGCTTCACTTTTTCAAGCCTCTCTGTGACAGAGTTTTAGGTTAAGAGTTCTGACATAGCACAAAGTCTGCTCAGCAATGAATGCAAACAATGCCACAGAACAATAACTGCAGGTGCAAAGGAGGAAATGCTAGAGGCATGACAGTGCTTCAACTTTTATTTTCCTCAAAAACACAGAAAGAATTAAAACAGTTCTAAAAGCCACAAAGCTTTATAATACTTCACAATACATATATACCAATTGCGCTTCCCACTTAGACTAACCAGCAGGGAGGTCTTGTATTCAGGCCTTTATGTCTGTGGGAGCATGAAGCCATTTAATTTACTTCAGGTATAGAACAAGTGACAGGAGAAATGTATAGTAGACTCATTCCAATTTGGTTCAAGGACAGGAAGTTCTCCTGAGAGGGATGCTCTGCTGTTGACTGGAAGCCATGTTCAACAGATACTGCTCACATCGTCTACAGATGTCTGCAGTCAGCCAATCTGCCACAGGCCCTGTGTAACAGCACAGAGGCCGTGCTAGGCAACAGGGCTCCAAAGTAACAGGTACACTGGAGTGGGAGAGGGGAAAAAGAAAAGCAGGAAAGCTGGCAGAGGTTTTTGTTGCAGGATGTATGTAGCACTCTTCCACCCTTCCCCCCCTCTGTGGTCCAACACTGCTAAGTGATTTAGCTAGATGCACGAGTTCAACAGAGCAGCCAGCTTCACTTAGGAAGGCTACTAAGCACCAGAACAGATTAATTTACTGGCACCTTCTCTCTCTTGACAGTATGTCAGCCAAAGGGCTGAGGGCTAATGGGTATCTGGTTGATCCAAGGTTATGGCCACATCCTTATCCTGGATGTTTGGGTTTGGTTTTTTTTTTGCCATCCTGAAGTATGAAAGTAATGCAGTCACTCAGACCTCTTCTGCAGCACCTGCATTATAAGACAGACCAAACCACCACCCCACATAGCTAACTTCAGTAGTGAACACTACCTCTGATTTTTGGCAACTGAAGTACAAGCTTTTGAACCAGAAACTGCTGTGACTTTGACCCATTAAAGAATGGGTTCAGAGAGAAAAGATGCCTGTTCCCCCAGTACAACATATAACTGATTTGGAAAGATGATAAGAGATAATACATGTTTCCAGTCCCTAGATATTGCACTTATACCCACAAGGTCTTTCTTTTCCACCCAGAACTGTCAAAAGCTCTTTTTGAAACAGCTCCCTTTCTGAGGACAAAAAGGAAAAGGTGTCTGTACGTATTTGGAGGGACTGAGAAGCCATCTGTGGCATTACTCTTCAGGCACTTGCAGCTGAGACCATTAGCACACTAGGTAGAAGAGGGCTACTCTTGGGTTGTAGTGACAGACCTCTGGCTGCAGGGGGCAGAGTATTATAGGGTCTGGAAACTCATACAAATGAAGCTGTCACAAGGAACCTTCTATGTCTGGACTAACACGGACACATCTGAACCCAAGTCAGAAGCCTGTTAGCTTAAAGCAAAATGGATTTCACCTACACATCCTCCTTTTGGTCATCCAAAATTCATAATATTTGCAGAGAACAGTAGACTAGCTAGATGAGTGGCTAAACCAGTCATTCAGCATAACATTCAGCTGACCAGCACAATACAACATACTGCTGTAAGCATGTTTGTAGACTTGCATATACAGGCAACATCTTCTAAGACAAACCAGAACATCCCTGTCCCAGCTTACCCAAAATACTCCCAGTGCTCTATTTCATGCAGCAACTCTAAGCTCTTCTGCTCTTGAGTAGCTGGGTCCTCCTCTCTAGAGAGTCTCAGAAGTTTCAGAAAGTGAAGTGGGAGATGTACACATGTTCTGAAGGGCATGGACATCTGGAATCACACCACAAGTCACCTGAGTTCTCAGGGAAAACATATGCTCCTCCTTAGCAGGAAAATTCACATGGCATGGAATTGATTTATTGGTGCACTTAGAAGATAGACATTAATGCAGTGAACTGTCTGACCCTTGTATATATAGAGCACAGAGTAATCCCAACCACTTTACACAGGATGAAAGAAAAAGGAACCAGAGCTGCGTTAGCCAAATATGACAAGATACATCTGTGGCACCCTGGCTGCTTTTGCACCCTGTAGTATTCCCTCTCCTTTATTCTCAGAAACAAGCTAGAGTGTACACCTGAGTTATGAGTGGGATGACAGAAAGCTTCTTATGACTAGCTGAGGTGCAGGGAAAACAGAAAATGTAAAACATCCATATGCTGTTGTAAAGACTAGACTTACCTTGATGCAGCAGTCACAGCAGACAACACTAAGAGAAAAAACAGTTCCCAGCATTATCATTTGAGCAAAGCTCCATGCAGATACCAATATTGCAGCTAAGGGTGACTCTCCCAGGGAAGTCTTAATTTGTGACTGTGGCACAATCACTTGATGGCAAAGTAAGCAAGCTTAGAACTATTCAGTTTGCCAACCCTCCTATTTACAGATCTGTAATGAAGCATACATTGTTTGAAGGCTTTAACTGCAAACGCCCACTACTTTTCATTCAG
This sequence comes from Psittacula echo, assembly GCF_963264785.1. Taxonomy (NCBI): domain Eukaryota; kingdom Metazoa; phylum Chordata; class Aves; order Psittaciformes; family Psittacidae; genus Psittacula; species Psittacula echo. The sequence continues at coordinate 21,981,374 of NC_137736.1, read as the reverse complement.
CGCTACCACCAGCTAGTTACTCAGTTTCCAATGGTTGTTTACTTGTTGCTTTTAATCAATTCAGTGCTTCAAATAGATGTAAGATGAGCCTTGATGAGGCTGAAGTTCCTCTTTTGCCCTCCCATGAGCAAAACCCCTCAGATGAATAAGTGGATACAAGTAGGTCCAACTCCCTTCCCAGTCACAGGGTCTGAAGTTCACTTTTTAGGTGCTCACCAGAATATTCTGGTGTACAGCCTCTCCCAGAACCTGCTCAAGCCCCTGACAGAAGTTAAATCCAGGCTTTAGAGCAGAATGTAGAGCATGATCTCAGAGAAATTTAATCTAATACATGAACAATATATTGGTTAAATTTGAGATACCACTTCAGAGGCAAGTTTTTCCACATCCTCTGCAGCTGTAGACACTTCAGCCTGGCTTGTGCATTAAGACAAAACTGAAGGGCTCAGCAACCTGCTCCTATCCAGTGCTGCAACTGTTAGAATACAGAGTATTTTTCAGCACTGTTTCTTTATTCTTTTCTCCCTCCTTATTCAGTCCTTTTGTACCAGCTCACCTGCTGCAGAGGTAACAGCTGTAAGGCCACTTAAGGAACATCTGCTTATGGCAGCTGAAACAGATCTGTGGAAAGAAAAGTTACTTGTGAATGCAAATGGTAAATATCTTTGTACCAACAGTATCCACTGACTGCCAAAGAGCAAGCATATAAACCAACCTTCTAAAGGCTTTAGATTCACGTACAATAACAGAAATCCAATAAAGGATAGCAGAGACACAAGAATTATAAAAGCTAAAAAGGCAAAAAAGGTCTTACTTGTAGGCCAGTGTTTTTATGATGCAGAGGTTTGGGGCAGCTGCCAGACAACAGGAGTGTTAAAAAAGCGCTCTTGAGCAAACAATAGCTGTATTGTGCAAGAGTGGAACAGTAGCTAGTTAAGACAGAGAGAAGAAGAGAGACATTCTTTGAGGTAGACTGCAGCAGTCCCAAAGAGATTAAGTTAGGGCAAATTTCAATCAAATCCTGAAGCAAAAAATGAGTCATAAGGAAGCTGATGAGTCACTTGAACTTTATAAAAAAAAAAAAATAGAATACTTTCATACACAGCTGGCAGTCAGAAGTGATATTATCTTGAGAAGCAGAGCTTGAGAAAACTAAAAGAACTTCAGCAGCGACAACAAAAAGAGAGCCATTTTAGAATAGGCAGGCATCAGGCAAGTTAAAGCAGGGATAGTAAGTCCTAGGCAAGAAGAACACAAGGATTCAGTCTCAGGAGCATCAAACAGATTGTGGCAGTAGCACAGCTCTGCTAGTAGAACCCTTTGGCTCTGCCTGTACTGCTAAATAAGTGAGGGCAAGAAACTGACCCCGAAGCCAGGTAGCACAGACTTTCTCACATCTGTGGTGCAAAGGGCTTGTACTCATAACATCTGTTATAGCAGGACTGGTTACAACATGCCATCTAAAGGGGCTCAGTGAATAAGCCAGCAATTGAGCAGAGTGGACAGCCAACAGGATGGTGCTGCAGATCACCCCGTCCCTCTCATCTCACTAACCTCTGCCTTCACTCAGCAATTCAGCTGCCTTCACAGTCAGCACAACTCAGGTGTGGGAGCCTGAGTTAAGAGCCCTTGTCTGTTTAGCAGTACCAAACCCCAGCTAGTTACTTCGTGATTTCAGAGCTGGCCAACAGACTTGGCAGTCTGCTCTCCTAGCATGGAAATAATAGTACAAGAAGTATCAAGCAAAGGCTGGGTTACTTTCTACACAACTCACACAGCTTAAGCTTGATTAGAAGCCATTACCACACAATGTATTAAAAGATTTTTACAGCATCGGGCCAAACATGGATCAGCTGCATGAACAGGATATATCGTGACAGAGCACCTCAGAGTTTAGCACTAAAGGCCATGAAGCCAGCCAGCTTTTGAAAAGGCAAGGACAGCACAAAGAGAAGAAACATACCTTCGCTCTTGGAAAGACGCCATCACTACCTCCTTGGAAGAAGCCTTGCCCTTCCAGGACCGTCATTGCATATCTGGTTCCAATCAGCTCAGCAATGGTAGGTGTTGGCCACTTTGTAGGAAAGGGACAGTCCTATCAAAAAGACAGAAGTTAAGCATTCAGAGAAAGCTGAAGGAAGTAGATACCTGAGGAGGTCACGCTCAAAACTCAGTCCCAAAAGGCTCAGGAGCATTCGTTCCCAAAACTCAGCTGTGCCAGTGATGAGGAACATCAGTTGACTGACAATATTAGCAAAGGAACTACTACAGGGGCTTTAGTGGTTGCTACAGTTTTCAAGCAGCTTCCTGACACCTCATTAGGTAAGCAGGTCACTCGGTCCCCACAGTAGTTAATACCATGTCCAGAGCCAGCCTTCAGGGAATTTTACCCTTTGGTACAGATCACAGCACATATGGCCTCCTGGCCCCTCTTCAGCACAGGATCCCTTTCTGCAGCATAACACCCTCTTGCCTCCTCTTTCCCAGGACTCACTGGTCCCACACCAATGGCAGCTATGGTCTGGTGATTAACCAGGAGAGACAACAGTGCTTTTATCCCCAGGTGGGGAGCCCAGCCCACCTCCATCCACTACTGAACAAAGAGGTCACACAGAGTTGTGGCCAGTTTAGAGACTTGCCAGGGTGGTGCAGGGAGGGATGCAGAAGGAAAGGAGGCAAGGGCACAGCACACTTTGTCAGGTGAGGCCATAATTCAGAAGGCTGCACAGGTGCACGCAAAACATCATTGCTCCAACAACAGTCATTCAAAGCCTGATAACTTCAGTACCACATATATTTACAAGTTTGTTACTGTATCAGAATCTAAAATGAATGGGGGGAGATGGAAAAAAAGCATAAACTGTCAATTACACTGTCAACTACAGTCTGCTTGAGGAAGCCTTGACAGACACTTTCAAGTAATGCAGTGGTATTTTTCCCTTCTTGTATGAGGAGCAACTCTATTTCCTATCACGCAAACTGGGAGCCTCCACAAAGATGCTAAAGCATCCAGTCTTCAATTAAGCACCTCCAAGGAGAGAATAATATATCAGCTTAATATCAGTATACAATATGGTGCAAGATAAAAACCACAAAACAGGCTTACTGCTTGCACAGAGATCAAGGTGCAAGCTCTGGTCATTACCAGAAGTATCAGAGCAGGTGTGCTAGCTGACATGCTGGACTTACAAGCTTCTTTTTTTGAAGGCCTCTCTCTACAGATTTGGACCTTCCTCTGTAAGGGGGCAGCTGCATTTGGCCAGCATTCAGGAAGCCATTAGGTTTAATGTCTCCTAGCGTGGGTGCACTCACAGGAGGACATGTGCAACTTGCAGCAAGACCTGGAGAGGAAGACAGTTCGAGGGTATAGAAAACCAGCAGGCAGTTTCTAAGTATTCACCCCAAAAGCTGAATGCTTAAGAGCATTACACTGCCTTCTGAAGGTAGCAAGGCTTACATTTCTCTCTCTCAACACCCATTAGCTCAGATAACAAAAAGCAGAGGTTACAGTAATTATGCTTGTCAGTAGGCAGTGACAAGGTTTCATTAGCACTATTTAGTTTAATAGTATCAAGTAGTGCACTTTCTACTTGAACATTCAAAACACCCATTTAGCGTCTACTGTGGATTCCAGTTAGGCCTTTGGGGACATGTTATCAATGTTTTGAAGCTGCAGGAGCTATACAAGCTTCAGTCAACTGCAGAGCAATGGTTTTCTAAGGGCACCTCCCCAGAAGCATTACTTAGCATTGGAGCTTCTCCTGTTAAAGTGTTTTCAGGTGATCAAAGGGTACAGTGAGCCCAACCGAAGGCTTTGAGAACCCAGCAGGCCACCAACACCTGATCTAAATGTGCAGCTAGAAGTACACTGACCTGCACTGTTGCTGGATACTATTGCTGACCTAGATGAGGCAAGCCAGGAGCTGGAGGGCAGCATCAGAGCAGTTTCCTGTAGGCCAGAGGACAGGACAATCTTATAAGCTACATACAAAAGATACCAAGTCCACTTCCTCAGGAGAGCTGCTGCCAAACAAACCCCACGATATCCAGGACTGACCAGAAATGTTCAAGGCTCAGCCAAAAGTGGAGTGGAAAAAAATCAGTGTGGTATATTTAGCAAGTCTACATTCCAAGAGGTAATAGCAAGTTAATTCTCCCTCTGGAAGCTCCAGCCAAGCTAGTGAAATTTCAAATTCACCTGTTTTCTCTCTCACCCAAGTTCAATCCAGATACTAGCCACAAAGTTTCATCTGTTCAGGAACCAACTTCACAAAATCCTCCCTATACAACTGTGAGTACACCGGACTATTTTCTTGACTCCAGCTCACATGCAGCAATGCTAGAGAACAGTTCAAAAGACTGTGCCCCACTAACCCAACTCAAACCCAAAGCTGTATCTCAACAGCACTGCTTCTAGCTTCTCTAGAAAAGCAGAAGTTACATTATAGTCTCCATATGAAGGTCCTTCTAGTTTAGCAGTAATACATCAGGCCACAGGGTTCCCAAATGTGGAACATTCCTACAAATAGCATAGACTTGTGCAAATATAGCTAAGGTTTTTAATTCATATATGTTTCCCTCAGTTAAGCAATTGCATTTCAGACAGAAGTGTTTATAGAAACAGATTCCTGTTTGTATGCCAGTGCATCTGTGCTAGACATGATGTGTTAGAGCTTAAGTTCTGTTCCACAGAATTTCTGAATATGCTCAGACTGGATCCCAGAACTAGGCAGTCAAGCTTTTCATGACCAAGCCAGAAGTTGAAAGAACCCAAAGACTATGTATCATAGTTTACTGAAGAATGGTGCTCCCAAAATTTTTCCACAGGCAGTGGGAATTCACCAGAAGTTGCTTCCTGAAAAAAAAAAATCATTAGGCTTTCCTTCCACAAGCTCACATACCACATGAAATGCAAACATATCAATACATCTAGCATCAAATGCTTCACTGTGAGCAAAGACAGGGAATAGTTTTAACCCATATTGGCCAAACTCCTGTGAACATTAAAACTTCTGCAGGATCTAGTTTTAAGAGACCAGAGCAGGCCTTGGCTCTATAGACTGCTGTCATGCCACAGAAAGAAGTGTTTAAACATGGCATGAGCTTCTGTAGCAGGAAGGACTTCAGGGAGCCTAATAATACCACATTCCTTCACTTTGGAGAGACAAGATTGCCCACACTGGGATTTGAACCTCATGTCTCAAGCTACATATGTGTGCAGATCTAGTGCCTCTCCAGACTCCTTTCACTTAAAGCCTTACCTGAACTCCTGGTCCCAGCTGTCGTCTTGTAGTGTTGACAATTTTAAACCCTGTATTGCCATCTTGGAGAGTTTGGAAACTATTGCTTGGAGATTTCAGGGCAGTATTTGGTGTCACAAGCATTTCTGCATGGGAGAAGGGAACAAAAACACCCATACACACAGACAAGATAGAGATATTGTGCTGTGACAAAATAACAAATTTGATATCCACACATCAGAATTTGATATTTGGCTAGAATTTGTCAGGTGAGTAACAATCTTTTAGCTTTAGGTAATGGTTAAAGTCTTGTTCTTTCACTTAGTGGACAGACAAATTTGAACTTCCACTTAATAAAGGGTAAGTTGAAACATCTTTTGAGACTTAATAAGCCACAAACAGATTTTCTGGAAAGAACCATTTTTATGCCATACCACCTCTATCACACAAAATTAGCATCCCCACTTCCCTTGCATTATACATGCTATGGAAAAGATGAGTGGCCTTTCATTTCAAAAGCCATCTATTACTTTTAGTTAACACTGACTTTACTTGCATGCTTGATAGGTCACTTTGTAGCAGGTACCTTTGGGCCCGCTCCCATTTTCCCTTGCTGCTGATGATTGAAGCTTCTGCGGTTGTTTTACTTCTGCCATGAGCTGTTCATGCCAGCTGGACTCCTGCGGCATGTGCTCTTTCAGCTTCCTCTCCAGCACCTGAAAGCAAAACATACAAAAAGAAAAAGTCAAGAGCAAAGTGGCAACAGAACTATTTCTTCAGCAATGGCACTTTTTTAACAAGTGCCTGTCACTCACTGGGCCCTGCACACAAGAGAAATTCTAGATAATGCATACTAGAATACTTAAGCAACTCTCAAATTTGAAACTGAGAACTCCAGGAGTACTTTCAGGACCACAAAATGTTCCAAATGGGAGAAACAGTGGAGGAATTAGGCAGATTGATCATCTTTCTTCTATGCAGATGTCACCTCCCGTTTTCCTAACCACGTATTTTGGCAGTAGGGTGTGCCCAAAAGTTAAGTATGATTAATATACCCAAACCCAAACCAGTAACTCTATATTCCTAGAAGTTGTCTTGTCAACTGCAGAATCATCTTGTTTTGCTATCACTAGATGCAGCACCAGGTCACCTACAGGTTTCAGATGAGGCTTGGGGACAGCTACATCAGCTTTGGGGGTCCTGTGTTTCTGCTCGATCACCTGAAAGAACAGAAATCATGCTTAAACAACAGTTCTTTCTCTGCTCCTGATACACACTCCCAATTCAGTGGCACAGTGAATGACTCAAATGAGGATTTGGGAATGGGGAGGTGGGAAAGGCATAACAAAACTGAGTTGGGAAGTCAAGAATTATGAGATTAGCTTACATGGGGTTTGGTAGACACAGATTTACGAGGCTTGCACAAGAAGCATACAGCCTTCTAGCTTGTGAACTGATCTGAAAAGCCACTAAATAACATTGTACTCAAATTTTAATATCAGGAATGATCCTGACAAGCAGGATCACATTCAGCAACAACTCAGCTCCAGGGAGGAGAGTAATTGAATGGGTTAACAAGACTGTAACAGGAACAGTAGAAGCAGGCAGCTGTATGCATAAGCTACATTATCTATGTAGCTTATGCATACAGCTACATATACATGCATAAGCTGTATACATAAGCTATATGTAAGCCAGAGACTGGCTTACAGTCCTATGTAAACTAGAAACAACAGCAAGATAGAATTGCAGAGCAGGTATTCACAGGAGGCAGACTGTCTCCATCATAACACCCAAACCCCTGACTATGGCATCATCCTTTTAACCATTTATTATCTTGGCCAATCCTCCTAGCTTTTTTAAGGTCCCCCCCTATATCCTGGAGAATTGATGAAAAGACAATCTGAGCTCCAGAGCCCCTAACCACCTCTCCCAGGGCTCTGTAGTCCTTCTTCATGTTCTCCAGCCTACTGCTATCAACATCACTAGCACCCACATGGATGACCAGAAGCGGGTAATAGTCTGTGGGACTCACTAGAGCAGGCAGCCTCTCTGCAACATCCCTGATCCATGCCCCAGGTAGGCAACACACCTCCCTCGAGACCAGGTCAGGCCGACAGATGAGTGCCTCTGTCCCTTTCAAAGTAGAGTTCCCTACCACTATGACCCATCTCTTTTTCCTGGCAGCACCAGTAGTGATCTTCTTTACCCCTGCCCATGGCAGAGGGGTTGGAACTAGATGATCTTAAGGTCCTTTCCAACCCTAACTATTCTATGATTCTATGATCATCAAGCCCTGTGCTCGCTGCATAGAAGAGAGCTGACAGAAAAAGTAAACTTGCACATGCATGTCTTTAGCTGCCTCATTTCACTTATTCTTACTTTGAAGCTATGCCATTTACTTTCCCTGTGTGTACAGCTTCCGAACAGGTGGGAGTGTTGGTAGAACAACGCTACAGCTTCCCACAATAGCTGTAGTTTTCATTCATTTGCAAATTAGAGTACTGTTTGTTAGAGAAGCTTTACAATAGCTGATGGGGAAATCCTTGCTTAAGAGTCTTCACAAAGACCTGAGCAGTAGCACTCTGTGCTTTCTTCTAGCATTTCTGACTACTACTCTTCAAGCATGTTTGTGCTTCTCTGTCAACCACAGAAATAAAAAAAGGAAATAAAATAAAGACCCAGCTCATCCTGCCACCTTGAGTTATGGTTCTGTACTGCACAGTGCATTGATACACAGTGCACTGCGAGGAACATAAGTAGTTACAATGTACTGTCTCCTTTCCACTACTATTCATTTATATATCAATGAAGAGATCACTTCCAGAGAAATGTCATAGCTTTATCTGGAAGCTGGAGTCACAGCCAAGACAAACAAGAGCTTGGATTTTATAAAGGTACAGGCTTTAGCTGAGACTTCTAACCCCCCTGCCCCCTAGCAGCACCAACAAGGAGAAAAAAAGCCGATGTCTAGTGCTGTATGCAAAGTTTTCACTTTTAAAATATTCTTCATTACAAGTAGAGTTGTCTCATCTTCTGCCAAGGCGTCTGTTTGCAAAGCATGCCAATGCCACAAAGCCTTATGCCAATGTTTTAGATCTGCTCATCATTCCCAGATCAAGCTGCAACAAGTGAACAGCATCACAAGCCTTTAGAGACATCCCAGACATTTTTGTATCTGGTCATCTTCACCAACCAGCCACATTGTTGTCTTGAGTCAGCACAGCAGCTGCCCCTGGAAGGGAATCAGCAATTTTTTTACCCTGAGTAAACTCCTGCAGTAGCTCATGTACACTGCCTAGAGGCCTCTGCCTGAGGCTGAGCGAAGAACTCAAAAGCGCTTTTGCCCTTGCACATATCCCATATCTGGGAAGACAAGGAAACAAATGAGAGATGCCAGGTACAGCTCAGCTCAAGGAGCCTGGGAGGACACAAGTGTCCAAGGTCGGAAGCATAAGTAGGCAAAAGCATTTCATGAAACTGCTGCATGCAAGGCAACACAATTGTTTCAGGAAAGGGAGTCGCTGACCCCTGGAAAGAGAAGTTCACCATTCAGCTTTAGGAAAGAGTGGATACCCCCAACTTAAAAAAATTATAGGAAATTAAGAACCTGAGTGGACAAACAGGGTGAATTAATGCTGAGCTGCAGCTGAGAGAGTACTTCTAAGTCCAGATGCTTTTGGACTTGGAAGTACCTTTGAGAAAGCCAGTCTTTTGGAGGAGAGGTCTCAACAAATACTGTTTAGAAATGAGGTAGAACAGGTGGTTTCAAAGTTGTCCATTGACTCTAGTCACTCACCTTCCGAAGGGTGAACCTCTTGCACTGAATATCATCCAAAAGTAATTCATAGGGAGAACGGATACGTTCTGCTGGAGGCAAGCGATGCTGTGGTCGCTCAGTAGGTTTACGCAGCTTCACACCATTCTGCAGCTCACAAACAACACTGGGCCACAGGAATGCCTCAGAAAAACCAGTTAGGGCCTAGTCAACAGCTGGCTAGAACACATAGAGTAGATCCCATCCCATCCCCTCCCTCCATGTAATAGGGCACACTTAGCAGCTGAAGTCATTCAGAAATAAGAAGTGTGTCCTTAACACTACTTTCAACTCACTGCCAGATTAGGGCCCAGTACCACAGCAGAGAATTGCTTATCTTTGCAGAAGTCAATTTACAACAAGGGAGCTGGGAGCTGGCTCACCAGGCTTATTCCCAAATTTTGTCATTAACTTCATGAACATACTTCAGCAAAACACAGCTTCTGCTGCCAGCTAGCTAGAGCCATTTTCTTGAATACCTGAACGCTTCCTGCTAGTGCTCCAGGTGCCAGAGCTTTTTCATATTATTTGATCTAAGAAAACCTTGGGAATTAAATACCTAATCTTACCATTAAAATACTCTGAACTTTCAGAAACCAAGGGCTGAAGGGTCCACAGACAAAGAAATAAACAAAAAGGGGATCTCATACTTCAACCTTCCCAGCAGCCTACATTAGCAGTTTCAGCCTGGAGACACAACTTGATAATTGACATCTGCTCATCCTGTTCCTGTATTAATATCTGAGGATGCTCAGGCATGCAGTATAACCCAACAAAAGTTAAAAGCAGGGGAAAAAAAAAAAAAAAATCAACTCAATAGCATGTTTAAACAACATTGTAATGGAAGTGCTAAGTCAACAGCTTATCTGGATCCCAAAGGCAAACTGAGCGAGAACAAGTGATTCTATTATAAACATTGAAAGGGAAGCAAAATATTTTAGACCACTGCCTCAGCACAAAGTTTGACTTAAACTCCTCTCCCTTTTCCACTTACAGTATGAAGCATCTTCCCTCAACTTACCCCTTCAGCCATTCCATGGACTGTCACACACAAAATGCTGCAACACTCTAAACCCACTGCCTTCAGTTCAACAGATGAGTGGCAAGACAGCTGTGTTCTCACTGCTTAGATTTCAAGGCAAAGATTGTCTTGTGACATGTATGGATAAGCTCTGCAGAGGCTACATGCTATCAGGCTGTGATCTAGGTTTCAGTCCACACAAAAAAATGTGGCCCAGAGAGAGCATTATCTGCTTGGCACCACTCAAGGCATCACCTCTAATCTGTGGGATCCCAGTGAAGCTGGCATTCTGGCTATTTTAAACTGAAGAGTTTGTCAGAGCAGTGCAACCAACTGGCACTTAGGGACTTAGAAACTAGAGGCAGAGGACTTGCAACAGACATCCTGCTTTGGAATTTATGCCTCCTGAAGGAGTAGAGGCCAAATACACTGGCCTTCAGGCCACATGGCAAAGCCCGCGTATTTATTCATGTATTCCCTGCAGAAAAGAGCTATAGCAGTTGATGAGTTTGTGGTTTCAGATAGCTTGCCAGTTTATTTTAAGAGATCACAAAATTGAGAATATGCCCAAACACACATTTCACAAACATTTTCATACAAATAGTTTGAGCAAGCTTCAAAGCAAGTGCTATTTAGACAAAGGAAGCAAGTCCACAAGTCTCTTGGGGCTTGCTGCTTGCCTCCACAGACTCCAGACTACAGTGCATTTGTTTATGCTGGGCAGAGCTCCAGCCAGAAGAGTTATTTGTTTCTGAATGAGCCCTGACTGCACAGGGCCTTGAAAAGAATAAGTTGCTTTCTGCCCCAAACAGAGTCCAAGATCTATGAAATGAGAGAATGGAAAGACAAGAAAGGCAGTGAGCAGAAGGTAGGAGGTACATCTCCAGCCTCGCCCTCCTTCAGCCCTTCACTTGAGCTGCTGGAGCTACACAGCCACAAAGATGGACACAACTACTGGCCTTCAGTCCCATCCAGCCCTGAACCAGCACAGACTCCACACAGAAAGACTGAACTAGTCCACCCCAGTACTACCACCAACAGAACAGTTTTTTGTCCAGCTACAAGGGAGGAAGAGATTGCTTTTGGGAAGTATCAGTTGCTGCCAAGAGCTGGAGGCTCATTTGCAGGAAGGAACACTCCAAAGACTGCCTCAAACTTCATTTTTTAGAAGGTATTTAAGTTCAACCACAAAGACAATCTTTGTGAGGAATAAATGTCCATGTGAGATTAACACACAAATTGGTTTAACTTCAAGTCCACTCTCCAGATTGTTTTGCAGACAACTCTTTAGCTACTTAAGCTTTGAACAACCTAAGAAGTTTCATCTGATTTCATGCTCTGCTCTTCATAGAAGAGTCAATGAAAAGCCACAGAGCCAAGGTAAACAAAAACCACACCCCTCATAATTAAGGGATTAGATCCCTTACCCAGTGTTTGTCCTTCTTCTGAAGGGACTTTTCCACCACACCTTCCACATCCATTTTTCTCAGACTCTGAGAAGGAAGCACATGAAGTCATGATCTTGTACTGTTCAGTACAAATTACTAATGTTAATCTGAAAAGCCTAGAAGCCCCAGACACCTAAAATATCAAAAGCTACAACTTATTGACATGGTGCAGAAACAGTAGACCTTCGCATTGTGAAAATAACCCTTCAGCAAGGTACTCAACTAGGTACTCTATTTTTAGTGCAGCAGGAAGGTTACTTTAGAACTAGATGAGTGTGTAAATGCAGAGGGAATAGGCAGCTAAGGGGTGATCTCAAATGTACCTCTTTGGAGGTCTGGATGACAGTTATAAGCTTCTTGAGTTCCATATATCCAGTAAACAGTCTCCTACAGGTAATTTGGTAGTGGCTGGTAGCCTCAGAAGACCTGGACAAGTGCTCCTCACAGGCCTGAAAGAAGTGCAGCTATTTAAGAGAAATCTTGAAATGAAAAATATGTTTGGATGGAATAAAGCAAGATTCAGTTTTCTCAATCCATAGTTAAAAAACATCTTCCTCACAGCCCCATTGTACCTTTCCCCCCCAACTGTTGCAGATGCAGAGGAACAAAGCAGCAAGACATCCCATCTTATAAGCACAATTATGTAAGTAGCTGTGTTATTTATCTTGTTCTCCATAAGATGGAAAGTTCCTCACACCTTTAAATTATGGTTGAGAGGAAAATATTAGTTTGAGTTGAGACATTCAAATCACAGCTTTTGCAGAAACTGAAAAGTAAGGACAAGTGATCCCCCCCCCAATATCCACAGTCTTCTAGGTATTGAATTTGGAGACTACATACAGAAGGGCTTTGTAGACACAGCTATACAAGAGCCATGTCCAGTCTTCCTTCTTATTTCTTTTCCATAGGCATTTGAGTGTGATTTTCCTCTGATTGGAAAGCCACATGCTCCCTCTATGCCCCCCAGCAAGCTACTGAGCCTTTTCCCAGAAATGGTCTTGCCCTTAGTTAACAGCATGGTTCCTCAACTCTTCTAAAGCTACTGTATTTATTAAGTGGGAAAAAGGAAACCTTGATAACATCCTGCAGGGTGACTGCTGGTTTCATTGCCCCATCATCCAATTTCAACATGAGGTACAGCAGTTTCTCCAATGGATCACTCAGTTCTCGCTCCACTTGGTCACTGATTCCCCAGTCCAGGGCTTCATATATCACCATTCCCAAGTACTCCAACAGCTGCAGACAGAGACCAAGGAAACAGTGTAGTGCAAAGTGGTGTGGAAAACTTCACAGCTATCACTTCCCAACCATGAGTGTACCCTCCACTGCTTCTCAGGGCTGAGCACCTCTCTCTGGACGAGAAGGCCCCAAAAGGCAGCCAGATGCTCATTGGATAGCCTGAGATACTACCTAAATAAGCTGCTTTAAGATTTTAAAGCAGCCTTATCTAGCACCTCTATGTTATTAAGATAAAAAAGACTGTCGGCTATTCCACAATAGGCAGCATTTGTCCACACTGTTTCCCAGCCCCACTGTCTTGCTGGAGTTCAGTCCTGGCATTCCGTTTCATTTTCCAGATTGCAAGGGACAGTCACTCTCACAGGGCACAGAAAGTTTAAGCACTTTCATAGTTTAAAAAGACATCTGCATCTCCTGAACTGACCTTCTACTACAGCAGCATTGCATCTGCACACATAACAAACGTGAAGACACAGGCTTACCTTGTCCTCTGACTGCTGAATGCTGCCGACATCTGAAAGGGAAAGAACGGAGGAAGAAAAAGATAACTGCATAGGCACTAACAAACAGCTTTTGGCTGTTTGTTATTCTTGGCAATAAGAAAACAAACCCCTCTAACATCAGTCCCCCCTGGGGAATGCAGACATATATTTAGAGACTCCTGAAAAGCAATACATGACATTCTCTTTGTTATCAGCATTAACCCTAAAATAACAGCTGCAGGATACTTTCTTATATATATATACACTTAACACATATCTAACCACAAGGAAGACCCAGGATCTTTTTCTTTATTCTTTATTACCTGCTGTTGTCCCTAGATGGTTAGCCCAGCATTGACCAGTGCAGTAGTGCAACCAAGCGATACAAAAGAAAAGCATGTTGCCACTTCTTAGCTACACGTAGTGACAAAAAAAGGGAAACGGTCAATCATAGACCTGTCTTGAGAGTTACAATTACAAAGGAACCATACATAGGAAGATTAACAGACAAGGACATTTAATAAAGCCTCACACTACTTATTTCAAATAACATAAGCAGTAACAAAATTTTATCCCATCTATACCCTAGAACAAATAACTCACTAGGGCACTACCAGAAAAGCTAGTAGGCTATGTGTGTGTATTATCACTCATCTATGGCCCTTTGAAATTGAGTTCAAGCAGCAGAATAGCTTCATGACAACACAATAAAAGGGAAAGTAGGGAGAAGGGAAGGGTATTTCCCCACTTTATGCCCCACATGCCAGCACGTTATAAGAACAAGCCTTGGCAGCCCTTACACACACTTACCGGACTCATGGTACACCATGAAAGAAGCAGTACCATCAGCATGGATAAAGATGCTTTCAGGACCATTTATGAATACAGAATGGAGAGGTGGACACAGCCCTTGGGCCAACTGCTTCATTTTACAGCAACATTGAAAGCAGACAGCCCAGGCTTGCTCCTCACTCAAAGGATGTTCAAAACACCTCAGAATCTCAACTAGAGAAACCTTTGTAATCCTCTGCTCACACCACAGAAACTCCATTTTCACCTTTACCTCTCAGCTCCCATCCTACCCTAAGAAATCCAACACTCTCCTTTCCAGGCCAGGCTGCGGCCTTTTATCCTCTTTGCCTGCTGGTTTAGTTTGCTCTCACCTCTTCCCTACAGGTGTGACCATTAATGCTAATTTTGCTCTATAGCTTTAAAGGGACACCACTTTAATCTGCATTTGCATGAGGCTCCTTGACAGAAAATACAAACTATACAACAAATGTACTCTAAACATAAGACTGTAAAAAAATCATACTCAATTTTTACTCTGTCGTTCCTAACAAATCTATTAAGTGGAATACTAATGCTGGCAAGTAAAAAAAGATTGCATTCAACTTCAGGCAGAGGGAAGGAGGCAGGAAATAATGTCTTATACTCAGGAGAGAGTAACTCACAGAAAACCATGAAAAGTCAATCCATTTCATGGGAAACTATTCTGGGAGCACTAATATATTACAGCAATCAACTCCACAGGGCACCTGTGTCCACCACAGGGCCCACTCCTGCGTGGCCCTCACCCTTCGGCTCTGCCATAAGAAATACCAACAGCTGGGGCTGGGAGCAACCAGTGCATGCAGACACCAGGCAAGCCAGGTGAGCACTGAGAGCAGGGGCAGTTCAAAATGCTGACAGGAATTGCTAGTGGTGTGAATAAGTTACACAGGGGTTTTGCCCTTAAGGGTGTGTGTGAGATGGGAAGGGACAGTTGTATGGCTTGTGATGGGATCATCCCCTGAAGAACTCTATTGCAGCCACAGTGCCTGCAGCACATTGTGAGGACCTCAGCTGCTGCTGCCGCCCTGGCTCCGAACAGCTGAATTCTGAAGGCAGGCGCTGAATTACAAAATCCTAGAATAGTTTGGTTGGAAAGGACCTGAAGATCATCCAGTTCCAGCCCTCCTGCCATGGGCAGGGACGCCTCCTCTAGACGAGGTTGCTCAAAACCCCATCCAGCCTGGCCTTCAGCACTGTGAAGTACTGTGAGGTTTAAGAACTGTGAATATTTCATATTTCTTTCCCTTCTCACTTATGACATTCTAGGAATGCAGTGTCAGAGTCAAGCCCCGGGCCTTGGAAACACGTTGAGGCCAGCGTGTCCTGGTGTCACTACGCCATGTGGTGAGCGCTCACAGCCAGCAATGACCACCACGGCCGGGCACTGCTTTCTGGGCTGACCCATGGCCTCCAGCCTGCCCCTGCGTCCTGGTTCAAGCGCTGAACCCAGGACAGCCGGCATCAGCCTAGTCATGGTGCATGGCCGGGCCGCATCTGCACCGCAGTGAGGCCGGGCTGGGCTGGGCTCGGCTCGGCTCTCCGGCTCGGCCCTGCCAGGCAGAAGGCCCGGGAGCTTCTCCTAAGCGACTCTGAGGCGCTTGTCAGCCACAAGCCCCGCTGTGCTGTGCGAGAAAAGGTGAGCGCATACCAGGCACTGCGTAGCCCAGCACCAAGGCCCACCCCAAACAGCTGCTGCGCCGCCCGCCCGCCTCCTCCGGCCCTACCGCGGGGAGCAGCATCCCCGCCGGCGTGACTTAGTCCGGCCCGCCAACTTAGTCCCGCCCGTGTTCGGCCTCCCTCCTGCCCTGCGCGGCACCACCTCCGCATGGGGAAAGATGGCGGCGCCCGAGGCGGCGTGGAACCGGTTGGAGGTGCCGTGGCCCGCGAGCAGCGCCACGGTGGTCCTGGCAGCCGAACACCCTGCAGGTCCCCGTCGTGGGCCGGGGAGGGTGGGAGGGACGTTTTAAACTACTCTCACGGCGTTCGCGGCGTTGGGGGGTGTGTGGGGGCTGTTGGGGTACGCGGTTGGTGCTGAAACGGTGTTTGTGTCCCGCCCGCAGTGAGGTGTCTGCCGGCGCTGCGGCGGCTGTGCGCCATCTCCCGCAAGCGGCTGTCGGGGACGGGCCTGGCCGTCGAGGGACGCGTGCTGCGGGCCGTGCTCTACGTCTACCACAGCAGGCTGCTCCGGCACCGGCCGTACCTAGCACTGCAGCAGGTGAGGAGCGGCCTTGGCTGTGCAGCAGGTACCTGGCGGCTCGTCGCTGCGCTCCGGGCCCCAGTCAGCAGTCGCCTGGCTAGTGCTCGATGCGTGGCGCATCGTGCGAAAAGTGGTGTGGAGCAGGCACCTTTTCGATGTCTTTAAACTTCTTCACGGTTTGGTTCAGTGGGATTCCAGGCTCTGTGCAACCAGTGCACTTTCGGCTTTCCAGGCCTCTGGACTCAGTACTTGGATTTTTATACCCATGCTGTAGCTTAAAGTAGATACAATTGCATACATTTGAATACAGGCTGTGTGTAATATATGGTACTACACAGTAATATAAGGATTTAATTTTCAATTAATTGTAATAATGGGGGGTGTGAGAATAATCCTAGGCTGCTATATTAGGCATGTTCTGGTTTAAGAACTCTACCAGCTTTCTAGTAAAGGGACTGTCAGTATCTTCAAATAACAGTTTTATATAGAACAGGAATTACCAAATCACAGAACGGTTTGGATTGGAAAAAACCTTAAGATCATCCAGTTCCAACCCCCCCTGCCAGCACAGGGACACCTCACTGTAGACCATGTTGCCCAAGGCTCTGTCCAGCCTGGCCTTGAACACCACCAGGGATGGAGCATTCACAGCTTCTTTGAGCAACCCATTCCAGTGCCTCACCACTTTCACAGTAAAGAACTTCTTTCTTATATCTGATCTAAACTTCCCCTGTTTAAGTTTTAACCCATTACCCCTTGTCTTATTGCTACAGTCCCTGATGAAAAATCTTATGTTCTCTGTTTATGCATTTTCATTCTTTAAAGCCAAAACCAAGGATATGCAATACCGAAGGTATGCAGCACCAGTTAACAGTGGCCTACTCCAAACCTTCACTGCATTCTGTATTGACAGTGGTGTGATAAAGGGAACTTTTTCATCATAGTGCAGATACAGGAACATGCCAGAATATTCCCTTATGCAAACCTGCAATTTATTCTGTTAAACTGATAGTGTCACTTGATAGAGTAACAGTTCTTAGGCCAATGCACTCCCATCTCTCAAAATGCCAGTCAAAGGGGTTTTCTTTTTTCTAGGTAGAACAATGCTTGAAGCGCCTATGGAAAATGAACTTGGTGGGCTGCATTGAAACTCTGGCAGAACTGATTCCCAAGTAAGTGTTGTGATCCCCTATGTTCTACTATCCAGTAACAGTCTGCAGAGCTAAAGGGATGGGATGCTAGACCATAACCATCTCTCCTTGTCTGTGTATCAATACAGGAAAAATACATCCCAAGGCCATGCAGAGTGCTTGGTTCCCAGCCAGCCTATACTGGAAACAGTGGCTCTGAAAGTATTGGGAGGTTGCAAGCTCATAATGCGTCTACTGGACTGTTGCTGTAAAGCTTTTCTGTATCCTTTTTTCATAGTGAAAGTGTTCTTAGAGTTCACCATCAGCACCTCATGAGGCCAGAACTAGGTCTGCTCTAGGCCCTGTATTGCTGATATACTCAGCTGTGCAATTCATATGTGCAACTTGAAGTTTCTTTGATAGCCAAACACCTTATTTTCAAGTTATTATGTAGGAACCTTGGGCTGTTGGCTGGCTGCTGTTCTGGCCTTGAGGAACCCAAAATTTGGATACTCATCTCTCAAATTATCCAGGATATTGCCTGGTGAATTGCCTCTAGTTGATGTGTTCAGCAAGTCTCATTACATGCTGTTTGTTTTTTACCCTTAACTGGTATAATCTTCAGCTTGTCCGTTAAACATCTCTGCTCAGAAGAATTCATACTTTTGAACACTGTGGCTTCAGGGTTGTTGAGCCGGCTATGGTTTGTGTGTTCAAAAGTCTGTTTGTTGTCTGTCTGTTTGATGTGCCTGTCAGGGAGAAGGCTTGTAATTAGTCCTTGCTGCTGAGTGAGCTTTATTCAGTTGGGAGGAGAGGAGTCCCTCTATCCTTTTGGACTTGATTATAGTATCTGAAGAATTGTATAAGTGGAGAGAGACTTCTTACATGCTGTTACAGAAGGCTTTGTTCTTGGTTCATAGCAAATGTTATGTAGCACTTATGAAATCTTAGAGTTAATGCCAGCCTGCCACAAAGGCTAACATCTGGTACTCTGCAGCAGGCATAAGTCCTGCCTCAACCTGAAATGGAAAGGCTGAGATAAAGTTATTCTATAATACTGCTGAGTTTTCCAGGAAAATCGGTGTTCTGGGGTCTCTTGGTTCGAGAAAGTAACAAACATGTAGCTGAAGGAGTAACAGCATTATGTAAAGAACTTGGTAAAACATTCTTTGCAACAAGAAATCTGTCTCCTCAGTAAACATCAAGTAGGCGATTGTATGGCATCAGTGCTTGTACCATTGTCCCGAGGTGGTACAGGTTGCTTTTGGGGAAGACCTCATGTCAAATGATTTGGCTGTGACCTGACTAGCTGATAAGTTCCAGGTGTGCAACTCGGCAAAGCTCTAGGGAAGCAGAGGGGCTCCTAATCAGGAATTTATGAGTCAAGTCATTCCTACCTTCTGATCTTGAGCTGTTCATTAATGGTCAGGCTAACATTAAGGAAGTGTGGTGATGGGACCATACAAGATAAACTTGTATTGATGGGGAGTAGGGAAAGGGCAGCTTGGAATCTCTTCCATCAGCTCTCTGCTTGAGCTGAAGGTAGTTGAGCTAAGGTTTTGCTAGAGGAGACTCCATACCTTTCTGTCTTTTCTCTTCAGGATTCAGTACAGGTGTGTATTGCAGAGCCTCGTGTCCTTGTATGGTATGTTATTGACATCGCTTCATCTGGTATCTGAGACCCAACAGATGCCTTACATCAGGGGTTTTACCTTCCCGTCTGATATCTGTAACTTCCTTGGAATTAATGTTTCTTCTGAGATGAAGAAGCAAAAGGCTAGAATGCTTACAGCAAAGAAACCTACCAGCTGGATGAAGAAATTCTTCCCAACAATGCCAGAGGCAGCGTCAGATGTTGGGAAAAAGAGAAATTCTGTGACCTGCAGGAGTGCTGTGAAAAACTGTAGCATCCCGTGCCCCATGGACATTGGAGAGCCAGTTCTGGTGACTGGAGCCAGCAGAGGTAAAGCCTTGTGCCACAGTGCTACTGGTTTCTGACATCTCAGAGACTGACCCCAACTTCTGTCCAACAGAGCCAAGCAGTGCTACTACACACAGAGTGCAGTTCTAGTACAAACTCCCCTCTGCTGTCCTTGGAAGAGGAGGAGAATGCTGCATCCACTCTTGCCTTATAAAGCTGTGGATAATGTCAGTGTTGTGACGTTTGGGGGTTTTGTTTTTATTAAACATGATACATTGTTCCATAGCAATGCTTGCAGAGAAGCAGGTAATGAATGCAGTATACTGGTCTTGTAAATATTTATTTGTATTCTCCTGCTTCTGCATAGGTGGGGCCCAAGAATAGTGAGGGAAGCTAGGAACATTGTCTGCAGTCCATACAAGAGTAGATAAAGCTGTAAATACAGGATGCAGGTATCCTGTGCTTACTGCTTCTGGGCTTTGCCCAAGTCTTCCCCTGCAGTCAGGGCCGTGGGCAGTGACTCCAGGCATTCAGGTGTTTGCATGGAGCTTTTGCCCATTAAGTTCTCCTTTGCCAGCATCTGTAAATCTTTGCATCCTCTTCATCCCTTGAGTGTAGTCCCATTGAAGTGCTGAGTGCAGGTGTGAGGCTGCTGAGGTGGCAGTAGATCTGAGAGCTCAACAGGGCTGAGAACATTGCAGTGTGTGTGCAAAGACTTAAAACGGTCTTCACTTTCTAATGGGAACTTTCCCCTTTTTCTGTAGGGAAGCATCTGGGGCTTCATGTGAAGAGCTTACTTAGGCTATCTAGACCTCCAGCACAAGAGGTTTGTATGGTACCACTTTACACTTTTTAACTTAAAAGACCCTAACACTCAAAATTATATCCCTGATTGAAAATGTCCCTTTTCCTGCCTTATTTTTGCTTGTCTAACAAGCCAAGTCAGCATGGAAGCTTTGCACTGAAAATCACTACTAATTTCTGCTTAGGAGCTTGAGCATTTGTTGGTATGTCAAGTGAAATGACCAGAGAGCAAGCCAGTAGTAGACAGCAATACAAGTTCTTATTATCTGCCTCTTGTATTTCACAAAACAAGACCGCACTTCCACTTTCTCCTTAGGAAGTAAGGAATGTTCTCACAACAACCTTTGTGCTCTGCTCCTCTTCAGCAGAGAGGGTGTCCTGGGTTCAGCAGTAGCAGTCAGTTTTTCTCCTTCTTAGTAGCTGTTGCAGCACTGTGTTTCTGATTTACGGCCTGGGCTTAAATCAGAATTCTGAAATCAGAATCAGGCATGTCATATTTTTAGAAGACTTAACTATTTCTGTTACTCTTTATTTCAGGGTATAAGCATAGCATCAACACCTTTTAAAGCAAAGTTGGCATCACTTTCCTCTCGTATAGCAAAACTGGAGCATGCTGGGTTTCTTGTACAGATGGTACAAAGAGCTACATCATTTGGTGAACTGTCAGAGGCGCTCAGGAAAGTTATTCTGTGGTGCAAAGGCAACAAATTCAAGCCAGAAGCTTATTTTCTGCGCAACAAGTTGTTGAAAAGCACCCGGCTGCACCATGTGGAGGCTCAAGGATGCAGGTAATTTTGCATGGGTGTGGGGCTTCTGGGTCTGACACTTTACATTTTAATATTATGTATTTTGCTACAGTGTAGGGAAATACAGTGGTCTAACCCATTCTTTGTAAATTCTAACAGGATCACTAATTCAGGTTACTGCATGCTCGGACGTGAACATTGTGTTTAGCTTCACTCCTTTGTGAAGGATTTAAAGGCTACCAGATGCACCAATACTTAAGAGAGAGGATGAAAATGCAACTTAAATTGTTACCATTAAACATGTGCATGTTTAATGATAACAAAGATGATACGGGGGTGTCATCTTTCTTCATGGAAGATGAAGACAAGGGGCATTCACCTCGGCTACTATTGTACAAGAGTACAACAAGGTGCTATTGGATCTCCTTGGGAAAATGGTAGAAAAGGCTAATAAACCAAATCTCTCCAAACCCCAAATGAAGTAATATTTGAGCAGCTGATAATGTGATAATGTTATGATTTGTGCACCTTCCTCCCCTTAAGCTTGAAGAAAAAACTGTGCTGTGTCAAAACATCTGTCTGTAAATACCTCCTGTACGGGTCACAGAAGGCACGCTGGCCAAAGCAGCACCTCCAGGCACGGTTCTGTCAAAGGAGGTTCAAATCGTCTGCACGTTTGAAGAGAACTCTGAAGACTGTTTGGCAAAAACCTCCTGAGCTTGTTGGAGTCTGTGAGCACAGTGCATCATCCATTCTCCCAGCTTACCAGGATGGGCCTTGGAGTCAGGCAGGATGTTCCAGTGCTGACAGAGGCTGTGTCAAACTAAGCACAGCAGAGACCCCTAAGCGGCTGCTGCTAGAAGGAAGCCCTAGCCCTGTGTGGAAAGAAGCTACTGAGAACATGGATATTGATTCTATTTTTGCAGCAATAGGTGTCTGACGCTGGATATGCAAGGAGGAAAAGGGTCAAGTCATTCCAATTATGTATATAATTTTTTTTTTTAAGTAAAACAATCAGAACCCTAATGGTGTCTTGGTAACTCACACTCTGAATTCTGCTAAGTGGCAACTGGTTTATTAGAGTTTTGTAAAACAGCTGTTGTGTGGTTTTTTGTTTGTTTGTTTTTTGTTTTTTTTTTTATGGAAGGGTGTACCAAAAACCTGAATAATCATCATTTCACTTAGCCTTGTCCTGGAACGGAGAGTTTGTTATCCTTACTCAGTATCCCTTCTCTGTTGTTCAACCACGTTAAGCGCTGCTGTGAAACGCACAGCACAATTAGTTACTATCCATGGCAGAAGCTTGTGGCTGATCACTTCCTGCTGCTTAGGACAAAAGACTTGTTGCCACTTTTCCAGCAAAGCAGTCTTACACCCTTCCTTCTGTGCTGCTTGTTTAGGGGACAGCCCTGACTTGCAGTATTATTGTTGTTCAACGTTGTCCTTGTCCTGAAACAAGGCATTAACTGAACCTGCCTCTGAGCTGCTCCAGAAACAGGGTTTCCCCCGCACAGCCATGTGCCATGGCCTGCAGCAGTAAACTCCTGACTAGTGCATGTGTTCCCAAAATTTTTTAAGTTAAGTGCAATTTCTGCCTGCTTGGCAATGTAAGGCACAGCTACTCTTGACATGTATTATTAAATAATGTTAGAACAAGCAGTGGAGTTGATGCTTTGTGCCAGGCTCTCGTAATGGATCACCAGGATATACTAAGAAAAAACTGTCCCCAGATGCAGACTAGAAATCTGCTTTGTTGTAGAGCACCTGTCTTAACAGCAGTAAGGAAAAGCTGTAAGTGAAGTCAACCTATTCCAGAGCTACTTGCCATTTTCTAGGCTTAATATTGGTAGAAAACAAAAGAGCTATGCCAGCTGGGACAGAAGAAAAAATAACCTTCCTAGCCAAGGAAGTGATAAAAGCCCCTGTATTACAGACCTTGTGTGAACTGATCAATCCAGTTATGAGAAGTGGGGACAAACTTAAAATGTTTTATTCAAAGAGCATGTACAGAGCAAAGAGCAGAATTCCTATAGCAGATCGGGCTTGAAGACAAGTTGTCTCAGTAACTGAGATCCATTTTTTAGGTTTTCTGTCACAGGAATACCCAGCAGTAACTGAAACAGTTGTAGAGAATCATGCATAATTAGCCCTTTAGATATCTGATTCAACACAGTTCTACTTTGGACTTTCTGCCATTACAAGAATCGTTAGAGCTCTTTTCTCAGTTCATAGACCAATACAAAAATACCCAAGTATACCACATATGATCAGATAACATCCAGCTGCTTGAATACTTCTCAGAAGAGGCTGGAAATGAGGGCAGACATCCCAGCAGTGACCTCCATCCTGAATAGTTCCTCCAAACAACATGCATGATGTTCCTTCCTTTTGGGCAGCAAGTGCCCAAGTAATGCCTCAGTACAGCTTGTGCACAGAATCAGGATCCATAGTTTGCTTCATCAAAGGCCTTTCTGGCTCGTTTCAGTTCTTCATTCATAGTTAGGAGGTCTTTAACTCTGGCAAACTTCCGGGGGTCCTTGCGTATCAGAAAGACAATGTCCTCAACCTGTACACGACCTTGCCGCCCAATTGACATGGCCTTGTGTGTCTGTTAGAGATAAAAAGGAGAGTCAGAGTTCCTTTGCTCCTTAGTTCCTTTTTAAGCTCTCAATTCCACTTAATTTCTTGCCACTTTATAATCAAAAAGTAAGCAATTGCAGGATCTGGGCACCATCGTAGTCACAAGAGAACTTCTCAGTAAACCATGGGCTTACTGTTGCTCTGCTGTCCCTGTCTGCCTGTCATTTATACCCAGAACATACCACTATATAGATGTAATAGTAACAGCATCAAAATTGAGGTCAGATTATATGTAGGACTCCCAGCCTGCAGAGTGCTTGAAGGTGACCAGCAGCAGGTAGAACATGGAAGCAATGTGAGGTAACTATCACAGGACAGTTTAGGGCATTTTGATGTGGGGAATGCAAGACCAACCTTGCAGAGAAAAGGGATCTGCAAACAGTCAGAATAACTGGTGTGGTTTTGTTTTTTAAACAAACTTTCAAACAGTATCTAATTATCTGGGAGAGCGATGACTTCAAGTCCCACCTGCATTTCTTTTGTAGTGCAGAGCTACATTCCCATCCATGTAAAGACACTGGAAGAACACAAAAAGTCAACAGACTTTCAAAGCTGGGCCTTCTTTCTGTCAGCTACATATGCAGTGATGCCACATCAAATCCCAAGTCAGTTGTGTATTTCCCCTCTCCCTCCCAATACTGAGCTTAAGGACTTCAGACACCATTTTAAATCCACATAGAGCAAGATGCATGGATTTTGCTTTAATCTTGGAAGAGCAAGGTTTAAGTTTAGCTTTTTGCTACTAGCATCAGAGTTTTGGGCCTGGGATAATGCAGTATTTGAGTCAGAGGTATTAACCTTTGTTGAGGAGGTTTTGACAATGCTGTCTAGAGCTGACTTACCATTTCTGTGATAAACTCTATTACCAGGTCCTCAAGAATGTCCACTGACTCTGTGTAAGGGTTCTGGTCATCCCCGAATCCATACATCATGCATCTTACTGCAGAAAGAAACACTCAGCATGAGGCTTCTTTCATCCATTTCAGGTGCATGCATCTAGTTAGAGCCCACACATACGTGCACCAGGATAGCACTTATCTGTTGGGCCAGATGATTCTTGAACAAACATACAGGAAATAAGCAGATAGACAGAAGGCAACAAAACCCCAGTGCTGTATATACATAAGCATAGCCAATGACAACCTTTAAATATGGATTTAGCCTACCAGGTACTGACAGTGTGACTGACTGCCGGCACACTTCGGTTCAGAGAATGAATTAGCAATGTTTTTATGGGGCCTACACAACAGTTTTGCACACTTTCAGCCAGGGCATAGAATGGAAGTCGCAGGCTTTTTAAGGAAAACAAACTTGTAACTCCACAGCTGCCTCCTCAGAGTTTCAGCTGTGTCTGAGGGAAGGACATCATCCTTAAACCAATGCTGCAGTAAGTTCCCAGCAAGAGACCCGTCAGCGCGGCGCTGAGCTTTCTGGCCGGTCTCGACTCACATTCTTTGGAGAACAGTCTCTTCCTCTTGCCTTGTCCACCGTCCAAGCCGCCTCCAGCTTCTTCCGCGTCTTCTTCAAACTAGACGAGCATAGCGGAGGAGAGACGGCCGTCAGCGCTCGGGGCGGGGGGACCCCTTTCCTTCCCCTTCCCTCCCCTCTCCCCACATCTGGGATATGACCCAAAGGGTCCCGTCCAGCAGGAAGGGGAAAGCACACAAACCCTTCCCACCACTCACCGGCGCGTCCTCCTCTTCGTCAGCCATGCTGCCAGACCTCCCAGGGCACTTCCGGGCGGGCGGAAGGGCTTCCGCTTCTCTAGCCCCGCCCCCGTGGGGGCGGCTCCGGCCGCCGTCGCGGCGGGTACCCTAGCGGGGGGCGGTCGGTACCCGTCTGCGTGGCCGCTGTAAGCGCCCCCCTGACGGCAGTTGGTGCTTCCAAGGCCAATGTCGTTTTCAGCTGCTTTGATGTCAGAAGGAATTTAACACAGTGAGTTTTCTTCAGGAGGAAAAAAAAAAAAAAAACGTGTAAAGTTTAATTTTCCTTTTGTAGGTGTAGACCTTGTTACTTGTTTTAGTTCTCTGGCTACAGCAACTACCTATGTAGCCACTTCCCAGTGTAGGCAAACGCTTGCCTTGCCTGAAAAACGGTTTGATGCATGAAAAGAAACACTGGGGTACCAGAGAGTTCTCTCTCCCTGGCTGGGGTGCTGCTGCCTTTGACACCAGCCTGTATCAGCATAACGGTTCCGGAGGAGACATTGACTCAGCACACACAGCTTGGGGTTGGGCTGTACATGCACTTGCCTTGGCCCAGAAAGGGGTAACTTGGGGACTGCAGGGAGAAGCTGGAGTATGGATCGTTTACCTTGAATCAATCACTATTGCTACTGACTGTATAACTAACTGTAAAGCAAATAGCTTTGCCCACAATGCAAAGATGAGCATGCTTAAGCCTGTAAAATCCTATTCCTGCAGAAGCAGGGATGCTGTGAGCATCCTTTTCTTTCATTTCTTTAATTTACGAAATGAAAAGTTGTATTTTTCCAGATTTGAACTGTGGCACAAAGGAATTACTCTGAGATTGATGTGGCAACCCTCTCCAAATCTGCATATGATACCCATTATTAGGATGTCAGATGAGGATAATGTGGTTTGAAAGGGGCCTCGTGAGGTGTCTGGTACAGAAACTTCTTGGAGGTACTTGAAAAGGGTGAAATGTCCATCCACTTTCTTACCCTGTTAGGTAGTGACATGTTCTCACCATGCAGTCATGCCTATTGCATCTCCTCTCATCCCAAAGCTTGTGAAGAAGGTATGTTTATCATTGTAACAGGTAATTACAGAACAGCTAATGAGATCAACTTCCTCTTTGCCTTTCGCTGGGAGTTGATTTGTGACTTGAGGCTGACTGTTCCTATGCACGTATATACTGAACATAAATATGTGTGCTCTGCAAATATGAAAACCAGTGGATGTGCTGTATCAAAGCTCAAAGTAAATTTCAATTTACATCTTCCATTTTTGGAGAAATAGCAGCTACAGTGTCACACAGAAGTCAGTGGGCCTGTTAGTTTGGGGTTTTTTGCTGGTACTAAGAAGTTGAAAGATGGTACACTGCTTTGTGACAGGGTCTTATGGAAAGAGGATCCCAAATGAAATCCTGGAATTTCCCTTTCAGATCCTCTGTGACTCGGGAGACAACACACTTTTGCTGACGCCCAGGTCTGTTCAGGAGAAACCGAAGATGAAAACTTAACAATATTAAGGTAAGATACTGGTGCCTGCCCTGTCAGGCTTCACACAAATAAATGTCCTTGTAATCTG
The DNA here is from genome assembly GCF_963264785.1 of Psittacula echo. Classification (NCBI taxonomy): domain Eukaryota; kingdom Metazoa; phylum Chordata; class Aves; order Psittaciformes; family Psittacidae; genus Psittacula; species Psittacula echo. The sequence continues at coordinate 21,954,583 of NC_137736.1, read as the reverse complement.
CATGAATTCTAAATACTGAAGACCTTATAGCTCTTAGACCATTAAAAAACAGAAAGAGGTGAAAGGTGAAAGTAAACTTGTAGGGGTTTTATTCCTTTTGGGATAGTTCTTATAAATGCCATGGTTTTAAATACGGGCTAAGTAAATATAGATAGAAAGGGAGAAAACTGCAAGCAGTTTTAGTGCTTGAATGTAGCACCAATATGGCTTAGACAAGACAGAAGACTAGGCTTTATTTTTCTCTCTGTTGTTTTTAGCATAATTTGGGATAAGTTCCTCCTCCTTGCTTGATAAAGTGAGCATGGAACATGTAATCATGCTTGGCAGGTATTGTTCCGTATTTTATTTTTTCCATCACCAGTTTCTAGAATTTCTGAAATCTTTTGTAATTGGGGCCGAATAACATGTTTTTTCAGATGAAAAAGAATCTCTAAACATCAGTGCAGCATCTTTTATCATGTCCAGGCACAAAGGCAGCCGTGGTTCTGAAGTCCTGCTGAATCTACACTGATCTTGATTCGAGTGTGTTTGTTTTGCCCTGTTAAATACTACTTCTGAACTGTACAATAGCTTACATCCTTCATAAATTGTTGTGAGCAGCTATTGCTGATGCTTGAGAAACACAAGTTTCTTGTGTCTTTGTGAGGTTCTGGTTTAAGAAAAAACTTTCTCTTAATTTTTCCTTATAAAGAAAAATCCATTATGTCTCCAGTAGGAGGCTCACTCTCCTAGCGTGAACATGCCTTGTTCACACAGGGCAACGTTTTTTTCTCTAGGAAGCTGAAGAAGGAAAAGGTGCAGCTGAGATGCAGATATTAAAGAAGCAAGAACATACTGGAGAGTAGTCAGAGATTCTTGATGAAGCAGTGAAGGATCCCAAGGAATGAAATCAAAAGAAGTGAGTACAGTGCCTTCTGGTGTCTGAGTCTCAACAGCCTTCCCTGATGGAGATCGGAGCTGGTGCCATCCCTACACACCACCTTCTGTGCTTGCATCAGGAGTGACAGCAAGTCTCATCACACAAGATCTAGCAGAGGAGAACTTTTTGGAGAACAGCATTAGCAAGAAGAGTAATAAGATTTATTCCCTGCCCCACAAACGCCCTTACTGCTTGGCATACTATGTTCTCCATCATTCTCAATGTTTTTCAAACAAAATACTGGTTCACATAGCAATGTCTGTGCAAGTGGTGGATTTATTGTATTGTATAAACTTTGTAAATGTGTCACAATTGCACAAATGCCACTGCAGGTTATTAGAATACAGAAATGTGAGCTACCTTTCCTGAAAAAAATCTGCTGTGTATTTAACTAAACACTTAATGGGTCTCAGTAATTACCTTATTGAGCAAACCAGTTTTCTGTGGTTATATATGAAATGCTTAAAAGCAGACTAATTATATCTGAAGTAGTTAGAGATCCAGTATTCAAGAAGTGCTTGGACAGTGTTAGATTAGTGTTAAAATAAACCTGTGCTTACAGGCTTAGTGCTGCAGGTATTTCTTAGGAGCAGATCAAATTGCAGTTACCACAACCAGTATTAATATCGTTTGTACAGGTGAGGAAAGGATGCTTACTTTTCATTGGTGGTGCTTTTAGATACCAATTGGCTGTAAATGCATCGGATGAGAAGAAACGGAAGTTACACGACTGGATATAGTGTATTGCAGAGAAGGTGGCTTCTCATCTAGAGGGCTGTAGAGTTAAGTCACACCTTGTAATTTATTCACTAGTAATTTTTATTTTGGGATGTAATGTAAGGTCAGTTTGCCTTTTCTTACTTCTGTTCCTTTCGTCATAGCATGCCCAGTTTGCAGGATGGGGAAAACCCACAACTTACTTCTCCCTCCTTTCACTCTTCTGAGAATAGGTTCTGGTCCTACTTTGTTTCCACAACACTTAATCAGGAGAATGCTGTAAGAAGCATAAATAGAGTTATTGACATAGTACCTGGTCAAGGTCCCTACTAAAATGCATTCTATGCTATAGTGACTGTTGCAAAAATACCAGCTTTGTAGTGTCAGGGTTATAGTAACAGACTAGACCAGACACCAGGGGAAGAAAAACGAGAAAGTACTGCTGAAAGAGCAGAAAAGATGCACAAAGTGAAATCCTTTTTCATAGAAGCCAGTACTCAACATAATTTCCGTAAATAAGAGCTGCAGAACAGGCAAAGCTTTACAAGGCAATGCTGGGTGCCTGCAGTGTGGTGTATACACTGCAAACAATTTAAGACATCAAAAGCTTTTAAAACTGAAACAATCTCCACTGCTTCAGTACACTGCCAGGCCCACCACTAATCAGTGAGGGAGGAAGAAAGGGGCACCGATTCCTGAGTGTAACGAACTGTGGTGTTCCCTCCTGCAGACGGCTGAGCGAAATGTGAGAGTGATTCCAGTATTTGAAGCACTTGTAAATGAAGATCTTTTGACCAACACAGCAGAAAACTGAGATGTGTCTAGAGGTAAAGCTGGTTCTTCAGGATAAGGCTGTACCTACTGTTTCTAGTACAGCAGTAGCAAAACATAAGACCTAGCTCCACATGACTTCTGCTAAGGAGACACCTCAAGGCAAGGATCATGGGGTCCAGTTCACAGTCTGCTGCCATTTCAAAGCATTTTTAATATAAATGGATTTACCAGACACATCTACTGCATTTAAAGTGACTAATAAAAGATTTCCTAGCACTTTAAAGGTTTTTGTTTAGAAGAGGGACTAAAAACAGAACTAACCTTCTTTTATATATACAGGCTTATCTTCAGAGGCTCTTCAGACAAGGCTGAGATCTTGGCAAGATTTATGGTCATTTTAAGATACTAAGAAAAGATTATTCCCAAAGTATTGCCCTGCATGTGTTCATATGTTTAGATACTACTGCACTTCCCCCTAGGATAAAGCATCCCGTCGGCTCGTTTGTTCTGGAGCATTTTGGTATTAGAGGTAAAATATTAAGAGAGTCACAGGTTTGATCTCTGCTAAGACGTGGAAGCTTTAGATCCAACTGACCTATTGACAACATGATGCAGAAGAGTTACAAAAATAAGATACATGAGAACTCCTAAACACATCTTCTACAAAGAATGTGGCTGTTTCTATTCAAGATCACCTTAAAGCAGGCAGGTTGCATAGGAGCTGCGGTTTAGCCCCTGCTACATAAACATAGAAGCAAACCTCTGTCACTCAACTGAACTTGGCAAGTATAGTTTGCCTAATGTTAGGGCTATAGTTTTTCTTTTCTAGACGAAGTGCCTTTTTATGAATGGGATTACTAGACTATCATCTCTCACATCTTAAACACAGTACAGCTTAGGCATGCAGTGGTAGCTTTTTCAACATTTTGGTGGAAGGAGAGGAAATGCTGCATTAAACCCTAGCTTCTCTTTAGAGGTCTTCTTTCCCTTTCTCTCTTTGGCACAGTCACAGAGGTTTTATAAAACAGTTTTGTAATAACCTGGATAAATTGATACTGCAAACTTCCTGAACCTCCTATCAAAGAAACTTCCTATTAAAGAAAAACCTTAGCCTTATAAATATTTATTTATAAAAAAATGAAGTCTAGTACCTTGGGTTATTTACAATAATCCAGACCTTTGGGTTTGTACCTTTTGCTCTGGAGGTGCTGAGCAGGTGACAAACCAGTCTTTTCAGCTGGCCTCTACCATGGGCAGGTTTCCAGTAACATGGGCTACAAAACACCTTAGCAGGTGAATTCCTGAAAACTCCACGGAACTGTGGAAACAAAGAAGAGATGTTGACACAGCTTGGAGCAATACAAGCAAACTCAGCCACTGGCTGTATTAAATGTAATTTCCTGCAGTGCAGTACAACCTTGGTGTAGGGATTGGTGCATGGACGGGAAGCTGCTAGGAGGGACAGGAACCAGCTGACTCTGGGGAGGTGCTTGGGCGGCAGATATAAGGAATTGTAACTGCGCAATAAATCGTTGATGACCCGCATTCCGTGAATGCTCTATGTCTCAGCCCGAGTTCGGAGGGAACTAGTGCTTCCGTCCCTCACCACACGACTAGCGGGAAACTACACCTTGGTAAACAACAACTACCACTTGCTACTGTTAACACAACTCCAAATAGAATGGCAAAGCCCACTAGCATGCAGCACAGGGACTGCTGCCCCTCGGAGAAAGGCCAAAGGAAGAAGCAGCCTTGAAAACTGAACTCCATGCACATGCATGTGGGGTGCTCCACTATCAGCCACCCACTCTCCATCTTGGGGCACAGAGGGCTGTCACCTCTAGAACAGGCAGACCCTTTTCAGGGAGTGTGCCCCACAGAGATCATCACCTGACAGGAAATGGCTGCAATGGAGAAGAGCTTTACCTGACCAGGAATAGCTGAGGAAAGCATCCCTGAGTTTTCTCCTTCACATACTCCTGGATCTCCAGTACATTCTTTAATAACAGTCCTTTGGAAGCTCGGTCAATTTTTGTTAACACTATCTGCATGGATCCAGAAAGGGGGAATTAACAGAGGAAAAGTGGATTATTTTGCTGCTAGCCTGCAACCTGGTGAGAGTCCTGGGCCATCCTCCAAGGTAGGCTGAAAGCTCTGAAGCATATCTGGGGGGAAAAATAGTACAGTACAGTTCACCAAAACATTTCTCTAGCTTGCATACCTAGCGGACTGTTTCAAGCTCCCTCAAGGTGGGCACTGAAAAAGAAAGTGTCCATTTAATAAATCAAGCAAAAAATCCCTTAAATCCCACTTACCCCTTTCAACATATTTATTAACAATAAAGAGGTTGTTACTACTTTGGTAAGATAACTTGGATAAGATCAGGTAGAGGGTACACACCTTTATAGATGATCTATAGCTTATAACCAAAATAAGAACAAAGCATTACCTACCACATAAGGAATCGCAAACTCTTCCAGCATCTCTACTGCAATATGATCTGTCTTCTGAAGTCCTGCTACACCATCGACTAACATAAAAGTCCTCTTCAAGCTGCCAGAAACACAAGCAACCGTTGTTTCATGCCTGCTCTGCTACTTCCAAATTCATAAGCAAGAACAAGTAACATAGAATCTGGGGACAGGAAGGGCCAAGAAAAGCCAATCTCGGGAGCCAAGGGCCAGCATGGAGCAGCACCATAATCTTCTCTGTTATTCTGATCTAAGCATGAATGAGTGACGCTACAGTGATTCCCAGGGAAACAATGTCAGAACTAATCAACAGTATCACTGCTGCTCTTCCTGCATTTACCATCTAATTACATGACACCATATCAGGTTTTCGTTGCGCTGTAGGGCCCTTACTTGTGCCGTTCCTGCAGGTAAGCCTCCACCATCTCCACAAAGTCTTGTGGGGCACGGTAGCCGTATCCTGGCATATCCACCAGAGTAAAGTACTTCCCTACTTTGAAGAAATTCATCTTCTTGGTGTGACCCTGCAGAGAGTATGTAGGTAAGGTGAAGGAAGGAGATGGTTTTAAAAAGTTGCTTTAGAGCAGTGGACTAGGAGATGTCCCACAAAACGGTGCTTATCTGGTCTATATCCTACACCACACCATCCCCTGCCCAAAAGAAGGCTGCAAAAATACTACAGTTGCTCTAAGCTGGTCTCCTGCCTTTGTAGCAATCCTTTGTGGCTCTATCCTTAAGAGACTAAAAATGCCTTCATGGGTCTTCTGCTCAGCTTGCATGACTCTTCTGTCTGGCACATGTGCCAGCCCTGGCTGTAGGGCTAAAACTAGGCTCCTTCCACCTTCTCCTTTGCTACAGCAAGGCCCGCATCAGCCACAGGCTGGCAGCCACCATGGCTGGCACGTTCTCCTGCTGTTTCAAGTTACCCAAGAGCTTGGTTCCTCCTGCCTTTCTCAGCCCCATCCTCTAGGCTGGCACCAACCGCTGACCAAGGGTGCCGGAAGTTACAAAGGTCACTCACCGGGGTTTTTGACACTCTGACCTCCACTTCTGGGGACAGTGAGAACAAGGCCCGGATTAAAGATGATTTCCCCACGTTGCTTCGGCCGATGAAGCACACCTGCAGGAGGAGAGGCAATGAGCGCACTTTACACATCCCCTCGCCAGCCCACCCGGCCGCGGTGCCGTGGTACCTGACCTCGGGCAGGGCGAGCAGCGGAGCGTGCGCCATGCGGACGGCGGAGCTCACGTAGTCGATGGGGTGGTCGCGGCCAGACTTGAAGAACGCCTCGGCGCGCTGTAGGGCAGGCAGGCCGGGCTGGAAGAGGTGGAATCGCGCCGTGTCGGTGCCGGGAGCTAAGTACCGCTCCAGCTTCTGCAGCGGGAACAGGAGGCCGGTGCGGCGGCCCTGCTCCAGCCGCAGCACCTGCGCCAGGGCCGCCAGGGGCGGCGGGGTCCGGACCCCCGCCCGCGGAAGCAGCATCCCGAGCAAGGCCGGGGCGGCGCAGGCCCGGCCGGGCCTCGGAAGGCAGACGGCGGGAGGGCGGAGCGGGGCCCCCGGCTGCCCCCGCCTGGCCGCTGCGGGGAGGGCCCAGTGCAGCGTGCGGAGGGTGCCCTGGTCGCGGGGCGATCTGCTACAGAGGGCTCCAAGCACGTCTTTTCTAGGCTCGGGTCTTTGTGTCTGGCTCTTGCTCGTCTTCTGTTCTTTACAGATCCGGAAACACCGCTGGGCTGCTGCGGGCTCTGTACGCTGGAGCCCTGTTTGGCCATGAAACGGGGCAAAGCAGCAATGTCCTTCAGCACGCTCCGTCTCTCAGCTACACTGATAACGTTTTCCTAAGAGCCGGTGTGATGTTCGACCTTGCACTCAGGCCAGTGTGAGGGCCGTGGGGAACGCTGCCTCTCCTTTGAGACAGACACATTCTTCTTCTGCCGTCAGAGTCCTCTGTATTAAGCCCTGAAAGTTTGGCAGGTTTAATTATTGCAGTGAATAGATTTAAGGCCAGGAAGGACCATTAGAAGATAACACAGGATATATCGTACTCTTTTATTGAGCCTGGTTGCAAAGCTCTAGCGAGGAAATTCTATCCCCTAAGAAAAGGCCAGACAGCAAACCTGCATGTTCCTCAGAAATAGATTCACGGCTTTTGGAATAAAACAAACTGTCTTGGAGATACATACCCTCCTTCTCAAATTCATGATCAGTGAAAGCAATTACTGGTGACAGGCTAATGGTGTAAGCACAGGGGAAATAAACTATTCTATGTTAGCCATGTAAATCAGGCCTCTTATAACCTGCTTTGTTTCACAGCAAGACAGAGCTCAAATGCACATAGCTCGGGACAGACCACAGTCACAGGCTGCTGTGTGCATGCTTAGAAAAGCACTCCCCAATAAATCTACAAATTACCTTTGTTTAGTTCTAAACCAGTTGAAATCCACAGAGCAGGTCTGTCTCCTGCCATCCCTAGGGGTGCAATAGCCATAGGTACGTGGTTTTAAGCAGAAGAATAAACCTATCAAGAATTACTTCAGAAACACTGCTGGTGAGTCTAGCAACAGAAAAACCGCAGTGGCCAGAGGTGATGCTTGTAAACACTCTAGTAAGCAGGTTTCCAATTTCTGTGCCAAACTGTGACATGAGAAACAGAGCAAGTGTTTTGCCTCAGCATCCCACGCAGCTCACCGCTGCTGACAGCAGACCTGTTTGCTTGAAATTACCCTGCAGTAGTTACCCTCACCAGGTACATGCTCTGCTTTAGCCTTGTAAAAGGGCTCCAGCACAAGTGTGATGTGAACAGGGAGATGGAAGGTGCAGCTAGAGCCTGGGCCCCGGCAAAAGCCCACACAGAGGGGACTGTGCAGCAGCAGCAGCAGCACAAATCCAACGTTGCGGAACTGCACTCTCCCAGGGGCTGAGCTGTTAGGAACCACTAAGCAACTCTACAGCTGCACACCCTGAAACACACAGGAGGGTAGCTAAAACCAGCAGTTGGTACCTCAGTAACTGGGTGGGAAGAAGGGGGAAGCAAGTCCCTTTGCTAAAGGCATGATGTACCTATAGAGCTCTTTAACGGGGCTCTTACAGAATGGCTAAAAACAGTAAGGTAGCAAGCAAGAAACAACACAGAGGAAAGGAGATATCACACAGTTGTTGATGGTAGTCTGTAACAGACTGTAATCCAAAGAGTCAAAACCCAAAAGGTTAATTGAAGAAACACAAACACGATTTTCACTGTCAGAGAGCAAGAGGAATCTTTACCAAAAAAAAAAAAAAATCACAATTTGTGATCAAATTAGGCCTCACCCCAAAGATAGCTGGACTAGGCTGCACCACATGTTGCTGTAGAGAATTCTCCCTTCCCATTTATCAGGAGTTTTCCTGTCTTAGTTTCCAAAATGACCCTAGATTCTCTGAGGTGCCTGGATGCATTGCGCACAATTAAAACCCAAGTAATTAGGACCCTGGAAGCTTCTGATTTTCATGACTTGGACCACTATTTCCTGCTGCCTCTGCCATTTAGTGCTGAGCTATGTCACCCACAAATTCTGTGGCTGAAACTATGGTAAGCCTCACGCTGCAGTGGTCTGAATGTGATCTTTGCATCTTGGCGGGCCTCTGAACATGAGAAATGGTTGTTTTGCACTTAACCAGCAAACAACACAGCACTGAAGCAGCAGCTGCACTGACCAAGGTGCAGGTTGCTGTCCAGAACTGTTTGATAAAATGACTCTTGGAAAGCACAGCTCCAGCAACAACAGTCAGCAGCGATGAATGAGCCAGCCTGTGCCCTGGCAGCCTTTCCTGACACTTTGCAGTGTCCCCCCGGCTGACCCTGTACTGCGATGACCATGGGAACCCCGTGTGCAAGGCAGTGGCAGGGAAGCCGGCTGCTCGGATCTCCTGGGTCCTGGAGAGCAGCTTTACCCCCAGGGAAGAAGGCCATGACAATGGGACAGTGACTGTTGTCAGCAAGTTCACAGCATATGGCAGCAATGTGACTAATGCAACCTGCTTCATGTCCCACCCAATCTGCTACATCTCCACAATGAGATGTTAATGATATTCCTGTGAGACATCAGCTTACATAAAGGCAGAAGTGGGAAGGTACCACAGCCAGCCTTGCTAGGCTTAGGCATGCTTCGCTGTGTCTGTGTGTTTCACATGCCCAGGTTACAGGGCTGTTGGGCCTTTCTACACTCTTCACAACCCTTCCAAATACAGCCTTTTTCTTTTCTCTTTTAATTTTCTTTTCCTTTTTTTTTTTTTTTTTTTCTCCCCTCCCGTTATCTGTTATAGCATCTATTTAATTTTTTGGAGTATCGGTTACATAGCTGGTAGTAGCTCTCCGCCAGCGACCTGGGCTTAGAATTGAGGCATTAATATGGTACAGAGAAGGTAAAACGCAGAAGACAAGGCACTAAACTCGTCTGGGTGCTGGGGCTCTCTGAGGGGGCAAGCCTACACAATTGTCCACAAACCTCAGCTGATCTGAGGGAATTAATGAACCTCAGCCTGATTTATTAGCTTTGTAGTGCCTTGAACACATGGACCAGGTTTAAGGCTGACAAGGTGGGTGATTGCCCAAACCCCAGAACAGAACCTGTCTAAGGCTGAGTTAGAGGAAAGGAGATATACATGTACAAGGAAAAGGAGAGGGTAGAGAACAGGGAACTCCATGGTTTCCACAGAGCTGGAACATGATTCTGATCTTTGTTGTTCATTCATTGCTTCTACTCATGACTGACCACATTTCAAGGTCTGTGAGCCTCATTTCACATCTGAACCAGCAACTGAAGGAGCCATGGCCAAAACCTCACCTAAACTTCAGTAATTAAGAAAATACCAAACCACAAACCAAACAAGCTTTTCAGTCCCAGCACACTAACATACAGAAATGTTGTTTAGTTTTATAGGAAATGCCATATCACTGCACTCCCTCCTTCATGCAGCTTTTAGGCCTCTACCTTGCTGCCTTTCATCCTTTCTAGTGCAGCCAGATAAACTGGTGTAAATTGCTGCCTTGGGTGGTTGCTGCAGAATGACACCTGGAGAATGCAGTCAACGATTCTGCTGACACAGCGCCATGAAACTGCTCCTGTCACATTTATAGACACAGCCTCATTCCATCCATCTGTTGTCACCTATGACTGTTTGGTCACAACACAGTCTGAACTCTGCAGAGCTGACACAATGCGAATGAACGCAGAGACAAGAGCTAGAAGAATAAGCAGTTTGGAGGCTATCAAAAACTACTGCTAATTCTTTGTGGTAACCTAACTGCTTTATCAAAAGGCTAGCAAGCCGAAAACAGCACTGACTTTAACTGGTATCTGTAGCTATTGTGGTAAATGATTTCCACAGTGCACATCATCTGACTGCACGCAAGTCATGCTCAGCTCAGTCTCATTTCTGCAGGAGCTAAGCAAGCATTGAGCACCTACACATACAAATCTACATGCAAACAGCTACTCCACCAGCAATCTTATTTTAGATTAAGACCATTCCCAAAGCTGGAACTCTGCTTGGTTCTTACTAAGAATGTCACAAAGCGAGTACACAGAGGAAGACTCATCTTCCTTTTCTCTCTTCACAAACTGCAGGGCAAGTAAAAATTTTATGGATACCAACAAAGATGTGCCCTAGGTTAGCAACAGCCCTCTGGTGTCGATGGTATTCAGGATATGTTCTTGTTGAGCTCTACTTATTACATTTCTTTTCCCTTTTTCCAGATTGGTCAGGTTTTCATCCAGAAAGAAAAATATCTCACATCCTTTGTTGCAGTTTCTGTTTGAATGGCTTAGAGTCTGTCTATCCTTCATCAGGGATAAAAGAGATCAGACTCATGTACCAGAGCCCACAGGGTTCTGTAACCCTACTCCTTGGTCTATTTACTCTCCAAGTCATCACAAATCCTTCTGAAAGAGGGTGGATAGAGCAACCTAAGCCTTCTACAGTCAGAGTTTCAGCCCATGCTCCTGGGCAACTACCAGAGCAACTAAGAACTTTTCTTCCTTTCTCTCACTGGTCACCCATCTTACTGGTGTGTTCACCATGTGATAATGACAGATTTGATTGGAATGTGTGAGATTGAATTTATAGCTGTTACAGCTGTTTAGGTATTAATTGGCAGGCTTCTGTGCTGCTGTGGGGCTTGCTTGCCATACTGTATGTTAGAATCTAATGCTCACTGGTGGCTGCTTTTTGTTTTCACTGCTTGCTGTACTGCTTATTATCTTACTGTATTGTGTCTGCAACATTTTGATAACAGCAATGGCAATGTGCTTACACAGAGCCAAGGCTTTTTCTACCTCTCACCCTCTCAAAGTGATGGTGTTTGTCTTCCCAAGTCACCATTACACATGATAGAGCCCTGCTGTCCTGGAAATGGCTGAGCACCCATCTGCCATGGAGAGTGGTGAATTAGTTCCTTGCTTCACTTTGCTTGTGCGTGCAGCTTTTGCTTTACTTATTGAACTGAATTTACCTCAACCCACGAGTTTTCTCACTTTTACTCTTCCAGTTCTCTCCCCTGTTCCACCGGGAGGAGCAAGAGAGCAAGTGGCTGGGGCCTGGGGGCTGGGATGTGGTAATTTGCTGGCCAAGGTTAAACCACAGCAGCAGGAGAAAAAGTTTTTTAAAAAAAGCTTACTTTTTTATGGGACCTTCCCCCCGGCCCCCAACTTACTCCAGACCAAAACGGTTGTTCTCCAAAAAAGAAACCAACCAAACAAAAAAAAGAACACTAAAAAAATCCCCAACCTCAATAATTCTTCTCCCTGTACCCATAAATAAGAACTGTTTCTTCCCAGGCTCAGTCCTTCCCCAGCAGGCATGCACAACAGAGAGCACAGACTCATTTTTTCACTTGGTGAGTCTGCCCCAAAGGATTACATAAAACTCTCCTCACACCCTGTTCTCTTACAGAATGGTGTCAGAGGCTGCTTCAACACCACCAGCTGTGTCTCTGCCACATTACCACTACTTCAGTGTAACAACTCCTTAGTACAAGTCCCTTCATATCCCTACTATTCTGTTTGAGCATGGTGAACAGGAGCACTGGGAGACCCAAGGATGCTCTCACTTCACAGTCATTCTGAAGCTTCGTACAAGGGTTCAAATCTAAGCCATCCCACTGACAAGTTATCACACCAACCAGTAAGAAGAAAAGAAGGATGCTCTACATGCTATGATTCATACATTGGAAACAGAAAATGAACAGGAAAAAGCGTACTTCAGCGACTTTTCATTTCATGTGTATAAACACATGGACAAAAGTGGCAGGTAGATTTGTTTCCCTAAGTCTACATGCTCTAGGTAGAATAAGACTGGATTACCTCAGAAACCATTATGAGGAGTTCATGTCTTTTTGCTCCTGTATCCTCTGATGTCTGTGAAGTAGTAACATGTGTGCTAAAGTGCCCAAATTGACAGAGCACTGGCCAAAATAGGCTTGACCTGCCAGGTGTTTTCAGGATGGCTGGCAAAAATCCTGACAACAGACAGTGCAGCTACTCCAGCTCCAAGCACAGCAGCTACACCAGCCCTAGTGACAAGTACAGCCACTACTCAAACTCTGACTAGAACAGACAACGCAGCTAATCCAATTCCAAGCACAGCAACTACACCAACCCCAGAGACAAGTACAGCAGCTACCCAAACCCTGACAACAGATACTGCAGGCACTCCAACCACAGTGATGATCTCTGTAGCTAAACCAGAGGAACAATTCATCCCAGTATCGGTTGCTCCTGTACGCAAGGAGAAAAGCAAAAAAGAGGCAAGAAAGGAAGGTGAAGGAAGGCGAAGGAAGGCAACGAAGAAACAGTGGACTTACTACACGGGACAGCATCTGATCAGGAATTATTATTACGTGAATCAGAGGAAGAAGAGGTGACTTCTCGACCCTGGACCTCAAACGAGCTATGGAATATGCGAAAAGATTTTACCCGTCAACCAGGGGAGCACATCATCACCTCTTTGCTCCAATGCTGGGACAATGGGGCTGACGGTAATGAACTAGAAGGTAGGGAACTAAGCAGCTGGGATCACTGCTTGTGTCGGGCTGCGTATCGGCCCCCTTTAAGACAAGGGGGTGGTTCAAAAGGATAAAGGTACGACAAAAGGTACAGCCAGAGCTAAAGATGAAAGCAAAAGAAATCTCAGCCTCCCTCTCAATCTATAGTTTGTTGTATCAGCAGGATTTATATCTAACAAAGCACTTACTGTTTGAACACTTTGTGCCATCACAAACTGTCCTCGAAGTCCCTCCTGCCCACCCCACTGTTGTCAGCTTATTTCTACCTCTGGAGTGTCCCTTTCACTGACATTGGTACAAGTTTATGTGGCTGCTCACTGGAGTTGGAGATCTCAACAGGCAAAACCAAGTTAACTTTGTGGTCTGATTTACCACAAGACTGCCATAAGGCAGGGTACCACAGGCGTGGAAAGGAATGGCCAGTGACAGGAAGGTGAGGACATCTGCTTTAACAGCAGGGCCCACTTAGTCCTCTCAAGTGCCAACTGTGATCAGGTGTGAGTGGAGCTGTGTTCTAGTCAGAGACAATATCTCTTTATGGTGGGAGAGAAACTGCAGAGCAGCCTGAAAGGGAAGACTGATAATTTTAAAGGATCCTCTTGTATCTAAAGATGAATAAACCACAAACATTTCTATTTAACCCTGCTATTCACAGTTTACCCCACGCTGGCACAGTAATTTTCAAAAGCAAGGTTTAGAGCCCCTTTTCTGTTCCAGGACATGGTTAGGCATGACTTGAACCTTTATGTTCCTTACTGCGAGGGTGATGAGGCACTGGCACAGGTTGCCCAGAGAAGCTGTGGCTGCCCCATCCCTGACAGTGTTCAAGGCCAGGTCGGACAGGTCTTGGAGCAACCTGGTCCAGCGGAAGGTGTCCCTGCCCATGGCAGGGGAATTGAAACTGGATGAGCTTTAAGGTCCCTTTCAACCCAAACCATTCTATAGTTCTATGACTTAAAGAAAAGATCTCAGGTTATTATTTTTGGGGGTGAGGAGGGAGAAAGCTAGGGTCATGTGTCAACAGTGCTGGCACCCTGTCAGTACTGGAGGTAGAGCATTTCCTCCAGCTCCCTAACATCTAATGGAAAATTTATCTTCACCCAGCTGTGAGAAGTGAAAAATAGAAGGCATAGTTGCCCTATCTGTTTCCTCATGCTTTCCCAGACTGACAGCACAGGAAGCTTGGTGGCAGGAAGCAGCTTGGGAATATGTTCAGCTTTTGTTAGGAGCATGACAAGCCCCAAACTACAGGCTTCCAACTACACATCAACACATGCCAGTTGCTTTTGTGGGGCTTTCTATTATTCTATTCTATTCTGATGTAAACTTATATTTTCCCTGTGTTCAGGCGCTTGCCAAAAGATTTTTATAAAAATATTTTAAATCAAAAGATTTTAGGGAAAAATCTTTTATTAAAAGCTCACAACTAAACCTACTCAGAGACCTATGCATCAAACCATGTTTCTTATTGATACGTAAGACTGAGGAGAGGAGGTTGCTTTGGAGCAGGCTACAAATCAAAATGGCCACTTAGAGCCTCTGTACAATAAGGCAGAAGACAAGGCACAAGCCTTCAACAGGCATGCCAGCAGTGGACATCATTCAGAAGAACAAAAGCATTTAAGCATTTTTTGGGGAAGAAAAGGAGCACGTGTTAAGTGAGGACAGTTGTGTACTCTGGAAGTTTAACTAAGTTTATTTCCATGGGCTATTTTTGGCCTTTCATGCTGGCACTGCAGCACATCCACTAGTGATAACAGGCTTCAGCAGTGACTGTGTAGTCCAGGTAGCAACTAGACCTGTTCTGTGCAGCAGGGAGAGCAGTGAATGTTGCGTACCTCTACTTCAAGACTTCTGGCATGGTCTCCTACAACATTCTTATAGAGAAGCTGAAAGTATTGGCTGGGTAAGCACACAGTGACACTGGTTTAAAACTGCCTCCTGAACTCCATCATTGCACAAAACCTCAGGGCACCAGACATTCACTCACTTCAAAAACCCATTCAGGGCTACAATTGAAAACTCAGTGCAGAGATCACCAGAAAAGAATCCTGTACCAAGGCAGAGCTAGGAATAGATTTATGATGGATGTTGAATTTCTGAATGCCTCAATTTGCTTCACCCAAGAAGCCTTGGAATGCAACATTCAGATCCAACATCTAGAAACCTTTAAGTCTTCCCTGAAGTCTAACAACAATAAAAAATGCCCGGAAAATCCCCTCAATGAATCAAGTGCTGTTTTGGCTGTTACAGTAGGTCTCATTCCACCCTACAAGGTAAGTGTTATTACTTGCTTGACACATAAGATTATGATTAAAGAGCAGACAGTATATTTTAGAACTGTTACCTTGGTTTTACACACAACAACGCATCAGAAAGAACATTACCAAGTCTATATAGCCTCATGCACCAAAATATGAATAACCAGATTAAAAAATACCTGGAGACATATCAATAAATATATTCCCATGGCAATGAATGAGAAATAGAATTTTCAGTCCACATTTGAGTCAGGGCAAAGGCTGGAGGTGAAGAGCAGTTCCCAGCACATTCACCTAGATGCTTAATTTTTCTGGATGTCTGCTCATGATGTAGCAGCAAGATATTGTATTAATGTGACATTTGGCATTATGCTGGTGAATTACTGGTCATTCCCAATCCTTCTCTGAAAAACAGCACAGCCTGAGACTTGAGGCAACTGAAATTGTGATGTAACTCTAGAATCTGGGGGTTTATTTTAATCAGATCTTTGCTTTTGTTTCTTCTTCAAACGTGAACCCAGTTATCACCTCACCCTGATTTGCAGACATAAAAGAAACAATGGCTCCTTCTAGAAGGCAAGCAAGTCTCCCCTCGTTCAATGTATTTTAACTACAGTTCTTTGTTAGCATGTCTTTTAGAAATATTTTCCTGGAAGAAAAGTACAGATTTTTCCCCATATCCTCCTGAAGTAGGGATAGTAGATATTTTCCTTCATGCAGGAGAGACTAAAACTGCCCTCTTCAAAGATTCTGTTGAAAGTCCTCACCATCAGGGCAGGACTGTTGGAAACCACTAGAACTAGCTTTAGCCTTACATAGAATTAGATAAAAATAAATGTGTGCCTGCTTTCCTGTTTGAATTTGTTTGGCTATGCTTTCCAGCCATTAATGGGCAGTATAAATTTCACACAGAAAACAGGATCCTTTAACATCTAGTGTTTGTTCTTAGGTGCATTCAGTAGGTTATTTGTCAAAAGAACTAATTTTCAAACAAGGGTTTTTCAAGAGATCAAAGGAGCAGATAATGCCCAGCCATAAAGAAAGTTAGTGGGGGGAAAACTTTTGTTCCCTAGAAGGCAAGCACCTTCTTACTCATAAATGGACATTCAAGATTTCTGGACCAAAGTTTTCCTAAGAAGTCCCCATCCACTGGAGTGAACACCTTCTCTCATTCACATCAGCAGAAAATTTGTCTACTAGTGGCTCAGTTTGAGATGGGTTGATCTGAAAGCAGTTGCTAGGGAAGAAAAGTTCTGTATCCCGTTAACCTATTGGTCTCCACATATACCACCAGAAAATATCTTGTTAAACTCATACAGCTTCAGACTGACTACAAGCATGCATTTCTGTGCCAGAATATTTGTATAGCTAGTTGAGTCATCCTTTCAATCCTACAGAGCAGGGATGATATGCAAATAAATCATAGGCATGAGAAAGGACTTCATCTCAAATCTCTCTTATATGGTTACTGTTACTGTTTTATGATAAGCTCATAAAAGAGTTTGGCCCTGTCTGAATGCCAGGTGTCCACCAAAGCTGCTCTACATCTTCCCCTACTAAGCCGGATGGTGGAGAGAAAATATAAGGAAATGCTCATGGGTTGAGACAAGGACAGGGAGAGATCAGCAATTACTGTGACAGGCAAAACTGACTTAGTTTAATTTATTACCCATCAAATCAGAGTAGGGTAATGAGAAATAAAACTAAACCTTAAAATCACCTTCCCCCACCTCCGTCTTCTTACCAGGTTTAACTTTACTCCCAAATTCTCTACCTCCTCCACCCCAGGCAGCACAGGGGCACAGGGAATGGGGGTTGCTGTCAATTCATCATTCATTGTCTTTGCAGCTCCTTTTCTCTTAGGGGAGCACTCCTCACACTCTTCCCCTGCTCCAGCGCGGGGTCCCTCCCACAGGAGACAGTTCTGCATGAACTTCTCTAACATGAGTCCTTCCCACGGGATGCAGTTCTTCATGAACTGCTCCAGTGTTGGTCCTTCCAAGGGGTGCAGCCCTCCAGGAAAAGGCTGCTCCAGCATGGGTCCCTGTGCAGTCACCAGTCCTGCAGCAAACCTGCTCCAGCACAGGCTCCTCTCTCCGCGGGGCCACAGCTCCTGCCAAAAGCCTGCTCCAGTGGGGGCTTCCCACAGGGCCACAACCTCCTTTGGGCATCCCCCTGCTCCAGCGTGGGGTCCTCCATGGGCTGCAGGTGATGATCTGCAGAAGACACTTATCTGAGTTCCAGTGCATTATTTCTGTTAAGCAAGTGAGAAACAACCCTATTAAGCTATCACCAGTACTTCTAACAAAGCTGTTTCCCCTGCGGTTTCTTTGCTCCTACAGACCCAGCTTGCCTCAGCTGCAGGCCATGCCAGCAGATGCCCAGCCACAGTCTGGCAAAATAATGAAGCCCCTCATTAATTCCTTCTGGACAGTGTTTCCCTTGGCCTGTGTACACTGTTCCATTGTGCGTTATTTTACAATCTGTAATCAGTCACATATGCTGTGCAATGTTTGGGCCTCTCTTTACTACTTCTGGCAGTTTTATTTCTAAGCCTTTAATAATATGCACTTACCATATGAATTTCTTTGCCTTTTTTTCTTCTATCACCTTCTTGATGTAGTATGTTTACAGTAATGGTACAAAGTGAGCAAGAAGTAGGTGGAGCTTCTTGTGAGAAAACCAACCATTAGTTCTAACTTTCCATTACCAAAACAAACTGAGATCATTAAGTTTCAAGTCTTCCTCTGCCACACACGCTCACTTGCAAGACAGCAAGTCTGTGACCAGAAGTTCTTTATGTTTTACTCAATGTATGAAAAATCCACCCACATCTTCTCAGCATGTGAGCTCCCTACTGACTTCCATCCTACCTACCTCAAGCTAGCAATACCTTGCTAGGTAAGCACTGCTGAATCTTCAGTGAGTTTACTCACACAATAGCACTTTTAATATGCATGTGATTATAGTTAGAAAACTACATGCAGTTACATGCTCAAGAGCAAAGAGAAAGTCTGAAATCTAGAACAACATTGATTTTAGGTTGTACTAGACCGGGTGGCAGCTTAACCCATAGACCGTCTTCTTTCATGCAGTATAACTAATAGAAGTCATAGGAGTGACTTCAGGACCTTCTGCTAACTGGACCTTGTCATTTTGGAAAGGGATTAGGTAAGAGAGAGGAAAAAAAGCTTTAATATAGAAAGGAACCCCCTGAAACATGAGTAGGAGGAAGAGCCTTTGACAAATTACACTGTGTTTTTTCACAAGTAGGCTTTATGCAAGTACTGTACAGAAGCATGGGTGGGTGCTTGTAGGTGCGACTCATACAGCCAGCTCTTAAGTGTGTGCAACAGTTCCCATTAGAAGCATCTGTTTTCTACAGTTTACAATATTGCTAAATGTTATGAGTTTGGGCTAGAACTATCTGTGATAGATGTCTGCCTCAGCCCAATACTTGATTTATTTTTTTCCCTTTAAATTTTAGCTTAGATCAATAATTTGATAACATTTTACTCATACCAGACAGTGTGGACAATCTGTCATTCGAAAACCCATAGCGGTGACATAGCAGTTAATGTTCGGCAGTGTTTGCCTTTGTTGGTGATATGCTGTGCCAAGTCCCATAAAGGCCAAAGTTAACCCAGGGACAAGATTTTGTAAATGCAGAACTCATACATGCACTGCACTGTTCACTGAATCTTTCTTCTCAAAGGAACATATATGAGTTCCAGAGAATGAAAACACAGGTACAGTCCAGTGTCATTGTAAGGCTTTACATGCAGAAGTGAGTGTAGACCAAGACCCTAAAAGTCTTTGCAAGAGCAATTACAGCACTTTGAAATAGAAGGATTTCCAAACACAGGAAGGTGTCCATATAAATTCAAGTCCAAACCAATGCTAAGCCTATAAGTAGGAACAACAAAAACAAAGGGCTAGGCCTCCAGTTTCAGAAAAGGGAAATGGAGCAAGAGTAACACAGCTCTTCATATAGCAGGATTGTGAACAACACTTGTTGTGTTGCTTGAGTCAGATGGATTTAGGATTGCTAGATTTATCATGGCAGAAAAACACAATGAGCCTCTAGGGTTCAGAGGGAAAGTACAGTAGAAGAGAAGTGATTTAAGAAACCTATAGCCATGACCATTAATCCAAATCCCAAATGCTGCTGAAAAGCAGCAAGGAAACTGAGGAAGAGTGATAAATAAGTATTCCCTCTTTAGTCTCCGTGCCCCATGCTGTGTAGCAGAAAGAGCTTGCTTTAGAAACTTGCTTGAAAAGTCCGTTTCTTTGTATGTCACATTACCCTGAAATATAAGGGTGTGTACCAGAAAGATCATGAGAGTGAAACAATGGGAAAATGAAGTCTAACTTTAGGCTGCCCTGTGTGATTCACTAGCTGTCGAGGGTCTGTGGCACCAGGATCCTTGGGTTCCATTTACAGAAGTAATCCACATAGAGGCACTTTTCTCAGAAAAATGGGCCAGTGACTGAAGCCAAAAGTCGTGCACCAGCCTTTCTGCTGTTTGGCTCTAGCTGTGTCAACACCATTACCAGTGGCAACTACTTTTAGATAGAACCATATTGTAGCCTGTCATCACAGAGCTAGCCATTGGTGAGAAAGAGCATCACATAGGTTCAGTACTGGATTACTTGTGTCTGAAGTAGAAACGGCTCCATTTCATTAAGTATTTAGTATTTCGGTGTCTGAGAGGTCTCGAATCTGTCAATGAGCAAACCTCTCCAGAGGGAGAAATTGTAAGCACACTTTCTAAAGGAAAAATTCTACAATTGTTCTTTCTTCTGGAGCATAAATAAATCAAACTATTGCTTGGGAACAACCCGATGCTGTGGGTAGGTTCCTTTCTATTTTTATTCTATATCACTGAGACACATGAAGTTGCAACCAGTGTTGGGTATTCCAACAGACGCCATACTGTGACTGTGTTGGGCAAAACCCCTCTTTATTTTGTTCTTTATGACCAGCATGGTCATACACTCTGACATACTAAACTCTTCTCTTATGAGCAGGAGAATGACCATGTATATTACTAACACAAGAGGCAGAGCCTGAGATAACCTGTTGCAGTCTGATCTTCGAGGTCTTGATGTTTCCTTTCCCCCCATGGTTTCTCATGCTCTTTCCCTCACAGCCACTCTCATGTCAGCAGTATAGCTGGAGAACACAGGCATGAGCCAGATTTCCGCCTTCTACAGTCAGCATTTTGACTGTTAGTTAAAAGAGGCTTCTGCACAACCACATCTATGTTTTAGGAAGTATTTTGAAGAAAAGTTAACCTACTAAGAAGTATCACCTAGACATACAGGTTTGTGCATGCCTGTATAGGCAGTGCAGTTTCTGAACAGTCTAAACCACACAGTGTGGTGTGTAGATCAGGCCAAAGAGAATATTTTGCTTTTGTACTGAGAAGCAGCACAATGAGCACTGCACAGGACTATAATTGGACTGCTATTAGTTCTTTGTGGTAGTGTAACTGCGTGACCAAAAGCCACAAAATTCAGTACCAGAAAGCTGCACTGTCCTGAGTATGTATTTTAAATTAACCTTAAGATCAAGTTCACACAGTGGAAGTGGTCCTCCTGCAGCTGGATGGTGCTTGGTTATTAGAAATCCTTTTTTACAGCAGCAGCACAACTTGCAAGTTCACATGCAGTTACACAGAGGATGCACACCCGGCATTGCTAGGACACAAAAGGAGCCATTCGTTGGTGACGAGAGATGGGTATGCTTCAAGACCTACTTAGGCCCCTTTCAAAAGTTACTGGCCCAAAATACTTTGGGCAAAAGGAATACTGTAGATTGTGGAAATCATTCTTCAGTGTCCTGACTTATGAGGCTGCGGGCCTTGTCACCACTTCTGTTACTATCAGAGAAATACCTTGCGTCAGCCACATCCTCCAAGTATCTGCTGTATTTGATTTCCGCCAGTAGCCTTGTTTTACATTTGTTCTGTTCGCTATTTACGGTTTCCTCCATTTGGCTAGATGCTGTCTAGACAAACTGTAAGAGAAATAAATAGCAGACTTTTCCCCAGAGATCCAGAAATTGCCTTCAGGTTTTCCCCTCCCAAAAGGGTCCAGTCAACAGGCTTCAAGACTGAAGTGAACACAAAGTTTTACCCAGGAAATAGTGAAGATCAGACCACGGACTCCAATGCTTTAGTACTACTGCAATTCATTGTTACTTGCCAGGTTATCCCAGAGGATTACACAGAAGCCCACTCAGATCATCTCAATGTGCAGAATGCCTCCAGAGAGACAAATTTGCTGCTGATCAAGACCTCTGTAGGTCAGAAGTTACATTTAATCTGGTAGCTAAGCAAATCACCCTCTATCACTGAGGTAAGCAGGTGATTTCATAAGTATTTTAGAGATGGGGACCAAAGGACAGAAACATATTCCCTGTAAGGCCTGGGAATAATTGCCAGGTAATAGAAGGCACAGTAGAAACTTAAAAAAAAACCAAATAGAGTTCTTTCCAGCACAACTTCTCACTTGGGTAAGGATCCAGTAGACCAATAGATGCACAACGCTCTCCCAGACTACATGGTTTTGCTTCCAATTATGCTAGATTTTCCAGAGATAGTATGCACAAGAACAGTAATATGGAGCAGGATTGGTACCATTTCCTAAACCTGAGAAGAATGTGCCAGATGTTCATCATCTCTGCCCCATTCCTCACAATCTCTCCATGTAACTGGGATGTCCCTTTGGATATGGGCTCATAACTGCACTCCTGCTCATGCCAGAGTACCTCTTCACTTGAAAAAGTATCACCACCACAAATGTAAACAAACTATATTTTTATTACTTTGTGGAAGGTATAATTTTAGCATTTTCAGTGCTGAAGGAAGAACTTCCACTAGCTCAGAATAAGAAAAGTCTCTCTGATACGAAACACAGACAGGAAGAGACTCCTAACGCATCTGAGCTCTGCTGTGGGGTTTATCAGCCACAAATCAGCCTCATGAGGAGAGGCAAGGCAAAGAAGGGGCAGGAAGCCCAGCTCTGCTAAAAGGCATGGGGTGGAAGCTCTCCAGGTTCAATGACACAGTCTGCCAGAAAAATGGGAAATCACAACACAGTAGTGAAGAGAGTGCAATGACTTTGATTGCTGAGGATGTACTGGCACAACAGGAACTGGCACAAGCCGGACCGCATGGAAGACTCATTCGAGACAGAGACAAGAGCAGGCTTGAATACTGAGTGCAAAACCAGCTTGTGCCTTGTGTGAGTCCTCAAATGCAATGGGTGGGTCAGACTGTTCATTGGAACATGGCACTGTTACACACCAGTGCCAGGGCTCTGTGCCCAGGCTGTTTCTGTCTAACTTTGTCACACTGTTAGCCAGACACTGAGATCACATCAGAGACCAGGCCAGAACTCCAGGTGTTCAAATGAGGCATGAGAAACAAATTGTGGAAGCCACGTGAGGAAGGGTTACATCACTTCTTGGAATGGCATGTAGGCCAAATGTCTATCCCAGTTGACCAGTGAGTAAGTTCTGCACTAACCCAAGGTATCAGCAGCACTACTCTTTCAAAGATAGCCATGCTCCACAATAATTGGGTGATACAACAGAAAGAGCTGGCTAAAGACCCAAGTCTTCTGAAATTTAACCATCCTCATGCTGGCATCAGGACAAGAGACTATCGGGAGGATAAAGAACTTATGAGAACTATGTATCAAACTTACAACCTATCTTATGAACTAAATATTAAACTTACAAAAACTAAATACCAAATAAATATTGAGGACCAAGAGCGTACATACAGTTTTTCTGTTAGTGCTTAAAAGGTAGTTCTAGGGCCCACAACCCTTCACAATATCTCTTCTGCTCAGTGCTGAAACTCCTACAAGTCTTACTGAGCATGACATTTAAAGGCAAGTAGTGTCATCCCTTGATTTCTGCTCACCACACTGTTGTATGGGAGCTTTAAGATCTCATTCAAATACGTAATTTTAAGACTGGATGGAAACTTTTCTCCTATTATTATCATCATATGTAATTTAGATACTTTTTTCTTTAGAATAAAAAGACATTCTGAAGAAATGATAAGAAAGCAGTTGAGATTACTGTGTCTTATCCCATTATCACTGCTGATTTAAGCACCATTAAAATAAAAATTTTTATAGTCCCCAGCTTAGCAAGACAGATATAATGCTATGAGGTGTCTACCAGAGTTTGCAGATATGCTTTCATCCAGATTTCCCTCAGTGATGAAATTGCAAACCTAATAACAATAGTGGAGTCAGAGTTAGTTCCTGTTTACAAGATCAAAGGGCAGAATTTCTACTACAGCCATATGTGCAATAACAAGGAGTTAATAACAAATTGAGTATCCTTGCCAGCACAATTCAGGATGACATTTACACAGCTAACAATGTTCTAGTAAGTAAAAAATAATATCATCCTCCCTCACCTGTACTGGTCTAAGATGTAAGCTGAATGAAAGCAAGGGCTCTGCCTTATTTATCTTTCATCTAGCACAGGGAGAAACACCACACTGGCTGTAGATGGAACAGCAGCAGTCTGGGACTGAGGAATACCCATGGGTCAGGTGCAGTGGCTATCAGGGGTATGACCAAAATTATCCTCTCACCAGTCTTCCATCAAAGAAAAGCAGGGTTAGATTAGGTTACTGTCCCCTGTCCTGCAGGGCAGTCCAGGGAGACAGTAGCCCAGTCCAGATCATCAGGCAAGTTCATGGTGGTAAGGCTGGGAAGTTAATCCACAAGTCAAGGTCAGGGGAAGGTAACCAGGGTCAAACACAGGCCAGCAATCATGAGGCATCTTCACAGCCATAAAGGATGCCTGGGGTCAAGCTATGAAATGAATCCAGAGCAAGGCATAGGCATAACCAGCACAGAGATCAGCTCTCTTACAGGGCAGCTCAAGAAGGAAACAAGGACCCAGACCTGAGCTTACGTGGTGCTCCTGGGCCTATGGGCAGGGAGCTTTGGTGAAGGTCCAGGTGAGGCTAGTTGAAGCTATTAAAGCTCGTTAGTACACCCTGGCAGTAGAAGCCTAATCTCTGTAAAGGGCAAAGTAGCTGCACAGGAGTAAGTTTTATAAGTCTACCCAGAAATGGATTTCAGTTGCTGGTTACTAGATCCTTAGTTGCTGCACTGTGGAGTTGCACATACTGCAGTTGCTTTTGAGGACTGTAATGTAGATACAGCTGCAGAAACAGGAGAGAAACTAGCTACACTAGAGTTCTGCATCAGTGTATTAGCCACAAAGTGGGTTGCTTCTTGTAGGACTGTAGACTAGGCTCTGTCACTCATAGCTACCACTGAGAAGAGCCTTGCTCCAGAGGGGTGTGCTCAAACTGAACATAAGGGGCTTCATATAGGCTTTGTCAGCATCCAGACTTTTATTCAATATCAAAATTGTTTCTTGCTTCAGTTTGTTCATTCCTTGGATAATAATCAGCCTAGAGAGAGCCCTGTTTGTGCAAAAGGAATTCTAAACCTAGAAGTTGTAGACTGACCAACAGCGCAAAAGAATCTCCCAGCTGGGATGATCTCAGTGATGGGGGACTGTCCCATGCAAAATCTTCAGGATAAGATTGCAAATCTTCATAATGCAGCTAGTGTAACTGTGCAAAAATAGATACTGCCTGACTAATCTTTACTTATTGCTATCTCTCTTTCCGTCAGTAGGCTGGTTGGCCCTTGTTTACTTTTACTGTATGTGGTATTTCCAATCATGCATATGAACTTTTTCCTATTAAGTAATTTGCTTAACATCTGTACATCAGGAGGTTTATCTACATTGCATCAAATAGATTTTATTTATTTCATGTCAGTGTCATGTGTGTCATTGAAATGCAGCACGTTATGAGACAGGGCAAGCACAAACAACTCTCTAACCCAGTGAGTCTCAGCTTTTGCAGGCATGTAGCCTGTTCTACCATGAAAAATGTTTAATTGTGGAACTCCTTCCTATATGTACCATGTCACAGAAGAATCTGTGCCTGTATTCTGTAGAACTGGCCCTTTCGTATACACTGCATTGAGAGGCAACTACAAACTCAATCTTGTATTTGAAAACTGTTAGTTAAGCCACAGCTATCAAGTACATCAGAGACAATATTCCTCATATCAAATTTAGTTCTGCTTATTTCAGGTTTTATGCCAAGGGGTTCAGGCAGCAATTCTTATGATGCTTAAATTCTTAAATCTTTAGATTTAATGAAAAAATATCATTAATTTGTGGGGTTTTTTTTCCTATTTCTGGTTCTTAGATGTACAGAAGAATGAATTTAACTTTCTTAGACAAAGATGAATCTTCACAGGAGTCTACATGCAGGTGAATATCAAAATGGATAAAAAAATTCTAATAAAACTTTTCAATGTAAATATTTTAAAATAAACCTACATATAATGATGACCATTTTGCCATACATTTTCAAACAATTACATTAGGTGAAAATCATACAGTAGTACATGCCTTCTCCTAAGGTTTCACAGAAAGTAGACCTTGAAAAATACTTCAACCCCCCCTACAAATACCACTCCTTTGAACAAATAAAATCTTTGGCTTTGAGTTGAATAAAGTATTTTATTCTATCCTAAAATGTATGTCTGAAAGATGGCACTGTCATCTGGTTTGACCACAAGGTGGAGATGAATGGGCAACTAGAATGGGTTTTTAGAATCTAACCTGCTGAATTCACCCACAAGACAAACGCACATTATCCCAACTGCCTCGTCTTGTGCACATGGAGAAAAAACAATGAGAAAAAAGCATTTTGAAACAGCTGGGAAAAAGATTAAAAACCATTTCCATTCACTGTGAATTCTAGGGAAACCCATGGGATAGAATGGAAAAAAAGAGACAGTTTTCATAGAATCATAGAATAGTTCTCCTCTACAAGAAACATAACACCCATTTCTACAAGAAACATAACACCACCTACTACTAGAATAGCTGAAAAGTAGGGTGGAATGTAAGTAGAAGAACCATGCAACATAGGTGAGATTTTCCTTCTAATGTAATTTCTGGTCTGTCAGTATTTCTGATGAAAGAGGTCCTCATGACACATTTATCAGCAGAGAAACCCAACAAGGGAAAAAAGGCAGCTGGTAACTGTGCATAATTCTTCTCACAAATGGTATGGATGGCCAACACTATTGGAAAGAAAGTGTGGATAGCAATGCAAGAAATCTTAGTTACTTCAGCTGTCTGAAGGACAGTTATTTTTAAGGTGGTTACATGATTTGAGTTCTCAGATCATTATATTTATTCATGAAGACAGTACGTGAGAAAAGATTTGGGGTATCTGTGGGGTGCCGAGCCTGGGCTGAACTGCATGTTGCAAAGTGTTCTCCATTGCCTTTTCTCTTTGTTCTGATCATTCTGGACTTAGAGGTCTACGATTCTCACAGAAATCAACACTAATAGGTACCAAAAAGCTTCTATGATTTCAAGGCATTAACTGTATATGACATTAGATACACAGTCATTCTATCTTATGGAGGGTATGAAGGAATCAAGTATTAGCAAAAAAAAAGTTGGGAAACTTCAGCTGGTTTAGATAATAACATAAACAATATATGTATCCCAATCTACCTTGAAAGCAAGAGAATATTTAATCACAGAAGATTTAATCTGAAGTTGTACTCAGTTTAGGCAGTTATTTGGATCACAACAATCTATTGACAAAGTGATTTGGGGAGAAGAAAAGCTGCCATACTCCTGCTGCACACTTGCTGACAATAGGAAAAACTCATTAGTAAGCTGCTGTTGGTATTTATAGCTTATCAGGGTAAGCAGTTGCCTTTTACAGGAGAAGAGATGCAAATTGCAAATGTCATTACTTGTAATCACCGATCTAGTTCAGAAATTCTGACCTGATTAAAACAAAAGCCATATTTATTGTAAATAACGGAATTTTGCCATGTTATTTTCTTCACCTGAAGTGTTCTCAGTATTGCCAAGTTCCCAAATTAAGTGATATTTAGAATTCTTTTGCCACAGCTGGAGTCATGTGGTTCTCTGCCGAGGCTTAGTTCCATAATACCATCTAGAGGAGAGCATGACTCTATGTCTGTTGTTACACAATGAAACCATCCCAGCAAGTGCATTTCTTTTGTATTCGTATGATTTGTGACCAGCAAGTTGCAGCTGTATTTTCCAGCTCATGCAGATGTCCTACGCCCCCCTCACCTCCCACCATCCCCAGAGTCATACATCACTAATAACTGTAGGCTGGTATTTTCCTGTGTCAGACAGGCCTTGTTTGTTCTTGTGTAGCAAGCAGGGCTGATTCCTAGTCATATATTAGTATTAGAAAAACTGAACTGTTTAGCAAGTCTCCTTGCATGGGAGAAGCCCATTTGTTCTGTTTCAAATACATGCATCCCAATCATAATATGAGCACTGTATGTATAGAACATATGTAGCTTTGAAGGTTGAGTGCAATGACAGAAGCAGTTTCTACAGTTCACGTATAAAAAGTGAAGGTGACAGAATGAGCCAGTAGCAAAGCTGGAAGAGAGATCTTTACCTCCAGCCTATCCTGAACCTCCCAGATCAAGTCTCCTGCCTTCCTCAGAAAGCGGCAAGAACAGCACCATGAAATCAGGCAATTCTATCCTACACATTAAAAACATTGAGGTTATCAGGCAAAATCAAGGCTTGATGAATAAACTGACCTTTCTGGAATTATAGTAGAAATTCTTTTGGATTTGCACATCTTAGTTAAACAAACTGTAACTGAGTGAACACAGCTGTGAATGACTAGACTTGGCTAACAACAACCACGCAGCTGCTCACTTACTATGGGCACCCTTGGCAATAGAGAAGGAGAAAATATGAAGAATAGGAATGAGAAAATTCATGGGTCAAGATGAAAACAAAGAGATTGCTTAGTGATTACCCTCATGGGCAAAAAAAAAAAAACTTGAATTGAGGCAACTTAAGTTTAATTTTAATTTTTTAATTTTTTGTGATTTTAATTTAGTGATTTGGGTTGTGGAAAAAAAGAAGACAAACATCAAGACAATTTCCTTTTCGCTTTTCTATGGTAAACTTAACTCCCAGGTCCTCTACCTTCTCCAGAGGTATACAGGGGTTGCAGGGTTAGTCAGTACAAAGCAGTTCCTCTCTGATGCTCTTCCTCTTCACACATTTCCCCTGCTCCATACAGGTCCTCCATGGGCTGAAAGTGAAGTATCTACTCTGCTGTTTGCAACATCCCCTCCCTTTCTTCTGACCTTGGTGTTTCCTTTGCTGTTTCTTACTCTTTTTGTTTCTAATTTGGTGGTTTCTGCGTTTTCTTAAATGTATTTTCACAGAGGCACCATCAGCCTTGCTGATGGGCTCAGTTGTGTCTACAGTGAGTCTACTACTCCACTACCAAGCCTTGCTACTTACACCCAGTACATAAATCTAAGGAAAAATCTCATTGTGGGGAACTCCTCAAATGCTAAATATTTTTCAACTAGATTAGGATTTTCCTTTATTTAATATGAATCATGTATTTTTTCCTGAAATTAGTAGCACAGGAGTTGATTAGAGGTAAATGCAGCACAGAGGTAATCTTAATAATATGGAATACTTCCAAACCTCACAAATTTATGGCTGGCAGCCCAATATGGAGATAAGAATTTCAGTGTGATTTGAGTCACAACATAGATCCTTTGCTAGGAAAGCCCTCTTTCATGGAAAAAGATTTTCTTCAGAATGATAGATACATGCTGCTGGAACGGAGATAACAGAGTCCCTCCTCCATGTCAGGTTCTAGAGACTGCTGAAGCTTTTATCGGTACCCTTTGGAAGGAGACACACAGAAATGAGATAAGGCAAAGCATGGTACAAGATCCAGAGATTGTATCCTCACTCAGATTTTTCATGGCCTTGAAGAAATTTTGAATCTGGTATTATTTTTCAATTTAATCTCCTTTCTCTGGTATATCCATCTTTCTTCCACTGGAAAAATGAAGAGTAGAGCAGGGTAAAATCCTAAAGGTGACAACCCATAACTTCTCTTAATCACCTACAGATTAGCTTCATCACTGCTACACAGTTCACTGAAGTGTTTAAGATCAAACCTAGGAGAAGTGAATAGGTATGAATAAAGGGTGTTTTGAATTTCACGTGTATCCTGTTTTTCATCTCACTAGAGGTACTACTAGTACTCACTCTCTGTGGTGAGATAACTCAGCCTCCAGTAGAGTACTTTTCTAAGAAGACATCTAGTCTTTACCTGAAGGAAATGAGGTATGGGAATCATTACTTCCTACAGTAGTTTGTTTCAATACTTAGTCACACTCACTGTTAAAAATACGTGCCTGATTTATGGTTTGAATTTGACTGGCTGTAGTTTGGTGGGTGTTGCACACTTTTCACTGAATGAAAAAGTCCTTTGCCTCCTGCACTTTTCCCCTGTGCACATATTTGCACGTGGTGATCAGATCACATTTTTAACCTACCCTATTTCCATTTACTTTTTTGTTTATGTACTATTGATAGCTATCTAACCAAAGGATTAGATCTTTGGAAAAGGCATTTCTCGATATGGTTGAGGAAATTAATGTGTGCACATAAAGGTAACCTGTCAGTTTATTTCCAAGAAGGTGCTTCAAGTCTTGAGGCAAAATTTCACTGGAACTAATGAATTTGTCCAGCACTCTATGCTGTTGGGAAACAAGTGTAAAGTAACAACCATGTCTTGGTTGCAGCTATTAGTCACTAACATTGATGTAGTATCACATAATACATACAATACTGTCTTGGTGCCCTGCTCTGCACACTGTACCTCCACTCAGCCTCTCTTGTCTCTCCTTTCATCTCAACATCCGATTTCATGAAATGGGATGCCATTCTCTCTCTCTGTTTCTCTCATGTCTTCTCTGCTCCAGCACCATCCCACCTGGTGCCACTTCCCAAGCAATGCAGGAGAATGGAGCTGTCGTGTCAGTGGGCCACAGTGGTAGAGGGGAGCAGCCAAGAAGAGGGAGTCAGAGAGAAGAAAGCAATCACAGCAACTTCTACACTTGCTTTGGCTGTGGAGGTAAGTGCCTAGGAAAAAATCATGCAACCCCCATACCCTCACTTGTGAGATCAGATCACTCGGACTGCAGGAAAAGGTTAGTAAGACTGGAGGAGAAATGTTTGCCTCCATCTCCTGTCCCCTGAAGTTCCACTTATCTCTGTCCAGAGGTTTTAATACAATGCAGATTTAGCATGGATTCCTGATGGCTTTTTCTTTTATGAGAGGGAAAAAAAACACCCAAAATTAATTTCAGGCCTTTATGACTGTATTAATAATGTATGAATGTCATGGTGGATCTTAGTGTAATTTGTGCAGTTTAAGAATGATCTTGAGCTATGAGATTCCTGTGGATATCTCTGTGGTAAACTGAACTTCACTGAGAAGGCAGGCTATGCTAATAAACCAGAGGAGCTGAGAGAGGTTTCCTCTCTAGTGTCCAAAAGTAAAATGTTGAAAATAATAATTTTAAACAGCCTTTTTTTTAAAATTACTTGAAGTTTTGCTAATTCTCTGTGAAAGTATAGCTGTCTTTTTGATGCAGAAAATGACAATGAACCAACCTAGCATGTATTTTTAATTGGTATTGTGAACTTTCTGCACATAAATGAACTGCGATTGGCTGATGTCATCTATAGACAGCAACAAGAGCAATACACATGCACACGTGACTAATTATTGTATGCCTTGACCAGACTTTGGGAAAATGCAGGTTTTTAAAGTTACAGGAAACATTCAGTCCTGGCAACACTTTGAGTTCTGTATCTTTCTCCAAGTGTAATGCGAATTAGTTTTGCACCAAAATCCCTCCTAAACTGCGGTCTATCATTTGACACAGGCCTAAAAAACCTGGTCATATATTAGCAAATCCCACCACCATCAGATATTTCAGGCTTGAATCATATGCTTCTTTTTACTTCCTTCTGTTTTTAATTTAGGTCATGTTAAATGTGGTCTGAATAGGAAGAGAAAAACCAGAGTTCTTAGAAGAAAGGCAAAAAGATAGGATTCAAGCTTGGATAGATGATGATGAGGATGATGATGATTACTACTACTACTACTACTACTACTACTACTACTACTCCTTCTAGTAGAAATCAGTTTCCATTTCCTTTGATCCCCACAATGCAAGAGCTGAAAGATGCCTCATCTCGCCTCGTACCAACTTCAAGGCAAGAAATGAAAGTAACTTTATTTCACTGCATAAATGGGCTGCATACATCTTTATCACCAGATATCGCTGAAATAAGAAAGCAAGACTCCATAAAACATTAAATAATTATGAACTGTGGAAACTTCAGAACAATGCAGATGCAGTACTGATACAGATATTAAGCTTTGTGTACTGTCACTTAAACCAATACCTATCTCTCAAAGATTAGAAAGTATCTTGCACCTTTCGGTGAATGATCTGATGCTGGATTTTAATTTCTTCACTAGAAATATCCATTCTAGGAGAATCATCTTCTCTCAGACTTACTACTGTTTACTAAGCAAAATGAGACAGAAATAGCTGTCTGAACCCCAAGTCAGTCGGAATAATCTGCTTCTGCTTACACGTGTAGCATCTGTTGTAGAAACTGAAATAAATGCCTTTACAGCCCACAAATGTCTCTATACACCAGCTTCTTTCTACTAACCTCCACTGATACACGTCAGGGAAGTATTTCCCACAGATTTCTTGTGCTTCCTTACTACAGCTACTTGAAATAATAGAGAACATATAAAATACAGCCTTAGTATTCTATGCAGCCACACTGGGGATATGTAGACAGAGCATGACATGCAGGGTAGTGCAGAACTGAGCCAGCAGATTTGCAGGCCACATCATTAGAAGTGCTGCAAATGGTATCGAAATGCAGAACTTCCTCCTTCATATCCTTATCTTGTCCACCCTCAACTGAGAGAGTGCTAGGAAGCATCTCCATAGGAAAAAAGCTTCAGGCTTTGCTGTCAAGTGAAGATACCCTGTTCATTCTTCAAGCCAAGGATTTCAGCTTTTTAAGAGAAGTGAAGCATCGTCTTCCTATTGTTCAAGCAGAGCCTTAACAATTACTTCCTTCTGTGCAACCTTCTGAAAAGAGTGTCTGACTCCAATGTTTTGGACCTCCAGCATAGAGGGGAGCCATATGAGGTTCCTGCTCCTTTCCTCTCACCGAACATCTGCCTCAGTTCATCCGGTACTCTGAGTCACTTCCTCCCCGGTTTTCAGTCATCCACTCTCAGAGCCCTTCTCCAAGCAAGCCCAGTCTTCTTTGCCCAACCTGGAGCAGTACTCAAGGGAAGCCTTGCTGGGAGGTAGGCTGGAATGTAACCACAATGTAATCACAAGGTGAAGCTCCTAGGCATTGCGGCCTGTTCAGGAGTTTGGGGCAGGTGAGCATCATGTATTTCAGTCATCTTAATGCTGATTTCAAGAGAGCCATAACATTTCATACCAGCAGGTACTGTGTGCCTTCTGCATACGTCAGTGGCCTCAGAACTAGCTTCAAATAAGCTGATACATGATTACATTGCACTGGGTGGAATCATTCATCCCACTGGGTACCAGTTAGTTGCATGCAGTTAGTGCCTTGGCTCGGTGCAACGCTGTGCTGACTTGACTGTACTACTTCTAGTTTTGAAGCTAGCTCAAAGCCAGCTCAGGGAGCTCTGCACTGTCAGCAACTGCGCAGCATGGACATGGCCTGTGGAAGCTATTGAGACAGGAGCTTCCCTGGAGGGAAAGGGACTCTGGGAATGTGGGCTTCACCTCAGCTTTACCTACAGTAGGAGTTGTATGAAATAAACTATCTTCTCATCAGGACTTTCAGGTGTGTGGGTGTTTCCAGGAATAAACAACATCCGACCACAGAACAACCAGGAAGCAGCTTTATAAGCATACTGTGTCACTTCACCACCACAAAGCTTATAAACTTTATCTCCATAACCAGCCAACTGCCTTATGCCATTCTATGGGGGGACAAGGGCACCAATGGGGTGGGAAATGATCACTGAACACTGCCCTTCATGGCACACTGAAAGCAAGAGATCAAATTATACAGTCTGCAATTGCAACCATTCAGACAAATTTCGAACAGACCTGTCAATCGTATTCCAGGCAGGCTGAATGAATTCTGTTAAGAGTGAAGAACTGGAATAATCAGAGGAAGAGTGAGAGTAAAGTGCACCAGCGGGGTACATATAGGAGTAGTTTCACATCTGCCCGCACAAGTGATGCTCTCCAACACTTTTGTTTTCTATTTAATATAACTCCATACACAAAATTACTGTATTTTGTTACAGAGTATTCAAATATAACTTACAAAGTTATTTTCCCTTTATTATAAATGTAGCCAGTTCTGGGCTCTAATGTCATCAAAATGCAGGAAGCCCACTGACAAGTGTGACAGCCGCTGCTATCTCTGACAGAATTAAAGTAGTTTTAGTGCCCTATACATTGGGCAAGGCCATTGCATAATGTAATCCAGCCTTAATTTCACTTCCTTGTCAAATTGCCAGATGAAACCATTGTACTTCATTGCTGGGGTGAGCACTTAGTGAGTAAAATAGGTCTGTCAATACACAGAAAATTATGATGTTTTTCCAGAAGCAGTCTCAGCTTCAGAGATCATAGAATCATAAAATTATAGAATAGTTAGGGTTGGAAAGGACCTTGAGATCATCTAGTTCCAACCCCCCTGCCATGGGCAGGGACACCTCACACTAAACCATGCCACCCAAGGCCTCATCCAACCTGGCCTTGAACACTGCCAAGGATGGAGCATTCACAACCTCCCTGGGCAACCGATTCCAGTGCCTCACCACCCTAACAGTAAAGAATTTCTTCTTTATATCCAATCTAAACTTCCCCTGTTTAAGTTTGAACCCATTACCCCTTGTCCTGTCACTACAGTCCCTGATGAATAGTCCATCTTCATTGGATATAAGGAAGAAATTAACTATTCTATGATTCTAAAAGTCGCTCCTCAACATCCCTATAGCCCCCCTTCGGATACTGGAAGGCTGCTATGAGGTCTCCACGCAGCCTTCTCTTCTCCAGGCCGAACAGCCCCAACTTTCTCAGCCTCTCTTCATACGGGAGGTGCTGCAGCCCCTGATCATCCTCGTGGCCCTCCTCTGGACTTGTTCCAACTGCTCCACATCCTTTTTATGTTGAGGACACCAGAACTGCACACAATACTCCAAGTGAGGTCTCACGAGAGCAGAGTAGAGGGGCAGGATCACCTCCTTTGACCTGCTGGTCACACTCCTTTTGATGCAGCCCAGGATACGGTTGGCTTTCTGGGCTGCGAGCGCACACTGAAGCCGGCTCATGTTCATTTTCTCATTGACCAACACCCCCAAGTCCTTCTCTGCAGGGCTGCTCTGAATCTCTTCTCTGCCCAACCTGTAGCTGTGCCTGGGATTGCTCCGACCCAGGTGTAGGACCTTGCACTTGGCATGGTTAAACTTCATCAGGTTGGCATCAGCCCACCTCACAAGCGTGTCAAGGTCCCTCTGGATGGCATCCCTTCCCTCCGGCGTATCAACCGAACCACACAGCTTGGTGTCATCGGCTAACTTGCTGAGGGCGCACTCAATCCCACTGTCCATGTCACCGACAAAGATGTTGAACAAGAGCGGTCCCAACACTGATCCCTGAGGAATGCCACTCGTTACCGGTCTCCAGCCGGACATTGAGCCATTGACCACAACTCTTTGTGTGACCATCCAGCCAGTTCTTTATCCACTGAGTTGTCCACCCATCAAATTGATGTATCTCCAATTTAGAGACAAGGATGTCGTGTGGGACAGTGTCGAACGCTTTGCACAAGTCCAGGTAGATGACATCAACTGCTCTGCCCCTGTCCATCAGTTCCGTGGCCCCATCATAGAAGGCTACCAAATTGGTCAGGCAGGATTTCCCCTTAGTGAAGCCATGCTGGCTGTCACCAACCACCTCCTTGTTTTTCATGTGCCTTAGCATGCCTTCCAGGAGAATCTGCTCCAAGATTTTGCCAGGCACAGAGGTGAGACTGACTGGTCTGCAGTTCACTGGGTCATCCATTTTCCCCTTCTTGAAAATGGGGTTATATTTCCCTTTTTCCAGTCATAATTGGATTCACTCATTTACGTGAAGCCTGTTGAGCTATCTGTATGGTCCCAAGATTTAGGATCCTCAGCTGACAGAAAGAGACAGCAAGGAGAATTCTCATGTGGAGAAAGTCATGGTAGCTCCATGAGAAGTCAAAAGAACTGGGACAGTCTAAAAGCTTATACCAGCTGAGGTTCCAGCACTCTGATATCATTGGAAATGAATTTGATTTCTGTCTGCACCTTGATAATTGAAATCTTGCTTTTCAGTTCATATACTTGTTGTTGAATGAGTTATTAGCATGGAATCTGCTGTCAGCAAGGACTTTAAGGCTGAGTAAAACCACTTCAAACAGAGAGGATCACAGACTCTGCCTTTGTCAAACAATAGCTGATGACATTATGATGGTTAACATAAAATAGTTCTGCAGTAACCCACACTGAAAACCACAGGCAGAGCCCAGATCTGTGCTCTCAGAACACAGAAGACAGGGAAAGTTCACTCCCCGGGAAGGCTGTGATGGCTCTGCGTAGCACCTTAAATAAACAATGCTTGAGTTTTCTCTGCTGCTGTGTGGAAATGCACATTTACTGAAAGTGTAACTTTAATTGCACCTTGTTGGCAACATCTTCATTCTCAGCTACATCCCAGGCTTCAGCTTGAGCTATCACAATCAGTTCATCCCCCTCTTTCTCCTCCCTTCCATCAAATTCACATTACATTTCTGACTGTTGTAGCCAGCAAACCCTGACAATTTTCCCTCCTGTTCACACATTATTTCTCTACCTAGGTCATCCTCTGTCCCAGTCTGGCCTTTATGTTAGAGTCAGTTCCTCTGCCATGGGATTCTGGATCCCAATGTGTAACTGAGACGAAGGCTCCAATGAATAAGAAATAAACTACACAACACTTGTGGTAAATTTATGCTTTCAGTCGTGTCCTGCCACAGACTTCTCCTATCTCACTTCCCAAGTTTTGTTGCCTATGGCAGATTTTTCACAAGGTAGAAGAAGGAACTGTTGCAGTACTTAGACTCAGTTCTGGGATTTCTAGATGTTGTCATGTAACTATGGACAGGATCAACAAGATAGCAATTATGTCTCCACCAGCTAACAAGAAAGAAACACAATCTTTCCTAGGCCTTGTGGGATTTGGAAGAATGCATATTCCAGGTTAATCAGCTTGTGATCCCTCTCCACTGAGTAACCAGAAAGAAGAACTATTTTGAGTGAGGCCTTGGGCAGTAAGTCTTTGAGCAGATCAAACAGGAGATGACTCATGAGGTAGCAAATGATGACTTAGCTGTGCTAAATATACTCTACACTCCAGCCAGAGAGCGTGGTCTCAGCTGGAGCCTCTGGTAGAAAACATCAGGAGAAACCCAATGCTGACCACTAGTGTTTTGGAGCTGGAGTATCAAGGATCAGAAGCCCACAACACACTGGCTGAAAAAGAGATACTTAGCAACATATGAGTGGGTCCAAGCAACTTCATAAGTTGCTGGTATAGAAGTACTTCTCCTCTTGGCACTGCTATTGCCCATGCTACACTGGGTGTTCAAAGAAAACATCCTCTCTACACATCATGCAACCAGTGCTAAGTGTGTGGGGTTGATCATGCAGTGGGCTTGACTAGGGAAACCCAACCACCTACAAATCCTGGAAAAGACAATGGATTGTCCAGCAGGCAGAGGCTTTGGAGCACTGCCTGAGGAAGTGGCTTGTGCCCAAGGGGCACAACTGTATAATGAGTTATCAGAAGATGAAAGGCATTGTGCTGTATTTACTGAGCATAACGACTTTGTTGCATTGTAGGCAAGCATCAGCAGTGGAAAGCTGATGTGTGGAGTCCCAGATGGCAAGTTGCTGAAGCCACTGAAAGAGAAGATGAGTCAAGTCAGTTTGCAGAAGTGAAGCCATCCAACTAGCCTGAAAGATTGCTGAACAAGAAAAGTGCCTGGCAGTGACGCGTGGATGGTGGCTATTGGCTTGTGGGGGTGGCTACAGCAGTGGAAGCACAGACATAAACCCATCTGGGCTGCTCCATTGTGGCAAGGCATCACTGCGCGGGTAGAAAACACTGCTCCAAAGGTATGTCATGCTCATATGCCCAAAAACCATACCACTGAAGAACATCAAAATAATGAACAGGTAGACAAGGCTGTGAAAATTGAAGTAGATCAGATGGCCGTAGAATGGGAGCGTAAAGGTGAGCTATTCGTAGCTCAATGGATCTATGCAGCATGGGGACTTCTAGGGAGAGATGCAGCATACAGATGGACTCATGATCAAGGGGTGGACCTGACCATGTAGGCCATCACATGGGTCACTCATGAATGTGAAACGTGTTGCAATCAAGCAAGACACATGAGGAAAATCTCCTTGGAATATAGGGTGGTGACTGGGTTTTCAGTACGGAGAAGTCTGGCAAATTGACTATATTGGACCACTGCATGAACACTCCAGGGCAAGTGCCACATACTGTGGTGGAAGCAACCACCACTTGGCTAGAAACATACCCTGTAAACCATGCCACTGCCAAAAAGGCCATCTTGTTTTTCCCATGACGATAATGGTTCAGTGATCCCCCTGTCCTTATGTCAACCCACGAGCCTTTGTTGCATTTTTGTCTCCCTGTCCAGTTGAGGAGGAGTGAATGATAGAGAGATTTGGTGGGCACCTGGCAACCAGCCAAGGTCAACCCACCACACCTTCTCATATGAGCCCTTCACTTCTTCCTAGAAACCTAGGCTTCAACCAGAATTTTTCTTCCAAAGCATCTTAATGACACCTGAAATAGTATTTGCTTGCCAAAAGAATTCAGCTATCTGTCTTCTGGTTCCCAATGAATTCCTATAGGAATGGCAGAGACCTTTCATTATGACAACTTAAAGTAGGATTTTTTTGATTTAGAAGACAGTTTGCTCTCTTACGAAATATCCTCTATCCCACTACATCTTTTATTTCTTTATGTTCATGCAGCAATCATCTAGCCAATATGCCACATGTCTGCACATTTACACCACCTTAGCTTCCTCACCTTTGCATCAGATTTGAGTGCTATTGCTTTTACATTTGAGGCCTCATACTGCTTTCATGTTGTCTACTTCTCTCTCCAGCCTTGTAGCTTAATCTCTATTTGCATAAAAAACCCTTCTTCCTCTCCATGCCCTTGTCTAAGATATAGCTATTGTATCTATTTACAAGCCTTACCAATTTATAGATCAGTGGTAAATACTCAGAAAATAAACCAAAATGTTACTGTGATAGCATCTCAAAACCTCAGAACAGTGTGGAGTGTCAAAATGTTACATTGAATTTAAAAAATCAAGTGGGAAAAAATATACAGAACACCCTCCCACACGAAACTGTAGTCAATGAGATGATCCTGAGGCCAGAACGATCAAGCGAAATTTCTGTCTTACCTAATTTTCTTTATATGATCATTATCAATCTTTGGTTTTTACTTACTTACATAGGAGCATCAGTGCAGACCATTTTGGAACACCAACCTGATCAAATAAAATTACCAGAACATCAGACTACAGTCATCAGTACAGCTTGCCGATGTTCAAACGTGGTGTGCCGTCCTAGCTCCTGAGTAGCTCAATTTCCTGCTAACTTTGATCTATTTTCTGTCTTTATCTCTTCTGTCTCTGTCCTCAGTGCTGGTTATTCTGATTCGTAGCTTTCAACAGCTGAGGCCTTTTCTCTGTTGCTGGCCCACAGAACTGAGCTGGGGAAATGCTGTGGTTTAAGAAAAGAAAAGGAACCTTGAACCTGAAATTATGAGATCAGTGAGAAAGTGGGGAAACAGGTACAGTATTGTTTAAAAAACCCCACAAAACAGTATTCAGAAAAACCCCTCCAGTTTTTCAGTGAAAGATGTTGACCATCTTCAATTTCTTCATTATTTCAATTTAAAAGTATGTAAAAGAGGCCTTTCTTTCTCCTCAAAAGTCAGTTTCTTCCCTGAGGGTCTGGAAAGCCTTGTTGTTCAAGATGAGAACTGTGCTGCTAGTAGCTAATTAGCTACTGAAGAGAGAAATCGCTGAAAATGTTGCTTACAGAGAAGAGTTGAGACTGTCGCTGAAAATGTTGCTTACAGAGAAGAGTTGAGACTGCTTATTTTTTCAAGGCAGACATGAGGAGGAATTTTCTTGGAGGCAGTGACAAAGAAGTGACAAAGTAGTAGCAGTAGTCGTAGTAGTGACGACTATGACAAATAAGTTTCTCTCTAGCTTCCCAAGACTAAGATTTCCTTTTTGATATTAAACTCAACCTTGAATAATCTCCTTTGCTTTTACCCCCTCTGAACTCTGCTACAGGGTTTATCTTCACTCATCAGCCTCCTGAGGAGAGCCAATGAACGGAAGGCAGACATTCAATCTGTTTCCTCAGCGTTCGCCTAGGCTCTCTGCACAGGAAGCCTAGTTGCTCTGAGAAGTCAGAAGGAGGAACCTCTCCAGCTTTGAGGAGCCAGTCGATCAGAAGCACACACAGCTAGAGGAGAGGAGTGGGAAAGGGGGAAAGAAAACACTGACACTGGCTGCTGAGGATGCACTGGCAGGCAAGAAACACACCCCATGACCACAGCTAGGCTGGAGGTGGGCCATGAATGCAGGAGCCGACATGAATATTGCTGGGAAGACTGTGTGTGTTTTTGTGCTGCTCACCATCACCAAGATCACAAGAACAGCAGGTGAGTCTAACTGGGATCAATTAGCCATCAGGATGGAACAAAGCGAAATATGTACAGATACTTTCTTCCATAAAGGCTACTCTTAATGCTGTGAATTTAATTGCTAAAAATTATGGAGCACAACTAAAACAATGCTTCCCCAATACTTTCTCCTATTCTTGTTTTCTTAGTGGTCACAAGAGGGCCAGGCATTATATCTGTGACTTCCATGTAGGCAGTTATTTTGTGAACCTCAGCTGGGCACGTACCTTTTGTCACAGATAGCCTCTAAATCCCCATGATCTGAGAAACTGATGCATTTGACATATTAAAAATATGCCCAGGAAAGTGTTTGTGAACTTGAAGCTTTTGGCTGTGTGGTTTCTGCTGAAGACAGGCTGCAGGATACTCTGAAACATGGCAGGGATCTCTTGCATCTTTCTGAGGAGTGGTGGAAGATCACTGATGGAGTGACAGTAGCGAGCAGTTTCTGGAATTTTGTTCTAAGGCTAATGGGCATGGTCAGTATTAAGAACGGGAAGGACTATTGTGCCAAAGACAGTGGCACTCCTAAGCCTTTCTATCCCCATCTTTTAGTGTAGTTGAGTTAGTTTTAGTTACAGCAGTTAATGTCTCCCACATACTGTCCATATGCATTTCTAGAGTTTGTGTTCTTTCAGACACCACACAGCAATGTGGGGACTTGTTAATGGAACTAGGGACTTGAGCAGCAGTTCCAGAAAGCTAAACTGTTTCTGTATAGAGGGAGAAGGCAGATTGGTCTGTGAGATCCAAATTAAAGTAGGGACATCTCTGAATAATAACATTCTTATTATGGACAGGTGGAACCAAACTACGTGGACATGGGTTATTCCATTCCACTTTTCCAGAAAGCGAAAATGGCTCCTTGGTCATATTTTAAAGAAAACCTGATGCAGTCATTGTTGGAAGTGAGGGAACACCCATATATAATGTATTTGGCTGATCAAATGAGGGATCCAAAATAGTTACCTCAGTGCTATCCATTGGAGAAAAATATGAAACACTTTACAAACATTATTAAACATGGTATCAATAAACTCACAACAAGTACACTGGAGGTAAAAAACCTTTACCTACCAATTCTGTAGGTAAATAACTATATCAGAAGAATACTGAGGAACCCATTCAGGGTCATCCCTGATTCTGGTAGCATCAGAGACAGTCTATATATTTTTAATACAACTGCTCGAAAAGTAAAGGAGGATGGACATTTTCATATTGAAGAAAATGGGTGAGACAAAGGGGAATCTTACTGACAAAAATTATTTTTTAAATTGACTTTTCTGGAAATATTAAAAAGAATCCAATGCCAAACATCTGGGGGGGGGGGGCGGGTTGGGTTGTTTCGTTTGGTTTTTTTTCCCCACATAAAATGTAATTGGATTTTAACTCTTTGGTGTCTTGGTGAATTAATGATATTCCCCTTCAAATAACTAGGAAAGATGTTCAGTTAAAATCTAGTTTCACGCTTGAACCTCCCTCCCCCCCCCCCCCCCGATAAAAAGCAGCCCACATTTGATGGAAGGTTTTAGCTAACACTGCTCTTAAACATGCTTCCTTCAATATTAGGGTGGCTGTTCTGAGCAACATGTAGTATTAAGTTTTTTTCTTCAGAGACCACAGGCTAAAGGTGTCAATGTGTGTATTCTGTCTGAGAATCTGATTGTATGAAGTTCAGAAGGAACTACAGTAAAGACTAGAGCAAGCTATTCTGAATGAAATAAGATCATGCAAAAATTGTTGTGTGTAACCAGATTTTATCTGCATTAGCCTTTTCCTTAACATTTCCTTAGCATATTGGTGTGTGTGGTTTGGTTAGTTTCCACAACTTCAGAAGGGGCAGCTCAGAAGCAAGGCTGAGGTCACTTTATGATTGTCATATCTACATCTGTCCCCAAAGCTGCATAATATGCTACTGAAGCTGCTGGTGCATGATCTGTACCAACAATTCTCCTGTGGCAATCCTCATAAAAGCAGCAGTGGAATAGACTCAAAACATTTTTCTTAACACTCTGAAGACTTCAGTAGTTTAACAAAGGTGGTTGTGTGCATACTCCAAAGAAAAGGGGATAAGGGAGGGCAAGACCTTCCATGAGAGGTTCATGCAAAAAATCTCTTCTTATTGGATTAACATTTGCAATGTCAGACTGTGTAAGTCCTGCATCTGCATTTGTATCCTGTGACAACAGGTACGTCCAAGTGCTTCAGAGGAAGATGCAAGAAATCCATTGTCAGTAATGACGTGATTCCCTGTGGTTTTCATCAATAGTAAAAAGCTGAAGTCAGTGGCATTGCATCAGTGCTGGAATTAAAGTGCATGAGGTGAATAGAAGTGTAGTTGCAGAGCTACCTGGCTAGTGTTCAAAGTTTACCTACATCCATAACTTTCTTGAGTGTTACTGCTTTCATTTCATTTCTTTCCTTAACACAAGTTGTAAATTCTCTTTCACTAGTGTACTAGTGTTTTATTGCCTTTTATTTTCTTACTTCTACTGTGTTTCAGTGCTCCTGTCTCTCTTGCCACCTATTCTAGTTTACTGGAATCTTGATATGGATACAAAAAATCATAGCCTAAAAATCTATTCTGGTAAACTTACATTTGTCTTAATTTCACTATTTCTTTGCTGTGCCTTTGGGTCTATGTGCTGGAATCATTCTGACTTCTTTTACCCTAAAAACACCTGAATCCATAAAGCCTGGTTTTCTTCTCCAAATGTTTAAAATAGAATTCTGTACTATTAAATTAAGCAAAAGATTTTCTCAGGAGAGATGTAAATTGCCCTAGTATAATCTTCAAAGCATGTCCTTGCAACATTAATATTTTACTTTGCTGTGGTCCAAACGCAATGTCTGAATGTGTCTAGTTTCATAACCATGGAAACTAAGAAGTTCAGTCTTGGAAGCTGACCACATACTCTATGACCACAAAGCAGATCTTATTTAATTTGTAATGCATTTGTAGAAGTACTTACAACTCAAAGTTGATATCTTTTGTATACAATCATTCATAAGAAAAAAGTGTAGAGAATCTTCTTATGCTGCCTTATCTTCGTATTGAGTAAGAAAATGCTAGGAAGTACTGTGCTAAAGCTAAGCACTAAGCAAAGTATAACTGAGATTTTAACCAAATAAAAGTGAGATCATAAGCATATTTTCACACTGTCCCTCATCTGCTCTCTGCTAAGTATGAAAAAGAGGGCATACAACCTACCCTTTGCAGTCAATGATCTATTTTTTTTAGAATAGCAGGAAAACACCACTTAAGCACAAACAGTAGAACTTATTTTTTTATTCTTCTCATTAGGAAGAGAGTAAAAGGGCAAGTTCAGCGTGCAGGACAAATATAAAATGATATAAACCATTCTGCATTTGTTTCTATACTGAGAAATAGGGGGCCTTTGGACTTCATTACACATGGTGTCGTAATGCTACTGAAAGAAACACTACCCAAGGCACTTTGACATCCAGTGTAAATCTCTTTTCCCCTCACCCATTCCAGGACAAAGATCTACTTACTTTGCACACAGAAGCTGCTATACCAAGTTTGAAGTTTACAGCAAGACTGATATAATATGTGACAGCTTGTTAAACTCAGTGATGGTTTATTATCTGTTGAGGATTTGGCCAACGGTGTTTGTTCTGCAAGATGGATGACTCTAACACATCATTTAAACACCAGCTAACTCCTTCATTAAAGAATTATACCCATCCCTTTTTTTTATGAAGTCATGTTTACATTGAGACATAGCCCATCTATGTGAGGGTAGAAATAAAACCTCAGAAAAGACCATTACATCAGTGCATTGAAATGGGAATAGGAGATATTTTCTAGGAATAATGATTACGGATGAGTGTGAGTAGGAAACTAAACCTCTTTAAGATACGACCATGCTGAAAAAGCTGTGATCATAGTTTCAAGAACCAGTCATATGAGCTCAGGCCAGCTAGTTCATGTATTTCTACCATGGAAATTAGAGTACTCTATTTACTACTCACCCAACATGCAGGGTTTATTTTCTCTGTACTGTGCTGTTGTGGCTACATTTTCAGAGCCACAAAGCGACCATGAGTAAACTGTGAGTACTTTAGCAATCGCCACTCTAGTACAAAGCACTTCTATCTGTTTATCTTTCATTTCATTCCAGACAAGCCTTGCTAAGAGTAACAGTCACTCTGTGGAAGGGCAAAAAAGATTGCAGAGCTCAGCTTGTTGTATCTGACCTCTTCCAAGCATCCGGTACTGCCTTTTTGATAATGACTTGCTATGACTCATGTAATGTATTCATTCCAAGATACAGTTAGTCATTTGCTTGTGGTGTGATCATTGTTTCAGTTCATTATATCGCTAAGTTTAATATGCCACAATCTGCAGAGGGAGGGGGGAGATGCACCAGAAAACTGTGGTAGACTTTTACTGTAAGAAATAAAGACACAATAGGATTATGCCTGAGAAAGTAAAACTGTGTGAAAACCAGCTAAATTTCTGCAGAGGTTGTCATGGAACTTGAGTCATTTTGGGGGCAGCAAAGTTGTACTGTGGGTTAAAACCTGCTACAAAGAGAGACTGGAAATCTTTCCTACTTGAAAGGAATCAAAAGCCCTTTAAGCTGCATAGCTGTCTCTGATTTTGCAGTGATTCCCCTGAAAATTTTAGTGGCTTTGCAATCAAATTTTCCGGTTTTTAAAATCTTTCTTTCTCCTTTTACTGTGAGAAAGACTCTGAGAAGCAGAAAAAAACACTGAATAAGTGACACTGCAAAGGAACTCATGCAAATAGTTATCTACAAGAGCTGTTGAACACAAAGGGCAGAGAAAAGTCTTTCTCACAGCCTTTCAATTACAGTGA
The DNA here is from genome assembly GCF_963264785.1 of Psittacula echo. Taxonomy (NCBI): domain Eukaryota; kingdom Metazoa; phylum Chordata; class Aves; order Psittaciformes; family Psittacidae; genus Psittacula; species Psittacula echo. The sequence goes on along the minus strand of NC_137736.1, from coordinate 21,909,734 downwards.
TTTTAACATGACAACACTAACCAGCATATTTCTGAAACAAAAACATGAACTCCTCAACTGAGTTTGTTTTTTCTGAAAGAGGATATATCTGTTTTCAAACATAGAAGTGGAATCTGAAAGTGCATTGGAATGTGCACTCAATACTGCTTGAGAACCTCCTCAGACACGGCTTAAAATCTTCAGCAGTCAAGAGGAAACAATGAGGGATGGCATATTACTGGTATTATAATTAGATGAACTTCAAGGGGGCTGGAGTCAAATTGGAAGACCTCAGTCTAAAGGTCTCCTACCCTACCCACCTGTCAGATGAGTCTCCAAGGTGGAACCTGCTCATGATAGATTTGCATCCATAACCAAAATAGAATGACTCAGCCTGGAGCTGTATAGAACTCCTGCAATCTAACTCCCCTATTTTCTACATCAGTGTGACAAACAGCGCATACATCTGGCTCCTGAGCTTTGTTTGCTCCTTCTGGCTAACAGAAAAAATGGTTGCAGTTTTTCACAATCCATCCAATTGTGAAGAATGAGACTGGAAATGAGGAGTTCTTTTCAATAAATGTATAGATATACGACCCTTCATTCCATCTCTCTCATGTACAATGAAATAATTAATGGTACTGACATTTGATTATCGCCCTGTGGTTATCACTGCACTGATATGATCTTGGCAGCTCACATCTCTTCAAATTTCTTGTTCTCTTCAAGCCCACAGAGAGTGAGGCCTTGGCTGCACTGGTTATCCCCTTTTTCAGCTACAGCGAGCTGTGAGTTCAGCTCAGCTGTAACATGGGATTTCACCTTGAGAGAAGTATCAGTGCAATGTACTGGCTTGTTTCCGAGCCGCTGTTTGAATATACAAATGCCGATGTGTATGGCACATATGCCCTAATGCACTGGTCATAAACTAATCAGCTATTACAGAGGATACTTTAGGAACTCTTAGCCATTTTACAGTAAAGCACCATTCCAAAAAACAGTGGTGCAGAGATGGTCCGAGAAAAAGAACATGATACAGAGGAATTCAGAATCTCTCTACAACTTTATTGTAAACTTAATATTGCATTTAAACATGATTCAGCAGATTTTAAGCTGACTGATGTGGCTTATTGTTTGAAGTGAATGGCACCTCATTCATTCAGGGGAGAATATGACAGAAAGGCATGGCAGGAAGCGCCGCCTTTGCTCCCTCTTTCTTTACAGTCTTGAAGCACACAGGCTGTTATGTTGGGGAACTTGTACATTGCTGTTTAGGAGATGCAGAGTTGAAACACAAGTAAAATGGTACTGCTTTAATATGTAAATGCAAATGTGCACAGTTAAATATGCACAACATTGTCATTCATGAGCAACATTTGCACATATTATCCAAAAACCCCAGCCCCAGCACACAAGCTGTTTGAATGCTTAAGTCTGCTTAGTCATTTTCAGATGAGGTCAGCCGTATCGGTGACATAGCTCAGTGCTCTGAGGCTCTCAGCAGTGTTAAACTGGGAGAGGAAACACTTTATTCTCCAATTTTCAGAGACAATCATAGAACTCACATCCAGAAACCATCATGAAACAAAAGGCTTCTTTCAGTTTCTCTCCTGGTAGAATCATCTGAGTTTAAAATGCATACTTCACGTTACCTTGAAATGCCATTAAGTAGAAAAACCTTGTCATTTAAAAACACTTCCAGTGTGATACTGCATCACAGAATGCTGTTGGCAACTGAATTAAGGAAACAGCATTTGTGGCGCTGGTGGGTAATTCAGGTATCAGAAAATGGTGTGAATAGATAGGCTTTTCTTCTTCAGCTGTGCTTGGAAACATGAATCAATGAATCCTGACAGTGTTGAGAAGCAGGAAGCTAAGTATTATGTCCTTTATTTAATAAAATTGGGAAGTGGATGCTTCAGTGAAATATTATCCCCACCTAATTTTCCTTTTCTACCAGAAAAAAAAAATAAAACAACAAAACAAACAACCTTCTCAGAATTACACTCTAATACACACGTTACACAGCTGGAGTAACTAATACGTTACTGTATGGTGTATTATTACATATATTATACATATATTACACTGTATGGTGTAGTGTGGAGCAATATTGCAGCTATGTATTGGCCTGCATGAACAAGGTCTAGGTCTGGAAATGTCTGCACCCAAAGGGGTCCCAGATTTGGTCAATAGGAAAAGATCAAGCATGACTCATGTCCAATATGTGCAAAAGAGAATCAGTTCTGCAAGTTCATGGAAAAAGAAAACCCGGGCAGATTAGTTTCTTGGCTAAGAAATTGGTGGACCCATAAGAAAAAAACAAAACAAATAAATAAATTAAAGGCAATCCCATGGGTGTGACTTGTCTTGAACAGCACACAGATGAGCCATAATAGTGGGCCAGCTCTTTCAATTGCCAGTGTGATAACTTTCAAAAAGGAGAAAAGGACTAGGTTCAAGCTTTTCTATACAGACATTTGGCTTCAAGTATATAGTTCATTGGATCATGAAAAGATAAAGGCAGGAGGTATTGTGTCCGACTTCAAGCAAGAGTCATTTTTAAAAACTAAAAGAAGAGTCAGTGTCATAGAAAGAAAAAATAATAAAATAGAAAATGTTTCGAAGCAAATGCAAAACTGAATTCAAGAACAAGACATGCTCACTGCTACAGAGTCCACACAATTGATATATCAATTGAGTAAAGTTTCTCTGCAATCTTAGCCTCACTAGCAAGAGGCACAGGGATATGGGGTATTTTACATGTTCACAGCTGCATATCTGGCACAAAGATGGGTGGGACTTACATTCATGTCCTATGGGGACCGCTGCAGTAAAACCAGTACAGTCATGGTGTGAATGCGTATGTACACATTGTATATAGTCATAGTGTGAATGTATATCTTCACAAAGATTCAGAAAATAAAAAGACACCCCTGACACATAAGACAAAATCCTTTCCTCCCCCACAAGCTCCATCATGGTTATTTACACTGTGGTCATATCTGGGAGGTGCAGGCCTCTGCCCACAGTGCTGGATTTTGCAAGAATGCAGAAGTAAAAGTTGCTTACTTCACTGGTGCAATAGTTCCACAGAAAAGTCATTATCATGTGGCCAAACGCAATAGTTACATTTTTGTAATTTCAGCCTGTAAGTGCTGACAGCCCTGTGAGCAACCAGTGGAGGATTTGCCAACAGAAGCACACTATTCAGATGCTGAACTGCTTAAGACAATGGGTAGAAAGCAGGATCTTCCTGCACTATCTGTCTTATCCCCTAACATGAGCCTCAGTGGGAAATCTGTTGATAGTATTGAGAGTGAGATTGGCTGTGATAGGCCACTGGCTCCATAATCCACATCTGTAGTATCAGATGACAGACAATTTGCAGATGAGCACAGCCAAGTCCTCACACCAACATGTGACAGTGCAGACACTTCCCTGTGAAGCATAGACCAGAACTCCAGGGCTACGAGTGACATCGCTGGGCACCTTCTCACACGTCCTTCTCCTTCTTTATCTCCTTCAGGGAACAAAAGAGTATCAGTGACAGTAGGTAGCAGCTCTATGCTCACCTGCCCTACCAAATCAAATAGAACTATGGTAACATGGAAAATCAGCCCCAAGGTTGGAGGACCCTGCACCTTGGGATACAGGAGCGATCAGAACAAGACAGACAGAACCAACTGCAGCAACAGCATGAACTGGAAGTTCAGACCAGATCAGGACCCTGCCCTTGAGATACAACAAGTGGGAATAGCCCACGAGGGAGATTACATCTGTGAAGTAGTATCAACAGAAGGGAATTTCCACGAGACATACCGCCTGACTGTGCTGGGTAAGGGGCTCCTTCCTCATTTTACAGATTTCCGGAGGACCAGGTATGGGCCTGGATGTACCAACCTCTTTTCTGCATGCACCAGGGGAAGTGTGCTATAAGAAGAGGTGTCTTCTTGCTGAGATAAACTGTCATGCATTTCACTGATCGTAATGCTGTGCCACTCTTCTCCTTATTTCCCAAAACTCTTCTCCCTTCTGCTTCCCATTTTTCCACTGCCTAGTTAGAAATGACAGGTATGAAGCAATTTTCAATACACTAAAAGAGCATTCTGCATATACTTCCAGTTACCCTGTACAATCAATCATTAATGCACTAACTTAAGCAAACTAGAGGATATGAGTAACAATTCCAAGTGCTGAGCTGCTCTATCGAACATGGGATGTTCTTATCCAGACAGTACAGACAGACCCATTTATTCTTCTGCATTCAGATACATTCAGATACTTTTTAAACCATGTGCACAATGGCTGCTTAGGATGAAAGTCTAATTCGGCCCTGTAGTTGGCATAATTCCCTACCACAGTGTCCAGGGATACCTCCTCTAATGGTGCACGGCTGTGGTAACCCACCAATGGGTGAGAGCTGTCCAAAAGGGAAAAAGAGGCACAAACGTTGTCTCTTGTGTCTTTTGCCCATGTTGCTGTAATGACATGGCACCTCCAGTGTCCTTCTTCTCTTTTCCCCTTGTTAATTTTGGATAGAGAATAAGAACATCCTATCCCAGCTGCAGCAAACTAACTCTATGCATCTCCCCTTCCTGACACTTTGCAGTGTCCCCCCGGCTGACCCTGTACTGCGATGACCATGGGAACCCCGTGTGCAAGGCAGTGGCAGGGAAGCCGGCTGCTCGGATCTCCTGGGTCCTGGAGAGCAGCTTTACCCCCAGGGAAGAAGGCCATGACAATGGGACAGTGACTGTTGTCAGCAAGTTCACAGCATATGGCAGCAATGTGACTAATGCAACCTGCTTCATGTCCCACCCAGCCGGCAACCAGAGCAACTCCATAGCGTGTCGTCCCTCAGGTAAGCTTCCTTTTGTGCATTCAGCATTCAAACCTTGTTTAGCCTCCTGTGCACACTCTTGTTCCTTCTAAGAAGGAAAATCTATAAAACTATAGACACCTTCAGTGAAGTCCTATATAGACAAGAGTACCATCCCTAGCTGCCTTTGCCCAGAAACATCACCAACTTCTTCATGTTCTAGATGCTATATTCTAAGTTTCCTCCCTAAGAGGGATATACATGAGTGTGGTAGTATTTGTTTTGTAGTGGAAATGTTGGAATCACAAAAAAAGCAGCCATGACCTTAGTGTTAAAATAATCACTTGGAAGGTGAACATCAGCAACACTTTTTAGATGCAAATGTAAAGTCTCTTGCTCAGGTCATGGTAAGAGAATGAAAGAGAACCAACTCTTGTGTGGCCAGATGAAACAAATAAATCACTTCATTCCAAGTTGGGACTGTCTGACCCTGGATGACATTTCTGTCTGATTTTTACTTGTTTTTCTGCTTTTGAGAAGTAAACAAGTTGCAGCATTGAGATATGCTGGGTCGTTGAGAGGAGCTCATGTGTGGCTTAGTGAAAAAACATTCTAAGTGTGCACTGGGGGATTCGCTTTGGGTTTTGACAGAAACTCCATTTGTGTTTCGGAGACAAGTTTCATTACTGACTTTCCCTTCTGCCGAAGGAGATTATATATATCTTACAGACATGCTAAAAATGTGTGTATATGCTAATGCAGTTTTAATCTTATACTGAAAGAATAAAGAAACTGAGCAGTGAGAAGATATAACTAACTTTTTTGTGTTTAGAGAACAGCTTTATCCTGCATGCCTCCATTATTCTTTGTTTCCTGGGTGTTTTAACCTTCATGGCTGTCTGTTACTATTTTAAGCTCCGTGGCAACAGGTATGTATTATAGGGAGGTAAGGAAAAATTGTCTAGTGCTAGAAGAAATCTTTAAGTATTGTCTGTGTCTTGAAATCATATAATTCTGTTGGTCTGAGCTGCTATAAATAACTGAATTAACTATATCAAATATTTCTATATTGCAAGCACTGTCCACTGCACACATCTTCACTGAATAACATATAAATACACCTGAGTAAAATATAAATAGGCAGAAGTTGGCAGAGGATCCTCATTTCATTGCCTGCTAGAATAAGGGGGACTTCTTCATTCTAATAAGAAACTGGGACAGTACAGTTGTTCTTCAAGTATTGTGATAGTCTGTCAGTGTCTCTCTTGCTTAGATCAGAGGTTTGGTTCTGCTGCCTGTTAATTTCTACCAAGTGCCAGAGGACTGACCAGCGCTATCCTGACATATCAGCAGAGGGGGCAGCAGACTCTTATCTGTATTTGTGAAAAAGCTCCCTGACTGAAGCTGGACTCCAGCCCCGTTAGGATTTGCTATGGAGGAAGGAGCAGTTCCAAGGAAAAACTACAGAAATCATTTTTGCAGAGAAAGGCTGAATTAGCACCTGTACTGAAAACCTCAGCTATGCTCCCTCCTTCCCCTATTCCAAACCTGTTTTTACTCCCAAACCTTCTCCCCCAAGGTGAAGAATCAGTTCAATCCATTCTAACTGCAAATTGTACAACCTTCCGGAAGACTTTGATTTTAAATCTCCCACTTCTTCTTTGTGCTTAAGCTCCCACAAACACAAACATGAGAAAAAGACTCTAAATAAAGTCAGGGTGCCATAATATCAGGATCAAAAGTCAAGGAGAGACATAAGAAGACTTTTCTGTTTTACTCTTGATGACAGGGAAAAGAACTGTTTCATAAGGTTGTGATCAAAGAAACCAGTTTGTGATCCAGCTCAACCTAGGATTCAGGGGGAATTTGATCTAATACTTGCTTCCTTTTCCACAGACCATGCCACAAAGCTGAACCTTCTGAAACTGCCCAAAACAGACAAACCCCACAGTTAAGGAGAACGATGCAAATTAGACCATCAATGAATCGTGGATCTTCTGGTAGCCCTGAAAACATGGTCAGTAAAAGGAAACCATTATTGTTAATCTGCATTCAGCAGATGCTACTGTATCTTAGATGTTTGCTCTTAGCTGTATCTCATGATAAAACAAAGCTTATCATCACCATAATTTTGACTTTAAGCAAATATTAGAAGCATGTTCCTCAGCAACTGCCATACTTTATCTTAACAAGGGATGAATCCCACCACTGGGATCTCCCTGGTCATATGAGATACACTGACCACAACTGCTGTACTCAGGCTGTGGAATATTAAGAAAGCTATTAGTAAAAAAGAGGATGAAACAACAACACTAACAGACACAGGTAAATAAAAAAAAAAAAAAAAAATAATGAATATCCCTCTTGGTTTCCAGAATGATAACGTGAAAGTTTTGAGGAGGGCCACTCTCTACCTTGAGTGGTCTTTCTACAACCAAAGAACAAACCATACTCAAGACAAAACATTTTATAAAACAATGGAAAGATTGCTGAGCTGCCAGCTTGGAGGTATTCTTGAACTCTCTATGCTCTTACAGTCTTCCTGTGCAGCTGAGCAATTCAATCATCAGCTTTGTGTCTCTGTTCATAGAATCCTAGAATCCTAGAATCCTAGGATGGTTTCAGTTGGAAGGGACCTTAAAGGTCCATCCAGTTCCAACCCTCCTGTCATGAGCAGGGACACTTTTCACTGGACCAAACAGTGGACAGGTTGCTCAAAGCCACGGCCAACCCGGCCTTGAACACTACCAGGGATGGAGCAGCCACAGCATCTCTGGGCAACCTGAGTGCCTCTCCACCCTCACAGTAAATAACTTCTTCCTTATATCTAACCTAAATCCCCCCTGTTTAAGCTTGAACTCATTACCCCTTGTCCTATCACTACAGTCCCTGATGAAGAGAAAGAGAAGTGTCTGTTCTCTACTACCGAGTATAAATAACAGCATTTCTATGCAGGCAAGATGTGTCAAGTCTATACTGTGAATATCTGTGCATCTGCTGTACACACTAGGCTCACATTCTGTCATCAACTTAAAAAGGTGCTTCAGTTCTGGTTTCTGAAAAGACTTAGTCAATTCTAGTTGTTATTCTTATTCCTGTTGTTCTGCTGCCTTGCCTCCCAGCTGTTGCTGACAGATGCAGTTGCATGAATGTAAAATAATGGGTTAAGTCCCAGTGTTCTTGCTGTCATGTCACACAACTTTCATTAGCATGTTTGTAGACTGAAACTGTAGGTTGATAGAGTCATTGTCCAGACTCTAGAATACTGTTTGTTTTTTCTAGAGAATTACACCCTTATACATTTTTTTCTTCAGACCAAAGTGAGGTAGAAGGGGAGGAAAAAGAGGCAAGTGAACCAATACCTCAGCTGTACCCTCCAAATCTTTGACAGAAACAGCAACACATGTTCTTTGGTAGAAAAAACAATAGAGGGTTTTTTTTTCTTGAGGCCAAGAGGAATAAATCTGGGAGCACAATTTCCCACTTAAATTCTTCACTCCAGACAAAAGGCTTGCAGAGTATTGCCAAACTATTTACAGTTTTTGTTTTTGTTTTGCTAGGATGACACAATGGAAGTGGAACCTTATACTATTTATGTGCAGAAGGAAAATGTAATTTACAACTCAGTGTCTGACCTGACAATGGGGAAGAATCTGCCACAAGGACTGTCGCCAGCAACATGAATGATTCACCAACACTGGAAAGGGAGAGAGACACTTTATAAAAGACTGGTTATAGAAAGAAACTTCTCGGAGTATTTCTTCGGATTTCGGGGCAACATAGCTCCTTAGGTCTGTTCAGACATCTGTGCTTGCTGAGGAGTCTGTATAGTTCTTTTTCCCTGCTCAGGAGAGGAAACAGGTTTCCTGTTACTCCTCGGGAAAATGTGACTGAATCCATGCTATAATTTTTCCTGGAAAAGCCGTTGTGATCCTCCCTTTGCTGTTCTTGCCCTGGAGATCCTAGGTTTATCAGTCACTTCTAGGCATTACTTTGATGCACTTGACACTATGTTGCACACATTTGAGAGACTGGAGTAATGCTATGTCTGAACTACAATGAAACACTCTCCAATCAACAGCCACTTCTTTCTGGTTCATGAATTGCTAACATAGTGGCCTGAGAACTGATTGTCACAGAATAGCTCAAATGATGGAAGATATTGGTAGGGAAAACTTCTAATTCCCCAGTTTTGAAAATGGAAATGCGTGATGAATTTAGAAAGTCATCCACTAAGAAAGAGAATTCACTAGCATCGTTAATTTACTTGTTAGGTTCATATTCAGTATTTCCACTAAATGCGTTCATTCGGTATTTCAAATTATTGTTATGATTATTTTTCCATAAGATTCTCTCATGATATGGTATTGCTGTCTTCCTTAAGAGTATTGGCATTAAGATACAGTAAAAGAATTATGTTACTCAAATCCAGTAAGCTACTTTTAACAGAAACAAACATCAAATATTTCATAAACTGAGTTCAAAGATATCTGCTATAACTGTGCAATAATGTAGAAAAAGGATAAAATGCTTACTAATTCTAGTCATATTTATTTTAACTACCACAATTGGAGTTTCTTTTCATTCATATTTCTAGGTGTTTTGTTGATAATCTTTTAAATATACTCGCAAGTTCACTTTTTTGTATGTAAATTAGTTTATGTATCTTAATGTGTCTCACGCTGAGGTGACCTCTTCTCAAAATTCCCAAAATATCATTCGGGAATAAGTCAAATAAATTGTCCTCTATATACTACCAGTTCCTAAACTTTTTGGATTGATGCCTTACTAGCTAAAGTATGAACAGGCTTTATTGTAAAAGAAATCCATTTGTAAATCTCTGTTTACTACCTCTTATTTGAGTATTTTAAAAGACAGACCAGGTATTTGATCTGATAGTAGGATTAGAAGAAATAGATTTTTCCTCTAGACCATAGGAGTATCTTTGCCACACATTGCTAGAGATTTCTTTTGAGACAGCCTCCCAAGGACTATAACTGAGTGCTTGGAAAACAGACTTCTAAATTAATTGCAGTTCCTAAATGTATTACTCATGTAAACTGGCACATACTGGTTATTTATTCTCACTCTAGCAACCACTTTTGTCCAGGTGCTCTCAGCATGCAAGTATTGCTTTTCTCCGTTTCTGTATGTCATGTTAGAATAGAAGGGATCAAAGGTGAATATCAATCAACTACAAACAAGTTTAAAGGAACCTCAGCTTCCAGTGACTTACCAAGGAAGAGAGTCAGTCAACTTAGTCATAATCCTCTGAAATTCACCACTTAAAATAGGTGTAACAGTGTCCAATGTCCTTTCTCCCCCTCAAAACCAGAGTGCCATCTGTTCTTAGACTTATTTCTGTGGACTGGAAAGTCCTTTATGTTGTTCAGTGATCAAAGTGGGGTTCGTCCTATGAGACAGCAGCTCTTGAAAGTAGATTCTTGTCAGTTTATATGTAATATGTTATATTTACAGAAGCATACTATCTCCTAACCTGCTGTGTAGGTGGTAGGGTTTTATAATCCTTTACAGACCTATTACCCTGGACTAGATCAGGTGTTTCATAGCTGGATGTTGCTAAGTTGCTAACTGGTTGATTATTTCCTGTCCCCTACTTTGTTCTACATTCAGGCCTGCTATGGGCAGAAAACAAGATTTTGGTTTGTGACTGTGATAAATAATATGAGTTGAGTTTCATGTATACACACATCTACATATAAACTCTTTGTCTCTAGCAGTACAGAAGGTCTAGAGGAGAAAGTCCCTTCCTGCACTTCTCTTTCTCCATCAGGGTACTTGCTACTTCTCTTTGCAATGTGCTGCTACTGTACTGCAGTCACCCTCCACGCAAAAGTGCTGTGTTGACTGTCTTAGCGGTCAGGCAAGTCCGCCTCATAAACTCCCCAGCATGTTGCAAAGTCACAGGAAGAAAGTCAGCAGCTTTTTAGCTCCTCCCATAAAGAAAGGTTTTGTCTTAAACCACATCTACCAATGCTACCTCTTGCTGAAACATTTAATTTTGCTAAATTTGTATCTCCCACCTTTGCTAATATATTTTATCTTCACACACACATTCCAGTCTCTTGACAATTTACAACTGCCATTCCAGCTCTAATCGGGCAGTTGTAAACATGGTTATCTTATGACTATATAGAGTCCTGAGCACCAAGCTCACATCAAGACAGCAGATTCTGTGCTATTGTGCATCCGCAGAGCAGCTGTTCACTGAAGGCCTCCTTCAGACTACGATGGCACTGGCAGTGCTAAAAAATGCGTGCATTACAAATCCTGAGACTGAACTTAGCTTCTGTACAAACATCAGTTCTTGGGCCTCCTTCACTAGAAATTATTTCATGGGAACAAAGTCAAGCCCTTCATCACCCATTACAGCAACATGTAAGATTTCATCAGATTGCAAATTGTAGCAGAAAGGTCATTATATCGTCACCTACCTGCTTCAAATGCTTTCCTAACAACAGAAACCATTAAAACATTAAAAATGGTGTTTCAGATATTACCCTGTCTCTTCATCCCAGTAAGTTTTTGGACTTACAACTACATTCTCCTGCCAGTATCACCTATTCGTATTTGTGGTTTACTACTTATCCTGCTGTCCACCATAGCTGTCCACTGAACTCTTCTGGTAACTGCTCTGTAGTTCTGCCCAACTTACTTCCAATTATGAATTAAAATGACTGCAGTAGCTTCTACTTGCATCCTATTGGCAACAGAAATTAGAGCTGGATGACTGGGGGTCCTGGTTGACAGGAGGATGACCATGAGCCAGCACTGTGCCCTTGTGGCCAGGAAGGCCAATGGCATCCTGGGGTGTATTAGAAGGGGGGTGGTCAGTAGGTCGAGAGAGGTCCTCCTCCCCCTCTACTCTGCCCTGGTGAGACCGCATCTGGAATATTGTGTCCAGTTCTGGGCCCCTCAGTTCAAGAAGGACAGGGACCTGCTGGAGAGAGTCCAGCGCAGGGCAACTAAGATGATTAAGGGAGTGGAGCATCTCCCTTATGAGGAAAGGCTGAGGGAGCTGGGTCTCTATAGTTTGGAGAAGAGGAGACTGAGGGGTGACCTTATTAGTGTATATAAATATATAAAGGGGGAGTGTCACGAGGATGGAGCCAGGCTCTTCTCAATGGCAAACAATGATAGGACAAGGGGTAATGGGTACAAACTGGAACACAAGAGGTTCCACTTAAACTTGAGAAGAAACTTCTTCTCAGTGAGGTTGACAGAACATTGGAACAGGCTGCCCAGGGGGGTTGTGGAGTCTCCTTCTCTGGAGACATTCAAAACCCGCCTGGACACATTCCTGTGTAACCTTATCTAGGTGTTCCTGCTCCGGATCTTTTGAGGTCCCTTCCAATTCCTAATATTCTGTGATTCTGTGATTCTGTGACTTTCACATGAGCATTGACATAGTCGCCTACCTCTAGATGTAGCAAGGACTTCCTCATAAAAAACTAATTTCCTCATGCAAATCTAGAGAATAAGTGCATTGGCAAGGGAATGCCAAAGAAATGGGTTTTCTTAAAAAAAAACAAACCAACATTTATTAAAAGAAATATCAAAAAATCTAAAATCTTTATGAGCAGAGTAAAAACTGATTCATATTAACTGGCGGGGAAAGAAAAGTGTGCAATGCATTTAGTCATAACTAGAAAGAAAGCTCAAAAAATACATTTGCATAGAAAGAAACTATGCAGTCAGACCAAAACCTGTTCACAGAAAATACTATGCAAAGAATTTTCACTACTGAATATATTTCACTAGTGAATACGTAAGAAAGGCTTCCATAGCCTAACCTGTTCTCCCTTGCATTCATTATTGAGAAAACATTTCTCTTTGGCTAGAGATGCCAACTATCATTGACAACAAGTGAAGTTTTAAAATAATTCACCTTGTGCCTTTTATCATTTACCTCAGATGGGACACTCCTTGGTTAAGAAACTGGATAAACCTCCAGAAAGGTACAGCATTGCTTTTCTTCAATGTCCTTTCTTAACTTCTGCAATGACACCTGTTCAGTAAAAATGACATTTTTTAGGGTGTAGGCACACTGGAATTACTGCTAATTGCACTGATCAGATTGTCTAACGAGAAATTCTTTTGATGTCCTATTTTAGCTTCAGTTATCTTGATCTTCAGCCTCCCACAGCTATTCAGTAAAGCAGAAGGAGATATCTCACTGTGGTAAATTGTGGGAGAGAGATAAAAAAGGGAGTTCACAGCTCTGGTGCACAAAGTCATATATTTGTTAATTCTTCATCAATGATTCCGGTGTTTTTTCCTTCACCTCACAGCCACTCAGATATATATATGTGTATATATAAGTATGTGTATATTTAGCTCAGCATTTTTAGGTAATACATCCATAAGAAACATTCCAGCTATATCCAAATGAAAATGGTAATTCAGGAACATCTACTATGACCACTAGATGACAGTTTCATCTCACCCTATGAAAAACACTGCCAGAGGAGAAGCATCAGTTCTCCACACGCTCTCTTATTAGATTTGGGATTCTAGTGACTCATTTTCTTACCTGTGGAACTTCATTTGTGACAAGATGTTCTCACAAAAAAATGCGGTTTTCCATGCATGACACCATCAAGCAGTAATGCAATTCTAAAGAAAATCAACAAAACCAACACACTACTCACCAAGAAGCTCATTCAGAAACTGTTGGGGATATCTCCATGGTACACACAACACTCAAACATGCAACATTAAGCTGGTTCAGAGGATATGGAGAAGAGAATAGGGAAAAACCAGTAGGATATCTAGGGCTGGGGTAGTAAAAGGCAAATTGGGAAGAAGACGAGGGAGGGACTGAGAATTCAGAGGACTAAGTGCCTCTCCTTTTTCAGCACTCCACCTTCTCAGTGAGAGGGATCATTATTCTCCTCTTTTTATAGGAATCAAAATCTATCTACTACCTGGGATCTCACAGAGCAGCTAATTCCCTTCTGCAGCCCCCACTGTCCCCTTACCTCCTGGGCTGCTGTTTCAAGATGGGAAGTAGGTGTGTGTGAGATCCCAGCAGAGAGGCAGCAATGGACAGGGATGTCTGGGCTACCTAATCCTGGTGCTGGTAGGACCAAATCTACAGATCTGCAGTAGAACCTTAGGAGATGTCCTGTGCTTTCAATAAAGGCCATCCCCTCACTTCCACAGACCCCTGTCCTCAGTACGGATAGCAGCAGAGCAGAATACCATCTGCTTTGGTTGGTGCTCTGTTTAGAAAACTGGTCCTTATATTCTAGACAAAATAAACTCTAAAGTCAGCTTTGTCCAAATTTCGTACTCTTCTCCCTTTTACACCCATCACCTAGAACACAGAAAATTACACACCTTTTGTCAAGGTGGGATCCTTCTAAGGGATCATTTGGTGTCACAAGAGAGTTTACATCAAGCTTAATCTCCATCTTTCATTTTGGGGAGAGGAACAGGAAATGGGTGAGAGATCATTGAATACAAGCCTAAGGGGTAAGAGTGATCAAAACCTGGAGGAAAGCACAGTGTAGAAAGCATGAGTGGCCACACTTCAAGCTTCCATGAAGAACTAATATGGGGAGGGGCTTGTAAACTAAGGAGAGTTGACATTGGCCCTGCCTTTTAAATGTGTTATCACTCTGCTACCCAGGGCCTTTCTTTCTTAAGAAAACCAATGAAACATGACCAAGAATTTCTGATCACAGCAAAACAGAGGCATAATCACCTGTCAGGAGCTTTTATTTCACCAACTCTTTGCCCTTTCCCCTGTACCTTTATGGCTGTCTCACAGGGAAAATCAATGACCAAATACCTTTTAAATGCTTTCATCTCATCATGGTCACATGCTTTAATCCCTTTCACATTTCTGGTGAGTAACCACTTCCCATCCTCAGTTCAGCACACCCATTTCTTCTTTTTTTCTCCCTGTAAGCACTTGGACCTCTCAATACTGAAATGCTGATGAAAATGTTGAACACTGACAAAATGAGACTTCTGTATCAAGTCACATTACAGACACATTGTAAGGGTCTGAAGATGTTCACACAAACCTGTGTGATGCAAAAAGCTATCTATCCAAGCACAAACCAAACAGATGTCTGGGCATGGACTTGTGTGATCCATCATGCTCCTCGGGGTGCTGTTTCAGGAAAGGGAAGTGGGTGGGTGTGAGATCCCAGCAAAGAACGGGGGTATCTGGGCTAGCTAGTCCTGGTGCTAGTAGGACAAGCATAGATCTACAGTAGGAACCTTAGGAGAGGTTATATGATGGTGGTTTATAAATTAATGACACTAGGAACATGCTTTTGGGGAGTGTTTACCACTGGCTGCAGTGCAGTGCAGTTGCGTCTTTCCAGCTCCAGGACCCACATTGCAGGAAAGCAACTCAGTACATTACAAGCCTGCTATCAAGGTGGAATCTGATGTAGGGAATATAAAAACCAAAAGGAAGCTGCAAATGTAGGAGCTGCCAGTACCGCAACAGAGCAGCATGGGAGCTGATGAAAAGTGAACTTTTTAAAAATAGCTCTCTTTACCTCGTTGATCCATTGAGGTTGATGCAATCAGTGAGTCATGGCTCTCTGGGCTTGGTATCAGTATTTCAAGAGCAGTCCAGAATACTGTAGCAGAACAATAATATTGTTGTGCCTGTCAGAAAGCACTTCCTACCCAAAGATCTTAATGGCACTTCACCATCACTTAGAAATTTAACCTAATTGATCCCCTCTGAAATATCATCGATATTTTAAATAGACAAAAATATGAAGAGACATAAGGATGCAGTGATTTGCATGCAATCACCAAGAACTACATTTTGCCAATTCAAAAATCAGGACAGATCAACTGCAAGAGTAAGGAAAAATCATGATAAAAAAATGATACTGACCTACTCTGGAAAGGGCATGGTCTTCTACTTATGATAGATGCTGTGTAAAAGCTAAGCATTAGCTTTATCATCAAAGCGCAGCCACCTTTGAGAGCCCGAACACAGAGAGCTGTGAAAACTGCAAATTTATTGAAGAGTTACAGAATAGAAAGTGAAAATTGTAACATCAAACTGAAACTGCCAAAATTAGTTTAGATGGGCAAGTTATCCTTCACCCCTCATATTCGCACTACATCATAGAAGGGTGTATAACATCCTTACAGAGAATAATACTGAGTTTTTAAGGGAAAAAAAATAATGTCATTTGGTATTTGATTTAAGATGTCACTTGGCAGTAAATGAATCACTGTCTTTTGTCTTTTTAGTAGGAAATACTTTCCACAGGACACTGTGGGTTTTGTTTGAATGTTTGTTTTCCCATGGTCTCCCCACTTCACACTGACCAGTGCTCAGCAGCGGTTTAGCTGTACAAGCTGATGAGCTCATGCCTTAAAGCAGAAAGGTTACACAAGACACAGCTGCTAACACTCCCAAGGCTGAAAATCTACAAACACTGCCACGTGTACTTGGGCGGGGGGGGGGGGGAGGAAAGGAAGGATGGACTTAATAAAAAAAAAAAAAAAAAGGAAAAAACCTGCGAAACCAATGCACAGTGTTGAGACTTTGGTTGCCATCTGCTCTCTGTAACCATTTCAAGCTCTGTTGCACCAGCTGAAAGTAAACATTTTTTTCCTTTTTATAATTTATATCTGTAGCCATACAACAGGACGCACAACATCACTTAGATGACCACATGACAGTGGAAGAGACCAAAATGCAGAAGGATAACTTGGAAGAGTTCTTAGATGTTGCTCTGGGTACAGATGTGTCCTCCTTGCTTTACTCCTCACTTATCATGAAAAAAGAAAAAAATATCTAGAAAAGAACAAGTTAATTTTGAGGGTAAAGGAGGAGAGAAAGTTTGTAAAAATTTCCATGGTGACTTTTCAGCTTATAACTGGATTCCATGAACCTTATTCATCCCGTAAAGGGGGCAAATCTCAAGTCATAGAGTCCAACATATGCTCACTTGTTTGCTTGTAATGTAGGAGGACTGTATTTCTCATGCCCTGGCTAAAGATTAAAAGAAAGCTATTGGTCTGGAGGTGGACACCGAAACTTTTTTTGACAGCAATTTTCTTTCCCTGTTTTAGACTTTCATCCAAAACATGCTTACTTGGGCAGCCTACACAGAGGGCAGTGAAATCATAAAGAGCCACTGTCCAATCCTTACCTCTGCAGGACAGTAGACCAAATGCAACCTTTTCAGTTGCCCCTGTTTTGATCTAAACTGTTTTGCCAAACTAGAAACTCTTTTTTTTTAATTTTATTTTCTATTCTTGTGCTGCTGTCAGGACCTGGAGGGGCTCAGGAGACGAACTTTTCCCAAGAGCTTTTGAGGTTGTTGTCTTACCTGCTTTTTAACTACATAAAGACAAAAGGGAGTGAGGATTGCTGGGAGGGAGAAGGAGAAAATGACTTGTACTGTCCATGAACTTGCCTTCAAAAGACTGAAAGAATGGCACAAGGAATAATGAGGCCCTGCCTTTATGCTGCTTTATGCCCATGCCTTTATGCTATGCTGAGGTGACTGAAGGTTCCTAACTGCTTTCTTATTACCCTTGTTTATTACTGTAATGTCTAAGGACTAATCACGATGGACAAGTATTTAGTAATTGCTATACAAATAGGGAGGTGTAGTCAGTCCTTAACCTAAAGGAATTACAATTTAAACAGACACGCCAAACATGACAGACATGCAATTGTGGCAGCATAATCAATACTTATATTACAATAATACAATAATGCCCATTTACACCTTCCTGGATCAAAGTTAAGATTTTCAAAAAGGGTGTGAGATACACGAATGCACTTTAAATTACTAACTCTGTGAGCTGATATGCTCTTCACTTATAGTTTCCATTTCTGTTGCAACATCCTGTAGAAACAAATGCTAAATCTTCTGCCATTTAAGTTAATACTGTGTTTTCCATTTAAAAGTTCAAAGCAAAAATAACAACCTAAGTTTTTATAAGGACTTTTCTTGGGTAGGCTTCAAGGCAGTTAAATCAAAGGTATGTAAGTCTTACTGTATTCCTACTGTGGAGCAGGGCAAGTAGGCAGAAGATGGAATTTAAGGCATGAAAGATGGGACAAGAACTAATTACAGATACACAATAAATCAGGTAGTTTGATAGAGCAGAATTCAGTGTCTGTTCTGTCAGCTTGAGCAAGACATCAATAGACTGCATATTGTCAGGAATTTAATGATCACAGGTACATTGGGACAGAACAGGAAGTTATATATAAATTTGAGCAATTTCTGCACTAATAATCCCCTGATCTCTGGGTGCATGAAGTTCTCCCTTTGAAGTGTTGAGGTACAGGCAGCAATTTAGAATAAAGAAGACAGTGCAGAAGTTACTTTTGTGAGGCCAAGTAGTGGATTTCAATTCCAGAGAGGTTTATGGCACTTTTTCTGGCATCATATCCAGATTTTAATCCTCTATTAAAAGTCAAATTTTAGTCACTAAGTCTGCTATGTGTTAATAGATGATGCTGTAATGTGTATACAAGGTGTATTTTCCCCTTAAACTGCAATACAAGAACCCCATGTCTCAGTTAATGCGAGAATTTGATCTCACAGGAGAATTGAAGGGCAAATTGGCTAAAACCTAAAACAAGTAAATAAAGTTCTTTAGGGAATCATATCTGGCAGTTTACTAAGGAAATTCAAAAGTATAAATATTTACAATAGGAGGTACACAGATTTCTCATAATATTATAGCTGATTCCAATTTGGAATACATGCTGCTTTGCTTAAGTTTATTCCATTTGCTTTTGAAATCTGATCCATACTCCACTTATAAACTTCAATATTTGCCCATTTTTTCTGTCCCTCTCCCTGCTCTGTTATCTTTCTGGGGTTTGTCTGTTATTGGAAATTCCATGTGCTTTCAAACTTTACCAAAGGATTGCCTTGGTAGAAAGCTCTGCATAAAAAAGCAGAATCCTAAATTGATGTTTACAAAATAGATTTGTGCTATGTATGTATTTCTAAATATTCTATGTATTTCTAAATGTTTGCAAGTAAGATTGCTATTATTTAACTGCACTACTGAGAACCTTGGAGATCCTAGTGAAAATCATGGAGAAAAGCCTCTTGCTTGTAGAGTTTACAGTCTGAATGGTCAAAATAGGCATGGTGTGGAAGAATGTATACTTTCAATCCTTTTTACCTTGTTCCTTTTGTAATTTTGTTCCTTTTGTTCAAAAGGACCTTGCAAATTAAACAACACAGTGAGTTTTATACCCATCAATAAGAAATTAAAAAAAAGCCATCTTGTAATAGGCAGGGCCCTAAGAATGAAGCCATTGTCAGCACAGCATGACACATCTGCACTAGGAGCTTGTGATAGCATTAGTGCATCAGGGCCCCTATACCCACGCAAGAAAGATCATAACTAAAACAAACTGTAAGGCTCTAACTAGGGCCAGGCAGGCCTCAGACTATGCAGAGATTCCCAACAGCTTTTAAGTGTGCAGATGCCGTCTGGGCCTTCTCTGCATATACCTCATTCAGAGGTGTTTATTCGGTGTCTTCAGCTCTCATGTAGTCAGACTCCTATCCAGTTTACTGCTTGCCATTTCCAAAGCAGAAGCAGACTTAAAATAAATTATTTGAAACACATTTATATCAGCTCAAATGGAGTTAACTCTAAGTTTGAAGCACAGATATACCAGGATGCAGAAGAAAATAGTTCTGATTTAATCCAAAATATTTTGCCCCCCTTTACAAGCCAGAATTACAAGTTAGCAATTCACACACTGAGAGCTTGGTTCTTTCACTGGAGGATTCTCCTGAATCAAGTGGCAATATTAGTGTCTGGCTGTATGAGAGAAGTGGAGTCATCACAGAAGATAGAAGAAAACTTGCAAAAAGCGGAAGCTTGGGGCATTCTGTAGTCTAATGAGGGACACACTGTGACATTCATCCTTGGTTCACTGGAAGCTGGAAACTGATGGCACAGGTTCAGGTCCCCAGACTACTATCACTATTGGTAACACCCGGAGTGATAATGGGGTGTATTAATCTTACATGGGATGCAATAGATTAAACAGACACATGGTAGGCAGTACACTCACAGCAGAGTGAAGTAATTTCTAGAGCTTGCTCCTTTTCTGAAGAGACAGCACTGTAGAATGTTTGCAATTTCTGTGATAAAATGAACCCCAGTGACAAGAAAACTGTTGAACAAAGCCTCTTTTTACCAGCTTCCCAGAGAAATATCCAATGCCAGCCACAGGTGTAAGTATATTCTAGGGTTACATTTGCGTCAGCCGTACCCGGTCTAACGTGCATAGGCTTAATACAGCTACCCAAGAGATGTATGGACAGCTAGGCCTTGACAGCTCAGCCCTCAGAGATTTGAATCAAGCCTAAATCTGAACTCCAAACATATCATTTAAAATAGCAACAGTTAAACTAGGCATTAAGAAATCAGAAATGTATCCTTGTCCTGGCTTCATCTTATTTGGAAGTAATGTAACTTTTATTGGACAGATTCCTAGACTGTTGCCAAGGGATTTAAATAAGATCTTGCTATCAACTGAAGACTCAGGGGTCCAGGAACATAAGCAAAATCTTGTGATTTTCTTTTAGATAGGGAGCTATTCGGCTCTCAGAAACCTATCATCCTTCAGGCCAGGCAGCTCCTGCTCCTCTGGGATTATTTGAAAAATGGCTTGTAGAGAAAAGCACAGCCATGCAACGAAATCCCAAGGATTTACTCTTTTGGGGCTGCATTATGATCAGGAGTCAAGTAGCTCTAAGGTGTGAATTTTAGGTTTAGAGCAAAGAACTGACAGTCCATCTACAGCTCTCCTGGGATGGGGAACGGTACGTATGATACATACTGCTTTGTGTGCAAAGCAGCTCCCACTACAGTAGGTTCTTCATCTGTAGCTGTAGCTAGAAGTGACTGTGGCAGTAGTGATGGCAGCTAATGTAACAGTCTTACTCACTAAGTGATATTCTTAGCCACTGTCTCTAGTGAGCCATATTCAACTGGCTTAATAAATCTTGTTTGAGAGCATTCACAGGACTTAAGAGTGTACATGGGCATAGGACACAACACATTGCTCCCATCCTGTTTCCAACATCCTGTTGTGTTCCTGAAAAAAAAATTCATGGAGTGTTTGTTCCCTGCTTCACAGCGGCAAGGTTAGAAATGACTGCTCCTACAGCAAGAGAAATCTATTGTATAGTCATACCACTGAGATGCAGATTAAAGTCTACAGAAACCTGCATATGACAGGAAAATGGAAACTAATATTAGAGAGTCATGAACACACAAACAATGGTTTTGAGAGGAAGAGAAATATATACAGATCTTAAAACTCCACTTGGGAGACAAACTGGAACATGGCTTCGAATATTCTATCTGACATGAAACTCCAAGCTGAGCCAAAACCAGTATAGACCTTTGTGTTCCAGGTCACATGTTTTGTGTATTCCATACACAGAATATTAAAGGGGGAATGTCCTGGGTTCAGCAGTGGCAGTCATTTTTTCTCCTTCTTACCAGCTAGTGCAGCACTGTGTTTATGACTTTTGGCCTGGGAACAGAGCTGATAACACTGATGTTTGGTCTGACCAAGGACTTTGTGAGTCTTATGCTCTGCCAGGGAGGAGGGGAAGCCGGGAGGAAGCAGAGACAGGACACCTGACCCAGACTAGCCAAAGAGGTATTCCATACCACGGCACATCATGGCCAGGATGTAACTGAGAGTTACCCGGAAGGGCTAGATCATTGCTGGGTGGGGGTGACTTATCGGTCAGCAGGTGGTGAGGTGTTGTATTCTCTTCCCTTGTTATTTCCTTTATCATTATTACTATTGTTGGTAGCAGTAGTGATTTGTGTTATACCTTAGTTATTAAACTGTTCTTATCTCAACCTGTGGGAGTTGCATTATTTTGATTCTCCTCCCCGTCCCTCCAGGAGTGGGGGGAAGAAAAGGCGGGGGGAGAAGTAGACTGCATGGTTCTGGTTTACGGCCTGGGCTTAAACCACGACGGAACAAACTGGTTATCTCTGCCCACTGGGAATCCTCAGCTATTGGAGATTTTTTCTTTGGACTGTTTTAGCCTGTTCCAATGGGTGGCCCATGACTAGAGGAACCCAAGAACGGGGGAGCTGTTTAAATGGGTGGTTTAAAACTAACTATAGCTGTGTGTACAAGACCCCTTTGGACTTCCGCCAGGTACAGCTCAGCAAATCTGGAGACTGTGGGCCAAGCTGTACAATGCAGGCCTGTGGTGGTTTAAGACCTGAGGCACGTGAATACTGTGAGGTTCAAAGGGATGCAGGGAGAAAAAAAGCACACAATGCACAAAGCAGCATCTTTCTGTAGCTGCGAGTTCTAGACCCAAGAGTTACTGCCTTGACTGAGGGAATAACCTGGAGGCATAATCAGCTCTGATCTGTTTGTTTTCATCTCCTCCTGGGATCCATTATACAATATTAACAAAATAAATCAATTTTAAATAACTCATTGTGTAAGCTTACAACAGAGTGGTTGTTTCTGGCACACCTCAGGGACATTGCACAGGACATTGCACACCATTATGAATGAATGAATGGGCCTTAGCTGTACTGCAGTAATTTGTTTTAATAATGTCTGAATATACACTGAGGTAATATTTGTGCAATCCCTAAGAGTGTTCTTAGGGCAGAAATACACATATTAAGAGAACAGTGTTTATTTACATTTAAAGAGCAGTTATGGACAGAAAAGAGGCTCTAAAAAGGCATGAGGAGGATCATATTTACTCTTTCCCTGTGGTTTTAGTTCAGACTTGCCTGGTGCACAAGTCAAAGGTGTTTTCTTTTAAATGACAGTTACAGAAACTTCGCATGGGATTTGAAAGCCATCTGCTTTTTATCCCCCTACACACAACAGACTGCCTGCAACTATATTTAACTGAAGAGCTGGCAGCAAGGGGGGCCAGAATCTTCTTAGTCCTTTACAACAGTCAGTCCTCCTCTTAGAAAGGGAACACTTTGGTTGGTGGTAAGTGAAACCCATATACGTAGTAACAGCACTACAGAAAAAGCACTGTTTTCAGGGTGGGAGTGGCTTTTTGGTCTGTTTTCTAATGGTAATTCCTTCTCTTATTAAAAATGTCACGAAGGGAATATTGTACTTGGTCTTCAGGAAAGCCTTCCTGCGGAAAGTTGGACAGAGACATGTTGGTGCCTTTAAGTAAGCTTAAAACCTGAATATTGCATGTCTGACATTTTGCATTCTCCACAACTATACTGAAACCGTATCTTGGATTAGTCCAATGCTAAACTGTTCTGAAGGCACTTCCTATGTTAACTTGCTTCTGCAGGTGCTACCTGTTTCTTTCAAATTTATGACAGCTCCTTGGAAAGTTTAGTTCTGATTCCAAAAGCAACTGTTTTTTAAAGGAACAGAAGAAATCTCATTAACAACATAATACACAAAAATAAAATGCCGAGACCTGAAGGTCCCAATTCTCTGTTGGTAGCCAAGTATTTAGTGCCATTTGATGAAGGCTAACCTGTGTTTAATTCTGGCAAGACATCTTGTTTGGTCACACAGTGTTTCACATAAAAAAATTATTAATTGCAGGCTTTTATGCAGTATATGTATATTTTTTTGTATGGAACTGTTTTTTGTAAGGACAACTTCTTTCTCTTCCCCAGGCTACCTCCTTACTAGACTACATGTTTCTTGATATACGGATTCAATACATTTTTTATTGGGGCGGTTCACTGCATCATAAAGGTAGGTCTGCTGCTCTTGGATTGCTGCTTCAGCAGCGATGGAGCTAGTGAGAGTGCTGCGAAAGCATGATGCTGAAGATAAGGTTGGTATGGAATTTCCAGGCTCAGCACTACGATCAGTTGTAGCTGTCTCTCTCTTTCCAAACAACAATATCCCTTCTGGGCAGCAGTTACTGATGTTTGGCTTTGACTCTGAAGCAAATCTGTGCAAGCTTTGGAAAGTTTGAATGTAATCATTTGGCTGCCTTGCAGTTATCTCAAGTGAACAAAAATGTTTTTCATCTGTTAGGAACTTTGTTCAGCTCAAGGCAGCTGAAACTTCCTTCCAACACTTCACAAGCCTTTATGCTTTTCCCTTTAGCATTTTGTCAGATTCAGGATGTAGACTCTCTACAGAAACTGCCTAACAAAGGGAATAAACCCCAAACGCCCAATACTGCTGCAGAACTCAATTTCATCAGGAGTGACAGCCCCATGTTTCATCTGTCCCTAAGACTCTCTGTCAAAACCAACTACCAATAAAAGTTCTTCTTGAGGAAGGAATATAAGTAATACGAGTTAAGCCCTTTGCTGTGTATCACTTAGAGGCCGAGGGAAATTGTTCATTTTATACCTGTAACAGAAATTCCATGGCAATCTACATGACAATCCCCATGATATAGCAGAGTTTCATTAATCCACATTGACAGGAAGATAGAGGTCAAAAGGGTGATTTTTTTAAAAAAAATATTCACTACATAAAAAATAAAGAAGGATATAAACCAAGCTCCCTCCTTACAAAAGGAACTTTGGCAATCATTGCTAAGTTATCATCAACCCCCCAATTTACAGTAAACATTCTTTATTTGATAAAAGTAACAAAGTCATAATAGGAAATCTTATCACAAAACTGTGAGCCTGATTTAGACAAAAAACGTTGTGTTTGCAACCTAATTTAGGAGTATTTTTATGTGCTTATACACAAGCATGATCACAAGCATGAAGCGCATTTCTGAATTGGAATTAGGTCGCTCTTAGTAAATATTTCCTCATGTTTTAGAAGGTAGCATTGTAGGAGTTACATTATAAAAGTGAAAATTAATGGCTTTTGAATATTTCTCAACTGCTTTTCATTTCCTTACATCTGTGCATGGACAAAACCACAGTATTTTCATTAAGCAGATTAGCATTCAAAGTCCTGTTTTGAAGTTAGGATGGAAAAGAGCTGACTGTTCTGTTACTCCTGAAACCTGTCACTGAATTTGCTCTTGTAGAGCCAGGGAAACAATCATTTTCATGAGAGGCAACATCATCAAAATTGCTAGAGGGAGCCCCTGAAGCCAAATTCTGACATACCCCAGTTATTTTCTCCCAAGAGCCAGTTCAATGCCCATGACAGTGATATGCACATTGTCACTCACTTATGTCTTAGACTAAATGTTCTTTAAAATTACTATCTGCTCTGAGCTGCCCCCATTAAAGGTTCTCTAAAGAATAACGTGTGGCTGTATCCTAAGGCAGCTATCTGGTAGTGTGTGGAGGAAGTCCTTAAAAACATATTTAGAAGTACAGCTATAGCTCAGATATATTTCTTCTAACAAAGAAGATCACAAAAATAGTAATCAGTGTCAGTCCAAAGGGGATAGTGCTAATTGATAGAGCCTTTAGGTAAGCTTTAGTCAAAATGGTATACATAAGGTCCTATTAAAATAGCAGGTCTGCATCTGAGAACTCTGTGATAACTAAAAATTTTTTCCCTTTCATGCAAATGCTTTAACACAACATTATTGTTGTCAGGTATTCTTTCACAGCAGTAAATTCGGGCTAGGCTTGACTTAATGACATGTGTGTCTTCTTTTAAGTAAGTTAAGGAGCATGAACATAACAGTCCTCAGCTGTTTTTCATGGAACTCAGGTGATGCTTGGTAGTGTGACATTAGTAAATCAGTGCTAAGAGTCTGAGCCAAAGATTCCTGACATAAATGGAGCCTTTTTGTCTGACTTCAAGGGACAAATGAGCTATCATATACTGAAGATATTTTGTTAATACAGCCTTAAGATATAAAGAGCTGCCTACGATCTGCATAAGCACTTTCAAGATGCTCTTCCAGGAAGAACAGTGAATCCAGAAGAGTATAAAGAGCGATTGGGAACTAGCAAAAGATACATTAACACCTTTAGCCGCTCTTTGTGTGTGAAGAAAAAACACTGTTTCATCTGATGACAGGAAGTGTAGCTATATCAGCTTCATCCAGTGTTGGTAGGAAGTACAGATACATCAGAATGTACTCTGAGCCAAACTGGTTTGACAGAGAATATGTCCTTTCCCCTATTCTAAAACTACATATAAATCTAACCTGCTCCACTGGAAAAACAGAGGAGTGACAGAATGTGTGATTCACTTTAATCAGAATATGCCTTTTTTATTTTTTAAGGACACTCTAATGTATTTTGCACTTTCTGTGCTAAATCACAAGCACCAGAGTGGATTCTTTTGGGGGGCAGGCTAAAACTGGTTTTGTGGTTTATTTGTTGCTAGCTTTCATAGTCTGCTCTGGTCTGGAGAGATTCAACATGGAGATTCTCCAGCTTAGTTTTCACAGACCATGCATTCTTGTAAACAGCTCCCAGGACAGAAAATTTTAGTCCAATGTCATTTATTAAATGGCAGTGCACTGGCGATTTCCTATCTTTTCTCCTCCCTTGCTGTCTTTTGTTGAAGCATATTTCATTTGGCAATAAGCAGGAAATGAGTCACTGTCAGCACTTGAACCATCAGGTACTAATCAGGTCCTAGCAATATCCAGTAATTAAAATGCTACCGGTCAGCTTAAGCTACAGAATTCACACCTGGATCCACAATTTCACCAGTGTTTTGGTTCACAGGAACTGGAGTTGCTCTAAGCTCAACTTGATTCACAAAACGCAAAACCACATTGGATTTGATTACAATATTTCATGTAGCTGGTGTTTGTTTCTGTGTTAGACAATGAAATATAAGAAGTTTGCTGGCTGCAGGGACCAGCAGCCACATGCACACAAGCCCCAGTGCAAAGTATCAGTCAAATGTTGTGCTTGGTATTATACAGAGGATATTTTTGTTCTCTCTCATTTGGTCTTCTCCCTAAATAAGTTCAAAGACAATACTGACAAAAGATACCTATGGAGACTTAAGCAGATGAGGACAATAATGTACAAAAGCAAAACACAGTGACCCTGTGCCCCTACAAAGCAAATAAACAGTAAAGAGTTCTGGTTAAAGAAATACTAAAGATCTCTAGTTTTCTAGTAAATCAATAATCTAGTGCTCTAGAGACAGCGCGTTTGTGTATAAAATACCTGTTGCTGTAGGGTTCTGGTTCTGTCTAGGGGCTCTGTATTTCTGAGGGAAATAATAATAGCAATATTAACGATAATAATAGTCCAAAGTCCCTGCCATTTGCTTAACTGGAGGCATCCATGCATAATACTAGAGTACAGTCAGGAAATCACAGAACCAAAATATTAATGTTGGAATGCTGGAGAAGAAAGGACAAAGAACACAGGATGAGGACAGAGTCTGTGTTGGGAAACACTACTCTGAATAGACAAACTTTGGGAGAGGAAATAAACCTGCTTATCTGTAGAAAAGCAACAAAACAAACTGACATGGGTTTGTCCCTGTGAAGAGTCTGAGGTGCCACATCAGCTCTTGCCTGCTCTTTTTGCAAGAACTGTTTTCACTCCACATGTGACTGGACTGTTGACTACTCTGTTTCCTCAAATGCAAGTTTACACATCTAGCCACCCTGCTGTTATGAGGCGGGGTATAGTCTGCAACAGCCACTGCTAAAATAACTGCTGTCTCACTTATAACATTCTCACAGAATGTTTCTTGGCGGTAATGTATGGGAAGGGATGGAAAATGTCCAGCTGGGTTTTCAGAGCAATCAGCATTTACCTCATTAATTTGTGTATCTGGATTTGGAAAAGAGTGAAATTAATGGAGCTCTTGAAACCTGGCTTAAAGCTCAACTGAATCCTTTGGACAAAGTCAGTGAACAAAGACATTCAAGAACAAACTATCAAAGTCTGATAACTGTAAAACTAGCTGCTGATAGTGACCTCAAACCACACCCACCATAACCACCCAAAGCATGGGCAAACTAAAAGCAATTCAGAAACCTCAAATATATCAGCAAACCCACTTCATGAGGTAATCAGTCGTATCGCAAAGGTATGAATGCTTTTCTATGTATTAGAGTGGGGAGCAGGGGTTATGCAAGTGACAGCAAATCAAAAAAAGAAACAGAAGCACCTGTAACTGGGAAAAAGTCTATAAAAGCACCTTCCACCATACTGTCACTGAAATGTTATGAACTGGATAAAAAAGAAACACCTTGATTCCTACTGTGTTTGCGGAAATATGTCCCTCTATTTGCATACTTTGTAAATTTGCAAGATTACATCAAACATATCTAGTATGGCTTGTGTCATTAGGCAGGACGATGCTCTCTTCAGAGATGGTGAAGTTTTATGAGAGTCAAATTTTAGTGGAACCCTGTTGCAGGGTTCCACTGAAGATCTTGCTCCTGCAGGTTTCAAAAAATCTGGTGCACTAAAGCTCTTTGTCCCTGGTAGAGTCTGGGTACGCAGTGAGAGCTGTGACTGTGCAGGTCCCTATGAAACATAGAAATTCTGCAAGATTGCAGCTGAAAAGCCAATGGGTTCCTTCAATGACACACCTGAAAAAGCAGGTCCAGCAGGTTCCAAAGTCTGCATTCAAGACTGTTCCAAGATTCTGGAATTATTAAGCTTGTGTAACCTTAACCTAAAGCCATGTCCTCAGCTCTTAGGCAAAACTCATCTCATCATCACCGCCTCTGTTCTTCGTTTCCATGGAGCTTTGCAAATGCAAACAGAACTCGAGCTGAGCCCCGCCGGACATGGTGCCATGGTGGTTGCTGGGCTGGACCATGGCAGTTAAAATTTCTGGGCCACTATCTGACACAGTGTACAACCTAAAACAGTAAAAATCTCCACTGCCGGGCTCTCAGCCTGGAGTGTCAAGTCAGCTGTCAGAGATGATGGAGCCGTTCCAGGGACATGCTTCTGTCAATTTGCAGAAAGGTGTCTGCACCTGTATTCTCACAGATCTTGCCATCCACCTCTGACATACCACCACATTGGCACATCAAAACCTTTAATGAGCAAAATCAGCTTCTTTTTCATACTCACTCTTTGCTCGGATTCAGTGCAAAGAGTAGATTTTAATTTTCTTATCACAGTTACATAAAACAAACTTTAGATGTAAACCTGTGCTCATTTCTCAGATAAACATTGCAGTTTATTATTAGATTTATTTCATAGCTAACCACTTCTACAAATGTTAAGATACACACAAGCAGAAAAGGATTAAGGAAGCTTGCTTGGGATTCAAATGTGTATATATAGACATTGCCTTGCAAGGGAAAAATATTCATCATTTTCAGTGGTGTTCTACTGCTGCTACAATCCTGCTTGCTTTACTGAGCAAATTGGCAGCAAAAAAAATGATTCCATCATCTATCCAGCAACAGATTTAAGGAAATTGAGATGTAACACTGTGATGTGGTGGTTCTGCCTGTGACTTATGAAGGTGGAGGACTTATTCAAGCCCAGGGTAAACAAACACATCAGGAAGTCAGATGAGAGACACGAGAGTTTTTGCTAGGGAAGAAATAACAAAAATAATCTCCTTGTGCTTAGGAGGGAAACCAGGGGCCCACATTTTACAACCAGCTCACTACAGACTTTTGGAGGGAATGGGCTTTCAGTAAAGGAATGAACCAGTTTCCAGACAAGCCCACCTTCCTCAGTGGACAATATATCTATATTAACCATGCTGGGAATTGCAAGTGTGATGTGCAATGGAATATTTATAATGTTATTGCAAGCACTACATACTTATAAACTGCAAATTCCTTTAACTTTCACTAGCAAGCCTGTTCTCTACTCCACACAGTACAGGCTCACAAAGTCTACATGCTTCAAGTGCTACAGTTTAAACTTCAGAAAAGCAGCTTTCTGGCCAGAGATGGAGAAAAGCATTTGTAAGGTAATGTCAGTATTCTTTTCTTATAAACTTATTGCTTGCTTGAGAGCTCTAAAAATTAAGTTCCCATCAGGAAAAATATGGTCTTTCTCGTTATGTCCTCTTCATCAGCTCCTGCCTGATGCGGAGAAATTTTGGTCAGAGGATAAGATATTAGAAGACAGCAATTGTCTGAGTTCAAACATGTGCTGGCAAACAGTAATGAGTCTATTGCTGTGGTGATATCTTTTGTATGACAACTGTTCTTTAGGTAGTGCATTGAGATCACTACCTGACAGCAACAGATCCCTGCTAATAACCCATGTACCATGTTGCCAAGAAGAAACAAAGCTGAATGGGCTTTAAGATCACGTAATGTCATTTCTTCTCCCAGTGATATCAGGACATGGAGAACAGAATTAGCTTCAGTAACATCAATATAAATCACTGAAGACAATAATTAAATTTTATGGTTATACAATCAGTGAAAAAGCAGCACATTTCCAAAAAAGCAGCAAATGAAACCTTCCATAGTGTGCCACAGTGATCTCCATCCCACCCAGTCAAGCCCCTCACCTAGGGGTTTGATACTCACTGATATCCACTAAGGCTTTTATTTCTATTACAGTTGAGTCAGAGCCGACCAATTCAGATTACCACTGCATTTCAACTTTTCCTTTAAAATCTCGGATAGGAAGACATGAATTACATGTTTCTAACTAGTAACAACAAAGGCATGCTTATTTGCCAGAGCTAATTGCATTCACCAGCACTTATCACAAGAGCCTTCAGCAGTAGGATGATTTTAGCACTCTTATTTATTGACTGCAACTGAAGACAGATAAACTTCCAAAATATACAAATGCTTGCAGCATAATTAACCTGAATCTGGTTTTATACCTGCATTCCAACACAATGGACTTCATTGTGACGTCTTCAAAAGATGAAGCATTTTTTTATGGGCTCACCATTGCTGGGTAACAAAAAGTGACTTTGCTACAGAGACTGCCACTGGTCTCTGTAGCTCGAAGAGGAAAGGTCACTTGTGCTCAGTCACATCAAGAGGCCTAAGAGGAGATACAGCACTGAGAGCTACTCCAGAAACCTGAGCATCCAGCCAAATATGTGCTGACTATAAGGTCTGAGGTTGTGTAAAGCCTCCTAAAAATCTAACCTCTATCAGTGAGGAAATTCACTTCCAACTGCAACAATGGATTCATTGTAGTAATTTGGTTCATCAAATGCCATGCAGCAGGTGGAAATAGGTCAGGTCTCAGAGGGAAAGCTCCCATAAATAACTAAAGTATTTTTAAGTGAAAAAGCCCGCAGCGAGTTGGTTTTCTCTCCCTCTGCCCCCAGTCCTGTTTGTCATGATTTGGGCTCACAGGTCATCTCCTGAAAAAAACTTGAATAAACATTCCACTGTGATCTTTTCTCAAATCACAGTGAATTCCCTCAGCATAATGCCTTTTTTTTTTTTTTCATTTCTTGCTAAACAAGAAGAATTTAAAAACTGAAGGGCAGCTTGCTTTATTTCTACATAACTGAGAAGTTGAGATTTATTTGATGTGATCTCCAAGTGAAGTGTGGAGGGAAAACAGGATACTGTATCTGGCAGCAAATATGTGGCAATCACGCAAAGTAAACTCTTGATATGTCTGTAATCTCTTTGTTGGCTTATCCGTGATTCAATTTAGGGCTCTGGAAAAAGTCACCAAACCTCTTCATGTGAAGTGTGATATGGAACTTATTAGTCATGGCAATTTGCTTCTCATGGGACGCCAGCAGTCAGAGAGCGTGGTGTACTGAAAGAAACACTCAGAGGTGCAAGTCCTGAGTCTCAGTCCTCCTTACAGTTACCGGTGAGAAGAGAGTTCCAGGTAGTTTAACACACAGAAGATAGGCACATGAAGGAAAACCTGTGGGAACATTTGACTTACAAACTTTGGGGTTTGGCTTTTGTTTTCTCCTGCCCTTGGTACACAATCAAATGCATTTGCTTTAAACCCATTAAATCAGAGGGATGGGAAAGGTGGTTGCAAATTGTTGAGGGCATGTAATTCTAAAGAGTATAGGCAGAAAACCAGAGATACCTCCAATCTCTCTAGGATTCATTTTTCTTGTACTTTTTTCTTACTCTTTTTCAATTCTCAGGTGACAAGACACTATCCCCTGAGAAAAATGGACTCACCTATGTTTGTCTGTGTCCTTAAAAATCATATTGTTCACTCTGTTCCTTCTACCTCATTCTAGACGGGTGAAAAAACATCGTTATTTCAGGCAGGCAGGATATATACATGGGCAACAGATCCTTCAGATACTTACACATCCCATTAGTCTTCGGTGGAGGTGACATGAGAGTAGGGTATTTGTCAGACACCTAAAAATACTACCAAGGCACATGGGGCTTGAAAGAAGCAGCACAATGAACCAGGACTTCCCTTCTCACCCAAATATCCTGAGCCTTACCTAAATCCCACATGATGTGTACCTGGCTGCGTAGCAGCTCTTGGGTCTCATGCTGCTGGTTTGCTTGGGTGCATAGGAGGAGTCAGCAGAGGAATTATCAAGTAAAAGAAAGGGGGAGTGATGGGGTGGAGGCAGAAAGGAGGAAGGAGCCCACAGTAGGTACTATCAAATTTATGTTTGGTGTCCAACCACCAATGGCCAACTGCCAACAACCAGCTCCTCACCTCCCCATGAAGCACCTCTCCCGCAGGACTTTTCCAGCCTTCCCCTATTTTCCCCACGGCTGGTGGGGGAAAGTGGCAGACTCCCAGCAGCAAACTTGCAACACTCCAGCACCTTCTGCAGCCCTCCAGGGGGTAACCCATACCTCCTAAGCTGTGGGCTGGAACCTTGTGCAGGGGTGTCATTGCCCTGGGGTAGAGCAGAATGGCCTCTTCTGTCAGGCAGGAGGGTCAAGGCAGGGTTTGGTGCAATGTGAAGTGGCAGTTCTGCAAAAGAAGCTTGAGAGCATTTGTAAACAGCTGGTTTTTTCACTGCCCAACTCAGTGTAGTGCAGTGCCAGCTCCAGTGTCTGGTACACTGCTAGCAACACCACCTACCCAGACTGACAAAAATAGCCAAGGACAAAGTCGTGTTTTTATTTCTTTTTAACAGCTTTTTGTGTCAAATAAAATCAGGGTGAATCATTAAAAAAATCAAATGGTTTGGATTGGAAGAGACCTTGAAGCTCCTCTACTTCCAATTCACTTGCCATGGGCAGGGACACTTTCCTCTAGACCAGGTTGCTCAAAGCCCCATCCAACCCAGCCCTGAACACTGCCAGGGTTGGGGAAGCGGCATCTTCTCTGGGCAACTTGTTCCAATGTCTCACAGTAAAGGAATTCTTCCTTATATCTAATCTAAATCTACCCTCTTTCAGCTTAAATCTATTTCCTTTGTCCTATCACTACATGCCCTTGTAAAAAGTCCTTTTCCAGATTTCTTGTGGGCCTCCTTCAGACACTGGAAACTGCTCTAATGTCTCCCCAGAGCCTTTTCTTCTCCAGGCTGAGTAAGCCCAGCTCTCTCAGCCTGTCCTCATAGAAGAGGTGCTCCAGTCCTCTGATCATCTTTGGGGCTCCTCAGGACTCACGTGAGCAGGTCCACATCCCTCTTGTCTTGGAGGCCCCAGAGCTGAACACAGTACTGCAGGTGAGGTCCCACGAGAGTGGAATAGATGGTGAGAATCACCTTCCTCAGCCTGCTGGTCATGCTCCTTTTGATGCAACCCAGGATACGGTTAGTTTCTGGGCTGCGAGTGCACACTGCTAGCTCATGTTGAGCTTTACATCAACCAACACCCCCAAGTCCTTCTCCTCAGGGGTGCTCTCAATCCATTCTCTACCCAGCCTGTATTTGTGTTTGGGATTGCCCTGACCCAGGCACAGGACCTTGCACTTGGCCTTGTTGAACTTCATGAGGCTGGCACTGTCCCACCTCTCAAGCCTGTCAAGGTCCCTCTGGATGGCATTCCTTCCCTCCAGCGTGTCAACTGCATCACACAGCTTGGTGTCATTGGCAAACTTGCTGAAGTGTTTCGGAGTGTCCTTTGTAGTGCAAAGTAAAGTAAAATTGCTAACCATGGGGTGAGTTATGCTGGCTTAGCAAGAAGTTTGCTTCACCTCTCTCAGCGGGCCCTTCAACATGAGCCAATTTCTCAGGATGGGATGCGAGGCTGCGCTCTGGCTCAGCACCTCCCCTCCAGTGCATACATCTCACCACCCTGGTATCCATCTTACTGTGCATCAACACATTTTAGGATGAAAACTTTATAGAGATTTAGTTTTTTATGGGTTCAAGTTCTTCAGTGAAAAAGCAAAAATTTGCAAGGTTTCATTTGGGTTTGTCAACCACTTTTTTAGCTTCCTCCCTTTTTTCCTCCTTTTTCTTTAAAGGATATGCAAATATTTTTTTAAAACAACAGCTCACTTAGTTGGAAAATAAAGGAAGAGGCAGTGAGAAAATCTGAGTTACATAGAAAGCATATCTTTGGCAAATTTTAAGGAAAACACTTCCAAATGTTGACCGCTCTTTAAAGTGACTTCCTTTAGCTAATTTCCTTAATTCTTTTCCTGAGTTATGAGACAAGCTGCAGAAATAGATGGACTGAGGATTAGATTTGGCTGCATCTAGCATCTCCCTGTAAATTTTTAACCGTCTGTTCCTGATTCTCCTTCCTTTTCCTCAGCTAAAATGGTTCTGAAGGGCATGTCAGGCTAAATCCAGGACTTTGCTGAGAAAGTGACCATAGCCTATGCAGGAACAAGTATGCTGCATAACCAGCAGGTCTCTTATTCAGTTGTTAGCAGGATGAAGCAGATTACGACTAGGAGAGAGATACAGAACAGATGCTAGTCCTCCCAAACTCCAAAGTAGTCCATGAAGAGATCTGTAACCTTGCTACTATCTGGAGCAGCCCCTTGGGTATCCTTCTATTGAGAGGCACATAAACTTTGAGGTATTGAAGTGGATGTTGATGATAGTGGAATCGTAGTGGCACAAATCCACTTTTTACTCCCTTCTATCAGGCTGTTCCTTCTTTGAAGTTTCCACTACCTCAGTAAGCAATATCCACCTTAGCATCCCAAGAAATAACAGATAAATACTGTGATGGGCTACTGCAGGCTCACTCCAAACACCTTTGTTTAAGAAGTAAATAGGCTGGGTTCTCTTGTATGACTCTCCCTGTCCCCCCGTTGTCTCACCACATTTTTGTTCTTCCTGACTGAAAAAAATCACTGACCTGTCTGTCAGTGCCAACTCTGCTTCAGTGAGCTGCTTTACACGTTTGTTCACAGAGAGCTGAATGATGGACCAGTACCAAAGTCCTAATCAAGAGAAAAGCTACCAGTAGTTACAGCTTCTCAACATCATAGATGTTTCTGAGTGGGACTGATTAAGAGTGTTGTTTGGAAAAGGGAACTGTGTCAGTGATGCCACATCCCATAAATTAGTTTAAGCTGAGGTAATGTATGTGCCAACATACAGCAATATATCTGCTAGCTCAACAAATCTGGTAAGCAAATGCCTGGGAGAAACAAGACCATCACCTTTTTCAGGCATTTAATCCAACTGAGTTGCGCAACTGAGAGGACCCTTACAGAAGTATCAGTGTATGCACTGATTAGTAAAACACTAAAAACTTTGCATTTTATTTTGTTTTTAGTGGAAAAAATATCTGAGAAAAAAAATAATAATTTGATGTCCAGACTCAGTTTAGCTAGACAGGAAGAATAGTCTAGTTCTCAAAGTATGGCATTTGCCACTAGGGACTCCTGAGTATTAATCCACCTCCTCTGCAACCTCCATAGCACTCTGTAGAGAAGTCATTTAATTCTAGTCCAGACAGTGAACTTTGTATGCTGCTGAGCAGATTAGTCATACAAGTGTGTTCCTTTCTGCGGGACTACTCATGTGAGTAAGTTATCAATGGGGAAGGGGCGAGCAAATCTGGCCCTCTGTATGGAGTCATGCAGAGGGAAAAAAAGCCACCACAAATTTTAATGGGTCTGGCCTCCTTGGAGGAAAAATTATCTACAGTGGTGCTAGAAGAAATAGTAAGAAAATTAAGAGACCTTCCTGACAGGAAAATCTGTTAACTGGAACAGTAGCCTCTAAGTAACAGAAGCTTTATTGACTGTTTCAAATACAATTTACTGGGCTAAGAAAATCACAAATGCAGGGAATCAAATAGACCCATCTCATCAGGGACATTGAGTAAATGAGTCAGTAGGGCTTTTCTATTTGCACCACTCACCACATCTTAGAGCAGGTAACTAAGACACCTGACAGAAGAGCATGTTTGCTGGCAATGCAACCAGAGAAATTAACCCAACCAAAAGGCACTTAGAAAAGTCATTTCTTTTCTGAAACAGAACTGAAGTGTTGTTTTGGAACCTTCTGGAATGGCAACTGGAACTAAACCCTCTCAAAATTTACTTTAGTTAATTAGCAAAGGGAGGTGGTATTTTCTGTGCCTGAAGCTCGGTTCTGCAGGATCTTTTCCAGCAACTGACTATTACGAGTCAGTTCCAAGTTACCAATGTGGTTAACAAACCATTAGTGGCCTGAACTGAAACTGAGCGGGAACAGTTTCAGTTCCAGATAAACCTGAACTGGAACAGAGATAAAAAAACAACTTGCTTGACACCCTGATGTGATACATCCTTGCTGATGCTTCAATTACCTAATCACATGGGTTTACCTGATTTACCATGATTACCTGGGAAGTCTGATTTAAAGCAATCTTTCTTTAGAAAACCACCTTTTGGAGAAGGCTGAGGTTCTCAATGCCTTCTTTGCCTCAGTCTTCACCAACAAATGCTCTAGCCAGCCCTGAGGTCAGGCTGAAAGGCCTGTAGTTTCCAGTCTTCCTTCCTGTCCTTTTTGTAGAGAGGCGTCATGTCAGCCAACCTGCAGTCTTCTCACACCTGCCCACTAGACCAGGACTTCTGGTAAATGATGGTGAGTGGCTTGGCGAGCTCATCTGCCAGCTTCTTCAGCACTAAAGAGCACTGCCTTCAAGGGCACATCTTCCTCAGCCAAGCAGCAGTTGCATTTGTGCCAATGACCATGTACAAGTAGTCTTCTTCTCCCTCCCCCCATAGTTTATTCATTCTTTCCATACCAGAGAGTCATCCGTCTGAGCAGAGCTTAGTCCATTTTCCATCTGAAAACCTTCCCCTTTCAGAAGCCCGTGACTTCAGAGGGTGGTTGTTCTCATTTCCAGGGAAAGAAAAGAAAACCTCAATGAATTTGAAGAACTTAGTGTCACTGATTGTGTTGTATTATCCAGAATCAAAAAGCTTAATCACCATTTACACCAAAGTCTTTAGCACTGCTCAGGCAGAAAACTGTACTGTCTCCTGCTCTCGTATTCCTGCACTCTTATGCCATCAAGAGCTTGAAGTTGCCTTAGAGGTAATAAAGATGAGGCTTGTGGTTTTTACAAGCATGTGTATGGAGGATGGCAGAGAAGTCCACAGCCAAGGTTCAGGCCCTGACTCTAGAGAGTTAGCTTTGCACTGTCCAGATACCCAAATTAGCTCAGAAACAATTTAGCATGGAAACCCAGTTGGGCTAAATGACTTCACTGAGAAGATGAGAAGCCTTCATACAAAGGACTGAGGTTACTTACAGCTGGCTCCCAAATCTCTCCAACATAGTACCCTTAAGGCATGCTTGTATATTATATGGCGAAAATTACATTGCATGATTATACAAACTCAGACGGGGCATGAGGGAGCTGATATACTGTAAATACCAAGTCATAGAAAGTTCACACAGTTAGCCAGCATATTCAGATAGGCTGCTTGTAATTACTAAGCTACAGGAGACTGAGAGCTGTAACTGGAAAGGCAGCTGGTAGACAGCCTGACAAACAGGTCTGTTATTAACACTCAGAAGCGTTAGGCCTGCTTGGAATTTGTGGAGGGCAACAACTGTGCGTTTTGTGCAGCACTTGGCTGCGCTGCCAGTGAAAAGAAAAACAGACTCTTCATAAGCACTTCAGTGATCCTTTGCTTTGTTTTCCCTTACCTCACCCTAACACCTTTCAAATTACCTTATTAACATAAACCGCTTGCTGCATTACACAGATGTTCAGTATTTGCAGCACTTTTGCAGCAGAAATGATCTTTACACAATGGCATCTGCAGCTGATTTACATTTATTTATCCAACAGTATTTTCAAGTCTCTTGCCCAAAATCAAAACAACTGCCCTCTCAGCGAATGCAGTGTCAAAAGAATGCACACATGCAAGGCTGTCTGAAATTTTAATTGCAGAAAGGTCAGGAAGTTCAGGCTGAAGGTTCCCAGAGCAGCTCTAACCTCTTTCCCCTGTGTGTATCACGTTGTTACAATAGGGTCTTTCATTACATAATCAAATAGAATGGGCAATTCAGCCTGTCCTTCAACATTTAAAAAACCTCTCATACACTGCAAAGGATTCCACTCCCTTTCTGTCACCTCAGAAGAACTTCTTTACTACTCCTTTGGGTCCGTAGGAGTGCTAATCATGCTCTGAAAAAAATCCCTACAGAACTAGTTTCAAGGGAACCTGAATGTCTAAGTAAGTACACACATTCAACAAGGTGCCAAGTACATTCATATCTCAAAGAACACCGCTGGACTCACTGATTAATGCTCTTACTTCAATGTACATACATCTTTAAACAGTTCCTACGTGAGTTACAGGACCTCAAACATGAAGGAGGAGATTGATTCCAAGCTCTCTTAATTGTTGCTGTGATATACAGAAGTCAAAAAGTAGGTTGCAGTGAGTCATTTTTCATGATAACAAAAAACCCTAAGCAGCTGTTTTGAGATGGATTTGATGAGTTCATGAACAGTGTTAGAAAAACTAGGGAATAACAACATCAGAAGATTAGATCCAGAGAATCTGCAAATCTTACCCTACCCTGCGGTCCTCTTTCCTCTACACTAATTTGGTTTACACATCAGTGACTCGGTTCTGTATCAGGCAGTTCAGGTATTACTGTCATCTCTCAGTAATTCTGGATCAGCTGCAAAACTGATGCTCTGTAGGAGATTTCGAACACTCTCAGAAAAGATTGAATCATTTTATGTGGGCAACCAACCAAAGCAAGCCTCTGCTTCCGTGGGTCTGACTCCTTCACCTGGCATGCATGGAATGCACTGGGTGCTTATATGAAGGCTTGGGCATGGAAAAGATGTTTCCTTTTTTGATACAGTATGTGCTCATTTGGGAAAGAAGAAAACTAAAAGATTGTCCTCTGTAACAGCTTAAAAGTCCAGAACATTGCAAACAAAACAAAAAGCCCCACAGCAACAAAATAGATACTCTCCATATCAGTAAGTCTTTTTAGATGGTGATAATGTACAAAAGTGTGAAATGTCTTCTTTTCTCACTAGAGTTATCAGTTCTATTCTAGCAGAGCCTACAAGCTGCAACTAAGCCGTCTTACCTGGTAAATTCTCTACACAGACAAAGGAAGAAGAGTCCTTCTTAGTGGTTCTCACATAACATTGACAAGCGTTAGAAATTTTATAGGTGGGAAATAGATCTTTAAAGTCCCTTCCAACCCAAATATCATTATGAATCTATGGAAACAAGGCATGAGGAGGGTTAATTAATTTCTTTCAGGTCATACACAAAGCCTATGGCTGAGCAGGAACTCACACACAAAGTTTCCCAAGAATGGGCTTTCACTGTCAAGTAACTTCCTTACCAGCCAATCTAGGAATACCTGTCCATCCGTGCTTTATATAGGTCTGATTACCCTTCATGTTCTTTCAGGAGTGAGCCAAATGTGTCTCTGCAAGAGGAAACCAGGTACTCTCAAGAAGACAGTCCATTCTATGGTCCACTGCAGACAGCTGGTATAGACTTAAACTGTAGATACAAACTACAGCTAACCCAGGTCCACCTCTGCAGCATGATCTCAGCATGTTTTGCACTGTCAAGCATTCTGACAAACCCTCATGTTACATGCACTATGTATAATTTATACCACTGAATTCATTGGATGAAAATATTATCCCTGTAAGATACAATACAGCCCTTGTTGCAGGCATTTTGAATGGAAAGAAAAAGTTTTTTACAGTATTGACCATATCTAGGGCTATATATGTAATGCCTTGGGGACGTGAAGTTGTATATAGTGTGCACATTGCCAGCCTTGACTAGAGCAGGTTAGCTTTCAGTAGTACAGCTAGAAGCCAAACTGCAACACCACTTGATCTGGGAAAGATGCAATGTAAGTATATTTGCATGATCAAGTGGAAGACTGAAAACGCAGCAGAAAAGCAAATAATTTATTTTCACTAAATTGATTGACTGTTCTGTTAGAACTAATTGTAAGCCACTGGAGGGACATGATAGGGTATTATCATGATAAGGTATAATCTTTTTTATATATATGTATAATCTTGTATATATAATGCATATAAAAGATAATCCCAGCCTAGTTAAGCTATCAGCTTTGACAAAAGCAAATCTCCATTGATATTGAGTGGAATTTATACAGTTTGGATCTAGATTCAGATTTTGAACCTTCTCTTCTACATATAAATCTAATATTGCTTTGATCAAACATGAAGTGTAAATGCAATGCAATAGATGTGAAAGTCAGGATCTAATTACAAACACACACTTCCTTTACAAGCTGTGGGGTATTCAGATAATGGCTTTACCTCCCCCAGTTCCCCATTTTTGAATGTTAAAATGTCTTGTCCTTAAAGACATTCCTGCACAACAGGAATGACATATGCTGAGTCAAAAGTAGTTAGTCTCGTAGGGAGTGATCTGCTGGTTCTACGATACACTATAGCTCAAGCACTAAAGCAGGATTAACTTATAATATCTGCTGATTAAAAAAAGGGAAAGGACCAGACCTTAGATTGTGCAAAACAAATGACTGGATGCCAGCCAGATGTTTGAGCAAGTATCTGCCTCCTCCATTAACATGTGCTGCCCCTAATTCTCCAGGAAACCTTCCCTAATGGCACCGCTGTGGCAAAACAAATGCTTAGTTTAGTCAGTCTTCCCGACCTAGTTGCTTACACTGTGCTCCAAAGAACTGTGGGACACATCCTTTCTGGACTCCTTGCAAATTTTTCAGCAGCTAAGCACTGCATCATGAAGAATATGTAAGCAGATCTCAGGAATATTCAAGACTTAACAGTGTGCTTCTGTCCAAAACAGCGTGTGCATAATCCTAGCCCAGCAGCTTCATGATACTAGAAATCAATGTTGAGGCAAATTTAGATGGAACATAATACGCAAAAACCCAAATATAAGGGATGTCAAACTTTTGAATATAAATTAGGTTAGCTAAGAGGATTAAGGATTTGAAGATTATTGTGAAATCTTAGGCCACATAGAATGGAAGACAAGTGACAATAATAACCTTTTCCCTGCATAACGTTTATTTACCTCTACAGAAACTCACTGATTGTGCAGAATTCTAAAAGACTTTGTCTACAAATGTCTACACACAACTCAGCTATTTCCACAGAAATACTGTATATAACTGTGAGACAGCTATTCATGAAGCATTTGCTTGCAGGAAATAGGGTAACAATTTGATCAAACAGCATCCTTCTGTTATAGAGCTGTGGTTAATTTTTACCTCTTTAATGATATTTTATTCCCTGATTCACTTAGGCCAACAGGCTATCTGGGCCCTCCAGGAAAGCCATAATATGTGATTATCATCTGGTTTAATAGAAAGGTTTTTTCCCAAGAGGGACAAAAAAAGAAATTCAGTGAGTGCTGGTAGGACTGCCTCTTGGTTGAATTACTAACGAATGATGTAATGCACCTTTGCTTTCCCTTCCGGCCTAAGAGCAGTTCAGACTGCAAATAGTCAAAACAGGCACCATGCAGACAGACATATGTGAGCTTATACCCAGGGAGAGGTTGTGGCAGAGGTCAGGGCAATGTTACAGACTGCACTGTAGTGTTTCCTTGTTAATCATGGTAAATCGGTGGTACTGATAAGAGCTACGGAACAGCAGTCCAGGTCCAGATTATAATTTAGATAAAGTGCAACCACATCTACTTCTTCCTGACTTTCCCCTCCCAAGCAATTTAAAAATATTAGATAAATACAAAAAGTAAAAACTTTAGCAGAAAAATCCATCTAACAGCTGCTTTGTAAGGCAGGAGCCTTCTCAAGTGAATCTTCCAGGTGCCTGTGGCTAAATCCAGATGAATTTAGGGGGAGTTTTTCTGGTGTTTACATGAGGACAAGAATTCATATCTGACTAAGTGCATTCCTTTCAAGTTTTGTTTAGTGCTAGTTTGACAGCTTTCCATACGCTTCTTCATCATTGTGAAAGCTGTACAGGACTGGTGTAAACCTATCTCAATGCTACTTTCAAAACGGGCTTTAGGGTTCAGTTGCCCATAGGTCGCACATTCTGCCTTGCTGCAGAATATGCTGCAGTGGAGCTGTTAGTGCTGAATATTATACAACTGCCTGCTAGAACAGGAAGGAGAACAAAACAACCGAAGAGACTAAGGACTAATCAAGTTTTGTTTATCACAGATTTGAACTACTGATTTCAGGTGAAAGGCTCCAGATGTTAGTGCTAATTAGTACTAATACTCCAGGTTAGTACTAATCCCTATCATCACTTCTCACATTTGACAAAATGCTCCAGTAACCTATTTTTTTCATGGACAGCTGCATAGACCCCGTGTGTATCAAATGCAGCATGGTTAAGGGAGTCTGCTGCAGGAAACCTTCGTCACCTTGGCCTTAGGCAAAGTGAAAACTGCTGAAAAGTCTACTCTTAGTCTCTTCAAACAATAAAGATAGTATACTGTCAGAAACTACAAGCTCTAAATGTACATATAAAAGAGAAGCAAGCTGCTGAAGCTGGATAACAGGCACACTAAAATTCTGATGAGAGCAAAGAACAGAAAGGATGAGCTGCAAATGAAAACATGGGCTTCTCTTATGCATGACAATTTCTGTGATGGATAACTAGAAGATAGTAAGTGTTGCATTGCCTGCTCATTTCCTAAGACTTAACAAAGATTTATGTCAGAACAAGAAATAACGCATTGAACATTATAGAAGCATTATATGAATCAAAGGCACACATTATTGCTTGTAATACTCTACTCACCTTCAAAAACGCCACAGAGGACATTCCAGAGTTAAGTAACAAATGTGACCAGAAGCAGAAAGTTTCTGTATGGAGGGAGACCGAGGCTATTGAGGTCAGAATGAAGATGCTTAATAAAAATTGGGAAATGATCCAAATATCCTGCATCTTTACTGAATACTGGATGATTGCCTTAGACGCTGTGTAAATCTGTAGCATCAGCTTTGAGTACCATGGACTTAATGCTATTGCTGTCACATATGTGCAATGATTTTGAGGAATGTTAAAGTGAGGGAAAATTTGGCCCAGATTAACATCAAACTGAAAAGGCAAGTGGTATTCTGAAGAGATAAAGTCCAGTTCACATCTCAGAAAGAAGAGGAACCCAGGGAGTCACTGAGGCTAGGAATTCACAATCACACAGGAAGGAATTGGCAACTTCATAAGGGAAAAAAACCCACCCAGGGGCAGAGAGTGTGATTGACAGGAATTGCTATGAAGTATATTGTGCTGAGCATAACCGATTTCTCACCAATGGAGGGAAAGGTGGAAGGACATAACTTCAATCAATAGTCAGTTATTTAGTATTGACTACTGAGACTGTAGCAATTTCCTGAAGCAATTAGTAGTGGTAATACATAGATGCAAAATACCAAAAAAGTTTAACTAATCCAATGTGGCAACTGATATTTTTTTAAATAAAAGCTAGCTTACAGGAGACCAAG
Organism: Psittacula echo; assembly: GCF_963264785.1. Lineage (NCBI taxonomy): Eukaryota > Metazoa > Chordata > Aves > Psittaciformes > Psittacidae > Psittacula > Psittacula echo. Next base: position 21,866,325 of record NC_137736.1, on the reverse strand, counting down.
TGAAATATAGCAACAGATGAGAGAAATTCAATTCTCAAGTGGACTGCCTGTGATTTCACATTGTTTTGCGAGAATTAAAATAAGCTAAAATTTAAGACATGATAATTGCTGAAATCAGGTAAGTCAAATTCTGTGCTCAGTTACATCAGTAATTTTATTGTTTTCTTCTTGTAGCTTTCTCCTGGGGTACAGGTATGACTGTATAGAAAATAAACCCATCCAGCCAAACTTGCAACTTGTCACACTTCTCAGTAAATGTTTTACAAACTTTACCAGCAAAAGGAAAAGAAAGAGTCACTGCGGGATGCCCTTTATGAAGGAAAATAAAGTCTCTTGGAACAGTTCGCTGTCAGCACTGGAACCAATTCAGCTGTAGTTCAAATGGGAATCCTTGTTATAAAATAAAACAGCATTCTACCACCCAAACACAGCTGAAAGTAACTGTTATGTAGAACATTGCATCAGTATCAGACAATATTGTGCAGTATCAGTATTCAATATTGTGGTCCAGTTTCTTTCACTTGTTGCACGTCTGCAATGATTTTTAGGGCTTTAAGTTGGGAAGATTAGGCCCAAGATAAGATAAAACTGATGATTTGGTCATTTTGCCTCCTTCTGCATGAAACCAATTTGCTCAGTAGAAAGCAGCTGCTTTTCAAATGCCTACACAGTTTAGGAGACCATTTGGTAGTCTAATTCATCACCAGTTAAGTCAGGCTGTAGCCATGGCAGCTATAAGTGTAAATCTCTACTGTATAAAAGGTAGAGGCTGATAAAGCAGATTGCTGTACAAGTACATACGTGTCTGTGCATACACAAAGTGAGAAAGCATATGGCTTAGGGTGGGAATAAGGGAGAACAAAATAGCCCACCAAAACCTTTACCAGAGCAACTCTGGGAAAGCTCCCAGCTGGATCCCAGCACTGCAGGTGCCCTGGAGGATGCTGCTGAGGATAAGCTGGGGCAGTCACAGCACAAGGAGCCAGACAGGATGGTAAGGAATAATCTGGGAAAGGAACTTCACCCAGAGCAAGTTGGTTCTGGCATAATACAGTGATGTTATCCCTCGGGTAGAAAACCACTAATTCCAGCGTGACCTTGGTCTAAGCATTACATTTGTTTCACAGAGAATAGCACAGAAGACAGCAGTTTTGGTCCAGTGACTGGGCCCCAGGAGTTGGCAGCACACATACGTACAGAGATGGGGAAAAGGACAGTCTCCCTTTAATCATTCTAAGCCTGGCATTAGGTCAAGCTTTTCTTCATGCTTTTCCAGTGAAACTGGAGCCTTCATTTCTTCCTTTCATTAAAATAAGTGAATGTGTGATTGATGATCCTGGAGCCTGATATCTCCCACGTGTTCAAAGATTAGCTATAGCAGTGGCTACTGCCAGAACAGCACATGCTGAAGTTTTGCAACCCTAATCTCCAAGTTCCTTTTTAAGGGCAAGAAGCCCATTTGCACGACCTAGTCAGCCACTGGCCTCTTTACTGCTGCAAAGGCACAAGCACAGTGGTGAATTTGTAAAGAGGAATCCTACTAGGATTTACCTATTTTTGCCTACTATGAATCAAGCTGTGGCTGCCTGTTCATCTCCGTGAGGCTGCTGAGTGACTAGGGAGCAGCAACACAGTAATTTACACAATGGCAGGTGCAACCAAACATAGGCAAAATTGAGGTCAAAACCAACTGAGTCATTAAAACCCTTCCTCTTACCATCCAGGCACACTGGTACACTTTGAGAATGGGCAGTTCTTCCAGAGATTAAGTCCGTTTTGGAGAAGGTGCTGAACTGAACCTGAACAGAAAGCCATTTTGGGCTGATATTTTTTCATCTTGGACCACATAGGAACCGTTATTATAATGGTTTTGCTGAAGCTGAGCCAGGATGAGCAAACATTGACCTTTCTAGTTCAGAATAACAGATCAGGATTTGGCATCTTCACCAGGGACCTTCCTGCATGGTAACAGCTTGTTACTAACAGGGTTTGAACCTCACAACAACTTTAGCCTTTCATCAGCTTTCTCATCTGTCCCTGGACATACAACTTGCTGTGATGCTGCTTTGCTCTGCAGACTTTTGCAGCAGGCTGTTCACCTGCAACTTCTCACCTGCGTAAACTGATGCTTCTCACCAGAGAAACTTGCCAATTCTTTCATTCCTCTGTTTGAAATGTCCCATAAGACTGCTGGGATCCCTCTGTGTCTGTTTCTTCCAACCCAAGTACCCAGATACCCTTGAGTGGAGCTTAGACCCCAGATGCACATGTGTATGTTCATGCACTGTACAGGTACAGGCTAACCAGGGAAGGCAAAGAAGGTGCTCTAGTCCTTCACCACCGGTGAGCTTGATTTTCCCTTCGCTGCCAAAATACTGTAACTACCCACTGTTGTGCTGCAGCTTCACTCCAATTTTTCTGCTCAACAAGGCAGATTTAGGGAGGTAGAGAAACAGTCATACAGTAGTGCCAGAAATGTAAGTAGTACTGCAGCCCTCACAGAGAAGCAAGTCAACAAATTCTTCCCTCTCTTGAAGCTCAGCATGTAAAACCATCCTCACTGCAGCTGCACACTGAAAGCTCCTGGTAACGTCAGTGCCAGACAACATCTCTGTGAATACCATACTATTTTGCCACATACTGTGTCCTCCTCATCCTGAAATCCAGAGCTGTCCCAGTGTTTCCACACACCTTCCTGGACTTGCCTTCATCCATCCCCATAGACTTAGTTTTGGATGATGAAAAGGAGAGTCTGAAAATTAGAGGACCACTGTAAACCACAGGATGGAATCTGCCACAAGCCAGAATTATCCTTATATTCTTTTTCTGCTCAGACCTGTGCCTTCTGTATGGCAGGAGATGCTGCAGTGACCAGTGGGGCATCACTGTGAGGTCACCAGAAACCCTATAGATTTACACTTGCATGAACAATAGCTCATGGGATTTGTAAGAGCTCAAAGTTCTGGAAATGAAGCAACATACTAAATCCAATTGGCTTAGTCTCAGATGTATCTCCCAGTTAACAACTTTTGGGATATTTCCTTCCTGTTCCCCTACACACACAGGTTTACTTTTAAGAAATCCCCTTCTCTTTGGGTCAACTGTAGTTTACAATGAGAATGAAACAGGAGCACAAAGCTGGAGACTGTATGTAACTGGAACGATCAAACGATGAGATTTGTTTTAAAAGCTATTTGATATATAATGAATTGCAAATTCAGTAGAGTGCCAGCTGGAAAAAACTAAGCCCTTTTCCAGCAAGAGATGGGAAAGAACAATGACAAAAAGAGTCAACAAGGCAGATCTCCTGAAGAGAAGGCTTCTGACACAGCAGGGCAACATAAGCAAGCATGCTATATATAGAACTGGTCCTTGGGTGAATACACAGTTCTTCAAGACGACCCTAAACAGAACCCCAGCTCAGATACATAGCGAAATACATAGGATGGCTGTGTGGTTTGAAGCCTGGGCTGAGAGCCAGGAGTTTTCAGTTTCCCTTTTTCCCAGTTCAGTTTGTCTACTTATACCGCTGGCTCCCAGCTTTTGTTGACACGCAGGCAATGATACCGAGGAGGTTATGTTCTGCAGGCGAACCATGCACAGCTCTTTTTGTCAGCTGCTGTGCCAGAGGCCCTGGGGATCCTTGTTTCAGACTGTGTGCTTTTCACAGCAGAGGCAATGTCTTGCTTCAGGCACATGCCCCTCAGTGTAATTTGCCTTCCAAAGTGCACAGCCACTAAACGTTGCTGCACTCCCCTGTAACGTGCTTTCCTGTCCTGTACTAAACATTAATGTACTCCCCAGTGAGGATGAGTATCAGAATGCAAAGTATTAATGTTTTAGATTGAAAAGGAGATGAGGATTTTTTAATACCTCACCTATAGCCTTTTAGTTATGGACCTTTTTCTATATTTATGGCCTAAAATCTCCCCCTACATTCTGATGTACCATTTTGATGTAAAAATATTAGATGCTTATATCTACACCGGAACATGGAGGATCAAGACAGAATATCTAAGTGATTTATTTAGGCAATGGGTGTTCTAACACTGACACAAGATATTTGTTTACTTCTTTGGTGGGAAGGACCAAATTCTGTGTTTTAAAAGCCATGACATGGCTAATGGAGAGGGATTTAAAATATGCCCCTTGGCAATATGGTTGTTGCACAGAATAGAAATGCTTTTGGATTCAGTTCTGCAATTTATAAATTTATGATTCATTCTGGACAACAATCCTTAAAAATTATATGTTGATGAATTCTGAATATTAGGCCAAATGCTTAGCTTCTCGAGCAATTTTTTCCCACAGTCTTCCCCTAGGCTTCATTAAGAAAAAGTTAAGATGGTTCTCAGAATCATTATTTCTTAATAAACAATGCACAGGAGTAGCAGACTTCAAAAGGACAGAGTTTGTATCATGTAATATACTTCAGCTTCAGGGATAATTGAATGTGAGAGCAGACAGCATGCTTGCACCGGTTTATATATTTTTATTCTCTAGAACCTGGACATCAAATTATTTGCCATGTCTCCTTAGGACCTGAAAGAAGTTGGGTCCAATTTATAGCTTTAAAGATCACTTCAGATGTTTGTAATTCGATTTATTCCTTGTTCTTTCCATACATCTAGAAAAAAGCCACGTTTGAAAAAAATTTAGCCTGTCAGTTGCAAGACAGAAACATCTAACTCTGAAGACAAAGAGCAGGTAAATGCTACAGTCTCCCTTTTCTTGGGGGCAGAGGAAAGTGTTAGTATCTTTTCAAAATGGTATAGTGACTCTGTAAGATTCTTTTCCCCTGCTTCCCCCCACTTTGGTAAAGCTGATTTCTACTCTATGAAAGGTCCTCTGTGCACACCCCTGTATGAGAGAGTGTTGCTGATGACATAAACAGAGACTGCTTGCTTTGTCTTTTCTTCATAAAAGCATTACTTTGGACCTTTTTCCTCTTCTCAGCTACACAAAACTTGTAGGAAAATAATTATCTTTAAGATTTCCATTGGGTTCAAAAGTTTACAAGGTGAAACTCCAAAATAGGGTTAGGAAAGAGATTCTGATGCAAAAAAAACCTAACCCAACCAGCCTCCTTTTACTTCATATTAAGAAAACATTATACCAGAGAGAATTTGTCTGAGGAAATTAAAATGAGCAAAGGTAGTTTAGGAGATTAACTACAGCACACAAATAACTTGGCCATTTTTTAAGCACAGTGAACAAGATGTTGAAGGCTTCCAAGTCCAAGCTCCCTGCTGTATTTCTATAATTTCTGACCTGGACAGATGTACTGCTGATACTAAGCCTAAACCCATCATTTTTTAAGAGGTCAACAATTCAGCTCTAAGTATTTCACCCAAAGACAAAATTCACAGTGAAGGTCTCATCCTGGTGCTGGAATTTCTTCCTGATTTCGAAACAGAATTATTTCAATTTATTTAAGTGCATATAAAGGCAATGAAAACTAAAGCTATATCTTCTTGCATGACTTAAAACTAGCTTCACGTTTTTATTCCAATTGAAACATTTCAAGCCATTGGAATGTATTGTAATCTGATTCTTTTGTGCATTTGGGATTAAAAATAGCTAAGATACTTCATTTTTTGAATAGCCTTCTATACTGTAGAGCTAATTTTTTCCTCCTAATATAAAGTTAATTAAACTCTGCTGGATGGAGTTGGATTCATTTCATAATGCAGAACAGCATGTGAAGCACAACTCTACCACAAAAACTTCAGTTCTCTCTGTTCATTTTTGGATTGGTTTGCCTTAGCAAGGGAAGTTTCATCATGTGAAATGTGCAACAGAATGAATTCTGCACTCAGTCCTCCCCACTCTTCCCCATTCAGCCACATTCATTTCAAAGTGTCCCCATTCCACAAGCAAGCTTCTTTCAAGGAAGCCAACCCTTCTGCTTTGGCATAATCCCACTAGAAAACTGGGTGATAAAATCTAGAGCTGCACTCTGATCTCATACAATTCGTTGTTGTAAGATATTCAAGACAGCTGTCCAATGCTCCCAAAAAACACTTGGCAGAGAAGAAGGAGACATTTCGTACCTCTGCCACCTCCCAGGCTGATTCTCTCCCACTAACTTACAGAAAGACTCCCCATTCAGGGAGGTGCAGCCCAAAGTCTATTCAATTTATGGCTGCTCTCAAAAGATGTCATGAAATATGCTTGACACATTTTGCAGCCTTCATGCTCTACCTAAGGCTAAATAGCAACACAGCAACAAGTTTCACTGAATGCACCAATCCAACTCTCTACTAGCATGTGTAAAAGAGCTTTCTTCAGTGTCAAATTCATCACCTAACAGAGAAAAAATTGAGGGGCCCCAGTGCAGAGCTCAGAGAAAGAAAATACATGCCTTATTTGACACCTATCAGCAGTAGTGTTATAACAGAAGTATCACTGTAGCCCAGTCACCAGTTACTACTTACAGTCTGAATTTCATTTTTCACTCTCAGATCTCAAAGAAATTTACAAAGAGAAAGGAAAGTCTTTATAAGAGATCAAGACATTTTACAGAGGAAACTGAACACAGATAACGCAAACAACGTGAGCAAAATAGGCAGCTATACAGTGGGACAGCTCTGAGCAGCTGGTGAATCTCTGGAACAGCAATATTATGTTCTAATAATTTTGAAACTAGAAGAAGGAATAAAATAAAACAGAAGAAAGTTGTTTTGTTGTGGGTTTGTTTTGGTTTTTTTTTCCCTCAGTAAACCCATCACAGGTCAATGTGTGCTTTCAGTATCAAAAAAAGGAAAAAGTATCATCTGGTTCTTCATCAGCTGTGGAGTACATACTCTACCAGTTACTGTCATTTCCTGACTCTTCAAAGGACTTAGTACTCCCTTATTCACTCCATCCAAAACAGAGCAATAGGCCTGTAGAGACCAAAATTATTTGACTACATAGTACAGTTTCCTCAATAAAAAACCGCTGGTACTGCACAAAACAAGAGCAGAACCGTGGACTAGCATGCTACTTGCAGTCCTGTGCCCTCAGTAGTAAGGACCATATTGCTTTATTTAAGCAGAATGAAATTCAGCATAAGCCATGAGATGAGAAAAACAGATAATCGAGACACAGCCCCCTGCAACCTTTTAGATTTCTTTTGCTGAGTTTTAAATACAGCATGAACAGTTGCACAGATTTAATTAGAAACTGCTAGAGAGAGGCTGACTCAAACTATGCTATGATTCTATGATAAAGCTTTTCAAGGTGTCTTGGACAAAGGCCAGTCAGAAACTCTATCGTGTACAAACACCATAAATGCAAGTTTCATCACTTTTACAGAGCCAGACTAAGCATTTTATTTCATTAAATCCTGTGATACAGACACCACTTTGTTTGTTCCAGGAGCCTTAAATATAAGCTACTAACAAGATCTGATTAGAGCCCATTAATCTTATGAACAATTCCTGGCAAGCTATCTGAGCAAATATGAAAATAAAGGTTTCTTCTCTCTCATCTATTTGTTCATATCCTCAAGTATGGTAGATGGATCAGTTGGCTAGGAGACCCTAAACTAAATGACAACTTGTGTGACTCAACCAACACTGGGTTTTTTTCTTATATATTCCTTCTTCACAGAGGCATTTTCACATTTTGGCTTTAAAACAACTGTACTGGGGGGAAAAGAATGTTCCAAGTAGCTGAAGATTGGCAGAGAGAAGCATAGCGGGCTGGGAAAGGTTATCTAAACCCTGAAGAGAAACATCAGTTTTTAATGGAAGACTAACAGAGGCCAAGCAAACTCATCTGGGACATGGAGATGAAAAACACACGACAACTTGAGAAACAGTGGTGTCATCGAGTGGTCAGTTGAGATGTGCCAAGCATCTTTCTGGGGCCATAGGTGGTCATGAGATGAATAAATCCAAATGACACCTGAAGGTCACTTATCCATGTTTCTGCAGCAAGAGAATTAATGCAAGGAGAGAATATTACAAGAATATTTTGTATGTGTGGCCACTTGACCACTAATTATGGATGAGGCTATTGCTTCCAAAACCAGCTAGCTACAGTGCTCTGCTGTGACTGGCAAAGGAGTGAGCTTGTTCTGCAGATGTAAGGGTTGCAGCTTGGTATCATTATGTCAACACTTAGGGCTCCTCTGAGCAGAAAGCCAGCTTCCTGGTCATGAGAGATACTCCAGTTCTCTGTCCAGAAACTACAAGAAATCACCTCTCCAGATGAGACCAGACTCTGACCTGGGTGGCTGCCTTCCACCTTCTGTGGGTAGCCTTGCCTCTGGTTCGTATTCATCCAAACCACCACAGGTGGACTCAGATTAAAGGTTTCAGTTTATCATCTCTGCTATGAGAGCTAGGTTTAGTTTGGTGTCACAAAACCTCACCAGTTTTGGCTTTGTTCTGCTAGGTCAGATATGGGATGGTGCATAGCAGTGTTCCTTTATAACTAAACCTCAGTGGTTAGACGGGTAAGATGGTAAAATCCCAATTTTAGATAATTTCTGATTATAAAACATAGATGAAACTGGCAATTGCCCTTTACCTTGAACGGTGCTATGTTTTTTGCTATTGAAGTGGTAGACCTTGTCAAAAAAAGACCTTGATGATCCCACATTTCTGATACTCTCGAATAGAAGCTTTATAGTCTCTGCTTTTTACATTAAGTTTACCAGGCCTTCCGAACAGCAGAGAGTATAATGATTGATTCCTTTGCTTGTATGAAAAATACTTCAGTGACGTATTCTTTGCAATTTGCTGCTATGTAGAAAATCCTGTTGCAGTCTTATCTCTGAGTAAGATCACTCAGAAGAAACTCATCAACATTCAATTATCCATTAAAAATTAGATTTTATAATAGCAAAGGCAAGAGCCAAGGGTCAGAATACTTCTGAGGCAGAAGTTCAGGGTAGTCAGCAGAATTATGCCATAAAGCTGTCCTGTCTTTAGAAAAGTTACTTTATTCAGTAAGATGCTTCCCAGCATATCCAGTGGAAAGGTTGTTTTGATCGTTTTGAACCAGTAGAGAAGTCATCTTTCTTGTGGCAGGCCCTCAGGACTTTGGTCAGCCACAACTTTGCAACCAAAATTATCCTATGGTTAGATGATATGAATACCAAGCTTTAAAAAAGAAAAGCAGAGACATGCTCTAGGACCACAGCTTGGTTTCTCTATAAACATTCATCTAAACACAGTGCAGTTATTTCTGATACACAGAAGACAGATTTCAACAAATACGTCTAGGAACTATAGAATTAGACCAAGTGTTTTAAAAAATTGTTTCCTGGCAAAATTTTGTCTGTTGTTCCCTCTGGCTTTTAAAAAAATACCTCCACCTTCCCAGAGATAATTTCTCTACCTCCTGGCAGGTTATTATACAACACTGTTGGCTTACAGTACCACAGAAATGCCTATAAATATTCAGATGTGTTTAGCGTGTATGGACAGGTTTTCATCTTTAGGGTTCAACATGCTCAGCAAAGGAACAAAGGAACAGATTTTCATCATCCATATGGGGAAGATTCTAATCACACAAAAGACTTTCATATCAAGAAAACAGCTTTTACTGCAGCTAGCTCGTATCTCCTCTGCTGAGCAGCACTTCTTATGACAGCAGGCCTGTTTGTGTAGCAAGGTACTGTTTACCAGGGGCAAGGGCACCGCAGTCTAGCCAAGTGAAACTTGTCAAAGCCGACGCAAGTGTGTAGCAAAGCCAAGAAGATAGATTCTGGCATCCATCCGTGGGTGGAGATTGGCAGCAAAAATGCCCAGCATCTAAGAAATGACAACTTGGTGAATATGCAATTGGCTGTTGTACTAAGACAGCAGTTAAATACAAAGAGAAGATTTGACTGTGATGTCCAGGGTGGGTAAATGAGATCTCACTTTCCCACTGCAAAGAGATATTGAGTAGACTACAGCGAATATGAAAGGCAACAGCTTAAAAACTAAACTGAAATTATTTCCTCACATCTTTACTGCTTTTGTCTCTCTGCAGAGCCAGGTTTAATGAGTCTTTGCACCTAGTTAGATTCCTGTTGAAGGAGTCAGGAACATAGATAAAGGCCTTTATTAGCACAACTTCTTTGCTTACAGAGGTCCTGTTTAAATGGGAAAGGAATAATGAAAACTACCAGTATGTTTCTTCTAATAGAAATATCTTCTTAATGCCTATTATTCACCCCAAGTGCACAGCTCTCTTTTGGTTTCCATCTCTCTTTAACATATCTGTTTATTATATCATTTCCTTAGCTGCGGCAGCAGCAGATTTTTCCCAGTACTGGGAAACCGAATAAGATAAAGTCCTTATCTTTAAGTCCAAGCATTCTTTAGTGATTGACCTGGCTTAATTACAGCTAAGCTGGTATAAAAAAAAATACTTGGGTTATGATACAGAATTGTTCAGCCAGTGTACTTTGACAAGAAGTATGCAGTCTCTATATATCCCACTGGTTCTACTTCACATTCTTTCAAGCTTTCTTTTTCTCCTACCAATGGCAGCAACTATTACCATTTTAACTTCCCAAACTTGATATTCTTATCCACACTCCAGGAAGACACTGTCTTCCGAAGTCATCCAAACTGAAAAAAAAGATAACTGCAAGAAGTATTTGTTAACTTCCATAGAATGCAAAGCATTGAGCTGCCCTAACATTGCTTTAGCTCAACAATTTACTTATCACCATCAGGGGCCAATATATTTTCATGGAGTATTTGAAATGGAGTTGGCAAGATTAGTCACTGCAAGCTAAAGAGAGACTCTAGACAATAAGCTGTGGTGATGGAAGGATTTGTTTTATCCAATACTCTGATAAAACAAAGTTCATTGGATAGTCTAGTTCTCAGACAGCCTGGTGCTTGCTTCCCAGTCAAAAGTCTTCAGTTGCAGTTTTTTATAAGAGGAGCCTTCTTCAGATAAAGTACAATGTCCCTAATGTTTGAGAGCCACTAGCTTGCTATGGTTAGAAGCTAGAATACAGGGCAACCACACTGTGAACTAATGCTTTAGCAACACAGAACAGGAGTTAGCTCAGCTCAGGCTACAGAGCAGGCATGTGCCAAATGAGCCTGCTGGAATTAAAATATGCCAGTTCACTATACAGGCATGGGTAGGATTCAAGGCAGACCAAAGTTAACGCTGAAGTGAAGGTGCCACACTGGCAATTGCCCTTTTTCTTCATTTGTAAAATCAATAGGACTAACACACCAGTATCCTCACATCAGTGGGGTTTACCAGAATTAAAGCATTCATGTCTGTAAGTGCTCATCTGCTGCAGAAATTATGTCTGTTCTATGGCTAAATAATAGCACACAGTTAACTGCCCTGTACAGTGACTAGCCAGCCAGTGTCAGATGCTGGAGAGGACAAGAGATTGGAGCTAGACAAGGAGAGGTTTTGTTTTCTTGTATAGTAATTTTTTCAGATCTATCATTTTCTGAGTCATGTCAGGCAAAGTTTATCCCAGTGATATATATGGAGTTGAAAAGCTGTGGCCTTTGTCTCCATTTGCCTCAGGTTTGGCAGATGAATTTCACTAACCAACAGTACATATATTCATTGGCTTTGTCTGCTGTTGACCATGGCAGTCAACCTGATTTCTTTCGGCTCCTATTTTGGAAACTTTCAAACAGGGATGAGGAAAGGAAGTTGACTCTCAATATGCATTTTAAAAATCATTCCCTCCACACCCCAAATAAACAGCAGAAAAATTGTACTTTGCCTAAGTCCTCAAACAGCTTTGATTTTGCTCCGAAGTTATATGAAGAAACTTCATCATAACAGAAGTAGAATTAGTTTACATTCTTTCTTTTTTTTTTTTTTTCCTAAGCCATTGAAAATATTAACACTGGCTCTGCCTGAGTGGCATTTAATGCCAGTATTCCATCATTTGAGCCAAGTGCAATGCTTACTTTAAAAACAAGCTACAGTCTAAAACATGGCTTAGTGAAAGTGATATTGGGGTACTTTATGTTCACTTTTGTTTACCCCTCACAGAAAAGATAAGGGTAGAGGCAATTTATTCTTTTTTTTTTTTAGCTGCCAGTGCTCTGGTATTAAAAATACTGAAAATTCTACCAGAAGTAAACTAGGAGAGATCAGTTAACAGCCTGATGAAGGCAACAAACAAGTAGTCATCTTCCTGTAGCAGGAGTGGCAGGACGTCACTAAGAGAAGAAAACTTCTCAGTAGTATAATTTTCTTCTCATCATATCAAAACCTGCAAACATACAAACCAAAACATCAAATTCTGTCAGTGCCACCTTCCCCAGTCAGCTGATGTTTAAAAGGATGCCTTTCCATCAGCTTCAGAAGTGCTGCCTTTCATTTATACCTGTAATCTTTTTTTTCCTGTCAGAGGAAGTCAGGACAAGCAGCCTTCATTCTGTGTGCTGTTTGTTTCTGTACGCAAAGTACCTTGATAGCCATGTTAGGATTTATCTGACTCCACAGTTTTACAAAGAAAAAGAGAACATGCAAGGCTTCAGATGAAAAGACTGACCACTCACCGTCAAACTAAGAAGCAATGAAAATATACAAGGCCTTTTTAACTTTTACCACCACCACCCACACTCCTTGCCTGCAGAAAGCACACGAGACACAAACAGCCTCAATGTAAGTGGGTTCAGGCAGAGGTTTTTATTTCATTAGTTGGTGAGATGAGGGCTACTTGCAAGATGTAGATGGGCTGATCACCCTCAAAGATCATGGTAAAAAAGCAAAGAAAAAGGAAGTTAATCTGGAATGAAAATATTCGGTAGAGATGCTTCCTGAAATAACCTATTTAGCTAAAAGAGCACTGATCAATATTTTTAAGTCAGCAGCAGCTAATTAAGCAATTAAAAGCTGCAGATCTTGCCCTGAATATAGGGTCAGGTGCTGAAAGACTTTTTTGTAACTGAGGTAAACTCCTGTGGCTAGACAGCAAGCAAACTACATGCATGATCGCAAGCCCTCAAAAACCAGTCCCACGTAAAAGACTTTTAGAAAGGCAAAAAAAAACCTCAGGGAGACATTCAGTTTTCAAAACAAATGGGAACAAATTTTCTTGCTTTTGAACACTTTTTTCCCTGCCAATAGCAACAAGATGAAAACGAAAGGGCTCTTTAAACCAGTTATTTCAGATTTGCATAGTGCAGACCCATCATCCTAGGCGAGATCAGAAGCATGACTCCACATGATACTTCCTCCTCAAGGCAGCTGGAAAACAGAATGAGAAAAGCCAAGACCAAGGTACACAACTTGACAAAGAAAACTGAGATCTTTTAAAATGACAGTCAGAAGGAGCCTATTTTGTCACTCAGTTTGGATGCAAGAGAGAAGAGAAAGAGAAGTCAAAAACACCTGAACTCCTAAATGAATCAGTGCAATTATCCATGCCCTAGAACTCTGCTTAAAATGAGGGCCTTGTAGGCAGATGACAGGAAATGTTCAACAAATACAAGTGTTGGGCTGGGATAACTGAGCACACTGCTGGTAAGAATGGAAAAGCAAAAAAATGCAACTGTATTGGAAGGATTCACCTATACACGTGGGTGACAAATACAGATGCCTTAGTACCCCATGACAGCAGGAATTAAGACTGTATAGGAAGTGATTTTCTTGTTGCATGAACAACTTCAAAGTATTTCCAATCTGAATAAGCTGTCAAAGGACCAAACAGAATTCATGCACTATAATTGTTACTAAAACATTTTCTATCTGAATCACCAAAACATTTCATTTTGATAGTTATTTAGTACTTTAATGAGATCTTGAGAGTTCAGTCTTAAAAATAATGGGTATCTTGCTTACCTTTTCAAGGACAAGTCATTTTACATTTGAAAATAATATTTTTTTTAGCTTTTAAAATTGCATTTTGATTCAATTTTTCCTGTGAGTCAGGAACGCTTGAAAGTGACTCTGAGCTCTTACAAGAACTTACGGGTTTTCCAGCAAGCCAAAACATTTAAACCAGGCCTGCTCTGAAGAGATGCTGTTCCCTCTCATCACCGTCATCCATACCACCCCTTTTAACAAGACCATTCTCAGAGAAGAGGATGTTCTCCTTTCTGTTTATGAAATATCCTACCAAAATAAGGGGTTCTAATACCAGCTGCTTCTAAAGAAGTACAGCCCTGCCTATGTCCGATTTGCTTGTCTAAGCATGCCCTATGCTTTCTAGGACTGTAACTAAGCCCCAGTAGGGTAAGTACAGGCCTGCCTTCTGTGCAGCTCATTGAACAGAGTTCTTTCTGTAGGGTCTTTTGTGCTGGACCTTGAAATCCTGTCCACTCTGCCCAAATGCTAATAACCCAATGCTGCTTTTCAGAGTTATCAGGGTTGTCCTTAAACAAAATCTCACTTCATTTTCCCTTTTTAGGCAGAAAGCCCGGAGCTAATTGGATGCATTCTCTCTTTATTCCAGTGACTAAATGTAATGCTGATGTGTGCATATAATGTGGGAATCATGTTAATCACAGGCACACAGATTTCAAAGCCAAGAGTGCTGGTTGTGATGACCTAGTCTGATCCTCAGTGCAACACCAGGCATAGAATTTCTGCCAGTGATTCCTGCCTCAAGCCCATGATTTTGCACCTCAGTTCCCATCTGTATAAACTGAGTTGCAGCTTCCAGACACAGGGTTTGTTATGCCTCTCTCTACTGCATAAAAGTGTTCTTTGTTCCCAGAAACCTTCTATCACACTAAAGTCTTGAGGGCTCTGACCAATCCACCTCTTCACCTTCTCTTTGCTAGAATGAATAGATTAAGGCTCTTACATCTCTACCTCCAAGGTAAGGTTTACAGGCTTTGAATTAGTCCATAAAAAGCACATATAGACCTACGCTCTTAGTATCTCGAAAAAAAAAATCTTGAAGATAGGAGGCTCCTGCAGTACAGGCTCTTCAAAGGCCACACAGTTAATCATTCAGAAGTTAGTCATTCAAGCCCTCCAGTTTGATCTACAGCCTTTGACTATTCCTTGAGCATGTGTGTTTTTTCAATCCTGTCATTACCTGATATTTCACAGTTTATACAATAGAATATCTCTGTGTACAAAGTAAGCTTTAAACGGATCTCAGCAGCTGCACATAAGCAGTGCTGTGCAACCATATTCAGAGCTAGAGCTCAGAAACTTCATACACGCTCATAACAAACACAGAGTTTAAACCAAAAGCGTCAATCAGTTAGAAACGTTTAAGCAATTGAGGTCATGTGATCTTGGCTGTTCTGGTTTAGACTTATAGTTTGGTTTGTTATTGCTGCTTGGTCCTCTCAAAAGCAAGCTTGGCTGAAAGAGCCGCTCCCAGTACTTCCTATAACCCTGCTTGACCTGCCATACTTGTAGGCATGTCAAATGCCAGCTTCCCAAATGTGCTGTTCGTGTAGTTAACTAGCAAAACCATGTAATCCATGTCAAACTAGCCCTAATTTTCATGGCGAGATTCCCAGGTTTTACAACGATCTGATGTTACAGAGATCTCAAGTAGTTCACAAGTACTGAAAAGTACTAACGTTGTCAATAGATTAATTACTGCAATTAATAAATAATGCAGGATCCCCTTTGCTTTAGTATCTTAGTATCTATCTTGAATAGATATATACAGATATATGCACGTGCAACTTCACTTTTTAAAATCCTCACACATGATTACATTGAGGAAGTTATTGATTTTAGGAGAACAAGTGAGATTTGGAAAGTTTTACAGAGATGCTTAAAAGCCAAGACCTTTAACATGTCTAAGACACTAAGCAATTCATAAGAAGTGCATGATATTACAGAGAAACCATCAACAAAACTTATCTAAATTGCTCTAAGAAAGCTAATGAGAATAAATTACAAGCATTTTCTTTTCAATGTTTTTAGGGTTTTTGTGTGCCAATTTGAATCATGGTTTCCATATTTTTTTTATAAATTAAAAGTTTATTGATCCAAAACCTCTTTGCAATACGCAGCTGCTTTTATCTGTTTATATTTGCCATTTTTATAGATGTAAAAACAGGAGCAGGAGGCAGAGGGAAGAGATTGACAAATGGAGCAAAAAAAGCAGTATGAAAATATTTCACTAAAAAAAAATTTGCAAAAATTATTTTCTCAACATTTAAAAATTGCTGTTCTTTTTTAATTTTATAATTGAAAATCCATCAGGTATAAATACAGCAAAGCCATTCTTTAAGTTGTTATTTTGGGCTATCTGCAGGCTCTGAAAATGTTTTAAGGTTATTTTCACAGACAGTAAGACTAGACATGTCTCTTTTTGTCTTTTATAAACGCTGAGAGCCTCAAGCCCTGTTCAGTGTTAATCAATGATCTAAATTTTTGACATATATTTGGCACCATTAGTATTTACTCAAAGTGTAACATTACTTTTTCCTTGCAAAAGTCTGAGACACTGTCCACTGCCTGACTCCACACTGAGTGTGAGGTAATGCCTCTATCCATTGGTCAAGAAGAGACCTAGGAACCAGAGAGCTGCTTTTTCAGCAGAGTCGGGTCAGTGTTTTCATTTTCAGCATGCTTTGCACTAAACATCACTAAAGCTCTTTCACTAATTCTGATCTTGTGATTTCTGCCATTGACAAGTAGAAGCAGAACCCAGCAGAGCAAAGTGATGTAGCATTAGGGTATTGTTTCAAAAGCAACATCTAAATGTGACGGCTGCTCCATTGTCTGGCTCTTTAAACCCAGCCTAGGATTTTCCTTATGGGACAGTGCTCCAGCAAAATAAATAAATGGGCTGCAGTCTAAACTCCAAAGCCTTCTATAAGATGTTATTGTGTTCCAGGCTCAGCAATAATAGGAGAGACATCACATTACGGCAGACATACACTTCTGCAGTTTTGGAAAGATCAAAGCTTGCCTTGTCTGCGATAACTTTGCACAGATGCAAGATGGCTTGAGACAGCATGGTCTAAAATACAGCGGGGGAAAATGTCATCAACATCCTACAGGCTAATTTAAATCCCAGTTTCTGCTTATCGCCTCACTGACTGCAAAGACTGAAAACAACATACTTGCATGACAGCTGGTAAGTACTTCAATGGTGGGGGAAACTCTAAGTGGAGGAGGAAGCATCGCAGAAGGGCTTATACCTCTAGGGGACTCTGGAAAACAAAGAAAATAGAATCCATATGTGCAGGATGAAATGTGTTAAAAAGGGCTTAACTACCAAAAGGCACCTTATTTCCTACACATCAGCCTCAAAACCAAACACTCCACCAAATCTTGACCATTGTACTTACAAAATGGCATAACTTGGGCAGAAGCAGTTCAAGCCAAGTGGAACTTCCATCACTAGGTGCCAGATGCTCTCCCATGAAAACCTCTGCGTAGGTCACTGGTCCAGACTCTCCATGACCTCCATATAATGCCTACACACACTGAGGTATGGGGCTGACATTTCCCTCATTTTCTTTACATCTTCTACCACTACCTCTGGCAGAAGTTGAATGAGATGAAGGCTTATATTAACTTTATCCTGTGCTGGGGATGAAGGTGGTGCCTGGAGGTCCTTCCCCTTACAGCATGGAGGGCAGTGTGGTGGCCAGCAGAGTCAGGAGTAGAGCTGAGCTGCTGCATTTGCCCACAGCCTCCCAGGGATGGCACAACGTGGTTGTAAGGGGATGGACACAACACTGGAGCATGCACTGGCTGAATCTCTGTGCTCTCTAAACAGCCACAATTCAACTCTCAGAAATAACCCTTAACTTCTGAATTGCCTCAGCTTGAGGATATTGGTTTTTTGAACATGGAGGTTTTTCCAGAACTCAGCACACACCTCCCAGCTAGGCACTGCTCCCTTGAAGGGACTGTCCCGGTGCCTGCTGCGATAAAGCTCTCCCACAGGAGCTGCAAGCCCAGGACAGCCAGTGCCCAGGACACTGGGATGGTCATGGCCCCAGTCCAACGAGTAGGGATTTGTCAGTGGGCCATGGGCTGGCTGCAGGCAGGGAGCAAGGAGGTCCTGGAGGAGGTTCCTGAGGGCTGCCAACTTGCCCACAGGAAACCTTGGCTGCATTTTCTGCTGTGTTGCATGATGATGTGTGGGCTGTAAATCTGGATGTTGGTGCTGGAGCAGCATGTGCTCCTCCCATACAGACAGAGAACGGACTCAGCCCTTCTTCCTCATTAGGCACAGTAATGCCTCTGGAAAGTCAAGTGCAGGATGATCGTGCTAAGCCACTGTCCATCATATTTGAAAAATCATGGCAGTCAGGTGAAGTTCCCGACTACTGGAAAAAGGGAAATATAACCCCCATTTTCAAGAAGGGGAAAATGGATGACCCAATGAACTACAGACCAGTCAGTCTCACCTCTGTGCCTGGCAAAATCTTGGAGCAGATTCTCCTGGAAGGCATGCTAAGGCACATGAAAAACAACAAGGTGCTTGGTGACAGCCAGCATGGCTTCACTAGGGGGAAATCCTGCCTGACCAATTTGGTGGCCTTCTATGATGGGGCTACAAAACTGATGGACAGGGGCAGAGCAGTTGATGTCATCTATCTGGACTTGTGCAAAGCCTTTGACACTGTCCCACACGACATCCTTGTCTCTAAATTGGAGAGACATCAATTTGATGGGTGGACCACTCGGTGGATAAAGAACTGGCTGGATGACCGCACGCAAAGAGTTGTGGTCAATGGCTCAATGTCCAGATGGAGACCAGTAACGAGTGGTGTCCCTCAGGGATCGGTGTTGGGACCAGTCTTGTTCAACATCTCTGTCGGTGACATGGACAGTGGGATTGAGTGCACCCTCAGCAAGTTTGCCGATGACACCAAGCTGTGTGGTTCAGTTGATACGCCGGAGGGAAGGGATGCCATCCAGAGGGACCTTGACACGCTTGTGAGGTGGGCTGATGCCAACCTGATGAAGTTTAACCATGACAAGTGCAAGGTCCTACACCTGGGTCGGAGCAATCCCAGTCACAGCTACAGGTTGGGCAGAGAAGAGATTCAGAGCAGCCCTGCAGAGAAGGACTTGGGGGTGTTGGTCGATGAGAAAATGAACATGAGCCGGCTTCAGTGTGCGCTCGCAGCCCAGAAAGCCAACCATATCCTGGGCTGCATCAAGAGGAGTGTGACCAGCAGGTCGAAGGAGGTGATCCTGCCCCTCTACTCTGCTCTTGTGAGACCTCACTTGGAGCATTGTGTACAGTTCTGGTGTCCTCAACATAAAAAGGACATGGAACTGTTGGAACAAGTCCAGAGGAGGGCCACGAGGATGATCAGGGGACTGGAGCACCTCCTGTATGAAGACAGGCTGAGAAAGTTGTGGCTGTTCAGCCTGGAGAAGAGAAGGCTGCGTGGAGACCTCATAGCAACCTTCCAGTATCTGAAGGGGGCCTACAAGGATGCTGGGGAGGGACTCTTCATTAGGGACTGTAGTGACAGGACAAGGGGTAACGGGTTCAAACTTAAACAGGGGAAGTTTAGATTGGATATAAGGAAGAAATTCTTTACTGAGAGGGTGGTGAGGCACTGGAATGGGTTGCCCAGGGAGGTTGTGAATGCTCCATCCTTGGCGGTGTTCAAGGCCAGGTTGGATGAGGCCTTGGGTGACATGGTTTAGTGTGGGGTGTCCCTGCCCATGGCAGGGGGGTTGGAACTAGATGATCTTAAGGTCCTTTCCAACCCTAACTATTCTATGATTCTATGATTCTAAAGACAGAGTAGGAAAACAGGACACATGATATAAACTTGATTTCTGCTCCTTTTGACTCCAGCCTGTTTCAGGGCTGGGAGCTGATCTCACGCAGTCTTACAGAGTGCTGGTCCTGTCTCACTGGCAGCTAATGTAGGCTAGCTGACACATGAGGTTTGGCTGCGCTACGTGTCTTCGGTCAATTCCTTTCAAAACAGCCTACACTAGTTCAAAGACACAAAACTTAAAATGCAGCACAGTGTATTCTTCCAAACTATGAGATCTTTATGGTGACTTGCCGCTTTCGGGTGAATACTTATAAAGTATCAGATGTGTGCCTTGTGTAGCATTAGATAACCAGCCACAGCCCCTTCAACTGAAACACATTGTATCTTCCACATTGAGGTCCTTCCCTATCTTCTCTAGATTAAACGTAATATTTCATCCAGCTCAATATGCTAAACATCCCAGTCTTGCTTTAATGCTTAACTGCAGCCACAGATAGAACTGAATTATTTGTGGAAAAGTTATTATTATTATTATTATTGTGTGTACTATTTCTCCTGTAGCATCCTTTGTGGTTCTAGTGACAGAAAAGAACCTTGCTATGATGAATGCCGTACAAAACCAGAGTTAAATGCTGAGCTTTCCTCCTCTAGAAAAAAACAAACAAACAAAAATGTTCAAATTTGCTGTAACATAAACAGTCATATAAAACAGGATCATTTGGATCGACAATTATCGAATGTTTTGATCTGAATGGCTCAATACGAAATGGCTCAAGAGGATGATACAGTAAACCACCTAAATTTGGGGGAGGGAGAGGTGGGGTTGGAGAAGATGAAAAGACAGATGCTTGCAAGCAGCAGAAACTAGTAAAGACTAAACAGAAATTGTATTGGTGGTGATAGACAGAAGTGACTGTGGAAATGCAGTGAAATATTGGGATCCTGTTCCTCCAGTTTTCGACAACCTAGCCCTCTCATGAGCCTCCTAAGAGCAATAAGTCTACAAGTCGCTAGGCAGCCATTGTGCAACTACCCTTAAAGCTGGAAAGAGTTTTGGATTCTTATCTTCCTTTATTAAAGATCTAGCACATGTCTTTGTTGCTGAACATGTACTAATATCTTCTTGCCTTACCCCATCTTGACCTGTAAAATTGATCATTGTCCTATCTGTAACACCCTTGGAAATGCCTGAAGGCTATCATACTTCCCACCTCTGCTCCTGCCATATTCTCTTTCTTAGACTAAACAAAACAGATTCTCTCAGCCTTTATTCACAGTTCAAGTTTCCTAAGCCTCTTTATCACTCTTGTGCTCCAACAGTGCCTCTTTCATGTTCATCTACATCTTACTGACAGTGCAATACATCCAAAAGAGAGGTTGTGGAATAGATTTACAAAGAAGGGAGAGCACTTGCACTGTAAGAAGTACTATAAATAGAGTAGCAGGAGTTATTTCATACTGCCAAAGATTGATTAGGTGAGACTAAATATTTTTTTTCTACCTTTGTTTTCTTCTGGAACTGAAGTAGATGCAAGAGGTTGCAGCAGTGACTGTTTCATTGACTCCTGCTTTCACAAAGAAATCATTAGTGAGACAACTCTTTCCCTGTCTCTGGAAAGCAGTCAGTGACCTGTCAGTGGACAAGCTGGAGAGAAGGAGCCTGTGGCTTATAAGCTTTATTGGCACTTAAATGCTTTTGTCTGATGCTGATGATGAAGCAGCATGATGATACCAGATCACTGACACACCCTATCCCTGTAAAGTAAGGTGCATAGCAAAAAAGCATGTCCATCCTGTGCAAAGGAACATGGTGGAGAATCTCTCCAAGCTGGTGCCTGCTGTGCCGACTCTGGAACAAAAGGCAGTACTGTTGTACCACACAACTTTGTAACAGAAAAACAAACAGAAACCCCTCCTCTGTCCTGCCATCTTTTAGGTCTATAGAGGATGATGCTTGTGCAGCTTTTCAGCCACATCTGGTCTAAGCCTGGTTTGATTTATGTTTACTTGCAGTTGATGGGTTTGGAGAGTAGGGTGAATCAGAAAGGCTTCTTGCAGAACAGAGCCCCTGTGGCATGTTTATCAGCCAATCCAAAGCCCATCAAAAACCCTTTTTCTTCTGGGCTCCAAGCTGAGTGTTTTGTTTATCAGTCTCACACAGTGGTGGACCTCAGCTACAGAATTAGCCTACTCCTCTCCCTGATATTCCCCTTTCAGAAAAATCACAGGGATGCACCCAGCAATTCGCCATTCTGCCATGGGAATTCACCAGGTCCCTCTCTGGGGCATCTATCAGCATCAGTTTCCAGGAGCAAAGCCTCGTTAGGGTTAGGGTTCTTTCACAGAAAGATATCTTTCACAGAACAAGCTGGAAAAGTCCTGGAAATTGAGGAAGGAGGAGGGGAGAAAGGAGACAGTGTTTTTCCTCTAAGCCCTAAAGCAAAGTTTGAGACACAGTCTGCTTATTACTCTATTTTATTCAGCCTTTACTATGAGAAATAAGGAAGGGGAAAGCTAGGATTGTCTGGAATAGGATCAGATCCAAACTATGCTGCTGAGAAAAGGAAAAATAGCTGGAACAGCCACATGCACAAATAGATAGCTAATTCCACCAATTCCTTACTTGGCCATATCAGTCTTCACCTTGTACACCTCAATTATGGCCTCACCCACTTCAAATTAGAGATTAGGCTGTGCTGCTTCCCTGATACTTCCAGGAGCTCACAGACTGATTCTCTGCACCCTTAATTCTTTAATCATTTATACCAATGCCAAGAGTGAGTAGGAAAATATCAGGGCAAGAGCCTGAGCTTTAGCCAAAGGAAATCAGATAACCACCATCCATATTAGCAAGGGGCTCTTCTGTACTGCACACCACTCCATGGGATGAAATAGGAGGCAGAGAGCCCTGAGACTCTTCTCTTAGCCCACCTCAGTTTGTCTAGACATGTACTAGCACTTTCTTGAATGTCTCTTCACCTTATCTCTCAACAGCTTTTTTTCTCACTGACTCCTCTCTGCAGCTCCTGCCACCTCCAGCAGCATTTGTAAGAGGCCTTCTGTCCCCTCAAATCTTCACCCCACAAAAGACTCCTCAGCATTTCCTCTTCTGTGCATATGTGACACTGCTTTGATCTTACTGTGTGAGAATTTCAGACCTGTCATTTGGGGGGGGGGGGGGGGGAGGCGGGGATTATCTGTGCAACAGAAGCCTGCATAGTAAGCATCCTGTTGTGGCCCAGCCTCCACTGTTGACATAGATCCCTTATAAGAGACTTTAAAAGAGAAGAGGGGCAGAGATTAATTTGAGTCAGAACTTAAGTAATAATACCATCACAATATGTCTGTTGTTCTGGAATCTTGGTCTTAAGCATTTACAGATGAAAAATATGAGCATCCTTCTTGCATATTATTTTTCCCAGTGCATTTTACCTTGCAGCTCAAAACCTTCTAGCAGGAAGATAGCTGTAGAATTTCAGAGATCAGCTCAAAGCCTTGTGCTATAGCAGATCATCTGCTGTTTGACCTACAGACAAACTGAAGGCCTTGGAAAGAACACCCCCCTGGGATTTGAAGCTCCTTTAAAAAAATCAAGATCTGTGTGAGCACTATGAATATACATGTTACACCTAAAATACACATAGGAGGCCAGGTCCTAACAGGGATTAGAATCCCAGCTGATACTATCCAAATGCAAATGAAGTTCCAGCATGTACCCTCCTCACTGACCAAATGTAAGTCCAAGTTACAGTTCAGGTTAATGACTCAACATATAACAGGCCTTTCACTGAGGCTAGAGCTACAACACAGTAATTGACAGGTTAGGCAGTCTGATGCATATACAGTTCTGGCAGATCAGCTGGCCTGACGTAAGCAGGTGAATGGTGGTAATGTCATCACCTGTCTGAGCCAGAACCAGCCTCACACCATAGGGATGGATTGTAAGACTAAACTGAATTTGGTCTTCCTATACCACCTAGTCCCCATGCTCCTTGCCTAGCTGGGGAACAAGTGTTTTCATGGGCATTTTTTATGATCTGCAAGTTGAGAACATCTACATCTGCATTCATAACCTCTGAGTCAGCTTCAGGCACACACGGACCATGCACACACCGCCAACCCTTCTCTCCAGGGCTCTGGGATCACATATGCAATTCAGTCAGCCAAAACACATTGTGTTTATCTGCCTACATGAGCCAGTGCTCTGCTCCTGCCAACAGCCACTCTTGTTTGTTCTATATCTGTCTGCCTTTCCTGGCACCCCATGTTGTAGCATCTAAGAGCCAGCAAGGCGCAAGCAGTTCAGGTGCCCAAATAGCCAGTGGGTGGGTAATGGCTTTTGGTCAAAAGCCATGCTAAGATAAAGGAAGGCTTGAAACTACAGAACTTGAAGTGTCCAGTCTCTAATGACAATGAATATGAATATAAATAAACTAAAAATCTCAAAAGGCAATATCCTTGGGCATTGCCAAAGTTCAGATCACACTGGGAGTTCAGGATTCACATTGTGACTCATCCTAGGTGACAGGCTTTGCTTTTATTCACTTACTTTCCTCAGAAACAATCACTTGATGTTTTAGGATAAACATCTGTCAGGAAACATATCATATCCTATAGAAACAGAAGGAGGAAACTAAGCTTTGTTCATGAAATGCTAAGAATGTATTTTTAATGACAGAAGCCTGGGGCAGTTTCCCATAATTAGTTTGCAGGACTATGTCAGAAAGACTCTGGCAGACTGCTCAGTGTTCATAAATCTGCATGGTTGTAAAGTGTTTCAAGATCCCTTCAAAGGGACTGGACTAGAGGCAAATATAGCAGGATGCCCTCCATGTAGTAATCCCAGCCTCTGCATACCAGGAGGTATCAGAAATCTTAATGAGGAATCTACTCTCTGGAGACTTTTACTTCTAATCTACACTGAAGAGAAGGGAGGGGAGAGCAAATAAACAGAAGCGATCACATTCTTTGACAGATCCAAAATGGACTTCCAGCTTCTTTAAGCTTCCTTGTTGCTGACCAGCCATGACCCAGTAGAAAAAAAGAAGTCAATATATTCTTTACTAGATATAAGGCTAAGTTCCCAGGCAAATTTAAATGCATCTCCACTGGTGTCACCCGCACTTCCTTCAACAGTCCCTCCAGTGCTGTATCGGGTAACATGGAAGGCAGGGTGTATTTTCTGCCAGGGTGTAGGACA
The DNA here is from genome assembly GCF_963264785.1 of Psittacula echo. Classification (NCBI taxonomy): domain Eukaryota; kingdom Metazoa; phylum Chordata; class Aves; order Psittaciformes; family Psittacidae; genus Psittacula; species Psittacula echo. Next base: position 21,841,518 of record NC_137736.1, on the reverse strand, counting down.
GAGTCAGAGCTGGTATGTTCAAAAGATGCAGAGAGACCTGCTTCATTAATGTAGTCACCCTCAAACGGGCTCACAGCACTGGGAAGCTGTTTGAATAGGAGAGACAGCAGCAGCTGCCTTGTACACCCAGAAGGGAGAGGTGAGCTTCATCTCCAGGGAGATACCTCTGGGAAGAGCTGCAGTTGTTCAGTGGGTTTGGTCTGTGGAAATGGTTTCTTCCCATAAAGATGCAAACATACAGCAAATTTAAAACAATAGGTTTTCATTGATTTACCTTACTTTTTCTCTCAAACCCTGATGGTGTACAGAGGCCCTGACAAAACTCACTGCTCCACTGGTAGCTACCACAGCAGTAATTAAGAAACTTGTTTTTGTTTGTTTGGGGTTTTTTTGCCCCTAGAGAAGAAGGCGGTGCCAGTCATTGTCATTGCTGACTATCCTTACAGCCCTTCAACACACCTCCTTTGCCTGCTTCCCGCAAAGCCATGAAAACATTTCCTTATTCTCTGCTTGTGCTTTCCACAGATTGAAGATAAAATCTGAGCAAATCAAGAATGATGAAAGAATAAGATTGAAACAATGCTACTACAAGAGACAGCAGTACTTAGTAGCTCCTTCAAACCTTGTATCCAAGCATCTTAAGGCACAGCCCTGACATCATATGGTAAGTGCTATTGCCCTTTTCAAAGCGAGGGCCACTAAGCCAGAGTGTGTAATGCAATCTTTTGACACCCAGATCTGTGCTTTAAATCAGAAATTGATCACTGTGGGAAAAAGACACCCCTGTCTGCATGTTAACACTGAGATAATTTAGTGTTCCAAAACAGGGATGCTTCTATGAGAAATTTTCATTTCCAAACTATTTAACACTTATTCACCTTAAATTAGCTCTCACATATTGCTAGTGTTAAAAGCATAAAGTGTTGGGGTTTTAACTTCCAGGTTACTCTTAAATATGAATTAAAACACATTCTATTCACCAGCTGTTATCATTCATCCAGTGCTGGTCATAAGACCAGATGGTTTTGCTTTCTTGTTCTTGTGAGCTAGCAAAGCCTCTGTCTTTTGGGACTATGATGCAGCACAGGGCAATCACAGTAATTTAAATATATTCAGTGAAATTCAAGAATGAAAAATCCTTATTCAAACCTTCTCTTGAAATAAACAGAGCAAAGCTTGCCATTCAACAAGACCTTTTAGAACATACAGAAGAACATATGACTTTGACTCCATTCTAAAGTGTTTATTCAGAATACAGCCTGAGCACTAGAGCACACTAAAAGTCAAACCTCTTTATCTTTCATTCTTAAGAAATTGTCATAGTTCTGTCAGTGAAAGACCTTGGGACCATCCCATTGATTCAGCACACTAGAAAAGCTTTACATGAAGATCTGCACCAGGTTAGACAATATGAGCTGCCTCTTTCTCCCTCCATTTCTGCTTTCACAAAATGAAAAAACTTCCACTTTGTAGAGAGCTTTTAAAGTTACAGAATTAAAAAAACAGATTAAAATGCAGTGAACCATCATCCAGATCATTTACCTGTATATAGATTCTGATGCCAAAGGCAATGCTTACTGTAGATACTTATCTTTCTGACAAAGGACGTATCTTTCAATCTTAGTTGAAGAAATTAATTGTCCCGTATTTTGCATTTATACCAGCTACAGACCTCAAAAACCAACACTGAACCTGAGCAACCCCAGTGAATCAGTGGCTTTAATTCTCATTATATTCATAATGGCAAGCCCAACTGGGAAAGCTAACTTCTCACCAGCTGGCAACAATCAAGAACTAAGTGCGTGAAGTGAGTGAGTGCTTCACTTCAGACACTTGAATGAAGTAACGTTTTACAGTGCTAATGTAAATATAGTTCAATGGAGAGGATGCTGGCAGGAAGCCACAGCAAGGATGTAAATTCATGGTGCTGGAAGACCAGCTTGGCTTGGCCTGCTGAAGTAGTTCACAAAGCAATCTCATATAAATAAACTTTTTACCCAGGTAGTAAACCAACAGAAAAGCTGGATTTTCTATCAGATGTCATGATTTAACAGATGGTTCAGTTTCCTCCACAACTCACTCTTGTCCTGAAAAAGAGCAAGTAAACCAGAAGAGGTTCTCAGATATGTCTGAGTTGTTTCAGCTGGCCAGTTCAACTGAACAGAACACAAAGCAAATGAGAAGCTACTCCCTTCTTTCTCATTCTCACTTGCATCACTCAAGATGTTGATACGGTACCAAATTAGGAGATTTGGGCTGTGAATATGTAGCTTCAGTGGCTCCTCCAAAGAGAAAAAGCTCTCAAACTGTTCCTTCAAAGAGGAGCCACAAAATCGCCTTGGATTATCAGTTATCAGCATTCTGCAGCCTTCCCATTTGCCTCTTGCAATTTCTTCATAAATACTAAGTCTTATGAATGCTTGGGAATCCCTCTAGCACCTGGTTTGACTGACATAGGAAGAGCACTGGGGGTGGATGATGACTGCAGGCATTTGTTCTCACTGGTATCTGCAAATAGTCCAATGGAGGCAGTCTGAACCCAGTGAAAACACCACAGGGGTGTTTCACTTTTTTACTCCTGGTAAATCAAGTAGCTTCCATCATCAGTAATGGGTTATGCCATAGATCCAGTGCTGACTCAGTGAAGGTCCTCACTGAGTTTACCTTACTGTTTGCAGGCTGCTGTTGAACTCTGCCAGTTTCAAGAGATGTAGAGCTATCCTTTGCAGGCTTTCCATTTCCTTCTTCAATACCTGCTTCCTCAGCTTGAACCTGTGCAGTGGCTGATCACAAGTAGCTACTACATTTTTGCTTCCTCCCCTCAGCAGTTCTGCTAATGGTTACATTTTGGGGCATTTTTCTTATTATTATTTTTAGCTTTGTTCTCTACCAGGCTTTGAAATAAGCTGGAATCACATGTTCCTCAAACCATTCTGCATTTAATTAGAGAATTGTTATCTCTGAAAAGCTATGTGTGGCCACCAAGGCTGCATATTGCAACATAATGTACCTACAAATTCCTTCTTCCTGTTCTGGTTCTCTCCTCTCTCATCTGAGGCCACAGAGCTCCATAGACATTGCCAGCACCCATCCCAGTATCTTACATATACCACAGCATTTCCTTGGGGAAAGCATTCCCTTGCACAACTGTCTGCACAATGTCCAGAAACCAAGGAAACACAGAAAGTTGTTGCTGTACAGAGGACACTGCAATGCAGCACACTGTGCCTGCTCTGTGGGATGACACCTGGGATGTTTGAGCTCAAGAGGAAGGCTGTGGACACAGCACTTCTGCTTACATCTGGAATTCACATAGTGCAGTACACAGTCCTTGTCCTCGCCCCTGACTCTCATCCTCCATAAGCAGCAATGCAGACTCCAAGGTGTGATTCAGTATGGATGCTTTTATCCCTAATATGATCCTGTATCTCTAGTATGATTTTTGAGTCTGCATTTGACTGAAGAAGGAGGACTGAGTTTTATATAAGAAAGAATGCCATGAATTACCAGCTTCCTTGGATACTTGATTAGAGATGTCATCACAAGGGGCCTGGCTTTCCAAAAAGCACTAGATTCCTAGTTTTACCAGTCAAACATCTTTAATAATGTTTCCTGTACAGTAAATGAATGAATCACACATACCGAAGGCATTTCTGCAGTTTGCAGACCTGGTCCAAACAAATATGAGCTCTTTCTGAAGTTAATTGCTTAGGCCAGCTCTCCAACATGCTCCTTCTCTTCCACATCTCTTCTAATTTGCTAACAGCTGGGACTCAAACTCTGCACTTGGAGGGTCAGTTTTTCTCATGTCTGGAACTGTCATTGTCATCTCAGAAAATGTCATGCTGACAGTGGATACTGCAGGCGTCCATTTAAGATGTGACCACTGCAAAGTGGAACTAAAAATAGGCAAGAAGCAGCAATGCAGTCATTCATAAGCAAGCTCAAATTCCATCCTCCCAGCTAGGAAAGGGGGAGAGAGGGAGGGAGTAGGGAGTCATATCCCAAGGAAGAAAGGGAGAGCTGCCAACACGTTCAGAAACAGTGGCATGTGTGGAGAGTTAGAACATACAGAGCTACTTTTAAAGCCAGAGAGAGGAAAACCTTCCTAGCCATGGCCAAGGTAGAAGAGAAGGTGCTGAGAAGCGAAGGTTTAGTGATGAACTGCAATTTGCATCCTCCATCCTGCCATCAACTGCCAATCCATCGGTCAGTGTGTTTATGCTGTGGTAGGCAAGGCCCAGCTCTCAGTCCACTTTGGGTGAGAGCCTAGAAGCTGTCACCTAGCTTTGAAGCCTGATTTCTGCTCTCCCCGCTGCTTTCCTAGTATGATCTTGGATCTTCATTCTTTTGGGGTTTTCTTTTCTGTGCATAGCTGCCTGCCAGGCTTATTAAACTCTGAAAACCTTCCCTGACATTAGGGCTGTGTAGTCATTGCTATCCGTGCAACACGCTCAGTAACTGGGAGCAGGACACTTCGGGGTTTTTCAACAGATGAAACCACAGCTAACGCTGCAGCATTTTATGGAATGGAAAAACTGCATGAATGGGAATCCTCTCTCTTGTGGGTAAGGACAGGACGGGCACAGATGAGACGATGAGAGGCCCACTGGTAGCAGCAAAAAAAAAAAAGGTTAAAAAATGAATCACACATTCCAGGTTTCAAAATACACAGTGTCCTAAAAGTGGCTGCTTTTAACAGGACATCTGAACGGTATCTGAAGGGGGCTTATAAGGATGCTGGGGAGGGACTATTCATCAGGGACTGTAGTGATAGGACAAGGGGTAACGGGTTCAAACTTAAACAGGGGAAGTTTAGATTGGATATAAGGAAGAAATTCTTTACTGAGAGGGTGGTGAGGCACTGGAATGGGTTGCCCAGGGAGGTTGTGAATGCTCCATCCTTGGCGGTGTTCAAGGCCAGATTGGATGAGGCCTTGGGTGACATGGTTTAGTGTGGGGTGTCCCTGCCCATGGCAGGGGGGTTGGAACTAGATGATCTTAAGGTCCTTTCCAACACTAACTATTCTATGATTCTATGATTCTGATGAGATTATGGGCACTTATACACCATGCATTTTACAATTAAAGTAATAGAACTTGTGTCACATCCTCAGGAAGCTTTTCAAGGTAATACACAGGAGTGGATGACCATCCAAATGTTTGTTCATGTAGTTTTTCTCCTTTCTGCATCATCCATTGTTTCATGGACTAGAAGAGCTGGTAAGAGATAAACCTACTTTCAGGAACAGCATGTCTGAGTCCACGTCCTGTGCGGAGAGAAAGGGAAGGGGAATTGACGTTCTTGAAGTCTAATCCCAACAGAAAGAGTGACGGATCAAGCCACTAAAATTTCCTACATCTTTGTTTCTGTATTTGCAAGCTCTGACTGACATAAAGGCTGCCATGAGGCATAGGCTGTATTTCAAAAGTGCCTTGCAGAGGCTTGCATATTGCTAAATGTCAGCTTTTGGTTCTAGGATCTCAAATAGGAAATAACAGACATAGACAACATTATCCTCTAAGATGGATCACAATGTGTGAAACAGGATAAAAAATCTCGCATTGCCATAACAGCTCCTTTGTGAATGACGCGACAGGGACTGAGGTTTGTGTTTATATGCGTCTGTACAGATCCACATATAAACACTGGCCTGAGATGGGTCAGTGAATGTACTAAATGAAGGGACCATGGCATTATTCTGCATTGTCCCAGTTGATTCTAATAAAAACACTTAGCAATGCTTGGCCACATGTATTTCTGACCTGCCAGATAGTGTGTTATTACACTTGCTTCCTGGAATAACAGGAAGGGAACTTACCTTCTACAGAAGTGGAACTGTGGTCGGAGATTTTATGACTAAAGTAGGCTTACAGCACAAACAGGGCTTCTAGTTATCTCTGCATTCAGCCTTCATGAAGCTTCTGTCCAAACTACAGGCTGCCTTCTAGAAGGAACCCAGTACTTAGCACAGGTGATGGAGAATTCCCCTGATCTGAATGTGTTCATTTTTTCCCCCCATACACATGGAGTGGAAAGTTTTTAAGTACCATTTTCTCCCTATGAGTAAGTTTGGCTTTTGCTGGGTGCTGCTGAGAGAAAAGCGTATCCCTTAATCACACAGTCCTCCAGCGGTACAGTCAGCTAGAGAGGGGGATGAGGGAAGAGTCTGTTTCAGATTAAGAGATTGTTCCAAAACTTTCTGTTCAATGTAAAAAACACAACACAAAACGTCCATGCTGTGAAATGGCCAGAACCCTCCAAAAAGGACGAGATGGGAAGAATACGGTAGATATGAAGTAATTTCTTGTTATGGACTGTCCTACAATGGCAAATGCAGAAAGATTTAGAATGGTGGTTAGAAAGGGTGAGAATTAAGTTACAAGCTTGCAGTACAATAATAAGGGCTTCACCGTTCCTCAGAATTATTACCTTTTTCAAACATAAGGTTTTCATTATTTTTTTTTTAAGTAGAGGGAAATAGTATTAGCTCCAAAGCAAAAAAAATCCAGCAAAAATTCAACACTTTCCAAAATACTAAAGTTTGAAAAAGCACGGGGGAAAAATTATTCGTGACTTTCTAGTCAGTTGAAGGTTATAGAAGGAGGGTATGGGCTTTTCTGTGATCTGTATCATTCTTCTTTCCTCTCATCTGTCACAGAATTATAAATCTTGGAAGCTTGCTATGTAGCAGGCTCATCAAATGGGGAACTCACCAGTAACCTCTCTGCAAGTCTCCCATTTTAACAGGCCTCTGATTAAGAGAAGGGTATTTTAATTCACTCTGAAAGAAAAGCACCAGTATAATTTACATACTATGTTTACTTGGGGGCTATTTTTCCATGAAACATAAATGGAAGTGGTTTTTTATTGGTGTTAAAAGCAGAGGAACATTTGTATCTCATGAGTCCTCACAACGAGACCTGAAGCTGGGGTAGGACTGGGAGTGACAACTCAACTTCAATACTGCCTGGCAACAGGTTCTTGCATCAATTTTCATCTAGAATAAACTAACAGCTGAGATCCTATGGATCTCATGCTCCTCTCATATCTGTTGGTCTAACTGTCACTGCTGTTAAATGCAAACATTTACTTTCCTTGCAAAACCACCGGCTTTTCAATTCAGTGAAAAAAATCAGACAAAAGCAAGAGTTTGAATGCGTTGGAGGCATCCATAAGTGTCACTAGATGGCATTGCAAAACAGTTGTGGTATAGTTTAATGGCAAATCATAAGACTGCTGTGTTATTGCGTAACTCCCTGGAAAACCAATTAATGTCCACCTAGTCACTAAAACAGGCTTGGGTACCGGCTTGGGTATCAGCTTCTACCTCTTTTAAGTTTGTTTAACTTATATGTGAATAGACTGAAAGAACCAATGCATAGAAATCATCAGTTTTCTTTCTCTACAACAGCCCTACACGCTGCTTCTGCAAGTGTAGTGACACACTCATTCGTATCAAGCTAATCCACTGAAACCAGGGACAGTGGCAAAGTTAGGGCTGTTTCCATACACGGTATGGCTCTCACTTGCAACATCTGCCAGACACATTTCTAGTGTCAAGCAGATGATTTGTCCACTGCCTTCCCTTAAAGCCTGTGATGTAGCTGATTTTCTAAAACTTACGCAGGGAGATGCTAGGTCTATTAATATTTAAGATCAGCTCATTGAACCTTAACAGTTTAAAAAATAAAAGTGAGGAGTTAGCTTGCCACACTGCTGGGAGCTCTGGGAATCGAGCTGGTATCCAATCTCCCACTTCAACTGGACCCGAGCTGTCAGCTGAGGTTAGCTCCAAATTACAGCTGCACTGTCACTTGCCTCCCCGGTCTGCCTTCAGCTACAGCTGCATAACTGCACTGGTGGCATTAGAATTGGCAGATACAAGAGGGAAAAACAATTCAGCCATGCCTTTACCATTTAGCTCACAAGCTTGCTGATGATGTGTGAGCCCAGCAGAGCCCAGCTTCCTCATTGAGAGCTGTGCCTATTCTGCAGGGCCAGCAGGCTCCTGTTTACATAGGGTCAAGTTACACCTAAAGCTCAGGTGGGTGCTTCCTAGTTTCCTTCTTCTTTCTGCACAGGATGTGTGTACGTATCCAATTCTCTCCAGGACTGGAATGACAGAATGACATGGAGCAGATGCAGAAGGCCAATACAGTCATCTAGGACTCGTTCCCCTGCCAACAAGATATCCTGTAGTGCTCTGCCCAGCTCAGATTTAAGTGATTTGGGCACCATGAGCTCTTGCCATGTCCCTTGGAGAGTTACTTGCAAAGTTCAATACGTCTCCTCCTTAGCCTCGAAAGACTCGCCTAGACTTGCCTTTTTCCAGTGATCCCATCGCCCTAGCCTTCTCAGCAGAAAAAATCTCCTGCTCTCTGATTTTTCATAACACAGCCCGGTGGCTTCTCATTTGAACAAGCTTAACATCTCTACTTCCTTCACTATCTCCTCATAAGTCAGTCTCTCAGTCTCTCAATCACTTTTGCTGTGCTTCTCAAAGAGAATTTAATCTCTCCCTCTATAAATAGTTCTGGTCGGTGTTCCAGCCTGCTGCTGATCTTTCCATTACCAAAACTTCTTGACATTTTATAGCCCACCGTCTGCTGTGCATGATGGCATGCAGATGTTAGTCATACAGATGTCAGACATTTTTGGCTACCAGTACAGTGGTAAGAAAATATTTCTTTAGCACAAAAACTTGAGATCTTGCCTTAAATGAACTAAGTAATGAAAGGTTACTGCTGCACTGGGTTCCCTTTGCTTCTTGCTGCTGATGAATAAAATCACATTTTGCCACTTACATTTGAGGAAAATATGCTCTTTCTTTTCCTTCATATTGTTCCTTTAACATCCCTAAAACTTCCTCTTTGCTAAGATGCCTCCACACCACTGTCACTGAGTTAACTGACGTAATTTTGGTCACTGGTGAGCTACCATAACAGCCTGGTAATTCTGCCTTCATTCTGTCATTGTCCCTTAAGCTCTTGCATCCATTTATCTACCTACTGTCTTTAACAGAGATTATTATCTCCCTGAATAAGAGATTTTCTTGATGTCCCAGATTTTTGATTGCAGGTACAATAGCATCCTGGTCACAGCCAAGGCTACTAACAGCCACCGCGGACAAAATCATAAACCCCTACTCCTTAAATGAATTCTTAGCATTTAACAAGAATAAGGTTTTATCAAATGTAGTAGTACGTTTCCAAAGGTGAGATTAAGGACAAATAGCCTCGGCATGTTAGTCACAGTTTCAGCACCAGACAACTATTAGCAATTGATACTTGCAGACAGCTATCAAGAGGGGGAGCATTAGCAGAGGTGTGAAACCTGTATATTTCAGTAGGTATTTTTTTATAAACTGCAATATTGTTAGCCCACAATAGGATTGGGTTGCTTTCTCTGTTGGTTTGGTTTGGTTGGCTTTTTTTTTTTCCCTCTGGTTAGTAACTATAATGCTAGCAATACAAATGAAAATCAGAGAATAGTCTGTGGAAAACAAATGAAAATGACGGCATATCTGGTAATCTCCTTTGTATTCTGCAGAGATGTAACAGATCCCAAATGGTTTTGGAGAACATCAACATGAGGGCTCATGTTTCTGATGATTAGAAAATCACTCAGTATGGGAGGTGAAGTGCGTTGATTTTTTTGATGCAGACACTTTCTAAGTGTCTGCATCATACAACCATTTGATATTAGTCACCTCTGTTGAAAGGACATTGATGAGAACTAGAGGTCCAAATGCAGTGGCATTTCCAACAGCAGATGTGTTATACCAGCTACTTTCACAGCTGAAGGTAGTATCAGTGTAGACTACCTCACTTCAACAAAGTGACCTTCTAAGATATCTGCAAGAAATAAGATATCTAAATTATGTTTCGCTCATGCCTATATCCCTGTACATTATTTGGTACTTCAGACAATCTCTTCTTGAGAGATAGTGATTTTCAGTTCCTTGCTCTATGTTTTGAGTGCACGGACACACATATACACTCTCAAAATCTTGTATTTGACTAAACCATATCTGTTACATCTTGATTCTCTCAGTGCTGACACACATGAGCAAAGAAGCTTTAGCAGTTCTGGTCATTTGGGGTTAAATTTTCATTGCTACTGGAAAAATCCCAGGTCACCTCCCCTCAGTGGAAGCAGGAGCTTGCTATAGTAATTATGGAAAAAATAACAACATCCAGACATGAAAACCTGGACCAATTATTTCACCTGGGATCTCTTTCACAACATACTTGCTTTCTCGTTCCTTTCTCTCTCTTAAATTTTTGGAAGGCTATGATCTCCCTTAAGTTTTCAGCTTAATTGTATCCTATAAATACGAGCAAAATCCAGGAGTCTTCACTGAAGACAGGAACTTTGCCATTGATTTCAAGGCAGCTGAGTTCATATATCAGAAACACATGTGGCAGGTTTACATACAAAGCTGTCTTTAACATGAAGAAAGCAAATCCAGCAATGGAAATATCAGTCCTTACTGTCTACTTCTCTGAAGAAAACTCTTATGCAAATTTCTCTCTCTTTTTTGTTCTTTTTGAAGATCATGAATCGTCAGGGAGATTTTACCATTGATATAACTCTCTAAGGTGAGGTCGCAGGGGAATAAATACACTTTTCTTGGTCTTCCAGGGCTGCTCAGCACAGGCCTCCTGCCACTGTTTCTCCTGTGACTCTGCCCATGCGTTGGACAGAAACATTGATAACATTGGACTACTTTGTCTCATGTATTTAGACAGAAGCTACCTGGAGTGGGAAGTCATACTCTAATCATACAGCACATACAGAGGTATCAAACTCACTGTTAAGTACTGCACTATGATAATACTAGTGCCTCTAGTACACAGGCACTAGCATGCTTCATAAACAGCCGACAGCGATTATCTGTTGGAGAAGGGCCGTCACAGTTTGTCTGTGAATGCTTAAAATTGGGAATATACATGGTCTCTGTACATTGTAAGGGAATTACATCCAGAAAATAAACTTTGAAATGCTATATAATGTATAGCCTATCAGATGTACCGTTTCAGATGTGAAATCTACAAGGGCATAATCCAAGAACAGCAGCAATATATTAATAAAACATGCTTTGACCACATTTTTTCTGGCAGATAGTACTTTTGCACTGTAGCCCAAAATGTATAATGAAATCCAGATCTCACTACTTGCTGGAATGTCCTTTGTCAATAACTGTGAAAAATGTTTCTCACCCTGCAGTACAAAACTGAGCTGTGGCATTTATGTGCATAAATTCTTCCACTCTTAAAAAGTATTTTTTATCCTGAATGAAAATACTGACATTGATTTTGCATGGCAGAGATGACTCCCTACCTCTGCTGTATATCCTAATTCCTTCTGCATCAATTTTGTTTATGTGAATTTACTGCCTGTGAAGTGGACTATCTCAGCAACCTCAGATCCCCAGATTTTCTATTATTGTTTGATTAAAAATTAGTATCAGTATTACTGAACAGGAAAGAGATGCATATGTACATACATATGCCTCTCAATGTGAGACACTGTGTCAGGGGCCAGGATCCTTTCTTATTCTTTGCTTTTTCTGCTAGGGAAACCATTAGGATTCAACTATTTTGTTCATTTTTGGCCTGGTGGAAAGCTATCCACATGGCACCAGTCTGGCTTTGGTTCCAATCTGAGCTTAGACTGGGTCACAAACCTTAAAAAGCCAAACAAAACAGCTAGTTCCCAAACCCTTTGGACCAATGTCACGGCTCAAGACTTCTCACTCCACTTTGCATCCACATGATGTGTTTTTAGTTGGAAGCACCAGAGTAGTCAGCACTGTTCTATTGCCAGCTACTGACCCCTCACCATCATGTTGAATTATGGTTTAAGAATCAACTGCCTACATCATTCTGTACATACTTCTGCTTCAGAAGTAGCACAGGAAGGTCGCTGGATGCATGTCCCTGTAGCCTGGTGGAATGATGAGACTAACCAGATTAGCTATTTGCTCCCTCTCCCGGGTGAGTAGGTTCACAGACACAGAAAGGAAACAAATATTCTGCAAGGAAACAGGAAGAACGGTTTGCCAGCCAAATAGCGTATTCAGGAGGCTGGCATGAGCCTTCCCAAAGCAAATGAAACCCCTTAAAGGAGGCTATGGGCCTTCACCTCACTTTAAATGACTCTACAGATTTTGACTCAATTTTCTGATTTTTTTTTTGAGTTTGAACAGATACTTTCCCATTTCTTCTCTTGCAGGGTGCTTCTCCATGGTTTGGGTAGTAGACACTGGTGCTGAAAACTAGCTCAAGGAAAGGCCTCAAGAGCCTTGGGCTTCCAGCCATTTGTACACGTTTTTATGACCCCACTCTGGACCCCTGGCCTGTGGAGCACTTGCCAGTCAGAGCACCCACTGCAATGGGCTCCCCCCTCCTCTGCCTTCCACAAGGAAAAGATTCCGAAAGCATCTGGCAGAGAAGATCTAGTTCAGTCCAAAGGAGATCAGGGAGAGACACAGGCTGCCACTGAGCAAAACACAGAAGGGTCTATTCACACAAAGGAAAAAGAGTGACTCCACTGAAGACAAAATACTGTGATACACCTGACAGCTACAAATAAAGCCAAAGGCTGCTAACGCCTGCAAGTGAGCATAAACAGCGTGACAAGAAGAGTGGTACATTATCTGCACATGATAATATTTCCAGCTGTCGCTTTCAGACTTGAACTGTCTTCAGTCTGACCTGAAGCAAAGGGACATAAACATTGAATTCTCATTCTGCTTCAGCCTTTTGCCTTGCCTTGCCTTGCTTCCACAGAGCCATGTGAGCACCAAAGTGAGTTGAAACATTAGTATATGCTTAAGTGCTTTTCTGACTTAGAACCATGAGAGGCTTTGAATCTTTTCCATTGACTAGTAATGAATGTTAAGACAAGAATGTGTGCAGCCATGTAACTCGTAATTTTTTATATTCATCCCCAAAGCATTCTGACACGTAGTCACTGAGAGTAATCACCGAGCACAGCCCTAGTTTGGAAGGCTCTCTTCTTGCTGAACCGTAGCACAGTCTGGCTTTTAAACATGATCCTCCTCCATTCCTACCCCTTCAATTTCATAATCAAAACAAGTCTTTAAATAAAAAAACCCACACACACTTTTTTCTTTTTTTTTTTTTTTTTAAATTACAGGGTGCAAGAAAAACCTTTGTAAGCCACAGTATTTTAGGACAGATAATGAGGCCCACAAATATGCAAGGAACAACCCCATTCGAATCAGTGGGCTCTGTTTTCTAGCTGAATCTCATTGAAGTTCCTCCTCAAAGGAACTCCTCTGCAGTGCAGAGGAGAGCTGAGTCTTCCCTGGTCAGTGAATGAGCTGATTGTATTTCAGGACAATTTCTACTTGATCTTCTTCCAAGTGTGCAAAGCCATAAGTGATTGCATTTGGACAAAACAGTTACCAAAGAGATCAGACCTGGAAGCTCTGCATTAAGAAAGCAAGCCCTGGTATTTGTGCAAAGAGGGAAGTTGCATAAGCACCAGCTTAAATCTGCTTTGTACCACAAAGTGGGGCTGTGAGAGCCAGGAGAGAATTTCCCCTTGTTTAGAAGGGCTTGACATCGGCTGGCAGTCCCCCAGACAAAGGAAGGGAGAGGGACAAAGAACTCATGCCAGAGAAAGGAGGTGGAGTGGATCAGTGTTCAGACCTATGCTAGCATAAAGCCCTCTGGTGCAGAGGTGCAAAAGTGAGGTGAGAATCCATGCCCGTGCAGCTGGTGAGTTCATTCTCACAGACAAATTGATTTAGCTGTGCAGGCATGTGATTTGTGAGAGGTAACTAACAACACTTCATGGGACAGTGTTGAACATCAGTATCATGAGATGCCAGTAGTACAGCTTCTCTGCGGGGTTATATTGCTGTAAGGGAGGCCCCACTCATTGACTGCAGCTAATGAGCTCTCCGTTTCCCAACTATTTCTGCGACTGACAGCCTGTAACTATCCCAAGACTATTTCTGAATGCTATCCGTCAGCAGCTGTACCATTAAGAAACCATTTGCAGTACACGGCAATGGCTTTATCACTTCCATTAGCTTGTGACTAGGTAACACCGTTCGCAAGGCCAGCAGATGGCAATCTTTGTGTTCATATGTTCGCATGTATAACACTTTCACCTTAGTGTACATAACACCAGTTGCATCAGTCAGTTTGGGGTAGAACTTGTGTCACGCCTGGCCAGAAGATGTTTTATTCTCCCTGGCTGATGTTTCCATCCCAGATGTCAACCAGATGTAGAACAAGAAATGTGTCTATGTGAGAGCCTTCCTCTCACCAGGAAACACTGTAAACCAGACAAGGAGAGGTGCTAAAATCAAGGTCATCTTGAGCACAGGCCAATAATAACACCCAGACATCAGAATTTCGTCTCAAACATAGCCTGAACCTTTGGGTGTGCAACCCTGTCAGTATTCAGGAGGCTTAGCCTCAGTTTAAAACACCTAAATTTAAAGTTTGTAATATTTTTAAAGCCTGAAGTGTCACATTGCACCACCAGGTTCTAAGCAACATTCCTAGGGACTTCTCAGAAAAATATATATTTAAAAAGTGAAGACTTAAATGAGGCCAACCTATTTGTCAAAAGCGCCTTTCTGTTTTAGGAGCTTGATCCGACTAACCAGGCACTGCTCTTTTTATTATGGGTCACTGCTTTTGCAAGCTTCTCTGTACTGACTCCTTTTCCTGCTTCCATATGGGGGGCTGCAGCGCCATTCCCCTGTTTACACTACTAGTTGTTATTTCCCCAGCTGCCGGCTGGGTTGTGACCCCAGTCATATCACTAATAATAGCCTCCTCCCCTCTCAGGAAAGCGAGGAGCCAGCAGGGTTCAAGAAACCTGTCCCTTCTCAGAGCATCAACAATGTCTGGCTTCACAGGATACAGGCTCTGGTGCTCTCTACTCTAATAACCCCCCACCAGCATCAGCAGGGGAACCTACAGCTGCTTATCTGGCTCCCAGCTTCTCAGCACTGTACTAAGCAACTAATGCCAGTTTTTCTAAGCTCCTTCCCTGCTTTCACCTTCCTTGTAAGCTCCCACACTCTCTGAAGGATTGCTGGAAGTCCCACTTGCTCCTCTGGCTGTCGCCCTCTTGCTGCTACCTTATTTCTCCAGGTTTTTCAGGATTGAGAAAGAATCCTAGTTCAGGAAGTAGCTGACTTTGCTGTTAATTCTTTAGCAGCTGAAACAGTGTAGTTGCATGCACACCCCTTCACACACTCGATACGTAGAGTCTGACAGTCTGATACCTAAAGCAGAATACAGACTCACAGGCTGTCATCCTTAAAGATATATGTATTTTCCTTTTGTGGGCATAGCATTAACTCTCTACTCCTTATTAAAGCCACTCTGATGGCTACAGGCTTTGTACATTGCATTCCACCTTTCTCAAATTGCTCATGACAGTTCAGTGGGCTATAGAATTCATCCCCATAAGCCTCCAGCGAGCTGCACTCTTCAGAGGTGGGTGCCTTTTTGATCTCAGATTTCCTATATAGATGTGTCCATAGGGATCTCATTCCATCCTTCTGCCATGACTTCCAGTCCAGCCAAGAAGGTCTCTTAGAGCCTTGATTTGAAGACTAAGCAGCAGAAACCCACCACATTCTTGAGGAAATTATCCCAGAGGTTAACTGAGACCAATATCAAAAATGTCAAGCAATTGATCAAATCAATCCTTCAAGTCTGCGTTTGTCAAGATTTAGTTCCTAACCGCTGGTCATCCTCCTGCCTCCCTCTGCTGGATTAAAAAGCAATTCATTTTCAGAACTTCTTTCCTGTGTATGCATGAGAACACCAGCGTGTGGTTGTGCCTTCCACATAGTTATTTCCCCACCTCCATTTCAATAGGATCATATCCAGGCACCCAGTAACTTTTTGAAGACTTTGCAATCCTTTTGAAAAGCCTGATGTGCATGGCAGTAACCACCTTTTTAGCCCTACGTATGACTTCCCAACTTCTCATTGGGATGCTGGCAGACTTTCTCCCTCCTGCAATATCACATCAAAAGCTTGTTTCCATTGGCTTACATACTGTGACCTTTAAGCCACTTACAGAATATCTGCCTTCTACGATATTGTTCTTTATCTTATGCAAGGTTTGTGCGTTTTTTTGCTTCTTGCTTTATGACCTTGCATTGGCCCTTTAAAATATATGTTCACTTACCAGGTGTCCCATGTTGGCTTGTATGAATTATTTACTTTCTATGAAATTCTGATGCCAAATATTTCCATCAGTCATTTCAAGTTTATTCCTCACCTCAGATAAAGATAGATACCAACAAACATCAGCTTTGAAAATAATCCCTGTGGCTCCATGTCTTATTGTGTGCTAGTCCCTCCCTACAGCTGCCTCATAATCTATCATCTTCACTTATCCGTTAATACATTTAAGACACGTTCTGTAGCATGCTACTTTCTTTAATCAGGTTGGGAGAGGAAAGCAAAGTCTTCACAGAAATTCCTTAGTGCATCTATAATTGGATAGGATAGACAGCAGAGCTAATCTGGAAAACTGGTTTCTTCCTTTGCTGTCATGTACTGAGTGTGGTTTCTTTGGCTTCATTAGACTTGTGCAGACAAGTGATGTTTCATCTCTGTGGTTTCAAATTATCATCAAAAAAAAGGTCACTTAGTTCTGGGGTTTTTTTCAATGAATTTACCCCAAACTAAATACTTGGCTTCAGCTTTGTAGGGTCACTACTTTTTTAGATCTTTGTAATAAAGCTGGAAATTTGGAAACATTGAAATGAAAAATTCATTTTGAATTATAGTTTCTTTAAGATGTCACAGTGGAACAGTGTAATGTTTAGAGACTTTTTTTTTTTTGGTCAAGATTAATAAACCAGCAAACCTGACACTAATTTAAGTGAAAAATGTTCCCCATTTTGCTCTGCAGAACTCCAGCTTTGTGATCCTTGTGAGGGGTACAATCCTTCTACCTCCCAGTGGATGTAGGATATGATACTCTAGGAGAGACTGGGCATTTTCGCACTCATGTTAATGTGAGCACAGGCACTTAGCATCCTCCCAACCTTCAGGGCAAACCACTGGCCACAGAATGCAAACTGTGGACACATATTAGCAAAATCACTGCTAATACTTATCAGTGCATTGGGCAACTTAGTACAAAAATGAAGTAAATAAGGAAAGAGAGAAAGAAAAGAAAGTTTTTTATCCTTGAAAAATTAATTTTAAGGGAAGTAGAAGGTACACCTTTCCCTCTCCCCCCCTCCCAACTTTGATAACTGAGGTCAAATCCAGTATGTTATCACAGATAATATCCACTATATTATAAGAGCATCTCTGTAAAGAAATGAAATACAGTACAAGTCTTATTAAGGTCTTGGATGTTTTCAGGTATTATCCATCAGCTACAATTAAGTGGTGTTTTACACTGAAGGTGCATGACACACTGAAGCCAGCGTCAATCAGCTAAAGACTAGGCGCTGGCAGCATAGCTGTGCCAGTTTACGTCAGCTCAATAGAATGGTGTCACTTACACCATGAAGAGAGAGCAAAGGACATTACCCTGTCTTTATCCATGTCTCTGTAGGTATGTTTGCACCTTTTCTCATTTTTCTTCCCCTGGTAGTGCACATTCATGGGAAATAGGTACAACTCTAATTTTAGTACAATAATAAAAATCCTGATCTTTTTAAAACTTCAAATTAACAAAAAGCCATGCCCATATGATGTTTGCAGAAAAGACTATACTGACATACATGAGGACCTGCAAGAGAAAATGATTGGAAAGTGAAGAGAAAATGGATTTCACTGCAGAACTCCCAGAAAGCAAACAAGGAAAAGGGGAATAGGAGGCAGGAAAAATGGGGTTAGAAAATAGTAACTCTTAAACATCAGTGCTGTTATTGACAGTGATTCAGAAATGCACTTCTCGCGGGACTATCTTTTTTATCCATACGGTGCTGGTTTAATGGGAGGAAAGAGAAAGCTGAGGTTGGGAGCATCAGGGAGCTGGGACACGTGAAGGAAAGAGTTAAGGCTGGAGTCACCCCCTCTGAAGTGCTCTGTGATGCTGTGCAGTGTTTCAGCTCCCAGAGGCTTCCTCCTCCCTCCCTGTGTCAGAGTGGGAAGGAGGCGGGTTCTGCTGAGCTGTTAAATCCTGAGTGAAGTTTCCCCCATTTCCAGTGGCCGCTGTTGTCTGAGGCTGGTTCGGAGAAGGGCTGGGGTTACCCTGACATTTCTGGGACCGCAGCCAGACAAGAAGGGAAAAAGACGAGTCTTCTACCATTTGCTGTTGTTGAAGTGTGGAGAAAGGCGAAAGGGAACCATTCTCTTTTTTTTCAGCATCACATTCCTCTGTTTTTCTTCAGCCTGGAAAATATATTAATGCTGGTGATTTCCTCTCTGGAAACAAAGGAGCTAAACGAGACTGAGGAAACAAGGAGTGGGAAGGAGGCTTGGGAAGTTTAAAAGAGAGAGACTCGGAGCAGCCAGGAGTTACCATTTCTTAAATGAAATCCCTGCCTGTGTGGGTAACCAGTACAGCAAAAAGCCAGACTTGCAGGTAAATGGAGAAGCAAAGATCCCAAAGGAAATTTCCATTAACCTCATCCCATTTCTCAAGAAGGTGAAGAAAAAAGGAAGTTAAAAGGTACACAGGGAGACGGGCAGGCTCTGGGACCTGTTGGGCTGCGTAAAGATAAATCACAGCAGCAAAGCTGTATGGCACTGGTCTCCTTTTAAAGGAAAAAGACGTGAAACCTCGTCCCTGGAAAGGGAACTTCCCTGAGAGTGTAAGTCTCAAGTCAAATTCTTCGCTTTCTGCTCTATGTACCGGACCCTTTCTCTGTGCGTGTTTGCGTGAGTGTTATGTGAAAGCGTGAGAGAGACAGAGAGGATGCGGATCACAGTGTCCTTTTGGATAGACAGAGTCATGTTACAGACAGATGATCTCATTTTTGTATAAAACTATCCATTTTGTGCATTTCCAAAAATAACTCTAAACTGTACAAAGCCACCAAGGCAGGACCGAGGTGTAATCAGCACTTTTAAATCACAAAATCTCACTAGCCTATGCTTTGCTTTTTTCATCACTTGCACAAGATATCATCATACTGTTAACATCTAACTTTTTCTCTTTCTCCTCCTCCCCTCAAGCAGATTGCACAATGAACTGGAGGCCAGCTCTCAGCTTAGCCCTGCTGTGGGCAGCATGGCTAGTGTGCAGCTCCGAGAAGATAGAGAGGCTAGCGGAGGGAGGGAGCCATGGAGTTAGGAAAGTGCCCCTGGCTTACAGGGCTCCAAGCAGCCTCCTGAAAAGGTCTGGAGCACCCCTGAGGGATTTGAGTGCAAATCCCCGACACCCTGTCACCAAGAGGGATTCTTCAGGACCTTCAAAGCCACCTGCCAATCTCCTGCAAGGGGAAGCACGTTCCCAGGTCAGGGGCATGGGGACCAGAATGAGATGGGTACAGAGACTCACAGCTGCAGCCAAATACCCCAAGTCTGAGATGATTAAGGATGAAGGGATATCCTCTGCCTCACAGTCACGAGTGGCACGTTTCCCTTCAGGGTCAAGTTCCCCAAATATCCTGGCCAGTTTTGCTGGGAAAAATCGGGTGTGGGTCATTTCTGCTCCCCATGCTTCTGAGGGCTACTACCGTCTCATGATGAGCCTGCTGAAAAACGATGTTTACTGTGAACTGGCTGAGAGGCACATCCAGCAGATTGTGTTGTTCCATGAAGAAGGGGAAGAAGGGGGAAAAGTCAGAAGGATAACCAATGAAGGAAAAATCCTGGAACAGCCACTAGATCCTGCCCTCATCCCTAAGCTCATGAGCTTTCTGAAACTAGAGAAGGGGAAATTTGGCATGGTGCTGTTGAAGAAAACTCTGCAGGTGGAGGAAAGGTACCCTTATCCAGTCAGGTTAGAGGCCATGTATGAAGTCATTGATCAGAGCCCCATCAGAAAAATTGAGAAGATGAGGCAGAAAGGCTTCATCCAGACTTGCAAAGCAGCAGGGGTAGAGGGACAAGTGGTTGAGGAAAGCAATAATGGGGGCAGCACCCAGCCTACCCCTGGTGGTGGACATGTCCAGGTGTCAGCAAGGAAGGAGGAGCCAAGGAAGAGCAATAATCAGCCAACAAGGACCAAAATGGTGAGGAAACCAATGACAACCACAGTGGCCACTCCTCTACCCACAGTAAGAACCACGACCCTCCCTCCCACCACCACAACTACCCGTGCCACCACCCGCGCAGTGACAACAGCAAGCCGGTCTACAACAACAACTACACCCCTCTCCATGACACAGAGGACCTGGACCACAAAGTCACATTCCACCACAGAGTACCACAGGCTTCCAGTAGCCCCAGATACCACCACACCTCAAGTCACAGCCTCTGAGGATTTCTATCCTCCTGTGTGGAAGCCAAACCGCAGGGACCGGCAGCGTGGCCACCTGGAGAAGCACCTGGCAGCCACACGGAAACCAAGCAAAGCTGCCCGCTATGAGAGTTTCACTGAAGTCCCAACAGCTCCCTCAGTGCACTTCACAAAGGCAAATGTGGGTAGATTTAAAGATAATCGAACTGACAGAAAGGACTATAACCATAGGGACCTGAATGTTACACCAGGGCAACACAAACCAACTAAGACTAAACCACCAAAAAAGAAGGCCCAAGAAAAGATATTGAACAATGAATATGAAGATAAATATGACCCAAGCAAGCCTTCTAGTTCCCATTTAGAAGAAGAGTTTACAGCGGGAAATATTCCCCCAAAGAAAGGAAAACAATCAAAGAAGCATGAGCGAATGGATAAACCTGAGAAGAAGAAGAAGAAGGACAGACCTGACAAGCTGCAGAAGAGTGATAAGCAGTCCAAGAAGGACAAAGCTGAGAAAAAGAGCAAGCAGGACAAAGACCGTAGCAAGAAGAACAAGAAGGGAAGCAGGACTGAGAATGAGGATTTCCCCAAGCCCAACAAGAAGCCTTTCCTACAGCCTTCCAGGAAATCAGTGACTGACCTCCTGGAATATTTTGAAGGCAAAAGGCGGCTCATTGTAAGTAACTCCTTCATCTGAATCTTATTACCTAAATGAAATCATATCTCCCTCCTAGTAAGGATATGTGGAACAGAACGCTTATAGTGGTTTTGTATTCTTCTGAATTTGTGCTTCCATTTAGGAGGTAAAATTTCTAGACAAACAATTATTTCCAACAGGGAAAGTTTTGCAGTCTCATGTAGGAAATCCCACATACTGTATGAACCTCAGTCAATCAGGAATTAGGCTAAAACCTCTTCCCACTCACTTCCATGAGCAACCACATAGCCATCAGATAGTTTTGTTTCCAGTGGAGATGTACATCTCAGGATCTGTATAGTTATGATTGATAAAACAAGGGCCCAGTGTGGATCGCATCCATTCATTGCTTTGGGTTACTTGCCAATGTTGCCACATTTTGACCCTCAGCATGTCCTGCCAGCTGGCATACCTGTTTTACACTGGTGCTGGTGTCCTAAAACTAGAAGTGAGCCAAACAGCTTGGCAGTACTAGGGCATTTCTGACTGAGGATATGCACAAAAGCATATGATGAAATGCCCTGAGGTAGGATTGTTATATCTGCCATTCTTCCTGATGGGAACTTGGCATTCAAATCTCCTAGACATCTTCAGAGATCCTATGCAAACTTCATTTTGGTTTGTTTTTTTCTCCTGCTGTTTTTATTAACTATAACACTATGGTAAGTTTTCGAGTCCGAAAAACTCTGCATGGTCTGGAGTTACTTGTCCCAAGGTTTAATAGTGTTGTATGTTTTTCCAACAACTTACCTAAAACACCACTTCACCTGGGACAGGAAACCGCTTTAACTGAAGCACCAATGTTTTTTCTGGCAGATGGCACACACCCTGAAAGGTACACTTTGAAGAACAGTTCTTTAAAAATATTATTGTGGGAGCTGGTTTCTTGCAATAATTCCACTGCCAGCTGTCCTTTTTCACAGTTATTGTCCAACAGTCAGTGTCACAAATGTAGCTTTTACTTTCATGCCCATATTCCAACACAAATACCTAAGATTTCAACTACTGGGATTTAATTAATCGTTCTGATGATGATCCACAGTCCTGAGCAGAGGGCACCTTTCTTCTCCCCATCCCCACTCCTTCAGCTGTAGGGGATGTGCAGAGCTAGCGGTCATGTTGGAGAAGAGTAATCTCATTGAATTTTGCAAATAATGCCTGTAAGTTACTTGTTGACTAACACTTAGCCGAATCAAAAGCTCAGAGAGAGAAACTGCACAGAAATTTGGGATCTTTGAAATCTGGTCACATATCTCAGCATTGTGGTTTCCAAGAATATGTGTAGCATCAGGACAAATAAAAACAAATTTGAAAAAGGAGCCAAGAGCGGAGTTCACAGATGTCAGGCTGCTAATTCATTGCAGCAGCACAGTCCTGGCAACTTAAAAGACAGCCTGAAATTTGAACCTTCTGGTACTAGGCTTCCTCTCACCTGGATCTCCAAGAAAAGAATTTCACAATCTCATGTTGTCAGACCAAAACTCACTGAAGACAAATGATTATGCTACGCTGCACTTCATTTTTGCAGTATCTAATACCATCCTCGGCCTTCTTGCTCTAAGTTTCTTGCAGAGTGAGTTTTAGTCAGTTATTGGTGAAAGCAGTGACTGATCTCTACTATTGCTTCACCACACACAGCACATGTGGAAAACAACTTCTCAATCTTCTTTGAATACACACACATGCCTATTTGCATCCCTTCTTATCAAAATGTTCAGTTCACATAAGGTCACTCCTTTCAGCTAGATGAACTCTTGTCATTCATGAGTCTTCAAACTCCCTCTCTAGAGAATTAGCCCACACTGCTGCATTATTTCCCATTGCTTTGCTTGTCTTTCAGACACTTCTTTAATAGACTGGCACCCAAGGACATTGTTTCAGTCCTCTCCCAAAATTCTTTTGAGAGGGACCTGGGTTTTTAAGTCCTACACATTATGAAAGATTTCAGAGTGCAGATTTCAGTGTGAATTCCAAACATCCAGAATTTTGAAGGCTATTCTGGGTCAAGTTCAACTAATGATACATATAGGACCCAGCTACAGAAACTGAAAAAAAAATGTTTGTGCTTTGAGTCCTGCAGCCCCACCGCTCTACAGTGGGGCTTTCACTGCAGTCTTGCTAGTGTTAAGAAGTCTGGCTTAGTGAATTCGGGTTCTTGGTTTATTTCTCTGTGGTGATGAAATGCTGACTGACAGTTTATATATGACTCTGTTTATACCCACGTGCATATATATGCACATTCACATATACACATGTGCATGCAAATACAAATAGAGACAGTGTACATACTGCCTGGATTGAAACAGTCCTGGCACAATGCTTTGATTTGAAGTTTGCTTTGCCGCTTAAATATTCCCTGCTTTGTTCTACAAGGTTTGATGAAGTAGATCAAATTCAGACTTGACTGTGTGTTCCTGCTTATGGCATTCAAAACTAGGGAGGACAAAACAAAACAGTGGTCTGGTTTTGATCTCAGTCCTCAAATCCTTCTCATGATCCTTTTTTCATTTGAAGCATTTCTATGCAATTCAAAAGCAACGTGTTACATGTTATGGCCCAGAAATCAAATCCTCTTTGTGTCTGACTTTCATTCACCTTCATGTCCCAATGCTGTAGTCATGCCAGGGGGTCTTTGCATAAATGAGAGTGAGATCTTATAAGCCCAGAAATGCCTCTTACATTTCAGTACATTGATGAACTGGATTTTAAAGGAGTATATCATAAAAACTACCCTCTGGGCCCTCCAGACTTAAAGAAGGCAGCTACAAAAGGATTAAACCGGTTACAGAATAAAGCATAGGTTTGCAATTGAAGGATTCTGGTGATTATTTATGATCTTAAATCACAAAATTCGGATTTGGATTCCAACTCCCTTTGTGTTTGGGGAATCACTGGCAGGTGCTTGATTGTAGTTCACTGCTGCCAGTTAGAATGATTACATTGCTCGAGCTGAGGCATTCCTCTCCACCTTCTGCTGGATACTGCTGCAGCTGCCATGTTCCCAGCGCTTCCACCGTCAGTGAGTAGGGGCGATCCTAGATTCATGGAACCACTGAAAAGGCTGTGAGGGAGACCTGGTGTGATTGGCAGGGCAAGGGATAACAGGAGAGTACATGGTTTTCTGTAAAATTCAGTGCCATTCTTCTACCAGCACTGTGGAGAGGCACGGGAGGAGTTTGTGCCACCAGCTGGCCATGCTTCCTAAAGCATTCCTGTGGCTAGTTGAAGACCTTTGGGTCAGTCAGGCCTAAATGTACACTCCAGACACAAATAAATAAAATAAGGCTACACAGCTGTCAACAGATCTATGGTAAAGAAAGCCCGGTTTGCAGATAGTGACTAGTTCTCCTTCAGTAAAATAATCATCTGCTTCATTCCTTACACTAAACAAGCTCT
Source organism: Psittacula echo (assembly GCF_963264785.1). NCBI lineage: Eukaryota > Metazoa > Chordata > Aves > Psittaciformes > Psittacidae > Psittacula > Psittacula echo. The sequence goes on along the minus strand of NC_137736.1, from coordinate 21,817,036 downwards.
TTTGTCTCTGCCACCAACCAGCTGATCACAACACCCAAGGCGGACAACACCATGTATGTACAGCAGCGAGATGAGTATCTGGAAAGCTTCTGCAAGATGGCAACAAGGAAGATTTCAGTCATCACAATTTTTGGCACCATGAACAACAGCAGCATGAAAATTGACCACTTCCAGCTAGGTTCTTTTGTTTTTTAATAATTTCTTTCCATCCTGTGGGCACAATACAGACAGCAAAGGGAGAAATCTCCCCAGCTCGGGTCAAGATCTAAGCAAGATTATTTGTTGGGGTTCAGTTGTACTTTCACACCTATTCCTTCTCCTTCCATGCTAGCTACCTCCCTTTTGTATTTACATACGTGTCTCTGGTATTTCCCATGTTTAGGCTTCCAGTGACATAACTTGAGCACCTTTAGCTTTCTTTGTGGGAATTGTTAAAGCCAGTAAAACAGTGAAAAGGCAGAAAAACAGGATGAGGGCATGGAACAAAAAGAAGAAATTAGGCTCAGGTCTACCAATATGTTGAATACCATCATCACTATCTAACTAAATGGCTACCCTTTTATGATGCCCTCCTGTCCTTGCTTTCACAAGACATCAGCCATGGATGGCTAGATACTGGCTAGCACAATTTAAACACTGCTTAAAGAAACTGGCTGTTGTCACAAAGGAGAGGAGATTGGGGGCAGGAAATGCGGAAGGGAACTGTTTAAGATTATATTTGAAACTTGGCCCAAATTAATTCTGGTTTGAAGTTCAATATTATTATCTCCTCACCCTGCCATATAACATTGTCTCTTGCCTTTGCACTCCTCACGAGATCGTGATAAAGCTTCATTTTGCAGGGGCATGCACTGGCTAAACTCAGTTCAGAGAGAAACATGCCAGTTAGAACCCTTGCTGTGAGTTCCCTTCCTTCCCAGCATCAGCTTTCCTAGGCTTAAGAGCTAATTTCGCTATGTCCACAAAGTGAGCATTCTCCTCCACAGCAAGGGGAAGTCCAGGTGCATTTTCCCCCTTGTACTGGTAAATAGATATTAATTTAGAAGATTTCAACCATAGCCTTTAGGTAGGGACAACCTTACACATGTTCACCAGCGTACCTGATATTACAAAGTTTACCATTTAAAGTCCTACCGCCTCTCTTTACCCATAAAGCTAGATACCCATCAGTGTGACTGCTTATTGCTGGCTATTTTAAAGAGGTTCATGTAATTGAAGCCAGAAGTTTTGGACTATAAATCAGACTATGCAGGATTTGTAAAGCAGCTCATTCAGCCATATTTAGTATCAACTTTTTACATACAGAATTCCCATACTGGGCATCTATCTCTCTTAGGCAGCTTTGAAACAACTGGTGTCAATGTCCAGGTCCAGGAAAGCACCCATCTAAGCCAGTGAGAACCTTTTCTTTCATAACAGTCGGATTTGGGCAGACTTCAGTCCCAGTCCGGCAAACCACTTATGCTTAGGCGTCTCTTGAATCATGTAAACAATCTCATTGCTGTCTGCATCTAAAGGTTAACACTACCATAAATACTTCATGGGATGAAGGCATAGAAATAGTATAAAAGTTGCTACTTTTGCTTATAAGTCCATCTTTCCTCTGGAAGTTCACCTGGTTTTACCAGACCCTGGGAAGAGATATGTGCTGGAACAGAAAGCTCAGGACCACACCAGCTCCAGAGTGTTTCAGGTCTGGCATACAACAGGCCAGAAAATCCCAGATTTATGTCTGGCTTCCAGCCGTACATCTACTACACTCAGAGGGAGAGCACCTAGCAGGGATCAGGAGTCTTGTGTCCCTGTATGACAGTGAGTTACAAATCCTGCCAGACTGCTCACCTTGTTGACAAATCTGGAGTGGCACAGAATTTTCCACTTCAAGCCAAGGTTATTCAAGGTCACTTTTTGTGTACCAAGATCCATCTGCCTGTCAGTGAACTGTTTAGGATTATATTTAGCTCCAATCTGGCTAATAAGCAGACATTCACTGACATAGACCATACTCTTTCAGCCTGTTCCAAATTGAATCCTCACTCAAACTTTCCCCAAACCACAAAACTGTATATAACAACTGAATTCTCACAGGAGAAATTGACTTCTTGAAGAAAAGCAGGAGACTTAGAAGAGTATAAGTTAAACCTTACATGAAGTTCACCTTACATTTTTTACAACAAAACACCAAATTCTGAGCTTTTAAAAAAGTTTAATATAGACATCTTTCTATTTACCCCTCCCCCCCTTCTCTACCCTTCCTGCTTGCATGACCTTTTCATGGTTCAATCTCCTTCAGCACCAGAGGCATCAAAAGCTCCTAAACCCAATTTGTTCACAGTATTTATGCTGTGAGAAGCCTGAGCACCCTTCATGATGAGATCTACTTGTAGTGATGCATCTTTGGACTAAAATACACATGACAACAATAGAAAAGTTCACAATTTCAAACACATTTAGAAGCAGTAAATAAGAGAGAGCTCATTAACACTGTTCAGCTAAGATTAGTTCATACTGAAAGCAAAGAACATTTCCCAGTTTCATATTGTAATGACACGAAAACTGAGTGTCACTGCAGAGGGCTTCTCTTCACCCCAGGTTAGCCATGTGGTCTTTTCCCCAGCTCATGGGAACAGGGCTTTAGTCAACTAAACACCAGCCCCAGGCTACATACTTTACAATCAAAGCCAATACCTAATCTATCAGGCCACTGTACTGCCAAACTGCTGAACTTCTTTTTAGCCTTATCTGAATTATTTCTAAGGAGTAGCTCATCTTCCCAGCCTATCCAGCTGCTAAAGAAATATAAAGAAAAGTCTCTTCAGTCTTTCAGTGACCTGTCTAGAAAAAACAAAGAGAGCGAGGACTTTGCGGGTAGGAGCAGACAGTCTTGACTCCCACTGTTCTTCATGCTGATCTTTATGTTCCTTCTTTATGAAGTGGAGGTCAGGGGCAAGTAGTGAATTGAAAAGAGGCAATTAGATTAACTTCTTTTCTTTTTTCTCCCTAGAAATCATTTCCAAGTTTGAAAGGCAGGCCAGCATTTGTGGCTTTCTTCTCTCCTCTGAAACAGTTTTCAGGATTTGGGCATGATGCACCCTGGTTCTGGGGGAAGTAAGGTACCTTAGTACCTCTACAGGCTTGTCTTATACAGGCTTCAAGTCTCTGTCTTCAGAGGTCTTTTTCTCCTCAAGTATTTCTGAATGTTTTCTTAGGGTAGAGCAGTAAGTACATACAAGTCACTCTCAAAAGTAAGTTTTTTCCTGTCAGGGTGATAGAATAGGAAATGAACACCAGCAGGCTGATGTAGGAGGAGTGCCACAGCAAGGTACACAGAGAAAGCTGAAAAGCTAGGACTGTAGTACTCAAGAAACATTAAAGAGTTTCTTGTAGTTACTAAACCTCCTGTGTAAGTTTTTAAGACTGGCCAGGTTAACTCGAGTATCCCGGCCAACCTAAGCTGTTCTAGCTATATTTTACTGGCCCAAATTCTCTATGCTGTTTCATTTGGATATGGTGCTTTCCAGCCCCTGTCCTACATTGTTCCTATTTTCTGTTCCAGAAATGGCTGCATGTCAGGAGCTGGTGAAATGATTAGTACATACATATATATGCATAAGAATATTGAAAACAAACAAACAAGGAAATCTGAAAGATCTTTCCAGGAAAGAGCAGGCAACCAAGATTTTCTAAAATCAAGTAGAAACATTGAAGTGCATGTGCTCCAGGATAGGCTGTTTCAGAAAATACTGGGACTGAAAACTGGGCAGTTAAAGCCATAGCACCATATTGATGGTTTTTTAATATCTTGCCTGTGCAGCTGGAAGAAGGCTTTTGGGAAATTAATTTTCCCCTTTCTTTCAAGGTGAAATTAAAGGCAGAGTGCTGTGTGATTCCATGATTATTTTCATTTCCCCTTTGTCTCACATTAAGATAATGAAAAGCCCATGAAAGTGATAGAGGATGAAGATCTTGTGGACCAGCAGCTTATCAGTGAGTTAAGGAAAGAGTACGGGATGACCTACAATGACTTCTTCATGGTGCTGACAGACACTGATATGAAGGTCAAGGTGAGGTTTTTAACTCTTTGAAAGAAAGGGCATTGGAAAAACAGGAAAAAAACTGAAAAAAAAGTAGGAAATTATAGAATCATAGAATCATAGAATAGTTAGGGTTGGAAAGGACCTTAATATCATCTAGTTCCAACCCCCCTGCCATGGGCAGGGACACCTCACACTAAACCATGCCACCCAAGGCTTTGTCCGAC